>NC_081408.1:98505834-99115834 GCF_030272615.1 Cryptomeria japonica | reverse complement strand
CAAGGACAAGGTTGTTGTTGATGCACTAAGAATATTAATTGAGAAATATTGGCATGAAAACACAAGGGTTTCACCCAACCAAAGAGATGTTGTTAGAAGGCAAATTGGAATTAGTAATCATGAGCCACATCCAAAACACTATTTAGATACAACTGAAACACAATTTTATGAAAGGTTTCTTCAGAGATTTTGTTAGATTAAAATTAGTCAAATATTTTTTGAGATGACAAAACCATTTTATGTTAAGATTAATCATGCACATACTACGTGTTGTTGTAGGGTCCATGTTGAATTTTCCATGCATTATGATATTTATCACTATATATGTTGTACTTTGCACACTAATGATGTTTTGCAGGAATGTGTTCTACAAGCACCTCCTAAGTCACCGAGAGAATTTATTTCAAGTGTAATATGTAGATGAGATAATGGGTGCATTTACTATAAGATGATGTGTTTGAGAGGTTTTTGTCCTACATGTGGCAGTTTGCAATAGTTGCATAGATGCCTACATCTGGATAACACACATGAAATTGGTAAGGAACTAGTTTCTATTGGAAAATAAAAGTCAGTCACATATGGTGTTAAAGATGGAAAAGAATTAAAGAGGTGCGAGTTAGTGAAAAGGGATATATGTGTAGCTGATTTTATGAAGATGTTTCAAGAGAAACTAGTGTATGAGTACATAGGTCACACACATAGAGCTAGGTGGTTAGATGAGCAATTAAAGTTGTGTAAGGACACTTTCCCCCTTAGCACTATTGTCTCTATCATTGATTTTGCCGAGAATTATACACTAAAGCCGCAAAATTAAGTACAAGCTATGTATTAACATTCTACACAAGTTACAAATTTTGTACACATAGCATTTGTGCATGCACATGATAGCATCGAGGAGGACATAAAGGTTATAAGAGAGTATCACTTCTATATCAATGATGATCATACTCATTCCTCAAAGTTTGTACAAGGATGATTTATAGTCTTCTATGATAGTTTAAGGGAAAGAGATATAAGATAAAGCCAACACTTAATATGGTCGGACAATTGCACTGCACAATTCAAGAATGCAAGGATGTTCTTCTGGTTTACTAGGATGCATGTGACAAATGGTGTGCAACATTTTTGGAATTTCATTGAGGCAAGGCATGGAAAGGGAGAGCATGATGGTGTGGGAGCATGTGTGAAAAGAGCTCTTACCAGAGAGGAATTGAAGTATGAAGTTGGTGCAATGTTAATAGATGCAAAAACAATTGTGCAATGGTGTAACTCTATGATGGGACCAGGTAATGTAGGTAAGTCTATGGTTTCTAGATATTTTTGGTTAATACATGAATCTAACATTGAAAACTATCTAGATTGTTGTACACTTACTGGATCAAGTGACATGCATTCATTTAGAAGTTCAAATGCAACATCACTAGTTATTTACACTAGACAGATTGCATGCTTTTGCTCTTCATGTATGCATTTTGTGTGGGGTGAATGTGAATCAAAAGAGTGGGTTGACCAATGGTCTTGTAGACCTTGCAAACCCCAGATACATATCAACTTCCTAGAGCACTACAAATGAACCAGATTGAAGCATTAGTGGATTTTGACCATGTATCAGACATAGTTGAACCAGGTAAAGGGTTGCAATTTGCTATAATTTTAAGCTCAATTTATTAGTATTAACTTATATCCTTCTATTAGATGCAGAACATGTATATGCAATTATTGCAGATAAGAACAATGAAGAAGGAACATATTACTTTTTGTGTCATTGTATTGAGGCCAAAAAGAAATTGACTTCTACAATGGGTGATGGAGAGGGTATTGAGTACCCAATAGGATCCATTATTGTGAAAGGGACGTGGCTTAGAAGGTACCGTTGTTGTGTCGAGTTGTATTGAGACCTCTTAAACTTATTTATTTAATAGTCATTGTATTGATTTTGACATTAACTTATCCTTCTATAAAATGTAGGTATCCTATCAAAAATTCTAATGCCTGGTTGTTTGAGGACTTTGAGACACATAGACATATTATTCATTACTCAAACCTTCTTGTTGCAACAAATATTCATTTAATTAAATATTGTGGTAGACCTCTTAACAAGGATTTGTGGAAAGTTCGTGAATCTGACCATGAGGCAATACTTGAGACACTAAGGGTTAGAGCTGATCCACAAGGTTCACTTGATTGATTTTGGGCAATCTAGAAGAATAATTCTACAATATGGTAGAATAATTTTGACAATTTTGTATATATCTTTTGCGAAACATTGTAAATTCACTTTTTTGGATGTTCTCTACATGCATATGAGTTGTAATATGCATATGAGCTATAATGTGCATATGTAGATTACGATTTGGTATATAAAACATCAATGAGTTGTAATGTGCATATCTAGATGCTAAATTTTATATAAAAAAACAACAATGAGTTGTAATGTGCATATCTAGATGCTAATTTTTGTATAAAAAAACAAGAATGAGTTGTAATTTGCATATTTAGATGCAAAATTTTGTAAATATAAATAGTAATGAGCTTGATCATTTATATTAGATGCCAAATTTAATATATGAAAGTGTCCATGTGTTTGATTTGCAAATTTTGAGAGCCCAAATTTGTACCATTTGATTATAAATATATTTGTAATAAACTTATACCATTTGATTATAAATTTGTACTATTTGATTATAAATAACTGTGTCTAATTTTGACATATGTTAAATAACTTGCAAATGGGTATTTGAATATGCAATTTTTTTGCCAAGTGTTTTGGGAAAGTTTTGAATTATTGTTGAATTACCCTATTTGAAGGGATAGTAGGAATAGTCCGAAACCAAGAGAGGCCCTTTTAGGTAGAAACAAAATGACCCCATAGGTTCAAATAGATCATCCATAAGTGCCACGGTCTCCGAGTTACGCGATGTCAAACTTTGACCATTTTTTCCACGTTGAGCGCTCAAGGGAAAACATTGCTACGAGGTGGCTCGAAATGATCGGACGTCTTGGGGAGCAAGACAAGAGAACACCTAGTGTAAACCCAACCACCCAGACATGCTCACGCTGATGGTTCATTACCATGATGAGCAAAATGAAAGATGTACTATTTTATCACCTCTCACTAATGATTTTTGATGTGATAGAAAAAATCTCACCACAAGAAAATGGAATCGAGTTGTCTGAAATTGAGAGAGAATTTTTTAGGCAAAAACAACATGACCCCATAGGTTTAAATGGATCATCCATAAGTGCCATAGTCTCTGAGTTACATGATGTCAAAGTTTGACCCTTTTTTCGCATTGAGTGCTGAAGGGAAAATGTCGACACGAGGTGGCTCAGAATGATCAGACATCTTGTGGAGCAAAAGAAGGGAACACCTAGCATAAACCTGAACACCCAGACGCACTCACATTGATGGTTTGTTCCCATGACATGCATAATGAAAGATGCACTATTTTTCCACGTCTCACTGATGGTTTTTGATGGTTTTTGATGCGACAAAAAATCTCACCACAAGAAAATAGAATCAACTTGTCTGAAACCAAGAGAGGATTTTTAGGCAGAGACAACATGACCCCATAGGTTCAAAAGGATTGTCCATAAGTGCCATGGTCTTCAAGTTACGTGATGTCAAAGTTTGACCATTTTTTCAACTTTGAGCGCTCAAGGGAAAACATCGCTATGAGTTGATAGGGAGATACTAAAAAATTGGCTCAAATTGTGTGTTTGTAATCAATTTTAGTTTGCAAGTTCCCTCAAGGGTAATTGTTGAAGGTTTTGTCACTTTTTTAGGTATTGTTTCTTTGATGTTTTCCTTCTCTATGCTTCATGCCAACCCTGAGATCTTCCTACCATGTTAGTTCTTGTTTTCATTCAAACTTGCTCTCAAGCCTCACAAAGGTGAGACTTTGCCTCTTTAGCTCCAAACACCAAGATCACTCACCAAGATTTGGAGGAGGTCTAGGACATTGTCTAACATCCTCTTAGGCTTAATTCAACTTGTCTTGGTGGTCTTTCCAATTGTCATCTTACCCGATTTGAGGAAAAGTCCAAAACATGGCTACAGGAAAAGAGCCCCAATTAGCCCTCTGAAACTGCAAAAAGGCTTATAACTCCACAAAATACCAAACCACCCCATAAAATATTTCCATTTATGGATACCCTTTATGGAGATCTTTCAAATTTTTCCTATGAGTAGGTCTGACAAGGCCGTACAATCACTGTCCTATATATGTGCCTAAAAACAAGGGTTTTCAAGGGTTTTAAGTCTTTTAACACTTTAAGAACATTCCAAACACTTCTTCAAACCACAAAATCTCTTGAGAAGGTTTGTACCATCATTTTGTAGCCTTCCAAATTCCTACACTACAAGCATAAAGTCAAACACTTGATGTGCAACCAAGCTTCAAGAGGAAAAATGCTCAAAATGCATTTCCCTACTAATTATTCATTGAAAAACCCTTCCATCTAGCTTACAATCTTTGTCCAAACTTAAATCCACCTTGGGAAACCAAAAAAAAGGGTTCACTTGGTAAGGGTTTGTAGAGAAACTTTGTTTTTCACCATGAAGGTTCACTAGTCGGGCTTTAGGAGCTCGCCTAATTAGCAACAAAAACCACTTTCTTTGTCATTTCCAATTAAAAAAAACTTGTATGTACAAGAAGGCTATGTACAACAACTTTAATTTAAGAGGCCATGGAGAAAGAGCCAAATAAAATCAAGTTGCTTCCATTATTGAAGCCAAACCCTTACTCAATTGAGAACAGGGTTAAAACAAAATAATTTTGCTACAATGCTAAAAATACACACCAACACACAAACCTAGGTGAAAGAGCTTCAACACAACATGGCACAAATTCTCAAATGAAAACAGTACTACCAAATGCACAGGAAGTACAAACTGCTATACCATATGGAACGAAAGTGCAAGAAAAAGGACAAAATTCTTAGTTTTTGGTATTGAGTTCTTCTTTTCTTCGAATGCCAACAAGATACAAAGTTGTGTGAGGATTTAAATAGTAACTCTCCACCTAAATTATGCCTAGCTACATAACAATAACCACCTTTGGCATTGTTTTACAAATTTTCCAAATATTGTCAAAATGTTGCTTGACAACATTGACACTTTTTGGTACATTGAGCATTTTTAACTTGTGAGAAAAATAGACTTAAATCCACCATGTGAAATGGTTTCCTAGAACCACACAAAAATATTTAAATTCCTAGGAAGGTTTTAAAAAGAGTTCTGACCATATTTCCACAATTTGCCCATACTAGGCTTACAAAGCATAAAAGGTCAAAAATAGACCAAAAACTCAACAAACAACAAAACTAAGACAAAGAGGACACTTAAACACACTAAACACACCCTTTGGACATACAAAAAGTCAGTTATTCAATTGTGACCAACCTAGGCCCTTTCAAACCAAAATTTGATGAAGTGCTCCGTTAGCTTCACTAGGTGCTCCTGCACCATACTCCCCCAAAGACAAAGAAGTCAAGTGACTCTGTTTGGTACCAATGATGGATCAATTCCAGAATAAAGAAATTCTAACTTAGGTACCCAAGTAGCCTCAAATTTTGGTTTGTTCCTCCACTTGATCAAATGCTCCATATAGACTTGGTGCCGAGTCTTTTTGAGAATCCTAGAATCCAAAACCTTTTCAGCGTGAGGCATGGGTGGAGAAGGAAGAGGCAGGTCTGAAAGTGATTGGTGAACATCTGAAACTCTCTCATCCTCCTTGTTAAGATTCCCTTTGTATGCAACCAAATCTGCAATATGAAAGATAGGAGACAATGCAACATCAATAGGGAAATCAATCTTATAAGCATTAGAGCCATACTTAGCCAAAACCTTACAAGGACCTATCCTCCTCATTTGGAGTTTGCTAAGAATTCCTTTTTGAAGTATGAACTTATTCAAGTGTACCATCACAAAGTCACCAGCTGAAAATTGTACATCTTTTCTTGATGCATCAACTCTAGCTTTGACCTTTTGTGAGGCATCTTGGAGAGATTTCTTTACTTGATCATGAACCTCCTTCATAGATTGAGCTACATCAACAACTCAACCACTTCTCTTCTGCACATCACCAAGGTTTCTCAACTCCATAACACCCCTTGGGTGCATACCATACACTATCTCAAAAGGACTCTTACCAGTAGACCTGTTGACATTGTCATTATAGGCAAACTCTGCTAGGTGAAGAATCTTATCCCAACTTTGTCCATATTCTTTTGTCAAACACCTTAAGAGGTTACCAAGTGTTCTATTGACCACCTCTGTTTGGCCATCAATTTGGGGATGATAGGCTAAACCAAAAGACAAGTTAGTACCCAATCTTTTCCAAAGAGTTTTCCATAAATGTCCAAGGAATTTGACATCTCTATCTGAAACAATACTAGTAGGAAAACCATGGATTTGAATAACCTCTTTGAAAACAAAGCGTGCAATGTGACTAGCATCATGAGTAGATTTATAAGGAAAAAAATGTGCCATTTTACTGAATCTATCAACAACAAAATAAATGCTATCAAAACCAAGTTTTGTTTTGGGTAAACCAACCACAAAATCCATACTCATAGATTCCCATGGCCTTGTATGAATGGGTAATGGTCGATTAAGCCCAACATTAGTAGATGTGCCTTTTTACTTTTGACAAACCATAAACTGCTCGACATACCTTTTGATATCCCTTTGCATTCTTGGCCAATAGTAGAAATGTTGCACAAGTTCCAATGTCTTGTTTAGACCAAAATGACCACTCAAACACCCATTGTACTTCTCTTGGATCAGATTTTCCCTCATAGAGGCTTTGGAAACACACAACTATCCACCTCTAAACAACAAACCATTTTGTAAGGTAAAGTCAACATATTCACTATGAAAATGGTTTTGAAATTCTTGACAAACCTTGTAAATGGTTGCAAAATCTTCATCATTTGGATACAAATCCTTGAAGCAATCAACTCCAATACTCTGAATCTGCTCTTCTTGCACTATTAGTAGGCTTCTACTCAAAGCATCTGCTACTTTATTACATTGTCCCTTTTTATGCTTAATGAAAAATTTATATGACTGTAAATACTCAACCCATTTAACATGTCTATGACTCAACTTATCCCGTGAATTCAAAAAACTAAGAGCTGGATTATCTGTGTAAACAACAAACTCTTCAAGCAACAAATAGTGCCTCCATTTTCGAGAGCTTGGACAAGAGCATACAATTCAAGATCATAGGATGAATACTTCTTTTTTGCATCATTGAGCTTTTCACTAAAGAAAGCTACTGGTCTATTATCTTGACTCAAAACAACACCAACTGCTATGTTACTTGCATCACATTCAATAGTGAACAACTTATCAAAACTAGGAAGAATGAGTACTGCTTGTGTAGCTACCTTTTGTTTAAAGAGTTCAAACCCATTATTAGCTTATTTGGTCCACTGAAACTTTGTCTTGACTCCTCCTTTAATATTATCTAGCATAGGTTCACAAATCTCACTGAATCCGCTTATAAACTTCCTCTAGAACTGTGCCAAACCATGAAAGCTTCACACTTCACTTGTTGTTTTTGGTGTTGGCCAATTGGTGATGGCTTCAAACTTTGATGTGTCCATTTTCAAGTCTCCACTTGAAACTACAAAACTTAGATAGACTAGTTCCTGCTTCATAAACTCACATTTCTCCAAGTTTATTGTTAGTTGCTCGTCATGCAATTGTTCCAATACAATTTTAGGATTCTTTAGATGTTCATCTTTAATTCTACTAAAAATCAAGATATCATCTAAGTATACAACAACAAATTTACCAATAAATTATTTAAGCACTTTATTCTTGAGTCTCATGAATGTACTAGGAGCATTAGTGAGACCGAATGGCATAACAAGCCACTCATAAAGTCTTTCATTAGTTTTGAAGGCCGTTTTCTAGTCATCACCTTCCTTTATCCTGATCTGGTGGTAACCACTCTTAAGATCAATCTTTGTGAAATACTTTGCAACCTCCCATGCAATGCATCAAATCTTCAATCCTTGGGATAGGGAATCTGTATCTGATATTGATTCTATTAATGGCTCTTGAATCTGTGCATAACCTCCATATTCCTCCTTTCTTTGGTGCTAACAGTTTAGGTATGACACAAGGACTTATGCTCTTCTTTATCAAACCTTGATCTAACAAATCTTGTATTTATCTAGCCACTTCTTTATTTTGTTCTGGGGTCATCTTGTAGGCTTCTTTGTTGGGTAATGAAGCTCTGGGAATGAAGTCAATTTGATGGCTTATGGCTCTAGTAAGTGGTAGGGTTGCTGGTGCTCCATCACTTATGATTTCTTTAAAGTTTTCTTGTATTTGTTGCACTTCATGAGGTATTTGAACCTTATTTTCTTTCTTTTTTTCCTTTGGTTTCACTCTGAGAGCAAACCCCACTCCTTCACCCTCTTCAAGAGTGTTTATGAACTCTTTTTCACTCACCAACAAGGCATTTGGGTTTTTGGACTTGTTGCCTTCTCCTTCATTATTTAAGGACTAATTTTTTAAGTAATTCCATCTTTTTGAAAAGAATAAGAGTTTTTCTCACCATTATGAATGGCTTTTCTATCAAGTTGCCATGACCTACCCAAAAGTAGGTGGCAAGCATCCATTGGGAGTATGTCACACAAGATTTTATCCTTATAACCCCCTATTGTGAACTCAACCCAAGCTGGTTCATTCACCACCACATGCTACTCCTTGTTGAGCCAAGTGACCTTATATGGGCTACTATGTGGAACTCTCTCCAATTTAAGTTTATTTGCTTCTTTTTCAGACACAATATTGTCTGTAGACCCTGAATATATCACCAAACTGCAAACCTTACTCATGATCTTGCACTTGATTCTAAATAAAGATATTATTTGAGTTGGTTCCTCTTTGATTGTCTTTTAATCAAGACTCTTCTCATCATTAAGATTTCCCCATCTTCTAAAGCTAAGATCACTTCTTGTGTCTTACCACTTGCTGCATCTTCTTGTACATATGTTACTCTTCTTTCACCTCCTTGAGATGAAGAAGATTTCTCAGGGCATCTATAGGCGGGATGACCAAACTTTTGGCAATTGTAACACTTCATGGTGGAGAAGTAGGACCCTATTCCTAGTCCACTAGATCTACCTCTACCTAGGTTGCTAGATCCCCTTCCTCTATAGCTTCTCTTTCTATTAGAATCCCCACTTTTTTCTATAAGTTTAGACTCTCCTTGGGACCTTTTATCAGCTCCTCTTCCACCAAAATTGCCTCTATGGCCTCTACCATCTCTTCCCCTACCTCTGCCTCTATTTATTTGTTCTTGCTTCTTCCTACTTTTTTCTTCCACTTTGAGTGCCAGTTGGTAGCACTTATGCATTGTATTGGGGCACAAAAAACTCAACTCTTCTTGTATGTTCCATCTCAAGCCATTCAAGTATCTTGTTACCTTGATGTTCTCATCCTCTACTACCTTGGATCTTAGACATAACTTCTAAAATTCCTCAGTATAGATACTTACATCCAAGTCTCTTTGCCTCAATTTTTGTTTGCTCTTGTGTAATTGGATTTCATAATCTTCAAGGATGTATGCCTCTTTTAGCTTGGCTAACATGCCCTTCCATATAGCTATGGGGTTGTTGCCCTCTTTTTGCCTCTCTTCTTGGATAAATTTCCACCAAGTCAATGCTGCCCCTCTCAATATAGAATTGGCCATCTTCACCTTTTGTGCCTCACTAATTCCATCACATTCAAAGTGATTCTCCAATCCCTCTATCCATTCTAGGACTACCTCTGGTTCCATTTTTCCACAAAAAAGTGGCACTCCTTCTAAGGATTTTCCTCCTAAGGCTTTAATTGATTTAAGGAAAGGTTCTTCAAGAAGAATAGGGTCTATTTTAGGAGTCCTATCCTATTCTACAAATTCTTTTCCCTTCCCTTCATTGACCTTGATTGTCACTTTCTCAGTTTTGTCTTCAACTACATCTAGTTTGGTCTCCAACTGTAGTACTATTTCTCTAAGGAGCCTATTTTCATCTTCTTGGTATTCTACCTTCTTTGCTAGCTCTACATTGGTCACCATCCTTAAACTATTCTCTCCTACTGATTTAGTGTCTATCATATGTTGGCTTCTTCCCAAATCTTGGAGGCTCTGATACCACTATGATAGGGAGATACTAAAAAATTGGCTCAAATTGTGTGTTTGTAATCAATTTTAGTTTGCAAGTTCCCTCAAGGGTAATTGTTGAAGGTTTTTTCACTTGTTTAGGTACTATTTCTTTGATTTTTTCCTGCTCTATGCTTCATACCAACCCTGAGATCTTCCTACCATGTTTGTTCTTGTTTTCATTCAAACTTGCTCTCAAGCCTCATAAAGGTGAGACTTTGCTTCTTTAGCTCCAAACACCAAGTTCACTCACCAAGAGTTGCAGGAGGTCTAGGACATTCTCTAAAATCTTCTTAGGCTTAATTCAACTTGGCTTGGTGGTCTTTTCAATTGTCTTCTTACCCGATTTGAGGAAAAGCTCAAAATAGGGCTACAAGAAAAGAGCCCCAATTAGCCCTCTGAAACTACAAAAAGTCTTTTAACTCCACAAACTTCCAAAACACCCCATAAAACCTTTTCATTTCTAGATACCCTTTTTTGAGATCTTTCAAATTTTTTCTATGAGGAGGTCTGACATGGCCGTACAACCACTGTCCTATATATGTGCCTAAAAATAAGGGTTTTCATGGGTTTTAAGTCTTCTAACACCTTAACAACATTCCAAACACTTCTTCAAGCCACCAAATCTCTTGAGAAGGTCTGTAACATCAATTTGTAGCCTTCCAAATTTCTCTCCTGCAAGCATAAAGTCAAACACTTGATGTGCAACCAAGTTTCAAGAGGAAAAATGCTCAAAATGCACTTCCCAACTAATTATTCATTGAAAAACCCTTCCATATAGCTTACAAGCTCTGTCCAAACTTCAATCCACCTTGGGAAACCAAAAAAATAGGTTCACTTGGTGAGGGTTTGTAGAGCAACTTTGTTTTTCATCATGAAGGTTCACTAGCCGAGCTATAGGAGGTCGGCTAGTTCGCAACAAAAACCACTTTCTTTGTCATTGCCATTAAACAAAGAATTGTATGTACAATAAGGCTATGTACAAAAACTTGAATTTTAGAGGCTGGAGAAAGAGCCAAAGAAAATCAAGTTGCTTCCATTATTGAAGCCAAACCCTTACTCAACCGAGAACAAGGTTAAAACAAAATAATTTTGCTACAATGCTAAAACTCCACACCAACACACAAAACTAGGTGAAAGAGCTTCAACACAAGATGGCACAACTTACCAAATGAAAATAGTAAGACCAAATGCACAGGAAGTACAGACTGCTATACCATATGGAGAAAAAGTGCAAGAAAAAGGATAAAATTCTTAGTTTTTGGTATTGAGTTCTTCTTTTCTTGAAATGCCAACTAGATAAAAAGTTGTGTGAGGCTTTAAATAGTCACTCACAACCTAAATCATGCCCAGGTACGGACTGCCCAGGTACGGACCATTAACTAGCTGTTTCATTGTTTTACAAATTTTCCAAATATTGTCAAAATGTTGCTTGACAACATTGACACTTTTTGGTACACTAAGCATTTTTTACTTGTGAGCCAAA
Organism: Cryptomeria japonica; assembly: GCF_030272615.1. NCBI lineage: Eukaryota > Viridiplantae > Streptophyta > Pinopsida > Cupressales > Cupressaceae > Cryptomeria > Cryptomeria japonica. Next base: position 99,104,182 of record NC_081408.1, on the reverse strand, counting down.
TAGACTTAACTCCACCATGTGAAATGGTTTCCTAGAACCATACAAACATATTTCAATGCCTAACAAGGCTTTATAAGGAGTTTTGATCATATTTCCACATTTTGCCCATTCTAGGCTTACAAAGCATAAAAGGTAAAAAATAGACCAAAAACTCAACAAACAACAAAACTAAGACAAAGAGGACACTTAAACACACTAAAAATACCCTTTGGACATACAACAAGTTCATTATTTAATTGTGACCAACATAGGCCCTTTCAAACCAAAATTTGATGAAGTGCTCTATTAGCTTCACTAGGTGCTCCTGGACCATACTCCCCAAAAGACAAAGAAGTCAAGTGACTCTGTTTGGTACCAATGAGGGATCAATTCCAAATTGAAGAAAGATTGACTCAGATACCCAAGTAGTCTCAGATTTTGGTTTGTTCCTCCACTTGATCAAATGCTCCATATAGACTTGGTGCCAAGTCTTTTTGAGAATCCTAGAATCCAAAACCTTTTCAACTTGAGGCATGGGTGGAGAAGGGAGAGGTAGGTCTGAAAGTGATTGGTGAGCATCTGAAACTCTCTCATCCTCCTTGGGAATCTGCCTTTGTATGCAACCAAATCTGCAATATTAAAGATAGGAGACAATGCAACATCATTAGGCAAATTAATCTTATAAGCATTAGAGCCATACATAGCCAAAACCTTACAAGGACCTATCCTCCTCATTTGGAGTTTTCTGGGAATTCCTTTTTGAAGTCTGGACTTATTTAAGTGTACTGTCACAAAGTCACCAACTGAAAATTGTACATCTTTTCTTATTGCATCAACTCTAGCTTTGACCTTCTGTGAGGCATCTTGGAGAGCTTTCTTTACTTGATCATGAACCTCCTTCATAGATTGAGCTACATCATCAGCTTGACCACTTCCTTTCTACACAACACCAAGGTTTCTCAACTCCATAACACCCCTTGGGTGCATACCATACACTATCTCAAAATAACTCTTACCAGTAGACCTGTTGACACTGTCATTGTAGGCAAACTCTGCTTGGTGAAGAATCTGATCCCAACTCTGTCCATATTCTTTTGTGAAACACCTTAAGAGGTTACCAAGTGTTCTATTGACCACCTTTGTTTGGCCATCAATTTAAGGATGATAGACTGAATCAAAAGACAAGTTAGTAGCCAATCTTTTCCAAAGAGTTTTCCATAAACGTCTAAGGAATTTGACATCTCTATCTGAAACAATACTAGTAGGCAAACCATGTATTCGAATAACCTCTTTGGAAAACAAGTGTGCAATGTGACTAGCATCATGAGAAGTTTTACAAGGAACAAAATGTGCCATTTTACTGAATCTATCAACAACAACAAAAATGCTATCAAAACCAAGTTTTGTTTTGGGTAAACCAGCCATAAAATCCATATTCACACATTCCCATGGCCTTGTAGGAATGGGTAATGGCTGATAAAGACCAACATTAGGAGATGTGCCTTTTGCCTTTTGACAAACCATACACTGCTCAACATACCTCCTGATATCCCTTTGAATTCTTGGCTAATTGTAGAAACGTTGCACAAGTTCCAATGTCTTGTTTAGACCAAAATGACCACTCAAACACCCATTGTGCTTCTCTTGGATCAGATTTTCCCTCATAGAGGCTTTGGAAACACACAACTATCCACCTCTAAACAACAAACCATTTTGTAAGGTAAAGTCAACATATTCACTATGAAAATGGTTTTGAAATTCTTGACAAACCTTATAAACGGTTGCAAAATATTCATCATTTGGATACAAATCCTTGAAGCAATCAACTCCAATACTATGAATCTTCACTTCTTGCATTGTTAGTAGCCTTCTACTCAAAGAATCCACTACTTTATTACATTGTCCCTTTTTATGCTTAATGGAAAATGTATATGACTGCAAATACTCAACCCATTTTACATTTCTATGACTCAACTTATTGCGTGAATTCAAAAAACTAAGAGCTTGATTATCTGTGTAAACAACAAACTCTTCAGGCAGCAAATAGTGCCTCCATTTTTGAAGAGCTTGGACAAAAGCATACAATTGAAGATCATAGGATGAATAATTCTTTTTTGCAGCATTGAGCTTTTCACTAAAGAAATCTACTAGTCTATTATCTTGACTCAAAACAACACCAACTGCTATGTGACTTGCATCACATTCAATAGTGAACAACTTATCAAAACTAGGAAGAATGAGTACTAGTTGTGTAGCTACCTTTTTTTTCAAGAGTTCAAACCCCTTATTAGCTTCTTTGGTCCACTAAAACTTTGTCTTGAATCCTTTAATAGTATCTAGCATAGGTTCACAAATCTCACTGAATCCCCTTATAAACTTCCTGTAGAATTGTGCCAAACCATGAAAGCTTCTCACTTCACTTGCTATTTTTGGTGTTGGCCAATTGGTGATGGCTTCCACCTTTGATGTGTCCATTTTCAAGTCTCCACCTGAAACTACAAAACCAAGATAGACTAGTTCCTACTTCATAAACTCACATTTCTCCAAGTTTATTATTAGTTGCTCATCATGCAATTGTTGCAATACAATTTTAGGATGCTTTAGATGTTTATCTTTAATTCTACTAAAAATCAAGATATCATCTAAGTATACAACAACAAATTTACCAATAAAATATTTAAGCACTTCATTCATGAGTCTCATGAATGTACTAGGAGCATTAGTGAGACCGAATGGCATAACAAGTCACTCATAAAGTACTTCATTAGTTTTGAAGGTTATTTTCCACTCATCACCTTCCTTTATCCTGATCTAGTTGTAACCACTCTCAAGATCAATCTTTGTGAAATACTTTGCACCTCCCAAGCAATCCATCAAATCTTCAATCCTTGGGATAGGGAATCTATATCTTATAGTGATTCTATTAATGGCTCTTGAATCTGTGCATAACCTCCATGTTCCTCCTTTCTTTGGTGCTAACACTATAGGTATGACATAAGAACCTATTCTCTTCTTTACCAAACCTTGATCTAACAACTCATGTACTTGTCTAACCACATCTTTATTCTGTTCTAGGATCATCCATAGGTGCCATGGTCTTTGAGTTACGTGATGTAAAAGTTTGATCATTTTTTCCAATTTGAGTGCTCAAGGGAAAAAGTCACTATGAGGTGACTCAAAATGATTAGATGTCTTGGGGAGAGAGACAAGGGCACACCTAGTGTAAACACGGCCAACCATATGCACTCGCGTTGACGGTTCATTCCCACGATGAACAGAACAAAAGATGCACTATTTTGCCAGCTCTCATTGACAATTTTTGATGGTTATATTAAGAAAATATATCTGATTCAACATTTGAATTATACTTGTGCAACCACCTATAGAGCCACGTATTGCTTCGTAGAGGCTCAATTTTGATGATCCACCACATTCATAGATACTGTTAGATAATTGATTAATCCCAAAGATACTGAGAGGGGGGTGAATCAGTGTCTAACCAGTAAATGAAAGTTTTAAACTTATTTATAATTTTGTAATTGAGATTAGTATCCTGGTAAGCAAATGATAATGCAGTAAAGAGAAACAAAGGAATCAACATCAATGCACACCATAACACAAATATTTTAGTGAGGAAACCCAGTAAGGGAAAAACCTCAGAGGGATTTGTGACCCACAATATTTACTCACTGGCCATATGAATAAATATTACTTAGTACAGAAGGGGCCTACACATGCAAGAAGGCCAACTGCCTGGAGTTCATTGCTTAACAACAAAAGTGGAGTCCCATTGACTACAACATCACACTGATGAAAACATAAAATGAACTCTTACAACTTGCATCAAAATGTTGGATGAGTTCGCTATTGTGCTCTGTTTGATACCGGTTCTGCCTTTGCCAAAAACCCTAGCCGGTATGTTGTCAAATGATTTTGCTTATACAAAATTATCTTCGCTCTGCTCTATTTCTTATTCGCTCCAAAATAAACACATCAAAATGCATATATAACTATTCGTTATCATATCCTATCTTATTTAATAATACCGCTTCTTTTCTTTATTCAAATGACCTACAAGAACTCATAAATATATGAGTCTTTACAATACAACTTGTCAGGCATACAATTATAATTTATATTACAATTTATTTTGCATAAACAATACTTATTGTCAAGTCGGCCTGGAATGCTAGTATAATCTTCTGTCGGAGTAAACTGGATGCCAGTGTGAATAAGCCTTGTTGTATCTGCTGGTGCTGGTAGGTGAAATCTATGGCCGGTTGAATCTACAAAACCTTGTTGCCATCAATGACAACATCCACCTTTCTCATCCGAGTGTATAATGCCAACAATCTCCTCCTTTGGCATTGATGGCAACACTCATGAGAAAAATCAAAAACTATGAATCCAAAACTATGAGTGCTCCCCCTTAGAAAATGATCTGTTCATCTTCTACATACTTTACTTAGTACATTTTTCTCACTATACCACTCCCCTTTTGGCATCAATGATAAAAGATGTCAATTTTCTTTTCCAAAAATTCAAAAATTTACTTAGAACCTTGAAGTCTGTTGTGTACAACTTGAAAAATATCTGCAAGAACTAAGTTCAGACCCAGCATGAACTTCATACTATCAATAATTATTGTTTATGTTTGTCTTATCATTCTGGTAAGATAATGCATTTTTTGTTCTGGTGATCTATCTCCTTGAATTGTAGCCTTTGATAGTGCATTCCAGTGAGTGATTAGATTATCCAATCTTGGACCAAGCTTATTCTTCAACTCCTTGGTTTTCATTTTCAATCTTGCCTTTTCTTTTTCGAGATTTTCAATCTTCTCCTCATGTATAGCCATCTCCTATTCTATGACTGATGTTAGTTCTAAAGAACCAATTATGTTATCCAGAATATCATCAATTTCCTTTTGAGTTTTTCTAATATGATCACTAATATCTTTTGTTAGTTGATATGGTTTACAAGCTTCTTGGTATAATTCCTTATACTCCAAAATGGTAGAATTTAATGCTGGTAGCAGTGTATCAATCTACTGAGTACATTCCTTTATTATTTTACCAAATAATACCTCCTTTTCTTTATCAAATTTTTCTTGAATAGTCTCCTCATTTATTTTGTCTAATGGCTGAATGTTAGCATAAATGAATTTGGACAATGTGTCCAATTTACCTATCGAGCGAACAATATGATCTACCTTGCACTTTGGTGAAATCATCTGCAAAATCGGTAGAGAATCATCGATAGCCTTAAATGCTAAGGAATTACACTCTTTTATTTTCTTTATAGAATCCAAAAGTACTTCTATGACAAATGTTGGTCTGAAATCCAAAATAGAAGTACTGGGAGAGGTGCTAGGTTTTGCATTATCTTTCTTCTCTTCTCCTGATTTCTTTGGCCCTTCCTCTATTTTATGTTCAACTATCTTAATCTCTTCCTCTTCCTTATTCTCATTCTTATCCTTTTCCGGTTCAGATGCTGTCTGTTCTTGTGCTTTATCTGCCAATATCTCAAAATCGATGACCTTATCATTACTTATATCCCACTGAGTGTCAACTACCTTTACCGGTGAGTCAGAAATCTCAATATTTACAAATTTTGATTTCTTCTCCTCAAAAATTTCTTTATCTACAACTTTAATTGCATCATCAACATTTATTTTATCAATATCAATATTTAAAGGAGTGTTAGTGGGCCAGTCCTTACCAATTTCTGGAATAGAGGTATCATCCATTGTAATGTTGATGTCCTGAGTGTCAACCTTCATTGTGAATAGAATGTTTGACTCGGGATCAATGACGTCTGTTGCTTTTTCTTCCTCTAATGTCTTTTCTGCGGGTTGATTTAGTATTTCTGCCTGTGCCTCTGTTGTTGGTAGTGGGGTGTCCTGAGTTGGTGGTGATAAGTTATCTTTTATTTTTAAGTCAGGAACGCTGCAAACTTTATTCTTCCCCTTATCTCCTTTTTGATATACCTTAGTAAAGGATTTGTCAGCTTTTTGTCTTTCTTTTTCTTCTCTTTTCTCTTTCTCCACAAAGAAAATATCCCATTTGTCTACTGTCTCATCTGCGATTTCCTTTATCCTACTAGCCATGAGGCTTACTTGCCGGTGACCACTTACAAAAATAGTTCTATTAGCTTTAGCTATCAATTCATCTATTTCTTGTCTAGACTTAGCTGAATGAATAGCCAACAGTGCTTCAACCTTCAATTTCTTATCCAATTTCATGATGGAAATTCTTTTTGCCTCAAGTCTTAGATATAAGTCATTGGGGAGAAAATCAACGACTTCAATAATAACTTTCTTATATATATCTAAATACAAGATTATACTTTCTTCAATAGTTTTCTTATCCGAATTAGCAAAAGAATGATAAAACTTACTAACATTGCTAAGATTACCATCCTAAGTTATTTCGTTAACAAGCTCTGTTGGGGAAAGTGTATCAGATTTCTTTGGTGCTGGTTGCTTCTGTGTAATCTTCTTCTTTGGACTGCTAGGCTCTCTGACAACCTATTCTTTCTTCCCGAGTGTCCTTGTCTTCTTAGGTGACAGAGCAGGTGCCGGTGGAGATTTTATCTTCTTCCTATCCACCCTTTTAAATTCCGTAGCTTTGTCACTATCAGTCTCGGATGAGGTAACAACACGGGAAACATGTGTTACTGGTTGCTGGTCAGATTTTCTTTCTTTTATGCTTGCAACAACATCCCTCAACTACTCAAGTTTCAATAATCCCTTGGTAACGTCTTCGACAAATTTTGTAGCATCTTTCAATGTTTTATCCCTTTTCTTTCTCCTGAATAGCAACATCTTTCTCTACGGTTTCAACAGTGCCAAAGATCTTCTCAGTAGGTTCCGATGGGGCATCTAGAAGTCTCTTGGCATAAGTTTCGAGAATGTTGGTGTCCACTTCATATTCCATTTCTGTCACCCAAACAGTTCTAGGTGTGACAACCTCCATCCATATTTCATCTCTTTTTATAACACAACATATCAATTTGTCATACTTATCAACAATACTCTGAGGGATTCTTTCCCTTTGCTTCATTCTTGCTTGAAAGTTTTTGAAGTATTCCTTTACCTGTTTGTTTCCTTCTGAACCCATGCTGGAAATTGCCTCCTTAATCTGTTTTCCAATAGAAATATCATAGGCAAAATCTCTATGGCCTATGCCGAGAATCTAATTTGAGAAGTATAGCATCAAACATACAATTAAATTCCCAAATTTTAATGTTCCCTTTTTATCACGCTTGATTTTGTCCAAGTTATCTATCAATTCATCTTTTAACCATTCACAAAGTTATTCTTTACCATTTCATAAGCATTGTGAATGCATAGACTGGAAACATAATTTAACCTATTTGTATGTGCAACCTTGTAACCAATAACCATGCTGACATATTTAAAATTGTCATCATTTATGTGACTTACCCTAAGTGATCAATTATCAGATATAGTGCCGGTTAGATCCATAACACCTTTGTTTGGAATTTTCTTCTTCTTCTCAGGCCTCGTGCTAGTAGAGGGTAAACCTGTAATAGCTTTAATAGCTTCCTTGGTGATTTTGAAGATGGAGTCAAGCCATAAGAATTCACCATGAAATCTACTTAGAACATATCAGACAATTTCAACTTCAAATTCAGGCATATAAAGGATGTCTACTAAACCTAAATCATCCACAATCTTATGTTCAGGTTTGATTACACCTTTGTTGTTTGTGATGACTTTCATAAACATGTTAGTTATCTCCTCAGACCCTAAATCTTCAATATTACAGTGAATGTATGCCCTAGAGTCTTCTGCGAATGTGACTCCCTTCAAAATTTTTGAAAATGCTCCAATAGAGTCATCCATCTTAGCTATCTTAGGAATTATCTTAAAACCTGGCCTAGGGCATTTGATATTCTCCACAATAGTAGGGTTTGCTATTGTAGACACCTAAAATTGTCCAGTCTAATTAAATAAATATCTTTATTTATTTAATTATTTTAGCCTAATTCTTCTATTAATTAAATAAATCTTTATTTATTTAATTAATTCATTTATCAACTTCTAGCCTTGCTTCTCATTTAAATAAATACATTTATTTATTTAAATTATCCTTTTTTCCTAAATTAAATAAATAGCTTATTTATTTAATTGATCCCACTTCTTCTATTAATTAAATGAATCTTTATTTATTTGATTAATTCATTATCTTTTTCTACCCATGACACATGTCATTCATCTCTTAATTCCTACACTTCCTACCCTCTCATTATTTTATTATTTCTTCTACCTACCCTCTAATCATAGTCGACCATTTATCTTTTACACCTCTCAATCTTATCCCTCCATTTTTTATAGTGTCTTCTATATAAGGAGATGCTTCCTTCATTATCAACCCCAACTATGCTTTCAAACTTTCATATGCGATCAAGTCCACTTGCAACCATATTTGCGTTCTTTGTTGAGCTCTTGTGCACACATAAAATCTGAGGGCATATATATCAAGCAAGATCAATGGATATAGGAAGAATGGAGATTCAAACCCTATTGGACATGTGATGGTATAATCTTTGTGATTTCATTTGACTAACATTGTCTTAGGTAATCTTCATATGTTATGGTGGATCTTTGTTGTTGTTAGGCTAGGGTTTTGTGGTTGAATTCATCTAGGCTTTCAATATTGTTCTTATCCACTTTCACCATAAACATTTTGGCACGCCCGATGGGACATGGATTTTTGTTAAATCTGTGTTTTTTGCAAGTTTTTCTAACCCTATATTGCTGTTTTGTAAAACAATTTGGAGAATAACTTTGTGCAGCTAGGGTTTTGGACACAAAATCAAGATCTTGGAGAGATTTGATCAGATCTCACAAACAGCTTGGCAATTTTGCACCAAATGTTTTTTGCAGGTTGAAGATAGTATCAAGAGCTCTCAAACCAAAATTCAGATCTATTGGAGAATATTTTAATTTTCTATGAATTTTCATAAAAAATTAATTTTGAGAGAAAATGAGTGATTTTTTTGGATTTTCCTATATTTTTGGAAATCTCTCATAATTATACAAAGGATCTATTCTTTGTGATTTCAATTTTTATGCAAAATATTTCATCAAAAATTGGATCTTTAAAAATTAGGGTTTTTCATTATTTTGATCAGATCTCATAAATGAGTTTTCATTTTGTCATAAAATTTTGTTTGCAGGTCAAAAACATTATCCCAAGTGCTTAGTAAAAAAATCAGATTTGTTGGAGCATATTTGAAATTTCTATGAATTACTTATGAATTTTTATAAAAAATTAATTTTGAGAGAAAATTAGCGAATTTTTCAGATTTTATTATATTTTTGGAAAGATCTCTGATTTATACATAAGCTCTATTCTTTGTGATTTAAATTTTGATGCAAAATATTTCCTCAAAAATCAGATATTTAAACATTAGGGTTTTGCATTATTTTGCTCATATCTCACAAACCGCTTGTAATTTTTGTAGGAATTTTTTTTTTATGCAGGTTTGGAAGACCATTAGGACTGTCTAGTAAAAATTTCAGATTTTTTGGATCAATTTTGCATTTTATATGAATTTTTGATGATTTTTCATAAAAAATTTTTTTTTGGAGCAAATTAGCAAATTTTTTGGATTTTCTTACATTTCTGGAAATTTCTTTAAATTTTACGGGTGGTCTTTTTTTATGATGAATTAGATCTTTGAATTGATCAAAAAAATGCATTGTTGAAGACCCCTATTTCACAAAGTCTTTTGGATCTAAAATTTACCTAACTTGTGTGCTTGCAGGAGGGGTATTATTGCAAAACTACTAACAAATCTTTGTTGCAGAATTTTGGCAGGGGTTTTTGATCTTTATTGTGTGCCTTATTTTTATAGACTAGCAAACACTTCAATCGGTGCATTAAAATTAAACCAACATTTTTGTGTCTTGGGCAATAGGCTCTTTTTGTTTCATCTTTAGAGGGCTTATCTCCCCATGTGGTCATTAGGACTACTAATGAGGAGAGAATGACCCAAGTGGTAGTGAGGAAAATCCATCCTCTTCCAAACCACTATAAACAATCGTATTCATGGTGAAAACCATGGGTAACGTGTGCTGATTAGCTCATACTGACACTATGTCTCCCCATAAACTCGTTTGATCAAATTTATTTGATAATTTGTAGGGCGTAACCCCTACCGGCTGGGAGCCTTCTATATTTACAGAGCTAAAAGTGCCACATGTATGGCCACATGAGCGGATACCCTTACTAGCACCTTTTTATTTTAGAAAGCCAAAATCTTTCTAGTTGTTGGGTCAGGAGGTCGAACCTCTGGAGCGACCCACACACATACGGTTCCTAGTAGAGATACGAAGTTTGCCACGAGGAGTTTTTGTGGGGACTGATGCTTGGCTGCCCCAGAGAAGTGAGTGCCAAGGGTGGAGCCAGTGGGGTCAAGCATCTAAGTATCCACTTTGAATAATGTAGCCTCGGGGGAAACCCCATGTGGGATCAAAAACTATTGTCCTAGCCAACCATAAGAATTGTGCTTGTCTTATTTTAAACATTAAAAAATTCAAGACCAAACATCAAAAACATTGTGTCTTTTGTGTCTTCAAGTGTATGCAAAACATTTTTACATCAAACAACACACTTTTCTTTGAGTCATTTTGAGTCTAAACACTTGCAAACATTGAGTCCTCATCAACATTGTGTCCTCTTGTCATGAAAAATAGTCAAACAAATTCAGATTTGGTCACAACAACAACTTCACAAATTGGAAAAATTGCACTCAGATTTTAGAACCATGTCTATGAAGTATACAAACACATCTGTGTTCAGTATTGGGAAAAACACACAATCTAACAAACAAGAGCAATCAGTTTCAGAATTCTTGAGCTTCCTAAGTTATTTCTCTAGATTTTCATCTAGCATTTAGCCTACCTTTGGGTTTCACAAAGTTCATCATTGCTTTACATCTTGCATTACATTCACATTTGTCTAAACTTAAGTCAAAAGGTCACTTGCTTGTCCTCACCTTACTTTGTCAACACACTACATACAACAACACTTTGCTAAGTGGTCCCTCATCAAGGTCTATCACCTTTGGGTCTCATTTGGTCTTACTTAGAGTCAAGGTCAACTTACCTCATCAAGAGAAACTATCATCTCTTTGGAAGCCACACCTAATCTAATACATACATACTTGGTCTTACACTTTGGACATTGCAAGTACACCTTAGATTCATTTACATTCCATCTAACTCTTGGTCTCCCATACTCTTTCCATTTTCATCTAGTCTCACACATCTTGGTCAATACCTAGTTCATGGTTGAAACCCGTTCCCAAAAATCTAGGGGAGAAGCTAAAGAGGCTCAAGAGTCCATAAACATGAGTTCCTATGAGTATGATAATGATTGCTTTGTCAATTATGATCATACCACATTACCTGACATGGCCATCTATAGAAACATTCAAAATGTTGAGAACATGGATAACACAAACAACAATGATACACACAATGACAATATGGACAACATTTTAGTACATTCGGCAGAAGTGGAAGACTCCATTATGGATCCCCATTTCAATCGATTGGTTGAGAAAATAATGAGGAGAGATAGACAATACTTGTTACAAGTGATGGCACAAAGTGGAGCCAAGATTCCTCATGATTTTGACATGTCTCAAATAATGGAAAATTGACCTTTGCAACAACTTCAATTCAAAATAGATCAAAGGAGGCCTAATAGTGGAGGCAATAGAGGACCACATATGGTTCTTGAATCACCATCATCTTTGTTTCAAAAACTTGAGGTCCCATACACACATGGTCAAGCATATGATGCTCACCTTCGTAGACCATTATGGAAGTCTTATGTAGAAAAATATACTCAATCACATGCCAATGCTAAGGACCAACCACCAAAGCAATTGGATATCCAAAGGCATGATCAAAATTTGGACACATGGAAACCCCGTGTCAAATTTAGGGGCAACACATTAGAACAAACTCATGACATCGCTGTAGAGTATGGTATACATGGACAAAACAGATATTCTATTCCTCATCATGACTCTATACCAAGTGGTCCTTATATGCAACATCGCTATAGACCTCCTCCATATGAACATGTGTATGATCAATACCATCCATATATGCAACATGCTCCTCCTCCACCTGGTGGTTTAGGCATGGGGTATAGTCCAAGAAGTCGGTCTCCACCTAAGAACAATTTGGAAAAACAAATAAAGGATTTACAAAAGAAAATGGAGGACGTAAATACATCAAAGCCAACTTACACAATGAGAGACATATGTCCCTATCCATTTGACAAAAGCATTCCAATGCCTCCATTTCCTACACACTTTGTGACACCTAAGTTTGATAAGTACAGAGGCAAAGGGGATCCTAAGGCACATATAAGACAATTTTTCACAGCTTGCATTGAGGTAGCAACATAAGAAATATATCTGATGAGATTATTCTCACAGAGCTTAGGTGATCAAGCTTTGGAATGGTTCTCCCAACTCCCACCTAGAATTAAGTCATGGGGTGACTTAGTAGAGGCATTTATCCAACATTTCTCATACAACATAGAGATAGATATATCAGTCACTACTTTGTGCAACACCAAGCAAAAGGATGGAGAGTCTTTTTCATCATTTTTATAAAGATGGAGAAATCTAGCCAATAGATGCTCTTGTGAAATTCCACAAAAACAAATGGTAGAGATGTTCACCCAAAATGTCAACAAAAACATTGGTTATGACCTAAGAAAATCTTGTTTGTCCACCTTCAAGGATGTCATTGAGAAAGGCTTAGCAATAGAAAAGGTCCTAATTGAGCAAGGGATCATCAAAATATTCAAACAAAACAAAGAGGACTTTAAAGGAAAAGACAAGTCAAGATTTTGGAATAAAAACAAGAACACAGTCAATGATGGTGTTGTTGATGCTAATACAGTTAGAGCCAAAATCATTTTTTCTGGATCAAGTTCTACAAATAACCAAGTGAATACTCAAGCAACTTCAAAATCATGAAGGAAGTACACCCCATTGGGAGAACCACTGGAATCAGCGTTCAAAAAGCTAGTGGTAAACAAAATAACAAAAATTCTAGATTTGCCTCCATATGAGCCAAAGGTCAAACCAAATTGGTGGAATGACGATGAATACTGCAAATATCATAAAATCAAGGGACATAAAACAAGAAATTGTCATCGCTTGAAGAACATCATACAAAATCTTATTGATAGAGGTGACATTGAGATCGAGGGACACTCATCCAATCAAGAACATGAAATGTTTAAAGAACCATTTCCAAAACATGACAAGGGAAAATCTAAAGCCACAGATGAGCAGACCAACTATACCAGAGCATCCTATAACTATGATTCAACTGTCAATCATGTTTCAATGGACAATTATGTCTCTACCATTATCATCAAGGACAAAACGCTTGAGAATTATACCCAAAGTGTTGGTATTTTGGTATGGTTTTGTCATTAATGTCAACACCTACTAAAACTCTAGCACTTTGGAGATCCAACAATATTCACTGACAAGAAAGTGACTAATGCATAGTCACCAGTATATGGTACACCGGCATGAAATAATGATCACCGACACTTGGAATGACTTGGAAAACACTTGGTAATGTCGAAGACATTGTTTGGACATCTTATCTTGGAGAATTGTTTATCGGCATATTCATATTTGCATATTTGCTGTTACTGGCAAATAGGTGTAGGGTTACACCAGCAGGTTTATCTTTTCTAGATCAGCATGGCATGCTATGGAGATGATTAATTATTATTATAAATGCATTAAGCCAACATGTTAAATTGGTTATTGCATTGGATATTGTATTGTTTGTAAAATGATTTTATTGTAATATGTTGTAGAGCTGACCTACAAAAATTGGTCTTAGGTTATGGTATAAATGTAAGGTCTTAATTGTAAGACTGGTGGAGGAATGTAAAAAAGGTTTTGTGCGAAGGCATATGTGAGATTAAGCAGAGCTATACACACATACATCATTTGAAGGAGAAGCTAGGTTTTTGTGAAAGCATATCAGAAGTACACCGGTACTGAATCCAACATATGGAGATGCTATTTTAAGCAGTACATTCTTATTGGATTTAACCATCCAACTGTAGTCAGTGTGACTCCCATTTGTGTTTGAGCAGTGAGCTCTAGGTGCTTGGCCTTTCTGCATGTGCAAACCCCATTTATGTACACTTACTATCTATAGTAGTATCATCTGATTGTGGGTAAGGTTTCCCATTGTGGTTTTTCCCCTTACAGGGTTTCCACATAGAAATATTGGTGTTATGTGTTGTGGATGACTTTGTCTTTTTGTTTCATGCATTAATCTTTACCGGTATTGCATATATTAGTTAAATTGGTCCACTGATATCACAGACTGTTTCACCGGTATTAAGCAGTAATTTGATTAAGTAGTTTTTGGTTTAATATTATTAGACAACTTATTCACCCCCCCCCCCCTCTCAGTTGTCTCCAAGACCTAACAATTGGTATCAGAGCCTAGTCCTCTTTTACAGAAGTTTAACAACTTGAGGAGATCCAATGCCTAGCAACTATTTCAGAAAGGATAGTCCTAAACTTGATGGAACAAATTATGGCATATGGAAAATCAGAATGGAGACACATCTGAACTGTATTGGGAAAGATATCGGGGAGGTTACAAAGAATGAATATACTACTCCTACTACAACTCAACCTAATCCTCCAAATCTGGCCAAAGATGAGGAAAATGATTGCAAAGCAAGAGAAGCACTTCTGAGCGCATTATCAGATCAGAAAATCATAGAACTATCGGATAGGTCTACTGCTAAATCTATTTGGGATCATTTGTAAACACTGAATGAAGGAGATTCCATAGTCAAAATTGCAAAACTTGAAAGCTTCCGGGTCAGGTATGAAAATCTGAAAATGGAAGAAGATGAAAGAATTTTTTCTTTTATGGAAAGAGTAAATGAAATTGTTTTGGGTATTAAATGTTGTGGAGGAACCTTAAGTGAAGATGAGATTGTTTCAAAAGTTTTAAGAGGATTGCCACCAACATATAAAATGAAAGTTACTGCTATAAATGAACTTAGAACAGTGCCTAATACATCAGTAACTAGGGATACATTGATTGGAAAACTTTCAACCTTTGAAATTGAAGAATTTGGCCCTGTTGCTACTATAAAGATAGCTTTAGCTTTCAAAGCATCAACATCATCTGCATCATCATTTGACAAATCTGATTGGAAAGCCTTTTATGCAAGAGAACTTGAGAAAAGTAGGAGAGAAAATGAAGAACTTGAATAACTTGAAGCACTATTTGCAAGAAAAATGCCTAAAGGTGCAGTTGGAAGTAAGTATGAAGGTAAATCACCCTTTAAATGTTTTAACTGCAACAAGATAGGTCATATGGCTTCAAGATGCCCTGATAGATATGCAAGACTAAGAGAAGAAGCTAGAAGGACATACAAGCCTAATCCTGAATATTAGAGATACAGATTCAAGAAGAATAAGGACAAATCTTGTTATATTGCTGATGAAGGAGTGACTGATGATTCTGATGAAGATCTGATAGACAATGGATGGGTTTTTGTTGCTATAACAAAAGATCAATTGACACCTATTGTTTAACTGGTAGAGCAGGCCTTGGCAGCTAAAGTTGAAGTAAAGGATGAATGGATCATTGATTCTGGATGCTCACATCATATGACAGGAGCCAAAGGCAAATTCTTGAACTTTCAAGAATATAATGGCAGCTTAGTAAGATTTGGTGATGACAAAGTTTGTCAAATCAAAGGAAAGGGTTCAATATCTCTTGATGGTAAGCATAACACTGACAATGTTTACTATGTTGAAGGTTTAAAGCATAATCTTTTGAGTGTTGGTCAATTAGTTGAGAAAGGATTTCAGTTACAATTTAAGAACGAAAAATGCAAAATCATGAACAAAAGTGGTTTAGAAATTGTAATCGGCAATCAGACTAGAGGTAATATCTTTCATTTGAATAACAGTGAAAAGACATGCTTGATTGCACACATTGATGAAAGTTGGTTATTGCATAAGAGACTCCGTCATGTAAATTTTGATTGTATGGTAAAAATTAGTACTACTAAGGCAGTTAGAGATTTACCTAAAATTGTCAAACCTCACAACACAGTATGTAAGGAATGTCAATTTGGAAAACAAGTTAGAGCTAGTTTCAAAAGTATTCCAGAAAAATAAAATAATGCTCTTGATTTAATTCATATTGATCTATGTGGTCTAGCTAGAACTAAAAGTTTACAAGGTGATAGATACTTCATGTTAATCATTGATGATTATTCTAGAATGTGTTGGGTTACTTTTCTCAGAGAAAAATCAGAAGCACTTGGAAAGTTTAAACTATTCAAAGCAATGGTTGAAAATGAAACCGGTAAGAAAATAAAATGTTTAAGATCATATCAAGGAGATAAATTTACATCAAAGGAATTTAATGCATTCTGTGAAGTGAATGGAATCAGAAGACATCTATCAGCACCTCAGACACCTCAGCAGAATGGAGTTGTTGAAAGGAAAAATAGAACTATCCTAGATGCAGCAAAGAGTATGTTATCAGAAGCAAATCTACCACATGTATATTAGAGAGAGGAAGTAAGTACAATAGTCTATACATTCAACAAAGTTCACATCAAAGGTGAAACTGGTAAGACCCCTCATGAACTATGGTTTGGTATTACTCCTACTCTTAAATATTTCGGAATATTTGGAAGTAAATGCTATATCAGAAAAGATGAGTATATTGGGAAATTTGATCCTAGAAGTGATGAAGGAATATTTCTTGGTTATTTATCTAAGAGTAAAGCATACAGATGTTTCAACAAGAGATTGCAGAGAATTTTTGAGAGTACAAATGTAAAGATTGATGAACATTTCAGAGGAACTTCAAGGTATATAGATTTAGAACCGGCAATAGAAACAAATGAAACTACACAAAACCCACCAGCACAGAGTGAAGACCCAGTTACATCGGTATCATCTGAAAATTCCACAATAACTAAGGAACAACAACAAACAAAGACACCCCAGTATGTAAGATTGAATCATTCTGAAGATCAGATAATTGGAAACAAATATAGAGGAGTTATGACAAGAGGAAGATTGGCAAATGAAGAGGTATGTCTTATTTGTCAAATTGAACCAGTATCAGTTAATGAGACATGTGAATATAAATTTTGGATTAAAGCTATGGAAGAAGAATTAGAACAGATTGAGAAGAATGACACTTGGACATTAGTTCCCATTCCTAAAGATAAAAATGTTATTGGAACCAAATGGATATTTAGAAACAAACTTAATGAAGATGGTAAAGTAATCAGAAATAAAGCAAGACTAGCATGTAAGGGATATTCTCAAAAAGAAGGAATTGATTATAATGAAACCTTTGCACTAGTAGCTAGAATTGAGGCAGTTAGATTATTCTTGGCTTTTGCAACTCATAAGAACTACAAAGTATATCAGATGGATATTAAATGTGCAATTTTGAATGGAATTATTGAAGAAGAAGTTTACATTGAACAACCTGACGGATTTTCCTTGATAGATAATAAGGATATGGTTTGTAGGTTAAGGAAAGCTTTGTATGGGTTGAAGCAAGCTCCAAGAGCTTGGTATGCAAGATTAGATAAATACCTTTTGGAGATTAGTTTTTCTAAAGGTAATGCAGACAGAAAATTTATACTATAAAGTGAATAACGATGACATCTTGGTTATAGAAGTTTTTGTTGATGATATAATCTTTGGAGGAGAAGATGGTTTATGTAAAGATTTTTCTATCAAAATGCAACAAGAATTTGAAATGTCTATGATAGGAGAAGTAAAATTCTTTTTAGGATTGCAGATTTCACAGATTGACAAAGGTATATTCTTGAGTCAATCAAAGTACTTAAAGGAGATACTAAAGAAATTTGGGATGGAGAACTCTAAACCGGTAAGTACACCTATGACTACAAATGACAAATTATCACTAAGAGATGAGTCAACACTTGTTAATCCAACCAGGTACAAATCTATAATAGGAGGTTTACTGTATTTAACACAAACAAGACTAGATATTATGAATGCAGTATGTATTGTTTCAAGATTTCAAAGTAATCCTAGAGAAAATCATGAATCAGCAGTGAAAAGGATTTTCCGGTACTTACAAGGCACTACAAATCTTGGCTTATGGTATCCTAGAGATGACAACTTTAAATTATGTGCATACACAGATGCAAATTGGGCAGGAGATATAGATGACAGAAAAAGCACCACCGACAGAGCATTTTTCCTTGGAAATAGATTAATCTCTTGGTTAAGTAAGAAACTGAGTTACACATCTTTATCAATAGCAGAATCAGAATATGTTGCAGCAGCAACAAATTGTACACAGGTATTATGGCTTAAACAAACGCTAAAGGACATAAAGGTAAATTGCAAGGAACCTATAACTATTTATTGTGATAACACTGTAGCAATTGACATATCCAAGAATCCGGTACTACATTCTAAAAATAAACATGTTTCTATCAAATTGAACTTTCTGAAAGAAAATGTAGAAGCAAAACAAGTCAAACTAGTTTATGTGAACACTAAAGAGCAGATTGTAGATATATTCTTACAACAACATATTGCTAGGACGTCCTAGAAATATGTTGTATGTGAACAAGTCATACAACATATTGCTAGGACATCCTTGATCTAGATCTCACATACAACATATTGCTAGGACATCCATGGATTCATGAGATGAGCGCAATCCCATCTACATATCATCGATGTATCAAGTTTCCACACAATGGAGTTGAAGTGACTGTCAAAGCTGACCCAAACCCATTCATATATTACAACAATCTATGATCTAGATCTGAAATAACAATCCCAGTCAATCGCGAGGCTATTCCATCCTTGGCATATGTGGATCCAGAATCCTTAAAAGCTTCTACATCAAAACAAGCTAAGATCAAAGAAAAGTTCAAGATTAAAGACATGGGATGTGTTGAGTATATCTTTCATCTTGATCAAATTATATTATCTCCTAAGGTATTTAGTTGACAGGAACAATCTACAAACAATTTGCAATGCCAAGGAATTGGGTGTGAACCACCTAGTGTTGTGGCTACTAAGTTCGAATGCAAATCTCCTCTAGTGATGCAAGCATCTCTTGATATCAATAGTCCTAAGAGTGGTTCCATTGAAGAATCTATTGAGCATATCGCCACCCCTCTTGAGAACTCATATAACTTTACCATTTCATCCGTTCATTCCATTTCCACTCCACTGCTAGACTTGGATCAACAAGAATTATAAAAGCCCTTACTCATTGGGGATCAAAAATATCAAAAATTCAAAAAAAATACAACAAAAAATAAAAAAATATCAAATATACAAAAAAATCATAAACATAAAAAATCGTTACTTGGTGAAAACCTAGTAAATAGGCGCCTTGTGACACAAAAAAATTGAAAAATCGAAAAAAAAATAGTAAAAAGAAATAATCCGTCCAATGGTGAAAACCACTTCAGTGGTGCCCTAGGCAAGTACCATGGTGAAAACTGGGTCACCGACACCATATGTAGAGATATTGCCCCTCCCTCCTTTAGGATTCAATCTCATCCTTTCACTTACACACACTCACACCCTTTCCACCCATAATAAATCACCCCCTATCTGTGGCTAAGGAAAATCCTACGTCTAGTGATGGGTGTGGAACTAAGAGCATCACATGTTCCGAGGAGTACAATTTCTTTCAGCTTTCTTCAGTTTATCCGCACACAATCCACAATAAAGCAACATTTGCATCACCAACCGCAATAAAGTTTTGTCTTCTACACAATAAAGTATTAGTTGCATGGATTCAGTCAATTTCAGATGAGACACATCAACAACAATGGGCTTCAACAAATCAAATCTTTCAATAGACTCAAACAACATTATGGTTCAGTGCTATCTATCCTTTTGTGAAAGTACACATTGTGACTACAATCAAATAGACTTATACAAGTGACAAGAGACACTAAAATTGAGGACTACAGTGGATGTTGGTGTCGAGTCTTGGTTTTCTTTTGATTTTTATCTTTTTGGTGACATGTCTTTTAGCTTTTCCAGGATGTCTCTGACTAGAGATTTTATCTCCAGGATGTCTTTCACTAGAATGGAAAGGATGGGGTATCGTCACCTATTTTTCTTTGCTGTCTGTGGATTGTCTCTTAGTAATGATATGACTTGTCCAAGGATATGAGGATACTATGAGTCTAGTGTGAACTGGGGCATTCCTTGTTTGTGACTGTCTTATCTCCATGCAAACATGTACAATGACTTTCTGGATCAAACCTATGTCTGGATTGTCATAACCTATTTGCCATAATAAAAGCTCAATGATGATAACACACAAGAATCTCTTTCACTTCCATATCTTCTATCTTTCATCCCCCTTTCTTGATTGACTTCCATCATCCTTCTTGAGTCTGTGTAGCCTGCTATCACATGACTGAGTATAATGACACACCAAAAAAATAAAAATATATTTGCATTTCATGTAGTTTCATCGACATTATCACATATTAAGTGTTTCATACATTCATATAGATATCACAATTACATCACATCCTGCACACAACACATGTTAGCACATTTTACATTCTCATCATGTAAATAGTTATTTGCATTATCATATTCATCTACATTTTATACATTCACATTCACATTGGCATAACATATTAAAAACATAAAAAAAATAAAAAAATATTGTATTTCATCATGTACATATTTGCATCCATATCATAAGCATCACATAGATACATAAAACACATAGAAACATATCATCACATAGGTACACATGCATATAGCTTCCACAACGATGAATCATCTCATATATATAATCATAAGTGTCATGATACAATGATGTCAAAATCATATGGCTAGAATCACCCAAAGGTGTCTACATCATCATACAAAATGGTACAAAACTGATACATAGGGATCCCTCTAAGGCTATTATGAACTCCCTCCGTCGGAGTTGACTGGCCTCGACGAAGTCTGAGCCATGGAAAGACCCACCCTAGCACCATCTCTCCTGTCCCCTCTATCTGGTGCTGGTGGAGGACCCATGACCCCATCGCTTGATGCCTATCTCCTATCCCTCCCTCTAGTGGTCGTCGTCATCCGTGATGGTCTACGGAAGCTCCTAGCCCGCTGATCTGGTGGCACTGCTCTATAGTATAGGTCTCTCCAATAGCTTATCTCCTCCCTGGCTTGCAAAAAATAAGCATATCTAGCTCCTATATCCTTTGTTGTCCATCTCCTTGCCCTTAGTGTTGTCTTAGCCTCTGTATAGCGCTAGATAGCCTGATCCCTCTCCCACTCAGTGTCCCTCAGCTATCTCCTGAGCCTATCCCTCTCCTGCTCAAGATTTTGGATCTCATCTACCTCTCCCTAGGAGATCTCCCTCAAAGCCAGTAACTCATCATCCTCCTCTCCCTCCTCACCCTGTGGCTACTCCTGTGGCTACCCCTGTCCTTGCTCTTGTGGCTGCCCCTGTCCCTGTCCCTATCCCTATATCTATCTAGGATCCTGTAAAGGCAATCCACCTCTACCCCTCACTAGGTAAGCCTACCAAGCCGGTCTCTCCTTTCCACTCTCTCTCCGTGGAGCCACTCTCCTCTCTCGTACTATACCCCACCTCCTCTATTGGCCTCTACCTCTGCCATTTCCATCATCATCCCCATCACCTCTGTCATCTCCATCTATCTGCTCTCTGGGATCCATCAACCATGGAAATGGATGCTCAGCCCAATATATAGTATACTTTGCATCCATCCCTGCATCCTCTATCTCTGGCCACATATCCCAAGGCAAAGGAATCATCTCTACTAGTTGCGTCATTGCCTGATCATAAGACAATAATGGCCCAAAGTGCACCTGATCCCTCACTGTCCGAGCATACATCCCAAAACCCCATGGCATTTGTTGTATCCTACCAAATTGCTTGCTCACCCTATCCACCAACTACATCTCAAGTACATATGGCATCTGCCCAATTAGATACCTGCTCCTGAATGTATATGGCAGCTCCACTGCATCATCCTCCCACTCCTCGCACTCTCGGTATGACCTCCATACTATAGTGCCAATCTCATCAATGACCCTGCACCAATACTCTAATCTCCCAATCTACAGCTATGATGTAATCATATCATACAAATGTACAAAAATGCGCCCATGGCCCCTGCCTCTGAAATGACTCGGTCATGTAACCAATCGATGCTCATATGCCCATACTTGCAATAATGTCACTCCGCAGCCCAATCCTGCTGATCCATGGTATACAAACTGATGTAACTCATAGTACAAGTATGCCAACAGACATGGTCCCCATGCAAACCTGGTGTTCTCTATCACCAGTGTCTCTAGTGTACCACCCCAGCCCACAACCAATCCTTGTGTTGCCCTATTTGGATAGAGGAACCCACTGATCACTCCTGCCAGTACTGCTGGTAGTGCTAATCCTGTCCATGTCATGGTATCCCAAGCCATGTGTCCAACCCTCATCTCCAATCCTGGATCCTGGAACACTCATCTCAGTGCATCCCTGTGTCTGTCTCAATTGTAGGGTACTAACTCCCCATCGATCGGTATCCTCAGTATCCTATATACATCCTCCAAGGTGACTGTCATCTCACCCATCGACAAATGAAAACTACAAGTCTTTGAGTGCCATCTCTTAGCCAGCGCAGTCAGCAACTCCATGTTTGCCCAAAACTCATGCACATACAAAATATGTCGTAGGCCCATAGCTTGAATCATTGCTCTCTCCTCAACTATCAGCTCTACTTGCAAACTTTGAGTCAATGGGAATCTCTCCCATGACTCTAGCATAGGTAGGTACTCCTGCAGTCAAGCAAAATCAACTGTGTCAATTATAGTGGCATTCCTTGTTCACCACAAAATGTTTCTTACTATCCTAAGTTCTTATGGTATTCTATCTTAGTGACACTCCCTGTTCATCACAAAGTGGTGTTGTTTATCATCGTGGTACTCCCTGCTCATCATAAAGTACTACGTGTTTTGCACTCCCTGTTCATCACAAAGTGCTGCTCTTTTTAGTACTCCCTATTCATCACAAAGTACTATGTTTTGGTACTCCCTACTCATCACAAAGTGCCTTGATCTATCCTATCCTAGGGCCTCTACTTGAGTATATTCTCTTGAGTAGTTTCCTAATTGGCAATGTATGTTCTATCACAGAATTGTCAATCCTAGCCCTATCTGCTATTCTAGTCTTTCCTAGAGGACCTACTTGAGTGTATCCTCTCAACAGCTTATCCAATTAATAGTGTATGTTCATCACAAAACTATCAATTCGACCTAGAAGACATAAATGCATATTTATGACATAAACGTGCTTACATAGTACACATACGCATCTTCTCTGCACAGACACACCAAACATACATAGACGTGCCTCTGCTCTGCACAGACGTGCCCATATAGCACAAACATGCCTGCAAAACATAGACACGCTCGCATTTGACACAAACGCCTTTGCATTCATAGATGCACCTGGCACAAACACAAACGTGCCTAGCCAACTAAGATGCGCCTAGCACCAGCACAGACGTGCCTTAGCATTTTTCCCCCTGCTTGACATATCTAAAATGTATTAAATGCACTACCTAACATGCATTAATGACACCATTTATTGTGACAAAGTACAAGGAGGTTTTGCAGTACTTACCGACTCTCCTGCATTTTTTGGCCTCTAGAATCGATGAACGCGATTGAATCTGTGAATCAAAGCCATTGCTGCTGACTGCTGCTCTATTCTCTCTCTGCACTCTAATCTCTTGGATGTGTGGATGACAATGAGGATGTATTCCCCTCATGGTCTATCTTATAGACTGCCATAGCCTTAGCTCTAGCCCTAGCCCTCATTTCCCATGTCAGTCTTCTTTATCCCGTGACTCTATCACTCTATCTTATCCGGTTAGTCCATTCTAGCATTTCTTTCTTATCGAAAGATTGTCTATGATCTTTCCAGACATTTTCATCCTATCTCTTGAGAGGGCATATCATTCCCATCTTGGGGCAACTTTGTATCAGTTCATATTATCTTCTTTGAAACAATGCGACAAGCTACATTGTCTCAAAGAGGGGCAAAATGTAGACACCTAAAATTGTCCAGTCTAATTAAATAAATAAATCTTTATTTATTTAATTAATTCATTTATCATCTTCTAGCCTTATTTCTCATTTAAATAAATACATTTATTTATTTAAATTATCCTTTTCCTAAATTAAATAAATATCTTATTTATTTAATTGATCCCATTTCTTCTATTAATTAAATGAATCTTTATTTATTTGATTAATTCATTATCCTTTTCTACCCATGACACATGTCATTCATCTCTTAATTCCTACACTACCTACCCTCTCATTATTTTATTATTTCTTCTACCTACCCTCTAATCATAGCTGACCATTTATCTTTTACACCTTTCAATCTTATCCCTCCATTTATTATAGTTTCTTCTGTATAAGGAGATGCTTCCTTCATTATCAACCCCGACTACGCTTTTGAACTTTCATATGTGATCAAGCCCACTTGCAACCATATTTCCATTCTTTATTGAGCTCTTGTGCACACATAAAATCTAAGAGCAAATATATCAAGCAAGATCAATGGAGATAGGAAAAATGGAGATTCAAACCCTATTGGACATGTGATGGTATAATCTTTGTGATTTCATTTGATTGGCATTGTCTTAAGTAATCTTCATATGTTATGGTGGATCTTTTTTGTTGTTAGGATAGGGTTTTGTGGTTGAATTCATTTAGGCTTTCAATATTGTTCTTATCCACTTTCACCATAAACACCTATGAATTCAGGAATGGAAATGAAGAAGCCATGAAGCAAAATAAATACCTTTTTCTATCGAATGCTAGTGAAAACCTTGGACGCCCTAGAAAATATTTGCTTCTTCGCTTCTTGAATGCCAATGCTCTACTTCTATGCTCTTTGAAAACTTGGTGAGTCAAAATGAGAAATTTCAATTCTTTATACCCATAAGGTTAACTAACAACCATATTAAATGCTTTGCTGGTTAAGTGAATTTCCATTGTAACTCAACATATGTGTCGATAAAGAAGGAATATGACTTCTTACCATTATCTGAGGGGAAAAATTCATGATCTTCAATTAGTTGCCTTACCCCTAAGGATTATTCCTTAGTTAGATGAAGAATTTCCTGCCGTTGTAGGATTGCTTTGTTCTATCGATGCAGAGCCAGATTCATCATTTCTTTGATCTATCTTCTTGACCCATTGTTTAGAGAATTATTGCTTGATTTCATTCACCTTTTATTTTACTTTGTCATTAGATCCTCTATTTTTCGCTGGTAGATTCTTGCTTCTACAAAATCTTGCAATATGCCTAATCTTGTTGGATGCATAACAAGTTACATTGTTTCTTTGAATAACTTTTCCATAACCTTGCCCGGTTTGAGTTCTGCATTGATTAGATAGATGTCCAAATCTACCACAAGCATACAATTTTACATTCATTCTGTAATCATTTGATTGATGACCATATTTATTGCATTTGGAACATTGACCAGTAAATGAGTTTGTATTCTGATTATTCCTATATTTGCATTGATTTGCTCTATGACCAAATTTGTTGCAATTAAAATATTTTCCAGTGAATTTATAAGATTTGGGTTGCCGTACTGGTTTGTTGTGATCATGATTATTTGCAGTTCCAGAACTTTCTCCATGTTCAAATCCAAGTCCAATTGTATCTTTATCAGGTCTTTGATTTTTTAGTATATCATCAAGCTTGGCTGAGCTCTTTTTGAATTTGTCTTTCTATTCATTTGCATGGACCAACTCACTTTCCAGAGTGAAAACTTATCTCATAAGTTCCTCTTTGTCATGTTGCATCCAAATCAACTCTATTTTAAGTATATCACTTTTATGACTAAGCCTTATAGATTCATCTGATTTTTCATTAAGTCATCTGGCCAAATCTTCCTGATTCTTCTTTCTATCTTCAATATCCTTACATAGTCTCATGGTTAAGTCTTGCATCTCATTCTTCATGTTACTATTCTCTTGTCTCAGTTTCTTTGCAATATCTCTAAGAGTTTCTTTTTCTTCATCATCTTGTTTTCGTAGTTGCTCATGTAATTCTTTTCTCTTAGTCTATGCCATGACCAGATTTTCTTGAAGTGCTTTGATGAATTCTTGAGTAGATCTGAGTTCTTCTTCCAGTTTGACATTCTTTAATTTTTCCACATCAAAATCTTCAAGAGCTACTTCCAACTGTTGTCTCAAACTTTCCATGAGTACCAATTTCAAAATCTTCCTCAAGCTATTAGGCTTCTGCAAATATCCCAATTGTTAGATAATTGATTAATCCCAAAGATACTAAGAGGGGGGGTTGAATTAGTGTCTGACCAGTAAATGAAATATTTAAACTTATTTACAATTTTATAGCTAAGATTAATATGCCAGTAAGAAAACAATAATGCAGTAAAGAGAAACAAAGGAATCAACATCTATGCACACTATAACACAAATATTTTGGCAAGGAAACTTGCTAAGGGAAAAACCTCAGTGGGATTTGTGACCCACAATATTTACTCACTGGCCATATGAATAAATATTACTTAGTACAAAAGGGGCTTGCACATGCAGGAAGACCAACTGCCTAGAGCTCACTGCTCAACAACAAAAGTGGAGTCTCATTGACTAGAACATCACACTGATAAAAAAAATAAATTAACTCTTACAACTTGCATCAAAATGCTGGATGAGTTCGCTATTGTGCTCTGTCTGATACCAGTTCTACCTCTGCCAAAAACCCTAGCCGATATGCTATCAAATGGTTCTGCTTATACAAAATATTCTTCGCTCTGCTCTACTTCTTATTCGCTCCAAAATAAACACATCAAAATACATATACAAGTATTCACTATCATATCCTATCTTATCTCATAGTACCACTTCCTTTCTTTATTCAAATGACCTACAAGAACTCATAAATATATGAGTCTTTACAATACAACATGTTGGCCATACAATTATAATTTACATTACAATTTATTTCGCATAAACAATTCTTATTGTCAAGTCGGCCTGGAATGCTGGTATAATCTTCTATTGGTGTAAACTGGATGCCGATGTGAATAAGCTTTGTTGTATCTGCTGGTGCTAGTAGGTGAAGTCTATGGCCGGTTGAACTTGTGGAACCTTGTTTCCATCAATGACGACATGCACCTTTCTCATCTGAGTGTATAATGCCAACAGATATCGATAGAGACATATAGTTATAGTTGTGGCCATTGAAGGACCAATTTTTTTATATATTCGACATTTGTATATGTATATATCAACTTTGACAGACATGCCACATGCCACATTTTTGTAACTATTATTGATTTGGCATCTATGCCATTTTTTTATATGTACACTATTATTGTTCATTTTGATATATATGAAACTTGATATTCGATCCAATTTGTTCATTGATATATATGAAACTTGATATTCTTGAAACTTAGTTATTTGCTATTGAAATGTGATCAAACTTGTTCATTGTGTATATGTCTTGAAATGTGATCCAATTTGTTCATTAGTTGTAACTCATATGGCGTATACTTTTAAACTATCTATTACTCATATTGTGTATACCCAAGTACCGACACCGGTAATGCTGATATTGTGTATTTTAATTGAGTCAATTTGCTTTGATTCCTTCATGCATGAAGAGATTGGAGTGAAATTATTATTTCATAAACTCATGCTTATGGAGCGAAGTTAATCATTTCAAGAACCAATTGAGACAAGATTTGAGCACACAAAGCAGATTTGAAATTTATCTAAGGATGAGCTGACTTAGGTAAGGTTATCATTTAAATTTTATTCTATAACAAGTTAGCCTTAGGGTAAGAGACACACCTATTCATCCAAATCACCTATAAAAGAAGAGTTGAAGCAATTATCTTAACATGAAATCAAACTAATTATCTCTTCTTTCATAAAAAACCATCAGTGAGAGGTGGCAAAATAGTGCATCTTTCATTCTACTCATTGTGGGAATGAACCATTAGCACGAACATATTTGGGTGATCGGGTTTATGCTAGGTGTGCCCTTGTCTTTCTCCCCAACACATCCAATCATTCAGAGCCACCTCGTAGTGACGTTTTCCCTTGAGCGCTCAAAGTGGAAAAAATGGTCAAACTTTGACATCGTGTAACTTAGAGACCGTGGAACTTATGGAAATTTCATGTGAACCTATGGGGTTGTGTTGTCTCTACCTAAAAAAGCCTCCCTCAATTTTGAATAAATCGATTCCATTTTCTTGTGGTGAGATTTTTTCTATCGCATAAAAAATAATAAAAAATTGTCAGTGAGAGGTGGCAAAATAGTGCATCTTTTGTTCTGCTCATCATGGGAACAAACTGTCAGTGTGAGCATGTTCAGGTGGTCAGGTTTATGCTAGGTGTTCCCTTGTCTCTCTCCCTAAGACGTCTGATCATTCCAAGCCACCTTGTAGTGACGTTTTCCCTTGAGCCCTCAAAGTGGAAAAAATGGTCAAAGTTTGATGTCGCATAACTCAGAGACCATGAAACTTATGGATGATCCATGTGAACCTATGGGGTCATGTTGTTGCTTCCTAAAAAAGCCTCTCTTAGTTTCGGACAACTCAATTCTGTTTTCTTGTGGTGAGATTTTTTTGGAGCAAAACAAAAGATGAATGAAAGATGCACTATATACCACCTATCTTAAAAAGCTTCTTTCAGCCTAGCATGAACACACCAATATATAGGAAATCAAGTCCTATTTAGTTCTAGGTTGTTACTGGTAATAGGATCAGTGAAAAGAGCACATATGTCAGCTTTACCTATGCCCTTTTTTTTCACTTGATCATATGACAACCCATCCGGATAAAATGTTCGACATCTATCCCACCATGAACCCAATTTCGCAACCTCCCTAGATACCTCATTTTCACTATAGCTATTGTTTATAGTGTTCTGGTGAGGGTTGAGTGGTGCTCAAGCCTAGAGAACCTCAACCTATTCACAAATATAGAAATTTGGGCACTATTTTGTGTAAGGCGATTGATGAGATCCTCTTGTTTGGAATCTACATGATCTAATGGAGGACGTGGAGGGTTTCAGGGTGGCGGTGGTTGTCAAGGAGCAGCACTTTGAGGATTTTGAGGGTATTTTTGTTTCTCATGTGCAATGTTTACAAGGTTTTCTTGTGTTGCTTGTGTAGGAGGAGGTCTTTGTTTTCTATTTCATTTTTGGGGATTGCTTGAAGAATCTGACATCAAATTAATAAAAACAAAACTTAAATAAATTAAAAAACCCCACTTCAATTAAAATGCAAACAAAAATAATAAAACAAATCAAATCTTACTTGTTTGATGGGGTGCCATTGTTGAAAATTGCTCTCAATGTTGAGAAAATCCAAAATAATTGCAAAACCGAGTGGGTTCTATGGTTTTTTGGCTTTCCCTTGCCGTTGTTCTAGGGGTTTTGGTGTTGAAAATGGCCAAAATCCATGGCCTACACAAAAAAATAATGTTTTTTATATTGTTTTTCATTTTTGAATTTTTAGAACCCGCACGGGTTATGAAAAATTTGGTTTTTTTTTTGCATGTGACCACTTTTCTATTCACCATCTTGGTGCACTTACCCCCAAAATGCATAACTTCCCCCTATTGCTAGGTGAAAGATATTCTTGATGAAGGATGACACACTTTTGATCCAATGTGAGGGGGTAAGTTTATAATAGATATACATTGCCAAGTGGAAAAGAGGTTTTAGTCAAGGACTTACACCTCTTTCATAAGAGAGAATCCTTGAGCAAACAAGAACTTAACACAAGGAAATGACATCAAATCATAAACAAACACCTCTCAACAAATAAAAAGGGGATCCTTAGAAAGGATAGGAGAGAGATCATTGTCTTTGATGTCAACACATTCTTATGTGTATTCCAATGTTACGATCAAATTAAATAAGTTGGTTTGGCTTGTGTATTGCAGTTGAGAAGTTGCCATTTAATGGGTTTTGAGATAAGTAATTCTAGTTGATTTAGCTAAAGTTTTAGTGGTCCACATGATTATTTGATTGAGTTATGAGTTCTGGTATTGTGATTGGTTGTTTAGTTGGTTGTGGTGTTCAATGTTTTGGTTTCTGCTTCACATTGCTCCCGAATTGCATTATCTTGGTTTGTGGATTTGGTAGGGTGTTTGGGATGTTCATATGTGTCCTCAATTTAGATGGTTCATGATTTGAAGGTCCACAAGTGAATCTTTCAATTTGATAGTCAGTTCAATGTGTGTTCTTGAGGTTCCGTATATTAATGATGGAGATTCTAGTAAGTTGTGATGTTGTGGTTGTTGTTGTGGTGATTCACATTACTTTTGGATGTTTCTAGATCATGTTCTATCTGTGTTGATGGTTCACATTGATCGTTGTGTGCATTATTGATTATTTTATTGATCTGGTGGTATTATTCATGTTATGCAACATTCATGGTGGTTATAGCATGTTGCAGATGTTCGAGGCATAATTCTTGGAGATGTTTCTTGGTTGAGGTGTTGATTTAGGTCTAGACTATTTCTTAGCCAACATTATTTTGGTCTACATGTGTTGTTGTAGTGTGTGAGGTATGTTATGTTGGACATTGCTACTGGTAGGATATGTTGTTGTCATTGATGTCAACATATTCATGCTCTGATGATTGCAGATTGGTTTATTGAGATTATGGTTTGGTGTATGGAGTATTTGTAGTATCACTATATTCTTCTATATTGGTTTTGGTGATCTGGGAAGCTTAATTGATCATATCATATGATCGGGTTTTGTAGTTTATTTTTCTGATCAGTGCTTTAAAGAGTTCAATATTTCCTCCGGTATATTCCAGTGTGATCAGATCTTGATCTGAGTCTTTGGGAGATTGTTTGGTATGGTCTTGTGTATCTTAATTTTAGATGGTTCATGATTTGGTGCTCTGCAAGTTATCTTTCTTCATGACAATTGCTGTTGTTTCAGTGTTCTTGAGTTTCAGATGTTGATAGATGAAGATTTGATAAGTGGTGTTGGCATAGCTATTTTTGATGGTTCTAATGTGCTTGTTGGTGTTTCCTAATTATGTCCTATAGTTTCATAAAATTGTGACCTTTCAATTTTCAACCACATTTGGGTCTTTACATTGGCAAAATGAATCCCTAATCCTGACTAGAGACCCGAGACATGCTCACACCTCCTGAAACATGTGTTTCCTCACATCTTGCACTACTTGTTCCTACTTATTATCCTGGATTAAGACAAGATAGGGGTGTGGCAGCACTTTCCTTGCCCTATTTTGGGCCCCCTTTGCATTAATCCTGCATCGGGCTTGTCAATTGGGAAGTGGGAAAAAGTTTTCTATATCGGCCTAAGGTAGAAAATTAGTTAAATACCCCTAATTAGCAAGTATATAAGACACATTTTCCCCTCCTATTTGTAGAATTCAATAAGTTCAAGAGGTCAATAAGGCATGCATAAGTTCAACAAGTAGAAATTGTGATCCTAAGCAAAATTGCATTCAAGTATTCAAGCATCCAGCATTGAGCATCTCAAATTTCCTTTCAAGGCTAGGTGTTGCATTCAAGTCAAGGATTCAACCATTGAAGAGGAGATCCCTATCAACATTCAAAGCCTTCAACTTCACATTGATAGACTTATAAAGCACTGAGGAGGGGGGGGGGAATCAGTGACAACAAAAACAATACTACTTTAAACACTGACCGATATATACTTAACAAGTTTACTAAACACTATGCATGTAATCCAAGATGATATTAAAGCATCCACAATAAGTAAACCATCCACCATAACACAAGTGTTTATACGTAGAAAACCCAAATGGGAAAAACCATGGTGAGATGGGACTCACAAGTTAACTTTGTACATTAATAGGTAACTGACCGGTTAAGGTCTACAAAAGTTCTCTGCTAGGAGCGAATGCTATTAAAGATCCCAAAGCTGTATTAGGAGCTATACCCTGTTAGGAGTAACCTCAGTCGAGGATTTCATAATCCAAACTAATGGATCACCTTGTTAAAGGATTTGTACAATGAAGCTTGTTAGAACTTACCCGATGAAGGGATTTGACTGTTGGAGTGATTAGAAAACAACATGTGGTGTGATCTAGAATTATCACAACTTGCTTGAATAGATCCTCTTCTGTGCACTCAAAACTGCATCACTAACATATTCTACAATGCCTTCCACAACTTAACACTTCTATCTTCGCATCAAATCATCTCATAAGAAATAGTTCATCATAATGTCATTATATAGGCATTTATATTTCATGTTAGCTTAGACATCATATCACAATTTCCTAGGTGTAGTGTATTTGGACAATCAAACATAGCGCATCACAAATTACCACCAAAATTTGTCAGTTAGGGTAACTCATCACAACCGGTGAAAACTCATCACACAATCAATGAATACCGGTTGGAACACCGATACTGGTTAGAGTTAACCATTTAAACATGTAAACCGATTGTCCTCCATTTTCTTCTTTGATGGTCTTCGTTGAATCTTCAAGTAGGTGCCAAGTCATTCCTGCATATACCAGTTTTCTCCATGTACTGGTTTGACACTCTCTAAACCATCATAAACTAAACTTCCAATATCAGTTGCAATACAAGTAACTTTTAGAAGTAATACCAGTAGACAATGTGAACATATGTATGTGTGTACATGTTCCATCAATGACAACATATGAAGTTACTCATTACAATCATCATCAAGCCAACAATATCCCCCTTTGGGATTGATGACAACACTTAGAAAATTTTACAACTTTACAACTAAGTGTGCTTACAAAAATTGTACACATATTTCAGCTTCGCCTTAACAATACATTCAAATTTTCTTAACACACATACATATTTCTACTCCCCCTTTGACAACAATGCCAAATTGAAAAGTAAAATACATATATATAGCAAAATTTGCATCAAAATTTTACATATACAAAAACTTAAAAGTCTGTATTAAGGAGTGTTCAGTTCAATTTTTAAGAAAATATTACTGAAAGTAAGCTTCATTTGAGAAAAATCATTTTCCCATGTTTCTAGTAAAGTGTCAAAAATCTCTATGGTAGTCATGATCTGTGCAAAAAATTCTTCCATTGCATCAATTGTACTCATCTCTGGAGTAGCTAAAACCGCTTCTACATTCTTATAAGCTCGCTACAAGATGTCCACCTTTGGTCTCAATAAGTTCTTTAACTCCTCTAGGGATCAGAGTCTCTTTGCTTATTCAAAATCATACAAATCTAACTAATTTTGCAAATCATCAACAAATTTGCCAAAAGCTAAGACTGAATCCTATAAAGGTATGTAGGCATTACATATCTTTTCCAGTTCCAGTACTATCTTTGTTCGCTGCTTAACTAAACCAGCATAGAAAAATGAAATATTAGATGTGTAGGCTAGAATTCTGCTTCCTATCTCAATAGCTTTTCTCAAAAGATCTTTATTCAGGGATAAAGAAATCTTCCCTGTATCAACATCTTTCATTATTTATTCTCCTCTTTTCTTCCTATAGTTTTTCTCAGCCATAGTATGAGCTATTTCCTCAAGGGACTTGAGTTGGTCAGAAGCATCAGCAAGCAACTAGCCAAGCTTGTCAATAGGAGTTGACAAGTTCCCTATAGTAGTCTCCAATAGAAGACTTGACAAAATCTCCACAATAGTTTGGATGGTTTCTTCTTCCTTCCTCTGTTCCTTAAGCCTCTTCTTCTATGCTCTGGATTTCATCACAATTCCAATCTCCAATAATTTCGATGCACTCATATTTTCAACATCTATAGGCCCTTTAATGCCAAATGAGTCATCATCATCATCATTCTGCTACTTGACTAATGCCTTTTCTAGTTCAACAGATTTATCCTTCTCATTTTTATCTTCCTCTTGTTCTTTCTCCTTCTCTTGTTCAAAAGACTTCTCTGCAACTTTTGCAATGGGTTTCTCTAGAGTAGCTTGTGAAACAGGTGGGATTTGTGATTTCATTGGTTGATCTTTTACCGGTGGGGATGGAATATCCACACTTGGTTGAGTTGTAGGTATATTCACTGCATTAACCCATGAATTAGTAATAACTAGTGGCTGCATATCTAGTTCATTAATTTTCCCAGATAGATCAATGGTATCCTGTATGTCATCAACAAAGATAACCGATTGGGAAGTAGTGTCACCCTGTTTCTTATCAATCTCTGGTGAAATAATTTATTCGTGAATTGAATCCAGTTTTCCTCCAGTCTTTGTTTGATCATCATAATGAGACTTTGTATGCTCATGCATCCATTGAACATTTCTGGCTATCTAATGAGTTCCTACTTCAATAAATTGCACCTTTTCATTCATTAACATCAATATTCTTGTCTTAAAATGAAATTTTCCTTTATAATTATCAAGCAATGCTACTAATTCATCTTTAGACAAATTAGGAAAATATTGAATAAAAGTATATCAATAATTTATTGATCTTTCTTCACAACTTCTTCCCATTTATTCAAAAGAATAGAATATAAAGAATCAAAAATATCCTTCTTAAGATCCTCAGGTAATCGATTGTATTGACATAAGTAGCTAATTACCTATTGAACAATTTGTTCCTTATGATCTTCATTGAATGAATCAAAACATTCTTTAACATTTTCAAATATATTCCTTCCCAATGTCTTTACCATTCTCTCAAAATTAGTCATAGGCTTATAAGTCAAAGATTTAATGAGAATACTTTGCTGAGAGGTGGCTCCAACTAGTTTGGCATTCTTACCAGTTGCCTTTACCTTCTTTGGCTCCTCCTCATTATTGGTATCATTAGATTCTGCTTGAATAATCAGTTTCTGACCTCTCTTCTTTGTTGCAGTCTGCTTCTTTATGTATACCTTAGGTGTCGATTCCTTTTTAACTTGGACACTTCGTGTCACTCCAGTACTTGTTGACACAAGAGGTGCTTGCTCAGCCTTCTTCTTCTTCCCTTTACCACTACTAGTTGGAGCACTACTGGTTTCAGCCTTTGTAGTTTGCTCCTCAACACTATCCAATTTTTTCATCTTCTTTTTCACTAGAGATGCCAATACATTATTGGAATAACCAATCAATAAGTCATAATTGACTTCATAACTCATGTCTTCCATTTCATCTTCTCTAGGTTCAATAGCTTCCATCAAACAGAATCAATGGTGACTGTGAAAATGATGTTCTTAGCAAAGTTTTTCACCACATCTTTATGTAGCCTTACCCTCATACTCATTTTCTTCTAAAATTCATTGAAATACTTGTTCAATGCAGCAGAGAAAGTGTTCTTAATAGCCTTAATGCTGTTCTTGATCTGAGTAGTTACTGGTAGGTCTTTAGACCATTCAATATCATCAATTCCTGGTAGGAAATTCTAAAAGTAAAAGAATAAACCAATCAATAACTGACCAAATTTGAACTTCTGATTGCTATCCTTCTTAGTTGATTGTAGATTCAACATCAATTGACTCCTTATGGCCTCACATAGGTCATAATTTGCATTCTCAACAATCATTTTATAGGTTGTATGCACTGCTATAGATGGCACACTATTCATTCTATTGAAATAGAATATCTTGTAGCCTATAACCATAGTAGCCAGTTTAACCACTGGGTCCTTAATATTATTAACAGAAAATGCATGCCCATCAGAGGTAGACGAGATTAAAGTGGTTACGTGGTTACAGTCTCTTTAGAAATTTGCCTTAGCTTGGGAACTTCACCGATTGACCAAAAAATAATCACAACATGGATAGCTTCCTTGGTTATAGTGTGTGTCCTTTCTAGTTACATGTTTTCACCATGAACATGACTAAGAATGATTCTGATGTGTTCCTCTTCAAAATCCTCAAGAAAATAAGTTGCATTGTGAAAACCCTTCTCGTAAACCCTAATATACTTGGGTTGAATCTTTCCTCTCTTATCGCAAAGGGATTGCAATTGAGAATGAATTGATAATGATCCTAAATCTTTAATTTTACAATCAATGTAGCTAGACAAATCACCTTTTACAATGACTTCGTCAGGAACTTGAGATAAAGCATTGTAAGACACTATTCATTCCAATTCCATAAACTTAATTCGAAAAGGGATTTACAAAGAAATACCTTAATTCTCGCACGCTACCTTGGTTACCGATTGATTACTCAAATACACACCAGTTCTACCTTCACTAATCTTTGAATTATCTTCAATCATGCAGTTCATAACACAAATTCATCTCAGACTAGCTAGCAAAACTCTCTTCGCTCTGGAAGTGCTCAAGAATTTTCTTTCTAATGTATTTGGGTAAAAATAACATAGTAAAACTTGCTTTTATCCTTTTTACTTACTACAATAATTGCTCGACCGCTAGGGTTACAAACCCTAATACACCGCTTGATGATACATTCAATATTAATAGGTGTAAAAACTAGTTGATAAACTTTCAAAAAACCGATTGACAAAGATATCAAGATTTCACTCATAATAACTCAAAATTCAAACTCTCTTACCACTCATCTTTCAAGGGGTCTGAAAGTATATTTACCACTATGCTCCCCTTAGACATGTTGAAAGGCTCAATTCACTAATGTAGGATTCTCCACAGTGGGTGAAGGATTAGGTTCTTCTGTAGGTATATGATCACTCTTCTTTTTCCAAATTCAGTTAATCTCTTCTCTAGTTTCCTCAACATTTACCTTCTGCTTACATTTCTGATCTACAAAATGACTAACCAGTTTGTTCTTCCTAGTTCTACAGAACTTCACCATGTGTCCTCATTTATGACAATGATAACAGGCCATTCTAGATGATCTCCAAGGTCCTGCATTGCCTCTTCCAGTTCTCCTTCTACAATTCATAGCCACATGACCATAATTGTTACAAATGGTGCAAATGACATTAGTTATGTTTTCCATCTCAAATGGACTAAACCAGTTGACATAGGATCTCTGCCAGTTCATGTTACCCTGGTTGTCATAAGTTCTCCTCTAGTTACCATTAGTTCTTGGATTCATGTGAAATACTAGATTATTTGCTCCATATCTGCATTCAACTAATCTATGTCCATACATGTTGCATGTAAAACAATGACCTTCAAATCTCTTAGATGCATACCTAGTATTTGCATTGTAGCCTGTATTCTCATTGGGTCTGTTTCTACACACATTTGCAGTATGTCCAGGTTTATGACAGACAAAGAAAATTGGTTTAAAAAGATTCTTACTGGTAGGCTTGTTAGCCTTAGGAGTAGTTTTGTCCTTGTGAATTTTTCTCTTTGTTCTAGAAGACTCTCCTTTCTTAGATGTGTTGAAGCCAAGTCCAGATGTATCTCCTTTCATCTTTTGTGATTGGATCTTCTCATCTAGCATGGTAGAACTCTTATCACGGATGATGCCATTTCAAGATCTAACTACAAAGCCTCTTTTTATTCCTTTTTTGCATGTCGAGGCTCATGCAAAGTTGCATTCTCTTGTTTGATCTTAGCAATCTCATGATCTCTTTCTTTGACAAGGTCTTCAGCTGCGCTTCCAGCTTCCAGTTCTTGACTCATGCGGATAGTTAGGGCTTCTAACTCTCTTCTCAAATTTAGATTTTCATTGGTCAATTTTTTAACTTCTTCAGCTAATGCATCAATGTTAGCTTCATCTAAAGAACTATTATCAGATATTTCCAATAGTTGTTTAGTCAACTCTCTCCTTTTGACTTGTGAAGCTTTAAATCTGACCCTTAGGGTTTCAAGCTCTTCCTTGGTATCTTCAAGAACTCTATCCATCTCAAAGTAACTTATATCCCCCATGGTGGATTTAGGGTTTCCTTCTAAGCGATTAAGCCTTAAGGAAGTTGGGATCTGATACCAATTGATAGACTTATAAAGCCCTAAGAAGGGGGGCGGTGAATCAGTGACAACAAAAACAATACTACTTTAAACACTGATCATTAGGTATACTTAACAAGTTTACTAAACACTATGCATGCAATCCAAAATTATATTAAAGCATCCACAATAAGTAAAACATCCACCACAACACAAGTGTTTATATGTAGAAAACCCAAATGGGAAAAAACACTATGAGATGGGACTCACAAGTTAGCTATCTGTAGTAATAGGTAACTGACCAGTTAAGGTCTACAAAAGTGCTATTCTAGGAGCGAATCCTATTAAAGATCCCAAATCTCTATTAGGAGTTATACGTTGTTGAAGGTAGTACCCTATTAGGAGTAACCTCAGTAGATTATTTCAGAATCCAAACTAATGGATCACCTTGTTAAAGGATTTGTACAATGAAGCTTGTTAGAGCTTACTCGATTAAGGGATTTAACTCTTTTAGTGATTAGAAAACAACATGTGGTGTGATCTAGAAGTAGCAAAACTTGCTTGAATAGTTCCTCTTCTGCGCACTCAAAATTGCATCACCAACATATTCTACAATGCCTTCAACAACTTAACACTTCTATCTTCGCATCAAATCATCTCTTATCATATCTCCAAAATAGTTCATCATAATGTAATTATATAGACATTTAGATTTCATGTCAGCTTAGAAATCTTATCACAATTTCCTAGGTGTAGTGTATTTGGACAATCAAACATAACTCATCACAAAATACTACCAAAAATTGTCAGTTAGGGTAACTCATCATGACCGGTGATAACTCATCACACAATCAATGAATACTGGTTGGAATACCGATACCGGTTAGAGAAGCATTTAAACATGTAAACCAATTGTCCTCTATTTTCTTCTTTGATGGTCTTTGCCTAATCTTCAAGTAGGTGCCAAGTCATTCCTGCATATACCAATTGTCTCCATGTACTGGTTTGACAATCTCCAAACCATCATAAACTAAACTTCCAATACCGGTTGGAATACAAGTAAATTTTTGAAGTAATACCCATAGACAATGTGAACATATGTGTGTGTACCTATTCCATTAGTGACAACATATGAAGTCATTCATTACAATCATCATCAAGCCAACACACATATCCTTTCAAACAACTCTATCAACATTTCAATTGCATCCTCTCTTGAGGTTAATTCTACTTAAGTCATTTACTTTCATTTACTTGCAAGTACTTTTCATCATTTGGTTAATTCCAAAACCAAGGTTTGACCTTAAGGCAAACCCCCAATCCCAACAAATTTTCCTCTCTTTTCTATATGTAGGTTGTAGGTTTAGGCTTCATTTTTAGAGACAGAAAAACCCTTTTTAGTGCGTGGATTTTTCAAATGACCAAGTACACTTTCAACTTGTTCTCGACAACTTTTGCTCAAATTTATAGTGGAGCTTCATCTTGGCATTTTACTACTAATTCCAGGTGCATAAATTCATCCCGCATTTGTATCTCAAGTTATAATCATTTCTTTACCATCTTTAGAATTAGTCTCAAATCGCTTAATTCAACTTGTATATTCTAAAAGAGGGGTTACTTTAATTTCCAAATTCATTGCCAATTCACTTAGCATTTAATCTCGCTCCATTGATATTTGATCTAGTGAATTCAACCCCCTCTTTTAATGTAGTGTGTGAAAGAGGTTGAAGAGGATCCTTTGTGAAATTTTCACTCCTTTCTTGAGGAGGGTAAAGCTTTCCACTTTATCTCCTCATCATCCCTTTTTCACCATTACATTTTGGTGAACCCGATGTCTTACATGCTTCACATTTCACATTATTGCATATTTTTTATTTACAAGTTTAATTTTCTTGCAAAACTTAGTAGTTAATTCATTCAAAACCCTAGTTGTTAAAATTGGAATTGAACTTGTGTTTTGCAAAAAATGCTATCTATTGTTTTAGATCTGAAAATTGCATTCAATTCAATTCTTTCATTATTTTGTTCAATTTGCAAATCAAATTTATAAAATTAAGTGGTTAATTGTCAAAACCGTAATTTTCAAAAATCAACTTGAACTTGTCCAAAAATTCAATTTACACTTAATTTTCATATTTAGAACTATTTTCAGCTTTGTCTTCTTGCCTAAAATTCAAATTTCCAATTTCTCTCCTTTTTCCAAAATTCAAAATTTAGAAATTCAGTGGTTAGGTCCTAAAACCCTAATTTTCAAATTCACTTGGATTTTGTGTAAATTTCAATTAATTTCAACCAATTTCAGTTTTCCAAACATTATTCAAGGTGGCCTTATCCATTAGGTTTGACCTTTTTCCAATTTGCAATTCAATTTCTTATCTTTTTCAAAACCCTAATAGGGTCCTATTTTCACATTCAAACATTAATTTCACCTATCTAAACTTCGTAAAATCAACCAATTTTTTGGGTTTAACTCTAAAATCATCATAGCTTTCATCCTTGAAATTTTTTTAAAAAGTTGGGAGGACCATGTGTGACTTCAACATGGTCCCTGGATTTTTTCCCAAAATTTTGGGAGATTGTTATGACTGTATTTAATTGCTTAAATCTAAAAAATTGGTTGATTTTATCGAATTTTGATCCCTCTAAAATAAAAAATACTTCCCAATTTCAATATCACAACTTTCAAGGAAACATTTAAAATTAATTGGTTAATTATAACTAGCCCTGATTTTAAAATTCTATTTTTGTCAATTTCAATTTTGAAATTAAGTTGTATCCCATTGGCCCTAATTTTAAAATTTCAATTTCTTTTAATTCATTATAAATTATTTTAGAAATTGTGTCATTTCTTCTTTCAACAAAGTTCAAATTGTATAATCATCATTTGTGCATTATTCAATTTTCCAAACCTTGTTCACCAAATTCAAAACTCAAATTCAAATTCAAAATTCAAATTTCCCCTCTAGTGCATGAGTTTTGCCACTGGTAGTCCTACCTATACTATTCTCGTTAGATGAAGCATTATAATTAAGGCTTCCCAAGGTTTAATTCCTGAAGAGATGGAGCCTAATTTGGGTGACTTCATGAATGATGATAATGCTAATTCTTCTCATCCTAATAACATCCCTATCTACCAAATTAATGGTTCCAATGATGAAGAAAAAGATTTGAATAGAGTTTCCATATATCAACTTTCAAAATTGGATAAAATCAATTTGACAACTTTCAACATGTCCCAATAATATCCTACTAGTGAAGCTCTTCCATTAATTGAAGGTCTAAAATGCAAGATTCAAAATGAGAAGAATGGAATTGATATATTGTCTGACATTGCCCATATTTTTTATTCTAATGTCATGCCTATAAAGAGTTGTGTTGAGAACTTAGGTTATTCACAACCTCCTACACAAGTCAATTATTCTATTCCTTTGACC
This sequence comes from Cryptomeria japonica, assembly GCF_030272615.1. Taxonomy (NCBI): domain Eukaryota; kingdom Viridiplantae; phylum Streptophyta; class Pinopsida; order Cupressales; family Cupressaceae; genus Cryptomeria; species Cryptomeria japonica. The sequence continues at coordinate 99,062,825 of NC_081408.1, read as the reverse complement.
ACTTCAATGACTAGCATTCTTACTTTCACTTCAAACATCATGACTACATCAACTCAAAACGTTATACCTACAACCATTAGTCATGGGGGAAATCCCTCCTCTTCATTCAATCCTCCATCTTTATCTATACCTTCAATGAGTATTCCTATTGTCTCTCAACCAATCAATTTGACACAAGGGGACAATTATTGCAATCATTCTACCCCTCCTTTTAGTGTCCCATTTCCTACTAAATCATCACCTATGCCTACTTACCATAGTGTTCCACCACCCTATTCTCAATCAATGCCTTCTTTAAATAACATCACACCACCTTCTCAATCAAACATGTGTAACACAAATTATTCAACCAAAGCAACCATTAATAGCCTTACCTAAGTTGTGTCATCATTGTAACAAAAAATTGCTTCTGTGAGTCAATCCAAGTTTAGTGTGATAGACTTATAAAGCATTGAGAGGGGGGGGGGGTGAATCAGTGACACCAAAAACAATACTACTTTAAACACCGACCGATAGATATACTTAACAAGTTTACTCAACACTATGCATGCAATCCAAAATGATATCAAAGCATCCACAATAAGTAAAACATCCATCATAATAAAAGTGTTTATACATGAAAAACCCAAATGGGAAAAAACCATGGTGAGATGGGACTCACAAGTTAACTATCTACAGTAATAGGTAATTGATCGGTTAAGGTCTACAAAAGATGTTCTGCTAGGAGCGAATCCTGTTACAGATCCCAAATCTCTGTTAGGAGGTATACCTTGTTAGGAGTAACCTCGGTAGAGGATTTCCAAATCCAAACTAATGGATCACTTTGTTAAAGTATTTGTACAATGAAGCTTTTTAGAGCTTACCTGGTTAGGGGATTTGACTATTGTAGTGATTAGAAAACAACAGGTGGTGTGATCTAGAAGTAGCACAAATTTATTGAATAGATCCTCTTCTGTGTACTCAAAACTGCATGACCAACATATTCTGCAATGCCTCCAACAAATTAACACTTCTATCTTTGCATCAAATTATCTGTTATCATATCTCCAAAATAGTTCATCATAATATCATTATATAGAAATTTATATTTCATGTTGGCTTTGGAAATTATATCATAATTTCATAGGAGTAGTGTATTTGGACAATCAAACAAAACTCATCATAAATTACCACCAAAATTTGTCGGTTAGGGTAACTCATCACGACCGGTGATAACTCATCACACAATCAATGAATACCAGTTGGAACACCAATACCAGTTAGAGTTAACCATTTCAACATGTAAACCGATTATCCTCCATTGCTTCTTTGATGGTCTCCACTGGATCTTTAGGTTGGTGTCAAGTCATTTCCTGTATATACTAGTTGTCTACATGTACCGGTTTGACACTCTCTAAACCATCATAAACTAAACTTCCAATACCGGTTGCAATACAAGTAACTTTAGAAGTAATACCGATAGACAATGTGAACATATGTGTGTGTGTACATGTTCCATCAATGACAACATATGAAGTTATTCATTACAATCATCATCAAGCCAACAATCTCCCCCTTTGGGATTGATGGCAACACTTAGAAAATTTTACAACTTTATAGCTAAGTGTGCTTACAAAAATTGTACACATATTTCTACGGCTACTCCCCCTTAACAATACATACAAAATGTTTACATCACATACATATTTCTACTCCCCCTTTGACAACAATGCCAAATTGAAAAGCAAAATACATACATATATATATATATATATATATATATATACAAATATGTAAAAAGTCTGTATTAAGGAGTGTTCACTTCAATTCACAAGAAAATGTCACTGAAAGTAATCTTCATTTGAGAAAAATCATTTTCTCATGTTTCCAGTAAAGTTTCAATGATCTCAATGGTTGTCATAATCTATGCAGAAAATTCTTCCATTGCATCAATTGTACTCATCTCTGGAGTCACCAAAACCGCTTTTGCATCCTTGTATATGTGTTGTAAGATATCTACCTTTGGTCTTAATAAGTTCTTTAACTCCTTTAGTTATCAGAGTCTCTTTGCCTGTTCAAAATCATGGACATCTTACCAACTTTGTATATCATCCACAGATTTGCCAAAAGTTAATATTGAATCCTGTAAAGGTATGTAGGCATTACATATCTTTGACAGTTCCAGTTTTGTCTCTGTTTTCTTTTTAACTATATCAGCATAGAAAAATGAAACATTAGATGTGTATGCTAGAATTCTGCCTCCTGACTCAATAGCTTTTCTCAAAATATCTTTATTTAGGGATAAAACAATCTTCCTTGTATCAATATCTTTCAAGATTTGTTCTCCTCTTTTCTTCCTATAGTTTTTCTCAGCCATAGTCCGAGCTGCTTCGTCAAGGGAGTTGAGTTGGTCAGAAGAATCAACAACCAACCGGCCAAGTTTGTCAATAAGAGTTGACAAATTCCCTATAGCAGTCTCTGGTAGAAGACTTGACAAAATCTCCACAATAGTTTGGATGGTTTTTGCTTCTTTCCTTTGTTCCCTAAGTCTCTTGTTTTATGCTTTGGATTGCATCACATTTGTAAACTCCAACAATTCCGATACACTCATATTATCAACATTTATAGGCACTTTGATTCCAAATGAGTCTTCATCATCATCAATCTGTTGCTTGACTAATGCCTTCTCTAGTTCAATAGATTTCTCCTTTTCAATTTTCTCTTCCTTTTGTTCTTTCTCCTTTTCCTATTTAGAGAATGTGTCAGCAACATTTTCAGCTGGTTTTGTAGAAGTTGAGAAAGCCAACTTCACAGACCCCGAAGATCACCTGCATGCAAATAACCTGTCACAGAAAGAAGAGATGGAGACAAACAAGCAAGGCTGCTCTGAAAGCTGAAAAATGTATTCATCCGAGAGAGAGATAAATTACAATGATGAATCCTTATAAAAGGATATTGTGCAACCCTAAAAGAAACCCTAATAGGTAGACATTTAATAATTAATATAATTATTAAATGTCACAAATGCAAACTAAAGTGAAATCTTAAGAGAGGAATAAAGGTAATTTAATCAACATGATTAAATTAAAACCTTTACTCTAACACCCCCCCTTAAGATGAGCAAAAGTGCAGTTACAAACATGTGCAAGAAAGCAAAGGTAACTACAATGCAAGAAAGTAAACTTGGGTCCCGGGAACAAGGCCTGATCAGGTACCCAATTACAACCAAATCTCTGTAAAGTGGAGAAATAGAGAAAACCTCATGGGAAAAACTCTACTCCAAAAAGAGATGAAAGAAATAAATGGACTAATAACAGAAGGATAGGAGGTGGATAACATGATACCCCCCATAGACAACTTCTATCATATAAGTACATATACAATGGTCTCCATAGGAGAAAAAGAAAGAGACTAGAAGCCCCCCCCCATAATGAAGAAACTCCTGTCGCACTTATGGATGCCTGAGGTAGAATCTAGAAAGAGATCCTGAAGCGGCATATAATATTCCTCCCCTTGGGAAGAAATGGATCCAAAGGACAAAGATGAAGAAACCCTGTGAAGAGAGAAGAATCAATCTGTCTCAAGATGTGTGCCATAATAGGATGCTGAAGAATCCCTCTATCTGAACTGAAACAAAAGATGTCAAATCCAAACTGAACTAAAGACTCAAAAACTGCAACCTCTGAATGCACAGATGATGGTGGGCTAATAGCTGGAATATGGCTGTCAACAAAGAGGAGCTGAAAATCCTCAAAGTAATCCTCCAAGTCTGCAATATAGGACTCTACAAACAAAGACGAAATGCCTGCAAGATAAGAATCCCAAGTAGCCATGTCTGAAAGATGTATGATGTCCTGCTTAGCTGAATCAATAGGAGCCAAAGAAGAGGCAATATCAAACTGATCAAGAACAAAAGGAGATGATGTTGATACATGTATAATCTCAGTCTGAAGAGTAGGAACTATGAGACAATCCTCTGATTCATCGGAATATGTAAGGGTGTCTAAATATTGAAGTTCCTTTAAAGTATCATGATCAAAAGGTGTGTTATCTCTCCAACCAATGGGTACAAGACAATCTGAAGTAGGATCCTTTGTGAATGGAGAAAGACTGGGGTCTCCATAGATCTCCCAAAGACGTGTCCAAAGTGAGTGAGGACAATCAATGCCCGATATAGCCCACATAGTGTCAGAATCAACACTAGACAAAATAACTCCTACTATGTGATTTCTAATGATATCCCAAGCTATTTTTCCCTCTAAAGCTGCTGGTTCAGGTATGAGATCATACAAATAAGGCAAAATATTAAGCCACCTACAGTGTGTAAGTATGCCCTTTGCCCATGACTCATAATTACCCCGTTCTAGAAATACAACTGAAGGGTGAGTAGAAAAACCCATGATAACTCTTCAAATTAACAAATCTGAGACTAAATGACTTTAATACTGATAAAGCAGATCAAATAAAGCCATCCCATGCAAACAAATCATTTCCAAGTCTGAAATGTCCAAGTAATTGACAGATGTGTGAAAACACAAAGTACTAAATAAAATGCACCTGGTGTAGATTCTAGAAAAATAAATGACAGATCTGGAAAGATCATAGAAACCCCTTTCCAACGCCTATTTGTTTGCGAAAAACGGAGTCCGTATGCAAAAGATATGGCTCCTGGAGTGCAAAAAACTTGTTCTGACTTTGACTGGCAAAAAACATTGAAAAACGGAAAAATTAGAGAAAAAGACCTGCATCAATTAGATCGAACTTGGAACCAGCTTTCCAACGCCTATTCGTTTCCAAAAAACGGAGATCGGACGCCCAAGTTATGCCCGATTTTGTAAAACTGCTCCTAAAGGGCCCAAATAGGCCCTTATAGCCCTGAAGGGCTAAAAAAAATAAGCCCCTGGTTTGCTGGGCAACCAGGGGCTAGCGCAGGGGCTGGTGGTGCGGTGGCGGTGCAGGGGGCGGTGCAGGGGTGGCGATGGCATGCGGGGTGGGCACAGGCAGGCGGCGGGCTGGGGTCGGGCGGCGCTCGAGCTGGGGGCTGCGCCGGCGGCGCGGCGGAGGTTACCACTGGCGGCGGCGGTGGCCGGGCGGGGGGCCGCTTGGAAGCAGCGGCGCGCTGGTAACAGACTGGCTGCGTGTTTTGTGAATAAAAACCCTACGTTTGATATATTTTTTTTTTATTTTTTTTTGAATTTGCCCCTCGGTTTTCGTGCCCTAGGGCCATACGACCTTGGGGCATAAAAAAATTTGCCTTCTGGAGCAACTGTGTCCAAATCGGATGAATTTTATATGGAAATAGGGGTTTTTGGGCGCTATGAGCTCAACAGTGAGGTCCGTTTGGGCTCAAAGTGCACCAAAAAAAAAAATACCCCCCTTTTCCAAAATAAAAAATAGAAGACAAACACAGATCTGATGCAACCAAGACCAGAAAATCAGATCTAACCCTCATAGCTCCAAATTCTTCAGAAGACGAACAGGAAGCAGCAGGTCTAGAGCTCTGATACCATGTAGAAGTTGAGAAAGCCAACTTCACAGACCCCGAAGATCACCTGCATGCAAATAACCTGTCACAGAAAGAAGAGATGGAGACAAACAAGCAAGGGTGCTCTGAAAGCTGAAAAATGTATTCATCCGAGAGAGAGATAAATTACAATGATGAATCCTTATAAAAGGATATTGTACAACCCTAAAAGAAACCCTAATAGGTAGACATTTAATAATTAATATAATTATTAAATGTCACAAATGCAAACTAAAGTGAAATCTTAAGAGAGGAATAAAGGTAATTTAATCAACATGATTAAATTAAAACCTTTACTCTAACAGGTTTGTCTTGGGTAGCTTGTGAAACTAGTAGTGTTTGAGGTTTCATTGGTTGATCTTTTATCAATGGGGGTGGAATATCCACACTTGGTTGAGTTTCCGGTATCTCCACTATATTAACCTATGAATCTGTATTTACAAGTGGCTTCTTATTGGGTTCAATGATATTCCTAGATAAATCTATAGTATCCTCTATGTCATCAACAAAGATCATTGGTTGGGAAGTAGTGTCATCCTTCTTCTTGATAGGATAGACAACATCAACTTGCACTATTTCTTCCTCATCCATTTCTGGTCGTACTGCAGGCTCTGTTTGCTCATCATCATAATACTTTGAATGCTTATGCATCCATTGAACATTTCGAGCTATCTGTTGAGTCTCAACTTCAACAGATTGAGTTTTCCCATTCAATATCTTCAATCTTCTTGCCTTGGAGATTAAATTCCCTTTGTAATTATCAAGGCAACTAATTCATCTCTGGATACTTCAAGAAAATATTGAATAAATACATTATCAATAATTTCTTGATCTTTGTCAACAGTAATTTGCCACCTATTTGCAAGAATAGAATACAAAGAATTAGAAATATCATCTTTAAGGTCTTGAGGTAATCGATTATATTGACATAAATAGTTGATTACCTATTGAATAATTTGTTCCTTCTGATCTTTATCAAATGAATCAAAATATTTCTTGACATTATCAAATCTATTTCTCCCTAATGTTTTCAATGTCTTCTCAAAATTAGTCATAGGCTTGTAAGATAAGACATTGATAGGAATACTTTCCTTTGGCACTTCTTTTACTAGTTTATCTGCTTTACTAGTTGCTTTCATTTTCTTGGGCTCCTCCTCAGTATCAGTATCATTAGATTTTGCTTGAAGAATCAGTTGTTGACCTCTTTTCTTTGTTGCAGTCTACTTCGTAGCAGTTACTTTGGGTACCTGTTCCTTTTTGACTTGGACACTTTGTGTCACTCTTATATTAGCAGGTACAGAAGATGTTGAAGGTACTTTATCAGCCTTCTTCTTCTTTCCTTTAATATTACTGGGTTGAGCACTACTAGTTTCAGCTTTTGCAGTTTGCTCCTCAACAGTATCCAGTCTTTTCTTCTTCATGTCCATTGGAGATGCTAACAGGTTATTGGCATAACCAATCAATAAGTCATAATTGACTTCATAGCTCATGTCTTCCATTTCATCTTCTCTAGGTTCAATAGCTTCCATCAGATAGAAATCAATGGTGATTGTGAAAATGTTCTTAGCAATGTTTTTCCCTACATCCTCAGGTAGCCTTACCCTCATACTAATTTTCTTCTAAAATTCATTGAAATACTTGTTCATTGTAGTAGAGAAAGTGTTCTTAACAACCTTAATGTTGTTCTTGATCTGAGCCATTACCAGTAGGTCTTTAGACCATTCAATATCACCAATTTTCGATAAGATATTCTAAAAGTAAAAGAATAAACCAATCAATAATTGATTGTTATCCTTCTTGATTGACTATAGATTCAACATCAATTGACTCCTTATGGCCTCACATAGGTCATAATTTTCATTCTCAACAATCATTTTATAGGCTGTATGCACTGCTACAGATGGCACACTATTCATTCTACTAGAATAGAATATCCTGTAGCCTATAACCATAGTAGCTAGTTTAACCACTGGGTCCTTAATGTTATTAATAGAAAATACATGGCCATCAAAGGTAGATAAGGTTAAAGTGGTTACAGTCTCTTTAAAAATCTACCTCAGCTTGGGAACTTCATCGATTGACCAAAAATAAGTCACAACTTGAATAGATTCCTTGGTTATAGTTTGTGTCCTTTTGAAATACATATTTTCACCATGAACATGACTAAGAATGATTCTTATGTGTTCCTCTTCAAAATCATCAAGAAAATAAGCTGCATTATGAAAACCATTCTCAGAAACCCTTATATACTCGGGTTGGATCTTTCTGCTCTTATCGCAAAGGGATTTCAATTGAGAATAAATTGACAATGATCCTAAGTCTTCGATTTTACAATCAATGTAGCTAGACAAATCACCTTTTACAATGACATCGTCATGAACTTGAGATAAAGCATTATAAGATACTATTCATTCTGATTCCACAACCTCCATAGGTTCTGATGTGATCATTAGCCTCTCTACTTGCTTAGATGATGAAGCCATTCAGATAAACTTGATTTGAAAAGGGATTTACAAAGAAATACCTTAATTCTCACATGCTGCCTCAGTTACCAGTTGATTTACTCAAGTGCACACTAGTTCAACTTTCACTAATCTTCGAATCAACTACAATCACGCAAATCACGACACAAATTCAACTAAGACTAGCTATCAATTCTCTCTTCTCTCTGTAAGTGCTCAAGAATTCTTTTTTGAATGCATTTAGGGTAAAAATAACATAGTAAAACTTGCTTTTATCCTTTTTACCTACTGCAATAAATGCTCAACCGCTAGGGTCACAAACCCTAATACACCGCTTAATGATGCATACAATATTAACAGTTTTAAAACTGGTTGATAAACTTTCAAAAAACCAATTGACAAAGATATCAAGATTTCACACATAATAACTCAAAATTAAAACTCTCTTACTACTTATCTTTCAAGGGGTCTAGAGGTAGATTTACCCCTATGCTCCCCTTAGCCCTGTTGAAAGGCTCAACTCACTAGTGTAGGATTCTCCACACTGGGTGAAGGATTAGGTTCTTTTGTAGGTATATCATCACTCTTATTTTTCCAGATTCGGTTCATCTCTTCTATGGTCTCCTCAACATTTACCTTTTGCTTACCTTTCTGATCTTCAGAATGATTAACCGGTTTGTTCTTCCCGGTTCTACAAAACTTCACCATGTGTCCTGGTTTATGACAATGATAGCAAGCCATTCCAAATGATCTCTAGGGTCCTGCATTGCCTCTTCCAGCTCTCCTTCTGCAATTCATAGCCACATGACCATAATTGTTACAAATGGTGCAAATGACATTATTTACCTTTTCCATCTCAAATGGACTAAACTGGTTGACATAGGGTCTCTGCCAGTTCATGTTACCTTGGTTGTCATAGTTTCTCATCCATTTACCATTAGGTCTTGGACTCATGTGAGGTACTGGATTATTTGCTCGATATCTGCATTCAACTGATCTATGTCCATACATTTTACATTTGAAATAATGACCTTCAAATTTCTTAGATACATACCTAGTATTTGCATTGTAGCCTGTATTCCCATTGGGTTTGTTTCTAAACACATCTATAGTATGTCCAAGTTTATGACACACAAATCAAACAGGTTTAAAAAATTTCTTACCGGTAGGCTTGTTAGCCTTAGGAGTAGTTTTGTCCTTGTGAATGTTGCTCTTTGTACTAGAAGACTCTCGTTTCTCAGATGTGTTAAAGCCTAGTCCGGATGTATCACCTTTGATCCTTTATGATTGGATCTACTCATCCACAATAGAAGAACTTTTGTTGAAATTTTCCATCTTTCTATTAGCCTCAGTGAGCTCTCTAGTAAGATCTTCATTGTGTCTTGTATAGGTAGCACAACTTGCTTGAATAGATCCTCTTCTACGCACTCAAAACTACATGACCAACATATTCTGCAAAGCCTTCAACAACTTAACACTTCTATCTTCACATCAAATAATCTCTTATCATATCTCCAAAATAGTTCATCATAATGTCATTATATAGACATTTAGATTTCATGTCGGCTTTGGAAATTATATCACAATTTCCTAGGTGCAGTGTATTTGGACAATCAAACATAACTCATCACGACCGATGATAGCTCATCACATAATCAATGAATACTGGTTGGAACACCAATACGATCTGGAGTTAACCATTTCAACATGTAAATCGATTGTCCTCCATTGCTTCTTTGATGGTCTCCGCTGGATCTTCAAGTTGGTGTCAAGTCATTTCTTGTATATACTGGTTGTCTACATGTACTAGTTTGACACTGTCTAAACCATGATAAACTAAACTTCCAATACTAGTTGCAATACAAGTATCTTTAGAAGTAATACCGATAGACAACGTGAACATATGTGTGTGTGTACATGTTCCATGAATGACAACATATGAAGTCATTCATTACAATCATCATCAAGCCAACATAGTGTGCCCACATTTGAAGTTGCGAGACCACTTTCTCTTGATATTGTTAGAGTTGTCCCTCCTAAACATGTTGAAGTCCCTCAGCTAGAACTCTATAATGGAAAAGGTGACCCTTTAACACTTTTCAAAATATTCCAAACTTTGTGTACTGACTTTGCTTTGATAAAAAATTGCTTGCCAAATTGTTTACTAGAACACTAAGAGATAAGGCTTTACAATGGTATTTCTCTTTGCCTTCCTGTTTTATTACTTATTTTCACCAATTAGAAAATTCTTTTATTCAACCATTTCAAAACAACATAGGTCCTATAATAACTTTGACTAATTTAATGAATTGTAAACAAAAAAGTTAAAAAAAAAGTGATGGATTTCATTAGTAGATATAAGCATTTCTATTCTCAAATTTCTTTTCCAGTGCTTGATAATGATATTCAAAGAATTTTCATTTCTAATTTGCAGAAAGACATTAGGGACAAACTTCTACTTTTTGAGTTTACTTCGTTTCTACATTTGTGCACAACACTTCACAATTATCAATTGATTGTGAGTCAACTGGAGCAATCTACTCCTATGGGTCTGAGTGATAAGGGCGAGAGTTCTCAAAAACTATTTGCGAAGTTCAAAATGAATAAAGGCTTCATCAAATTCAATGACACCATCAACAACAATGTGAATGATACAATAGGTGTGCCTCCTATTTCTAAATTTTTCACAAGAGAAAGAAAATTTACTCCTTTGAATGAATATTTACATAGCATTATGTCTCAATTTTTACAAAGAAATATTATCAACCTTCCTCATATAAAACCAGTTGACCCTTCTAAGGTAGCCTCACCTTACTTTGATAATAATTCTTTTTGTCAATTTCATCGTCAACTTGTGTTGGCATTCTACACTCAGATGAGAATAGTTGATGTTGTCATTGATGGCAACCAACTGGTAAAATGGTTTACAACATACATCAACAACAAACATCATCTACCAACACTGACAGGCACAACAAGATTATTCACACCGGCACCTAGTCTACACTGACAAAAGATCTTACCGGCACCCTAGTTGACATGGAAATTATATTGTTTTGTATTGTAATTATATTGTATAGCCAACATGATATATTCTAAATACTCATATATGTATGAGATCTTATAGGTCATTTAGAAAGTGACATAGGTATGTAAAAAGTGTGTTAGGTATGCAAAATATGTATAGGTGATTAATACAAGTGGATTATGAGAGTGAATATCTATATATGCATTTTGATGTAATAATTTTGATGAGTGAATAAGAGCAGAGCAGAGTGAAGAAAGGTTTATGGCAGAGGTATTTGATAGAGCTTAAACCGGTACTGAATCAAGCATTATAGATTCTATTTTTAGTAGTACATTGTCATTGGATTTAATCATCCAATTTTGTAGTCAGTACAATTCCTTTTTGTGATTGAGCAGTGAGCTCTAGGCTATTGGCCTTCTTGCATGTGTAGGCCCCTATTGTATCAGTAATATTTATTCATATTGGCCAGTGAGTAAATATTGTGGGTCACAAATCCCATTGAGGTTTTTCCCCTACTAGGTTTCCTCACCAAAATATCTTGTGCTATGGTGTGCATTGATTCTGTCTCTCTTATTTTTCTTTATTGCTTTATTGCATGTTTACCAATACATTAATTTGGGCTGTAAAGTTGCAAACAAGTTTAAATATTTCATATACTGATTAGACACTGATTCATCCCTCATCTCAGTATCTTTGGGATTGATCAAGTATCTAACAACCTGGTCATGATACTAAGAAATGCTTTGCATTAAAAAGTAAAATTCAAGACCCAATTGATAATAATACTATATCTTTGGTAGGTGTGAATGATAAGGGAAAAAAATTAGTAGCTCCTCCTAATCAAAATCTTAAGATTTTTATTAATCATTTTCCCTCTCATACCTCTAACGTGGTTGAGACTAAACATAGCTCTTTCTCTCCCTTTGATCTTACTACTGCGGCTCCAAATTTAGTGAATATGGTAGAGAAACAAGAAATACCTAAGGATTCATTTATCACATTTGACCTGTTGGGACTCTTGAAATTTTGAAGAATTTGGAAGGCCCATTCCAAGATTTTTTGCATCTGCACTTCCTCCTGACGTGTTTATGGTAGTTTTTTGAATTTTTGCCTTATCGGCAAAACCTACCCTGATCGACAGGGCTTACCTCGATGAGGTTGCTGGAGTGTGGAATAGACTGGAGTAAGTTATCAGGTATCAGGGCGAGTGGTTTTAAACTACCCTGGTGATTCGATGAGAAAACATGGGCACAAAGTGGTTGTATCGGGTATTGGTTGGCAAGGTTCTTCCTTATGCCGATGACCTGATAGAAAAGTGGCCGGACCAAAGTAGAGCCATCGGGTATCAAGTGGAGCGATTTAATGTTACGCAGAAGATTCGATGGAAGTGCGGAGCATAGAAAGTCATGATTGGCCATTGGAAGTTAGGATTTGATGTCTTCCTGATGACCTGATGGAAAGTGTAGGAAGATGGTGTTGGCCATCAAGCTAGCATGTTTGGAGAGGTCCCGATGATCCGATGGAAAGGCCCTAGGATGAAGGACCATTTATCCCACATTGGCCTCGGGGAGGAGCATTTCAGTATTTATATGCAAGGCCACATATATTCTTAGTGTTAAATCTTATGAGCTTTTGACATGGAGCAACTCAACCCAGTGGGCCCCCCGCGTGCGCATGCATATCAGAGCAGCCTAATTTTGTAGCAAAAGGAGAAATTAACAAGTGAGCAGGTTGCACACGATTGGATGACCATCACTATACTGCAAGATGAAGGTGCTTGACTGTTAATTTCCATGACTTGGTGACAAACCACTAGCGGTGAACTATGGTCGGCAGTTAAGGTAGACAGTTAGGAAGAGCTTCATTCTAGTAGTTAGTAAGGCTGTGCTCAGATGTCAAGATAGGGACCCTGGAGCCAATCACAAGATGCCATGTGGTGACACACACCTGAAGAAGTGGCAGGCCACATGGCATTGAGGTAAACTCTGTGTAAATCATGAGGTGCCACATGGTGACATGCAACTGATGAGGTGGAAGGTCCAGTGGTGACACAAGACATAATAGGTGGCATGTCATCAAAATGAATGTCGAGCAGACCTTGGCCATGATGAACCTCTAAATGGTTTCACCGAAAGCTCATTTCCATCAACAAAGGCACATAGAAGAAATATCAACTGGTCTCATTGATAAAATAAGGGTATTGATGAAACTAAGGTGTCGGTGAGACGTGAAAATAGTTCGTCGAGGGAGGAAGTTCGGCCGAAAGATGATATCAAATGAACCAAGGCAGGCCCAAGTCAAGTGGCAAGACAGGTGGTGCACAAGTGGATCTCATGAGAGAACCAGTGGCTAACATGTGGTGACACCATGACATAAGAGAAAGCCACTCAGAGAAGTTAACGAGTGGGAAGATCAAGGATGATCAATGGTGATCAAGAAAGTTTCGATTGCTGTCACTATGACACAATGAAAATATGATTGTGAAATATCCCTGTGACTTGGCGATAAAGAATGTGCAAAAATGGTGAGTGTCTCAAGTGTTATGGATCGAGAAGTTTGAGGGAAGATCAACAACCGTCTCTATACCACAAGATGAAGATGCTCGTTGGTTATCCCCCACTACATAGTGACTGGCTAGGTGGCAGTTAAGGTGGCCGTCAGGATGGATCTAAAGGTGAATCAGGATGTGCCATGTGGAAAAGAGTAGAAGAATAACTAGGGTAGGCCCAAGTCCAGTGGCAAGCCTATGTAGAAGTTAGGTGGATCTGAAGGTAAATCAAATGTAGAAACATGGCACGGATGGACATAGTGATAGAGGGAGCCGCTCAGGAGAGATAAAGGCTGAATAGGTTGAGGACAATCCAACAGTTAGGCGAGATGATCCTATAGCGGTCGCGATGTCACAATGGGTAGTTGATCGATGGATAAGTGATGTGACTTAGCGACAAAGTGGTGGGACCCCGCAGGAGAGAAGTTTGAAGGAAAGATAAAGTGTGGGCAGCTTGGAAAGGATCTAACGGTGGTCCTTAATCCACTATGCAGAGATGCACGATGAATAATCATCACGAATTAGTGACAAAGGAAAGAAAAACAAAGAGCTTCATTCTAATGGTGATTCCAAGCAGTGCTGAGGTGGTAGGATAAGGACCTTAGAGCCAATCGAGGGGGACCATGTGGCGGAGTGTGGAAGAAGAACCAAGTGGTAGGACCAGTGGTGCAGGAGCACCTAGTCTTTCTCATGCTCTCCATTTTTGAGTTTTTTTCTTTAAGTCTTGTGGTAGGTTTCTAATGTTGTCTTAGGTTGTTATGAGTATTTTCATGAGTGTTTGATCTCATTTTGTGTTTGAGAGATCAAGTTTTTCCTTGTAAGGTTTGAGTTGTCAGTTTTGTGCTCTTATGCCCAACAAGGCTAAAAAATGGAAATTTGCCTTATAAGCCTAGTTATGCTTTGGAAAGTATTGGATCATGTTTAGGAAGTGTTTTTGATCATGTCTAAATTTCTTAGGAAGGTTGGGTATGTTTGGTTGCTCACTTTGCTACTTGGAGCAACAAAAGTTGTCATGTTTGCTTGTGCAAAATTGTCATTTTGGAATTTTTCTTGTAAAAACAAGACAAAATTGCTATGTGTCAGTATAAGACTTTGTAAATAATTCAAAATAGTATTTAAATGCCTTACTCTTCTTTTAAATGGTTGGATTTTGTACTTTCAAAAAGAAAAATCAATTAAAAGAGCAACTTTTCTGGTTTTTAACATGGTTTTTCCTCTTTGGGAATAGTAGTTCGTACTAAATCTTACCATTTCGGTACTGTTATTTTTGAATAAAGATATTCTTGTATATTTCATTCTCTCCATGTAATTGGTTTGATAATCTGACATTTGGGAGTTGTTTGTAAATAATATTTTTGGTTCTGTGAGTTTGTTGTCCTGTCAAGGGTTTTGGAATAAAAAATGCATTCACTTGATTAAGTTCCAGGTTTGGGCTCCCAAAATGGACTTAGTCAAGTTGATTTGCATATTTAAAGTGTATATATGTTCTACTTTTTCCAGGGGTGTCTTTGGAAAGTAGATGAAGGCTCTTGCTAGGCAAGTTTTCCTAACTTGGTTAGTATGCTCTTAAAGCTCATGGTTTGGACTCAAAACACAGTTTGAGTGATGCCAAACAAAGCTAAGATATCTGCACACTTCCTTGTGTTGGTTTGAATATGTTTGGTGCTCCAAAATAGTGATAAAGTTCCTTAAGGAAACAATTTCTTGTTCGTGGCAGTGAGTACCCTATTTTGGGATTTTTAATGGTTTTGAAGCAAAGACACCTTGTGGTCGAATTAATGTTCAATGGAACTACTAAAAGTGATTGTTTTTCAATATAGTCAATGTGTTTGGATGAATACGAAGCAAGGTTGAAAGTTGCGTGAATTTCCAAGCACCTTAAATTCTGAAAATCAGAGTGCACTACTGTCACAAGGGTTTTCACAGTCATAATTTTGGATTTTTCAGTTTGTATGCCATCTATTTGATATTATGCTTGCAGGGTAGGGTTGAAGAACAGGTTGAAATGTTGTTGCAGAGGTGTGTGTTAAGAAAGGAGACAAGGTACAAGTCCATGGAGTGATTTAACAAACTCTAAGTTGCCAAACCCTCACAAAACCCTTGTTTTGAGGGTACAAAATAGGACAGTCATAAATTGACCTTTCCAAGACCTCTCTTGGCACCAATTCATGACTTTGGCCAAAAGGGTACTAAAAAAATTTCACCCTTTTCAGAGATTCTAAGATGGGAGTGAGTAATGAGAAAAATAGTGTTTCGGGAGGGCTAAAAAAGGGCTCCTCCCTTGTAGCCCCGTTTTGAAGAAAACTAAGAACCCAGTTGAAGGAAGGATTGTGGACCTTGCTAAACCCTTTGAAATAAATCCAAAACAACTTTGGAAACCTTGTGAAGCCCTCAGAATGCCATCTGAGACCTTTGGGGGTTTGGACCAAGTATGGTGGATGTGAGCAACGTTGAGGAGTTAACTCCAAATAAGGGGTTTTAAATCAATATAAAAGGGTTAAAACTTGAAAATATTCCTCAAACATGTTTTGAAGCTTGAAAACTCCCAAGAAACAATAAATTCCATATGCAAAGTGAGTAGGAGTCAAATATTGAGAAAAGCATCTACTTGAGCAAGGTGGAGTATGCTTGAGTAAAGGAAGTGAACCAAAAGATAGGGTGATTGTCTGAGAAGAGAAGTGAAGTGTCGAATAGCAAACAATCAAACTTGATATAGAAAACACACATTGAACACAAAAAAAAACCAATTGGTTGACTCTAGCAAGTATTAGACTTATTGTCAACTTCTCACTCATTCCTCCCTATCATAGTGGTATCAGATTTGAGTAAGATACAGGTGAAGAGAGAAAACAAATTGATTTAGGATAATTAAAATCCTTAGAAGAAAGCATGGTGACTAATGCTGAGTTAACCAAGAAGGTCAAAGACCAAGAAGAAGAAAATAGAGCACTCAGAGAGAGGTTGGAGCAGTTGGCAATGAAACTAGCTGAAGTAGAAGTCAAAACTGAAGAAGTCCATGATAAGGTTGGAGATAAGGGAAAAATGTTGGCAATAGACGACGAGGTTCCCATACCTGACCTTGTTATTGAGCAAGAACCATTCTTGAAGGCTTTGAGAGCCATGAGTGGTAAAACCTTAGAGGGAGTGGCTCATTTCAGTGGAAAGATGGATCCAGATGCTCTTATAGAATGGTTTGAAGGTGTAGAAAGCCATTTTGAATGTGATGGAATAACTGAAGCACAAAAGGTTAAAGTAGCAAAATCACGGTTGAGAGGGGAGCCTTAACTTGGTGGAAGTTCATCCAAGAGGAAAGGGTGAAAGAAGGTAAGCAACCAATAGCCACCTAGAAAGCAATGGTAGCCAAAATTAGAGAAACCTATCTTCCTGAAGACTATGAGATCCAACTTCACAAGAAAAGACAAAATTTCAGACAAAAAGACTTATATGTCAATAGCTACACTGAGGAGTTCCAAAAACTATGGATGAGATCCAAGGTAGTAGAGGATGGGAGTATAAAAGTAGCAAGGTATTTGAATGGATTGAGATGGAACACACAGGAAGAGATGAGTTTGTTATGTCCACAAATAGTACACAAGTATTTTCAACTAGCACTTAAAGTGGAAGAGAAGATTAAGAAAAGCAAGAACAAAGCAATAGAGGTAGAGGTAGGGGAAGAGATGGTAGAGGACATAGAGGCAGTTTTGGGGGAAGAATCATAGATCAACGATCCCAAGGAGAGTCTAAACTCATAGAGAAAAGTGGGGATTCTCAGAGAAAACCCAACTATAGGGGTAGTGGATCAAGCAACCCAAGTAGGGGTAGATCTAATGGACCAGGGAGAGGGTCCTACTTCTCAACCATGAAGTGTTATAACTATTAAAAGTTGGGCCACCCTTCCTATAGATGCCCATAGAAGCCTAGTTCATCCTATAGTAGTGAAAAGAGGGTAAACTATGTTCAAGAAGATGGAAGTAATACCAAAAGTTCAACATTGAACCTAGCTTCAGAAGATGGTGAGAGTTTAATGATCAAGAGAGTGTTAATGAAGATGCCACACAGTAAAGAGGTCTCACAAAGAAAAGCATTGTTCAGGATTAAGTGTAAAATCATGGGAAAGGTGTGTAAGGTGATCATAGATTCAGGATCCACAAATAACATCATATAAGAGGAAGCAGTTGCAAATTGAAACCACCTAGGATACAACACAAGGAGCCATACAAAGTAACATGGTTAAACAAGGGACAACATGTGTTAGTAAATGAGAAAACCTGGGCAGATTTCCACATAGGTGAATACACAGATAGGATTCTATGTGACATACTTCCTATGGATGCTTGCCACCTACTATTGGGTAGACCATGATAGTTTGATAGGAAAGCACAACATGATGGGGAAAGAAACTCCTACTCATTTCAGAAAGATGGAGTAACCTATTAGATTCAATACCTCAATGAAGAAGGAGAGAGCAGCAGCAACAAAGTGCCTAACATCTTGTTAGTGGATGAGAAAGAATTCATAAAAACACTAGAAGAGGGTGAAGGAATTGGCTATACACTCATAGTGACACCTAGAGAGGAAAAGAAGGACAAACAAATTCAAATCCCACCAGAAGTGCAACAACTTCTTGACAATTTTATAAACATCACAAGTGATGGTACACCAGCAACTTTACCACCTCCTAGAGCCATAAGTCATCAGATTGACTTCATACCAGGAGCTTCTTTGCCAAACAAGGCAGCCTATAAGATGACTCCTGAACAAAACAAAGAAGTAGCAAGACAAATTAAAGAATTGTTAGACCAAGGGTTGATAAGAAAGAGTATAAGTCCTTGTGCAGTACCTACAGTGTTGGCACCAAAGAAAGGGGGTACATGGAGACTATGCATAGATTCCAGAGCTATAAATAGAATCACTATAAGATACATGTTTCCCATTCCTAGAATAGAAGACTTGATGGATTGTTTAGGGGGTGCAAAGTACTTCACAAAAATAGACCTGAAAAGTGGTTATCATCAGATCAGAATAAAGGAGGGTGATGAGTGGAAAACCGCCTTCAAGACAAATGAGGGTCTCTATGAGTGGCTAGTTATGCCATTTGGTCTTTCTAATGCTCCCAGCACATTCATGAGATTAATGAATGAAGTTTTGCATGATTTTATTGGCAAGTTTGTTGTAGTCTACTTAGATGATATTCTCATTTTTAGTAGGACTAAAGAAGCACACTTGAAGCATTTAGCTATTGTATTGTAAAAGTTATCTGATAAACAACTAACCATAAATCTTGAAAAGAGTGATTTTATGAAGCAAGAATTGGTCTATCTCGGTTTTGTTGTATTAGGTGGAGATCTGAAAATGGATCAATATAAGGTTGCAGCCATAACAAGTTATCCAAATCCAAGAACAACAAGTGATGTCAGAAGATTTCATGGCCTAACACAATTTTATAGAAAGTTCATCAAGGGGTTTAGTGAGATTTGTGCTCCAATGTTGGATACCATCAAAGGGGGTGTTAAGGTGAAATTTCAGTGGACAGATGTAGCTCATATGGGGTTTGAAATGCTGAAAAATAAGGTTGCTTCACAACCAATACTCATACTTCCTATTTTTGATAAGCTTTTTACGATTGAATGTGATGCTAGTCATATTGTCGTAGGTGTAGTTTTGAGTCAAGAAAATAGACTAGTTGCATTCTTTAGTTAAAAATTAAATGATGATAAGAAAAAGTACTCATCTTATGATTTGGAGCTATATGCATTAGTACATGCACTTAGGAAATGGAGACACTATCTCCTTCCTAGAGAATTTGTTGTTTATACAGATAATCAGACATTAAGTTTCTTGAATTCACAAGATAAACTCAATCATAGGCATGTTAAGTGGGTTGAATACTTATAGTATTATACTTTTACTCTTAAGCATAATAAAGGGAAATGTAAAAAGGTAGTAGATGCTTTGAGTAGAAGGCTTCTCATAGTACAGAAGGTATAGGTACAAATCATTGGTATTGATTTCTTTAAGACTATGTATTCTGATGATGATGACTTTGCTGATATATATAAAGTTTGTTCAGATTTTGAGAATTGTTTGCATCATGAGTATGCTGATTATACTTTGAAGAATGGTTTTTTGTTTAAAGGTGGATAGTTTTGTGTTCCCAGGAGCTCCATGAGGGAGAATTTGATTCAAGAAAAAAACAGTGGGTGTTTGAGTGGACATTCTACTCTCAACAAGACCTTAGAATTACTGCAACGCTTTTACTATTGGTCTAAAATGTAGCGTGATATCAGGAGGTATGTGGAGCAGTGTATGGTTTGTTAGAAAGCCAAAGGTACCTCTTCCAATTCTAGTTTATATCAACCTCTTCCTATTCCTACTAAACCTTGGGATTGCATCAATATGGATTTTGTTGTAGGATTGCCTAGAACTAAAACAGGTTTTGATAGCATCTTTGTTATTGTTGATAGATTTAGTAAAATGGCACACTTTGTTCCTTGTAAGACTACACATGATGCAAGCCATATTGCTTATCTTTTCTTTAAGGAAGTAGTTAGAATCTATGGCTTACCTAGAAGTATTATTTCAGATAGGGAAGACAAATTTATTGGTCATTTCTGGAAAACATTGTGGAAGAGATGGTGTACTAATCTTTCTTTTGGTTCAACTTACCATCCTCAAACTGATGGCCAAACTAAGGTGGTTAATAGGACTCTTGGCAATCTTTTAAGGTGCTTGACAAAGGAGTATTGATAGAGTTGGGATTAGCTCATTCCACAGGCAGAATTTGCTTACAATGATAGTGTGAACAGGTCCACTAGCAAGAGTCCTTTTCAGGTGGTTTATGGTATGCACCCAAGGGGTGTTATGGAGTTGAGAGATCTTGGTGATCTACAATAGAATATTGGATGGCAGATGACATGGCCCAATCCATGAAAGAAGTTCATGACCAAGTAAGGAAGTCTCTTCAAGAAGCTACTCAAAAGGTTAAGGACCGAGTGGATGTAACCAAGAGGGACATTCAGTTTTCAGTTGGTGATTATGTCATGGTTCATTTGAACAAGTCAAAATTGCAAAAAGGAGTTCCCAACAAACTCTAAATGAGGAGGATAGGTCCTTGCAAAATATTGGCTAAGTAAGGTCCTAATGCTTACAAAATTGATTTACCTACTGATCTTTCTTTGTCTCCTATTTTTAATGTTTCAGATTTGGTAGCATTCAAGGGTCCACTTCATCACAAGAATGAAAGAGTTTTAGATGTGTACCAATCACTTTCAGACTTCCCTTTACCTCCTCCATCCATCCCTCAAGCTGAATAGGTGTTGGACTCCAGAGTTTACAAGAAGACTCACCATCAAGTGTATATGGAACATCTCATCAAGTAGAAAGACAAACCACTTTCAGAAGCTACTTGGATCCCCAAGTCTAATTTTTCTAAAGATTTAATTTCTTCTTCTTTTCTGCCTCAAGGAGTCACTTGACTTCTTTGTCTTTGGGGGAGTATGGTGCAGGAGCACCTAGTCTTTCTCATGCTCTCCATTTTTGAGTTTTTTTTCTTTAAGTCTTATCATAGGTTTCTAATGTTGTCTTAAATTGTTATGAGTCTTTTCATGAGTTTTTGATCTCATTTTGTGTTTGAGAGATCAAGTTTTGCCTTGTAAGGTTTGAGTTGTGAGTTTTGTGCTCCTAGGCCCAACAAGGCTAAAAAATGGAAACTTGCCTTATAAGCCTAGTTATGCTTTGGAAAGTATTGGATCATGTTTAGGAAGTGTTTTTTATCATGTCTAAATGTATTAGGAAGGTTGGGTATGTTTGGTTTCTCACTTTGCTACTTGGAGCAACAAAAGTTGTCATGTTTGCTTGTGCAAAATTGTCATTTTCGACATTTTCTTGTAAAAACAAGACAAACTTGATATGTGTCCATACAAGACTTTGTAACTACTTCAAAATAGCATTTAAATGCCTTCCTCTTCTTTGAAATGGTTGGATTTTGTACTTTCAAAAAGAAAAATCAATTAAAAGAGCAACTTTTCTAGTTTTTAACATGGTTTTTCCTCTTTGGGAATAGCAGTCTGTACTAAATCTTACCATTTTCATACTGTTCTTTTTGAGTAAATATCTTATTGTATATGTAATTCTCTCCCTGTAATTGTTTTGATAATTTGACATTTGAGAGTTGTTTGTAAATAATATTTTCAGTTCTGTGAGTTTGCTGCGCTGCCAAGCATTTTGGAATAAAAAATGCATTCACTTGATTAAGTTCTAGGTCTGGGCTCCCAAAATGGACTTAGTCAAGTTGATTTTCATATGTACAGTGGATATATCTTCTACTTTTGCCAGGGGTGTTGTTTGGAAAGTAGATGAAGGCTCTTGCTAGGCAAGTTTTCCTAACTTGGCTAGTATGCTCTTAAAGCTCATGGTTTGGACTCAAAACACAATTTGAGTGATGCCAAACAAAGCTAAGATGTCTAAAAACTTCCTTGTCGTGGTTTGAAGATGTTTGGTGCTCCAAAACAGTGATAAAGTTCCTTAAGGAAACAATTTCTTGTTCATGGCAGCGAGTACCCTATTTTTGGATTTTTAATGGTTTTGAAGCAAAGACACCTTGTGGTCGAATTAATGTTAAATTGAAATGCTAAAAGTGATTTTTTTTTAGTATATTCAATGTGTTTTGATGACTAGGAAGCAAGGTTGAAAGTTGTGTGAAGTTCCAAGCACCTAAAATTCTGAAAATCATAGTGCACTACTGTCACAAGGGTTTTGACAGTCATAATTTTGGATTTTTTAGTTTCTATGCCATCTATTTGACATTATGATTGTAGGGAAGGGTTGAATAATAGGTTGAAATGTTTTTTTAGAGGTGTGTGTTGAGAAAGGAGACAAGGTACAAGGCCATGGAGTGATTTACCAAACTCTAAGTTGCCAAACCCTCGCAAAACCCTTGTTTTGAGGCTACAAAATATGACAATCATAAATTGACCTTTCCAAGACCTCTCTTGGACCCAATTCATGAATTTTGGCAAAAGGGTACTAAAAAATATTCACCTTTTTCAGATATTCTAAGATGGGAGTGAATAATGAGCAAAATAGTGTTTCAGGAGGGCTAAAAAGGGCTCCTCCCTTGTAGCCCTGTTTTGAAGAAAACTAAGAACCCGATTGAAGGAAGGATTGTGGACCTTGCTAAACCATTTTAAATCAATCCAAAACAACTTTGGAAACCTTGTGAATCCCTCAGAACTCCAGCTTAGACCTTTGGGGGTTTGGACCTAGTATGGTGGATGGGAGCAATGTTGAGGAGTTAACTCCAAATAAGTTGTTTTAAATCAATATAAAAGGGTTAAAAATTGAAAATCTTCCTCAAACATGTTTTGAAGCTTGAAAAATCCTAAGTAACAATAAATTCCATATGCAAAGCGAGCAAGAGTCAAAGATTGAGAAAAACATCTATTTGAGCAAGGTGGAGTATGCTTGAGTAAAGGAAGTGAACCAAAAGATAGGGTGATTGCCTGAGAAGAGAAGTGAAGTGTCAAATAGCCAACAATCAAAGTTGATATAGTAAACACACATTGAACACAAAAAATAACCAATTGGTTGACTCTAGCAAGTTTTAGACTTATTGTCAACTTCTCACTCAGTCCTCCCTATCAGCCTGTTTCTAAGTGGATTACTCAGGTAAGTTAAGGGGTGCACTAGTTTTTCATGATCGGATGGCTGTCACTATTCCACACTAGAAACACATCCAAACTTTAAAGTCCGTGACATGGGTACTAAAGGTAAATTTCTTAGAAGGAATGCCTTCCTGGTCCGTTGGCGCAAAATTTTAAAAGACTTAATGGCAGAGGTGTGCAGGTTCCATCCGATGTAGATATGAAGTGAAAAGTTGGTGAGACGTATCCAGGGAGATTTGTAGAGAACATAATGGTGCGCCACTGTGTGTTTTCTTAGGTGGAACTCATCAATTCTTTGGCACAAGATAATACACCGACATTATGAAGTTGCCGGTGGTTGTAACCAATTTTGGGTAATAGGAATCTACCCTTTCGGCCATGTCTAGTGAATTAATGAAGGACGCATCCCAGAAAGAGTGTTAGGTTTCTTCCTCAATTGCAGTGGCACTAGAATGTAACTTTTGGAGTAAATGACTGTTAGGGTAAGATTTTTCTTCTAGGTAGTCTGAAGCTTGTTGCATCTTGATTTTCTAAAAAAGGATACCAAGGCTACCTAGAAAAAGGGTACACAAATTTTGTAGCTAAACTCTGGAAAAATCAATGCAGGCCTTTTTCTTAGAAATTTCTGAGTCAAATATGATGTACTTGTAACCTTTTGATAGAGGAATGAAATATACAGGCCAGAGATTTTAAATTCAGATTTGTATTGTCTTTGTGTCATTGTATTGGTGTTCATTCCATTTAAGTAATCAAGGATCGCTTATTTGAATGATCTGCTAGGCATCTAATGAAGTTGTTTTTAATATTTTTCTCAAGGAGGAAAATATAAATATACTTTAAAAAATTCATTGATATCAGTAATTTTGGTGTGGATTTGATTATGAAGTCTGGTGCAGATTAGGACTCTGTATATGTGATGCATATTCAGAGTCAATAGATCAGGAATTTGTGATTTGTGTACTAGTTTCTCTTGTTAGGTTCTAGTCTGTTGTAGATGACTCTATTGCCCAAATAAGGCACTGGTTTACCTGTTGGGTTTTTGGGTGCATTTTGTGATCCTTTTCAAAAGACAAAATCAAATTTCCATTTATGTTTTAGTTATACTAGTCATAAAGGAATGTTTGTAGGAATTTACAATAGTTTTCTGCAAACCATTTAATATTTTTATGAGAAAATAGTCTTAAAAGGGTTCACCTACCAAACTTTTACAAGGTTAAAGTGTAGGAGGTTTCCTAAATCTGGAACCTCATATTGTTGTCTTTATTTTAAACTTTTTGTTGTTCTCTTCCATTGCAGCACAGAGGCAATAGCCTTCCCTTTTAAAGAGAAGAAACAAAAAATTTCAAAATGGAGAACAAAAAAAGTGGTGACTTTGCTGGGCAGAGTCAAATAAGATAAGTCTTATACTATAGATCTATGTCTTTATTGCATAAAAGTGTTGAGATCAAGTTCTCTTGGTTTCAGTCTGAAAAGTATTAAGCTTATCTTTCTAAAGAAAATCCTTGATCTATCTCATAGCATCTTCGAATACTATTATGTTCTTTTCTAAAGATCAATAGTTTCATTATTAAGTGTCTTGTAAGTGATTCATTATGTTAAACTATATATTTTATTCCCAAGATATTGGGTGGTGACTCTGAAGTAAAAAAAAACCAGTGTTCTTTTAAAAAAAATCACAATCACTTCACAAGGTTAGCAAGATGAATAGGAGAAGGAATACTATGTCTTATATGAATAAAAAACCTCAAGAGAAGTTGAATGAAGGATTACCAGAACCAATCAAGAAGGGCTGGAGAGGAACTGTTATTCTTGAGTAGTCAAATCAGTCATGGAAATAGAAGAGTAATCAAACAGGTAAGTCTTTTGAGCATCCTGTATACGCAAGGTCCAATACCTCTTCTCATGACTCTAACTATGATATTATGGGTTTTCATGCTGGCCTATTTGGCACTAATGATGATATCCAAACCTTTCACCAAATATTTTCTAATACTAATGTTTCTAGGAGAGATAGGCATAGTACAAGTAATTGAACTAGTTCCATTCCCAAAACTATGGAAGGAAATATTAGCTTGATTGATATGGACCAACTAAATGTGTCTGATTCAGAGGAAACCTTGCCAGACCAAGATGAAGTGTCTCAGGAGATTGAGGTTCTAAATCAAAGAGCACATCAATTGATTGCATTAAGAAAAAAGAAAGAAAATGAAAAGGAGAATGAAACCAAATCTAAACTCATTGAAAGAGATAGGTTATTAAGACATATTGCAGAGCTTGAGTTGTTTGCTCAAGTAGAACCTAGGAGTAAAGACCAGGGTCCTGTTATTAGAGAAATCCATGATCCAAAAATTGTTTTTGCACCTAAAGTTGTAGCACATCTTGGTAGGGAGGTTCATAGTGATCCCCAACCTGCGAGACCTATTATTGACAAAGGGAAGTAGAAAGTAGTGGAGAATAAATCTGCGGGTCTAGTATCAGGAAGTGCAGAAGGACCCCAGGGAATGATGTTGCATGAGATCGAGGTAGAAAGGGTACAAGGAAAGAAAATAAAGACTTGGGAAGGGAGTTAAGAAATAGAGGCACTTAATGCCAAGTTCAGAAGAAAGATACACTACTTAAAAGCTCCTCCTATAACTTTCCCACCTGTAAATCATAGTAATCCTGCGTTCCAACATACTTCTACCTCTTTGTTGAATACTCAACCAATGAAGCAAAAAAATGCTGCCCCAAATAATTTTGCTATTCCCTCAAGTGTAATTCCAGTGAATCAAACCAGTCAAGGAATATCCTATAATCAAAGTCATCAAATTCCTACAACTGGTGGTTTAGACCCAAGGGTGAATGCTGGAAATAACTTTATTGGAAATCAGTTTCAAAGGAAACTAATAAATGTTGATCTATATAGGCAGTTGTATTTTGATGGAATTCCCGGGTATCCAAACCATGTCCCTATTGAAATGAGGGATAAACTCTAGAAGTTTTCTAGGAATAATTCTATCAGTGCTGAAGAGCATCTAAAATATTTTGGTGACATGATTAATGACTATGAAATTGCACATGAGGATGTCATCATGAAGCTGTTTGTGCAATCCTTGATTGAGGATGCTAGAGATTGGTACATAGGGTTACTTGTGGATAGTATAGGTTCTTGGGAGGAATTCAAGAATTGCTTTAAAGAGAAATATGAAGATAAGACAAGTGTAAGCTTCATGCTCAGTGAATTTAACAATATTAGGAAGTTTGATAATGAGGTTGATACAGATTTTAATACACATTTTCAAAAGGCAATGCATAAGCTCCTTCAATTTATGAGGTTAGATGAGAGCGTATGTCTAACCCCTTATTATAATGCCTTTGATCCTAAGATGGCTTACATTCTAAGAGATAAGAACCCACATAGCTTAAGGGATGCTTTTATAATTGCAATCAATGTAGAGAGTAATAGAAACGCATTGGGTAAAGTGGGAAGAAGGACTGATTGAAGATTGTGGTAGGAACAAAAACCACAACAAAATAAATCCTCTAAAGAAGAGGATAAGATAGAGAAATTGATGTCTGTTGTTAAGGATCTTACTGTTAAAGTAAGTAAACCTGAGAGGCCTCACTACAACTGGCAAGACAAACCTACTATATAGCATGATATGCCATATAACACTGCATGGAAAGATGGAAAACCTATGCAAGATAGATCAAAATGCACAGAAAATCAGAACACCCTTGATCCTTTAAAGGGAGGAAATGTACATAATGTAGAGAATACCCCTTGGTGTATGGCATGTGATGGGCCATATTCCCCTTATCAGTGTGTTGTTTCTCAAGCTCTAAATGAATCCATGAGAAGTGAGGATGAACCTGCAGTTAATATGTTTGAGTATACTGTGGTCAGTGACTATGAGTCTTCAGGGGATGAAGCAAGTGAATATGATGTCTCGAGTAACAATGCAAACTAACAAGGGAAATTGACAATTGATTGGCATCCCACCTTGAATGTAGTCACAATAGAAGATCAAGAGGTTCATCTTAGAAGGCCTAGTGAGGAGGAAGTCAAGAATCTCACTAAGGCTGCAATAGCTAAAGCTAAGCATAATTATAATTTGAGAAGTGGCAAAGATGATGGAACTCAAGGTATGCCTGGTTCTCTTTTTTTTAAAGAAACTTCTTCTAAGAGGTCCACTAAGAGCAAAAATTCTGACAAGCATAGTCAGGCTAAAGGTGGCCAGTCAAGTAGTTCAGTGAAATTTGATATTTCTGATACAATTGGAAATAAGGCAGAGACCACTCATGATAAGAGAACAAGTCACCAAAAGGCAGAAAAGGTTAAAACTCATGTTGGGTCTAATGTTAACACTGCTTTTGATATGACTCAAGCTTTAACAGATATGAAAGTTTTAGTACCTTTGATAGAGCTGCTGAAAATAAAAGAACATAGAGAGGTTGCTTTGTCTTTGATTTCAAGTATATTAAATGTAGATGCCTCTTCTAAAAAAGGGAAATGCAAAGGATGATAAGGATCAAGAACAAGGGGTCCCAAAAGTTTATGTGGGCACTACTATTAATTAGGAACCAGCTCAGATAGATCCCTTCTATGTCACGCTATTAGTAAATAATAGATTGATAAAAAATTGCATTATAGATTTTGGTGCGACTACTAATGTAATGCCTTATGGGGTTATGAAAGAATTAGGTTTGTCAGTACACACTTCATATTGGACGTGTTATGCTATGGATAATAGAGAAGTGCCTATTGTGGGTACTATGAAATATGTAGAAGTAAAAATAGCAGCGTTCCCTGAAGCTATTTATAAAATGGATGTAATAGTTACAAATACCAAGCCCCATTATGGCATGCTTTTGTCTAGACAGTGGGCTGCTGCTGTTGGAGGACATATTCAGTTAGATTTATCATATGCAACTATCCTAGTGAATGGGAATTATATAAAATTGTACAGAGAACCATGTGCCCCGGTGGTTATTGAAAAAATAGACCCAAACATGCTTAATTGCATGATTGATGTGGATCTTGATAACTTTAGGATTGAACCTATTCAGCCTTAGCTAAAGAATACTGATCCTATTATTGATGAGCTAGAATCCCAACAAGGAGGCTTGTGGTAGATTTACTTTGATAGAGCTTTCTCTAAGGAAGGGTCTAGAGCAGGAGTGCTATTTGTTTCCCCATTAGGTATTACCTTCAAGTATTCTTTTCTATTAGCATTCCATTGTACAAACAACACAGATGAGTATGAAGCTCTGTTATTAGGCTTAGAAATTGCTAAAAGATATGGGATCAAGTTGTTAAGGGTTTATGAAGACTCTAAACTTGTAGTGTCTTAGATAAGGTCAAGATATGCATCTAAAAATGACAAGTTAAAAAGGTACAAGCATGCTGTTTGGGATGTCATTGAACACTTTGATGCATTTTCTATTGATTGGATTGAAAGGTCTAAGAACATTATGGAAGACTTTTTAGCTAATGTTGCATTAAAGAATGATGATGTAACATTGACTAGAGTTTCAATAATTGAGACAAAAGCCAGATCGGCCATCCCAGATAATGTGTATAATTGGAAAGTTTTTGAGGATGATGAAGACACCCTTAGATTTTGACAATGCATAGATGACTATGAAGGACAAAAGATTGATTGTAATGCATTGGTGGAAGTAGTAGATGGACAGGAAACAATTTTTGGAAGTGACATAGTGCAGCTAGAGACAAATGAAATACCCAGGGGACTAGTTGAACTAGAGGGCATGTTCAGTTACAGTGATGGTCACTTACATCAAGCATCATCTATAAAGTTGGAGGAATTGGATGAGGTGAACTTAGGGACATAAGCATCCCCTAAGTTGGTGTATATTGGGAAGAACCTGTCTCCCCATATTAGGACCAGCCTCATTAACTTATTAAAAGGATATAAACATGTTTTTGCTTGGTCCTATGAGGACCTAAAGGCGTATAGACAAGACTTATTTCAACATGAAATTCCTTTGCATTCTGATGCTAAGCCTTTTCGACAGAAGAAAAAACCTATTAACCCCCTTTTGGAGACCAAAATGCAACAAGAATTAACCATTTTAAGGGAAGGGGGGATTATAAAACCTATAAAACATTCTTCATGGGCATCCAATTTGGTCCTCGTCAGAAAGAAGAATGGGGACATAAGGATTTGTGTGGATTTTAGAAATTTGAATGTTTCTTCTCTGAAAGACAATTATTCTTCCCCAAATATGGAGGCTATGTTACAAAGGGTAACTGGTTGTGATCTATTGTCAATGATGGATGAGTTCTTAGGTTATAATCAAGTATTAGTAAAGGAGTCTGAGCAATTTAAGACTACTTTTACTACCCCTTGGGGGACTTATGTGTATGTGAGAATGCCATTTGGCCTGAAGAATGTTGGAGCTACTTTTCAAAGAGCAATGGATGTAGCTTTTAAGAAATTTATTAACATCATAATGGTGGTTTACCAAGATTATTTGACATGTTTCTCAAAGAAGGCAGATGATCACTACGGTCATTTGGAAAGGGTTTTTTGCAAGGCTTTGGAGTTTGGTGTATCCTTGAACTCGAAAAAATGTCATTTTGTAGTAACTGAAGGAAAATTATTACAACATATTGTCTCCAAGGAAAGGGTTAGAATAGAACTTGAAAGGATTGAAGCTATAAATAATGTACCTCGGCCAAAGAATGTTAAAGGGATTTAGTCTTTCTTGGGAAAGGTGAATTTTGTTAGGAGATTTATAGCTAACTTTGCTGAAATCGTTAAGCCTATCGTTAAATTACTTAAAAAAGATGCAAAGTTTTCTTAGGATGAGGAAGCGGCATAGGCTTTTGACAAAATTAAGAAGGATATTTAGGAAGCACCAGTGCTAAAGTCCCTTGATTATAGTAAGCCTTTCTCATTATTTTCTTTTGCTTCTTATCACATAGTAGGAACAGTTATGCTTCAAAAGGATGATGAAGGATATCAACATCCAATTGATTTCTATAGCAAATCTTTACAGGCTGCTAAGTTAAAGTATGAAATCATGGAGAAGAAGGCATATGCTCTAGTCAAAGCAGTAAAAGCATTTAGGCCTTATTTGGTAAATGCTTGAATTGTAGCCTATGTACCACATGCAGTTGTGAAAGACATTCTGTCCCAGTCTAAAGTAACTGGAAAGAGATGCATATGGATAACTAGAATACAAGAGTTTGAATTAGTGATCAAGATCACCAAACTAGTAAGAGGATTAGGCCTTGCAAAATTGATGGCTGAATCAAATCTGGTTATTGTTGATGTTAATAATGTTAAAATTGAGGAAATCCTGATCACTAGTATCGAGAGGCAACTGTGGTATTCATATATGGTTTACTTCTTGAAGAATGCCTCATGTCCATAAGGTATGACACACAACTAGATGAGAATATTAAAGTTAAAATTACAGAAACATATTCTTATTCAAGGAGACCTATATTGGAGGAACAGTGATGGGATGCTACTGCTTTGCCTGGATGAATTCCAAGCTGAGAAGGTTCTGAAAGAGATGCACAGTGGGGTGTGTGGAGGCCACTATTCAGCTAAGACTACTACTAGTAGGATAATCAGAGTAGGGTATTATTGGCCAACTTTGTTCAAGGATGCTCATAAATATGTTAAAAAATGTGATCCTTGTCAAAGGTTTTCTTCTAAACCAAAGTATGTTGGTGCTTTTCCTTTGAATTCTATTATAGTTGAAGCCCCTTTTGCTCAATGGGGCATTGATTTTATTGGAGAGATAATAGAAAAATAAAGAAGGGGTTAGAGATGGATCCTGGTGGCTACAACTTATTTCACCAAGTGGATTGAGACCATACCTACCATACAAGCCACTAGTAAGGTAGTCATTAATTTTTTGATCGATAATATAGTGACAAAGTTTGGTGTGCCAACTAAAATAGTCATGGACAACACTATGTGCTTTAGGTCTGAGGAGTTTGCATAGTTTTGTACTAATTATGGGATTATTATGTCATACTCTTCACCATACCACCCACAGGAAAATGGCTAGGTAGAATCAAGTAATAAAAGTCTCCTCAACATCATCAAGAAGATCCTAGAGGAAAATAAAAGGTCCCGGGATCAAAATCTTAGGTTAGATTTATGGGTTGACAGGGTGACTATAAAAAAGGCTATTGGTACATCCCCTTTTGAGCTAGTTTATGGAGTTAAAGCCAGATTACCTATGAATAATTTGCTTCCAGTTTACCAATTTTTGCAGATTGAATAACTAGAAATGTCTGAACCCATGGAAGGAAGAATGATTCAGTTAATAGAGTTGGAGGAAATGAGGAATGTATCCCATAAAAGGAATATGAAACTTCAATTATAGTTAAAGGACCTTTTTGATAAAAGGACTAGTGCAAGAAAGTTCCAGAGTGGTGACATGGTGTTGCAGTGGAATGTAAAAGACCAAGACAAAGGCAAGCATAAGAAATTTTAATCACTGTGGATAGGCCCTTCAATTGTTTGTAATATCAATAGAAAGGATTCATACTTCTTGCAAAGAATGAATGGTGAATTACAGGAATTTCTAGTGCATGGACAATTCCTAAAATATTACTTTTCTTGATCTATTTCAATCCATGCACAATAGTTGTAGGCTGTATATATTTTAGATTTCCTTTCATTAGTGTTACCTTGTCATTCGTACCTTATAACAAGAGTGAGTCACCCTGCAAAATTTCTAGTTGAGTCCTTGTCTTGTTAAAAATTTGTTGGTTCAATCCCTAATCCACTTGTAAATCATTTCTAGATCCTTAGCGTTAATTTTTAATTGTCTGTTGAACCTCATGAACCCCTTGAACCATTTTGAACAGAGTTCATAGTGTTCATTAAGGTACCGCAGGTTCTAAGTTGTGTCTAAGACATTTTCGGGCTAACGTTCACTTAAGTGTTTTGCAGCAGCTCTATTTCATGGTCGCAAGTGATATTTCATATACTCTTTCTCTAGACTATGAACCATTTGAACCTAGTTCAAATAGTTCAGTGATGTTCAAACTGTTCGATGAAGTTCAAGGTTCAAGCTCTGCAGGTCTGATTTTATGACAGTCACATAGACCCACACACAGTAGAATATATCTTTTTACTCAAACATTATTTTAGAAATCTCTCTAGTCAGAATGGCGAAAATTAGGTTATGACTAACATATCCAAAACTGAGAAAGATCTAATGGTGCAAAAAATAGTTATGGTCCCTACATCGAGACATATTTTGACTGTCACAAATATTTTTGGTCCACCCAACATAATGAATATTTTCATTTTGAGTTAAAATATTCAAGTGCCACCTGTCCAAATATTCTTATAAACTTTAGAGAATTATATTTCTAATGTTTATAAGTATTTGATTTTATAAATAAGAGTAATCGGGAAAGTAAAAAGAATAAGTGAAAAAGTTTTTCAAGATTCAATTATAAAACTGAATAATGATCTCATGTAGCTATTTATTGTGAAAGAATCGAGGGAGGCAGGGTTCTTCTTCTTTTTCTTTTCTTCTAGCAGCCTATGGGGGAGGGAGAGTAGATTTTTATTTGCAAGGGAGGAGTTGAAGCTTTTCTAAGAAATGCTTTGTATAGAAAATATCAATCTTTGAGTTGATTTTCAGACATGAATATAATGCAGATGATATCTTCAATCTTTGTGTTGCTGATATTCTTCTCATGACTGTAGCTAGACTTTGAGCCTTTGCAGTTGTTTATTAATGTCTCTTTTGTTATAATCAATTGTGTATGTGGATTTATTACAAGTCTGTGTGCTTGAAAGTAAGCCATATTGGAGCAATGAC
Organism: Cryptomeria japonica; assembly: GCF_030272615.1. Lineage (NCBI taxonomy): Eukaryota > Viridiplantae > Streptophyta > Pinopsida > Cupressales > Cupressaceae > Cryptomeria > Cryptomeria japonica. The sequence continues at coordinate 99,029,815 of NC_081408.1, read as the reverse complement.
TTTCTCTGTTAGTTTTTTAGCCACATGCTATCCATAAGTGCAAAAAATTAAACTTTGATTTAATAGTCTTCATTTATATCTATTTTGTAAGTCTTTGGCATTCATTTTCATGGCTATGGATGAATGTTTTTTTCCTTTATTGCTTTCTGGTTAAAAGCATATCAGCAATTTAATTCCTTGTAAATCTTCTAAGAGGGAGTTGTACCTCTCAATTCAGAGGAAGATTATCACTTCAATGATAATCTATCCAACTGTTAGTACTTTTTGTCCTTCATTCTAGGCATTTTGAGTTTATTTGTATAGTTATCTTTGAAGGACAAATCTGTTCACTAACAATTAGGATTTTGTTGGTCCGCGTTCCAGAGTTTTGCTAAATTCTTGTGTTGATATGGAGATCAACCATCCTCAGTCAGAGCCACTATTGGGCCTCTTGAAATTTTGATGAATTTGGGAGGCCCATTCCAAGATTTTTTGTATCTGCACTTCCTCCTGGTATGTTTATGGCAATTTTTTGAATTTTTGCCTTATTGAAAAAACCTACCCCGATCGACAGGACTTACCCCGATGAGGTCGCTGGAGTGTGGAACAGACCAAAGTAAGTTATCGGGTATTGGGGTGAGTATTTTAAGCTACCCCGATGAATTGATGAGAAAGCATGGGCACAAAGCGGTTGTATCAGGTATCGGCTGACAAGGTTCTCCCCTATGCCGATGACCCTATAGAAAAGTGGACAAACTAGAGTAGAGCCATCAGGTATCGGGTGGAGTGGTTTAATGTTACATCGATGACCTGATGAAAGTGTGGAGCATAGAAAGTCATCATCGACCATCAGAAGTGAGGTTTTGATGTCTTCTTGATGACTCGATGGAAAGTGTAGGAAGATGGCATCGACCATCGGGCTAGCATATTTGGAGAGGTCCCGATGATCCGATGGAAAGGCCCTAGCATGAAGGAACATTTATCCCACATTGGCCTCAGGGAGGGGCATTTTAGTATTTATATGCAAGGCCACATATATCCTTAGTGTCAAAGCTTATGGGATTTTGACAAGGAGCAACTTAGCCCAGTGGGCCCCCCATGTGCACGTGCATCTTAGAGTGACCTAATTTTGCAGAAAAAGGGGAGATTAACAAGTGAGCAGGTTGCACATGATTGGATGACCATCATATTACCACAAGATGAAGATGATCCACTATTAATTGCTGAAACTTGGCGACAAACCACTAGTGGTGAACTAAGGCCGATAGTTAATGCAAGCAGTTAAGGCAGACAGTTAGGAAGAGCTTCATCCTGATAGTTAGTAAGGTCGTGCTCAGATGTTAGGATAGGGACCCTAGAGCCAATCACAAGGTGCTATGTGGTGACACACAACTAAAGAGGTGACGGGCCAGGTCATGCTGAGGTAAACTCTGAGCAAATCATGAGGTGCCATGTGGTGACACATATCTGATGAGGTGGAAGGTCCAGTGGTGACACAAGGTAGAATAGGTGGCATGTCATCAAAATGAATGTCGAGTAGACCTTGGCCATGATGAACCTCTAAATGGTTTCACCAAAAGCTCGTTTCCATCGAGAAGGGCACATCAAAAAAATATCAAGTGGTCCCGTCGATAAAATAAGGGTATTGATGAAACTAAGGTGTCAATGAGACATGAAAATAGTTTGCCAAGGGAGGAAGTTCGGCCAAAAGATGATATCGAACAAACCAAGGTGGGCCCAAGTCAAGTGTCAAGATAGGTAGTGCCCAGGTGGATCTCATGAGTGAACTAGTGGCTGACATGTGGTTACATCATGGCATAAGAGAAAGCAACCCAGAGAGGTTAACAGGTGGGCAGATCAAGGATGATCAACGGTGATCAAGAAAGATCCGATGGTTGTCGCTATGTCGCAATGAAAAGATGATCACCAAATATCCCCATGACTTGGTGACAAAGCATGTGCAAAAATGGTAAGTGACTCAAGTGTTATGGATCGAGTAGTTTGAGGGCAGATCAATGGTCATCACTATATCACAAGATGAAGATGCTCATTGGTTATCCCCCATGACATAGCGACTGGATAGGTGGTAGTTGAGGTGGTCGTCAAGATGGATCCAAAGGCGAATTAGGATGTGCCATGTGACTGAGAGTAGAAGAATAACCAAGGTAGGCCCAGGTCCAGTGGTAGGCACATGAAGTGGTTAGGTGGAACCAAAGGTGAACCAAATGTAGAAACATGGTGCAGATGGACAAAGTGATAGAGGGAGCCGATCAAGAGAGATAAAGGCCAAATAGGTTGAAAATGATCCAATAGTCAGGCAAGGTGATCCTACGGTGGTTGTCATGTTGCGATGGGAAGTTGATTGATGGATAAGCGATGCAACTTGGTGACTAAGCGATGGGACCTGGTAGGAGAGAAGTTCAGAGGAAAGATAAACCATGAGCAACTTGGAAAGGATCCAACAATAGTCACTGATATGCTATGCAGAGATGCATGATGAATAATCATCACAGATCAATGACAAAGGAAAGACAAACAAAGAGCTTCATTCTGGCAGTGAGTCCAGGCAGTGTTGAGGTGGTAGGATAAGGACCCCAGAGCCAATCGAGGGGTACCATGTGGTAGAGTGTGGAAGAAGAACCAAGTGGTAGGGCCCGTTTCTAAGTCAATTACTTAGGTAAGTTAAGGGGCATGCTATTTTTTGATGATCAAATGGTTTTCGCTATTCCACAATGGAAACATGTCTGAACTTTAAAGGCCGCGACATGGTGACTAAAGGAAAAGTTCTCAAAAGAAATGCCTTCCTGGTCTGTTGGTGCCAAATTTTTAAAGACTTAATGGAAGAGGTGTGCAGGTTCCATCTGATGTAGATATGAAGTGAAAAGTTGGTGAGATGTATCCAAGGAGATTTGCAGAGAACATAATGGTGCGCCGCTATGTGTTTTCTTAGGTGGAACTCATCAATGCTCTGGCACAAGATAATACACCAGCATTATGAAGTTGCTGGTGGTTGTAACCAATTTTGGGTAATAAGAACCTACCCTTTCAGCCATGTCCAGTGAATTAATGAAGCACGCATCCCAAAAAGAATGTTAGGTTTCTCCCTCAACTGCAATGACATAGAAATGTAACTTTTGGAGTAAATGACTGTTAGCTTGAGATTTTTCTTCTAGGTAGTTTGAAGCTTGTTGCATTCTGATTTTCTATAAAAGGATACCAAGGCTACCTAGAAAAAGGGGACACTAATTTTGTAGCTAAACTTTGGCAAAATCAATGCAGGACTTTTTCTTAGCAATTTCTGAGTCAGATATGAAGTACTTGTAACCTTTTGACAGAGGAATGAAATATATAGTCCAGAGAATTTAAATTCAGATTTGTATTGTCTCTATGTCATTGTACTGGTGTTCAGTCTATTTAAGTAATCAAGGATCGCTTATTTGAATGATCTGCTAGACATCTAATGAAGTTGTTTTTAGTATTTTTCTCAAGGAGGAAAATATAAATATACTTTAAAGAAAGTCATTGATATTAGTACTTTTGGTGTGGATTTGATGATAAAGTCTGGTGCAGATTAGGACTCTGTATATGTCAGGCATATTCAGAGTCAATAGATTAGGAATTTGTGATTTGTGTACTAGTTTCTCTTGTCAGGTTGCAGTTTGTTGTAGATGACTCTATTGCCCAAATAAGGCACTAGTTTACCTGTTGGGTTTTTGGGTGCATTTTGTGATCCTTTTCAAAAGACAAAATCAACTTTCCATTTATGTTTTAGTTATACCAGTTAGAAAGGAAAGTTTGTAGGAATTTACACTAGTTTTTTGCAAACCATTTAATATTTTTGTGAGGAAATAGTCTTAGAAGGGTTCACCTACCTAGGCTTTTATAAGCTTAAAGTCTAGGAGGTTTCCTAAATTTGGAACCTCATATTGTTGTCTTTATTTCAAACTTTTTGTTGTTATCTTCCATTGCAACACAAAGGCAATAGCCTTCACTTTTAAAGAGAAGAAACATAAGTTTTCAAAATGGAGAACAACATGACCCTAGTGAGATTATTAGAGCAGCTGATGGACCTTTATACATAGTTGTGAAGATTCATGACAAACCTTGTCGTGGTGTGCTTATCGATCCCTCTTGCATGGTTAATATCATCATTGAGGAATATCTTTTCACTTTGTATTTGCATATACCATCTATGATGATACTAATATGGTCGTTAATTTATTTGATGGATTTTCTTGTCCTACCATTGGTTCTATCACATCCCCTCTTGACGTTCACACTAAATATATAGATGTAAACTTTGTTGTCATTCCTTCATCCGAACAATTCCATGTGAAGTTAGGCTACCCTTGGCTATCTTCCATGAAGGCTATTGCTTCTCCAATCCATAAGTGTTTTAAATTTCCCCACAATGGAGAAATCATAACTATTAACTATAGCTTATTTTGACTAGACGAAAGAAGCCCAGGTGTTCCTATTGATTACTTTTGGCCTCAACAATTTCAATCTCTTCCACCAAGAAGTGATGCTATCTTTCAATCTTATAAAAAATAGAAGAAAGATATGATCTTATCCTTAAGGTAACCTCACACTCCAAAACTTGATATTCCCATCATTCTTGAAGATGAAGTTCTTCCTCTAACAGATAGAACTAATCTTCCTCCTAAGGAATATTCTGAGCCTATTCCTATGGATGAAACTATGCCTTCTCCTAAGAAGAACAATAATATCCCTCCTAAGGTTAGACCTGTACCCCCTCCTCATGATGGACTTGGTCTCCTTCCTACATTGAACATTCCTCCTTTGTATGTTGTAGTTCTGCCTCCATGCTCTTATAGAGAGAAGCGACCTGCCTCTCCTCTTTTTCAACCTAAGAGACCTCAACCTAAACCTTCAACTACCAAAGATGAGAATATTTCTCCTTCAACAAATATTCCCCCTTTCATAAATATTCCTCCTTCTTCTCACCTTTCTGCTAAGACTTGACAGAATCATTGTGTGAGAGATCGCCAACAAAAACATCATGCTAAAGCTCGTGAAGTTGTTTCTCAAACTATCCAATCTCCCAAAACACCAACAATTGACATGGTTCCATTTTCTCCTCATCTGAATGTTGAACCTAAATCTCCAAATCATAAGTTGTAGAAAACATGTGATGGTTTTACTTCTATTCATGTTAGAGCTCCTCTTTCCATAAATCTGATGAAGAAATAGGTGAAAATGTTATTCATGATGGAAATACAACTCCTAATTCTTCTGATAGTGAATATGAATATGTTGATGTGGAAAAACATTTATCAGCAAAATTTTCAAAAGCCTTAATCCTAGCTCCTAGAATTGAACAAAGTGAATTAGCACATGAGCATAGTCCTTGTTTGGATCTTGTGATAGCTCCATCTATTGTGCTTGATGTCGCTCCTCTGGCATGTTTATCACCTTCCCGAAATAGTGATCACTCTACCCTAGCTGCTACATATAAAGTTACTACAGGGACAACAACAATAGATGTTGCAAGAACAGATTCGATAATGTGGCACCATAGGCTTGGGCACATGAGTGAGAAAGGGATGAAAACCCTTCACTCCAAAATCTATTGCTAGGACTAAAGAAGATTGATTTAGAGTTCTATGAAAATTGTGTTTACGGTAAACAAAAAAGAGTCAAATTTCTCAAGGTTGGGAAAGAGAAGAAGAGTGACAAGTTAGAGCTTGTACATTCAGATGTATGGGGACCGACTCAGGTATCATATCTTGGTGGCTCTTGTTATTATGTTATTTTTATTGATGACTCAACCAGAAAAACATGGGTATATTTCCTAAAACAAAAATTAGATGTTTTTGAAACTTTTAAGAAATGGAAAGCTTTGGTTGAGAATGAGATAGGAAAAAAGTTGAAGTGTCTCAGATCGGATAATGGAGGCGAGTATTGCAACAAAGCATTTGAAGATTACTACTCCTTAAATGGGATTTGAAAGCAGAAGATAGTTCTAGGAACTCCACAGGAAAATGGTGTGTCAGAGAGAATGAATAGGACTATCATGGAACGTGCGAGGAGCATGAGATTGCATGCTAGATTGCCCTTACATTTTTGGGCAAATGTTGTACATACTGTTGTCTATTTGATAAATAGAGGACCTTCAACCCCTTTGGATGGTGGTACTCCAGAGGAGGCATGGACTGATAAAAAGGTAAATTATTATTTTCTAAAAACTTTTGGTTGTGAAGCTTTTTTCCATGTTGATAAAGAAAATAGAACCAAGCTTGATGCTAAATCTCATAAATGTACCTTCATTGGATATAGGATAGATGAATATGGCTATCGGTTATGGGATTTTGAAAATAAGAAAATAATTAGAAGTAGAGATGTTATATTCAATGAGAAGGTTATGTATAAAGAATAGATGTAGGAAAAGAAGCATGAACAGGACAAACAAGAATATGTGGTGTTGGATGAGATTCCTAAAAATGAAATGCCATAGGTACCTAATGCTTAGCAAAAATAGATTGTCCCACAAACTCTTGCAAGTGTTAGACATTCTATGAGGTCAAGTAGACCCCCTGAAAGATTTTCTCTTTCTTTGTATTCTATTTTATTAACGGATTCTGGTGAACCAGAAGAATATGAAGAAGCAATGCAGGTAGATGCCAAACAATAGTGGGAGCTAGGCATGAAAGAGGAGATGGACTCCTTGATGAAAAATAAGACTTGGGACTTAGTCCCTTTACCTGCAGAAAAAAGAGCCTTGCCTAACAAATGGGTTTATCGGCTGAAGGAGGAGGAAGGAGGTCAGAAAAGATATAAGGCCAGACTTGTGGTAAAAGGTTTTGCACAAAAAAAGGGTATAGATTATGATGTAATATTTTCTCTAGTTGTAAAAATGACTTCAATTAGAACTGTACTTAGTCTTGTGGCTACAGATGATTTACATCTTGAACAATTAGATGTCAAAATATCTTTTCTCCATTGAGATTTGGAGGAGGAAATTTACATGTTGCAACCATAGGGATATGAGGTCAAAGCTAAGGAGAACTTGGTGTGTAGGTTGAAGAAAAGTCTGTATGGCCTAAAGAAAGCACCCCGACAATGGTTTTTAAAATTTGATAGTTTCATGGCTGAACACGGTTATCATAGATGTCATTCTGATCATTGTGTATATTTTAAGAGATTTGATAATAGTAGTTATATTATCCTGTTGCTTTATGTTGATGACATGCTTGTTTCTGGGTCTAACATGCAACATATAAATGATCTTAAACAGAAATTAGCCAGGTCATTTGCTATGAAGGATTTGGGTGCAGCTAAGCAAATTCTCGGTATGAGGATTACACTGGACAGGAAAAATAGAACCTTGAATTTGTCCCAAAGTGAGTATATAAAGGTGTTGAAAAGATTTAACATGCAGGATGCAAAAGCAGTTAGTACACCTTTGGCTAGTCATTTCAAATTGACTAAGGAGATGTGCCCAAAGGCACATGAAGAGGTTAATAAAATGTCTAACATCCTGTATTCATCAGATTTTGGTAGTTTGATGTATGCAATGGTATGCACAAGGCCAGATATTGCACATTTAGTGGGAGTTGTGAGCAGGTTTATGAGTAATCCAGGTATGGAACATTGGAATGCTATGAAATGGATTCTTCGGTATTTGAAAGGAACTACTATGAAGGCATTATGTTTCAAAGGATCTAATGCTACTTTGAGTGGATTTGTTGACTCTGATCTGGCAGGTGATATTGATTCATGAAGGAGTACTATAGGGTATGTTTTTACTATAGGGGGAACTGCAGTCAGTTGGATTTCTAGGCTGCAAAGGTTGTTGGACTTTCAACCACTAAAGCTGAGTATGTTGCTACTACAGAAGCCAGCAAGGAGATGATTTGGTTACAATGTTTTCTGGAGGAATTGGGTTAGGCATAGGAGGATAGCCCATTGTATACTGATATCTAGAGTGCCATTCATCTTACGAAGAACTCTACTTTTCATTCAAGGACAAAGCACATTCAACTCAGGTACCACTTCATCCAGACTGTTTTGGAGGAGGATCAGTTACGGCTTGAGAAGATTCACACAAGTGAGAATCCTACCGATATGTTCACGAAGGCAGTTCCACAGGAGAAGCTGATTTCTTCATCAGTTTCTGTTGGTCTTCTTGATTGATAATTGTGGAATTTATACCAGTCGAGTCCTAGTGTTTTATCTAGCAGATGCTGCATGTACAGTGGTGTCATGTAGTATCAGTCTCTAAGTGGGATATTGTTCGGTGTGGAGCCTGATCAGTCTCCAAGTGGGAGATTGTTGAAATGTGGCGACTGATTAGAGATTTTTTTTTTGTCATTTTTTGTTGATGAAAACCGACATTGTAATAAAACCCTAAAAAGGCCGAGTTTGTTTGTTGCCCTAAAAACACATGTTATAAGCATCTAGGATGCTTAAGGCATTGTAAGGTTGATGTACTATTTTTGCTGGATAATAAGAAAGATTGGATGGCTATATATGGTGGACGTAACTCATTCTGGGTGAACCATGTTAAATCTCCGTGTTATCTGTGTCCTGTTTTATTTCTTTATCTTTTGTATTTAAATCTACATATAATTGTTAGTTCATATTTGCTTCGGATCTGCTTGAAACCCTAGCAATTTTTGTATCAAGGTTGTGTTTACATTATCAAAGAGTTGTGTATGTGCGAACAAGTGATTCATCCTTCAAAATTGTGATTAAGAAGATATTGGTGTTGCAAAGCAGATAATTGTGCTTAATCGGAATTATCATTAGGCATTTGGAGATTCTATTATTGCAGCTCATTCCTTCTTGATTGTGGTCTGAATCTTGTTGTAAGTCAGCGAGACTTCCTTAAGGTTTGTTGCCTTCCTGATCATTATCTTTTGAGTAGTGATCTCTAGGAAGTATGAATGAATGCATGCTCATTCCCCATTGTAATATTTACGGATACTACTATAGAGTATCATCTTATTGTGGGCAGGTTCTCATTGTGGTTTTTCCCTTAATTAGGTTTTCCACATCAAAATATTGGTGTTGTGTGTTGTGCTATCAATTTGCTTATCTTTATTATTATTACAATTTATCATATCTATTTTTGTGGTTAAGTTTTTTGAGCCAATGAAAACTTATTCAACCCCCCTCTTAGTTTTCCTTCATTGTTGTTGCCAACAATTGGTATCAGAGCTAGATCCTCCAGAAGAAGCTTAATTGCTTGAGGAGATCCGGGATGGCAATTGGAACTAGATGTATTATCTTTAAGAAGGAGAGTCCAATATTTTATGGAAGTAACTATGCTATATGGAAGAAGTAGATGGAAGTGCATTTGAGATATCTTGGAGAAGATTACTAGAAGATTACAAAGAATGCCTACTCTGCTCCTCCGAATGGACCGGTTACTATTGATGAGTTCAAGGAAGATGAACATAATATTACAGAGAAGGAAGCATTGCTGAGTGCCCTAACTGATTCAAACATGACAAATGTAATGGGACTTCAGATCGTACATGAGATCTAGGAGAAGCTTGAAACTCTGTATGAAGGAGATAAACAAGTGAAAGTTTCTAAGTTATAGAGTTTGAAAGGAAAATATGAGATGTTGAAGATGGGAGAAGATGAGAATATAAATACCTTTATGGCGAAGGTGAATGATCTTGTCCTAGGTATCAGATGTGTCAGTGGAACCCTTGAATAGGATGAAATTGTTGCTAAGGTGCTGAGATATTTGCCTCCTGCTTATAAACATAAGGTAGCTGCTATAGATGAGATTCAAAGTGTGACTACAGTGACAAGAGATATGTTGGTTGGAAAGATTGCTGCATTTGAGCTGAGCGAATTTGGTGAATTACATGGAAGGTTTGAGACAACATTTAGAGAATCTATAACTAGAAAGCACAAGTATGATCATGAAGAATGTAGGATATCCAGATATGAAAGAGAAAGGAGAGAGATGAAATATAAAGAAAAAGAATTGGATGAGCTTGAAGCATTGATTTCCTAGAGATTGCCTAAAGGAGCTGGTAAGTATGAAGGAAAATTTCCCTTGAAATGTTTTTTATTACAGAAAAAATAGGTTTTGAAGGGATCCCAAAACCCTTTAAAAAGATCCTTAAAATATAAAAGCATTAAGAAACAAGAAAAGACATTCTGCCTAAAAACCAACACAGTTCTAGGCAAAAATCAGCATAAGCCCAACAAAACTAGCAACATCCAATCAAAATAGAAAAAACAACAGAAGACAAATTACTTAATGTTTTTAAGGTTATTAACCAAATTTCCACTAATCCCTTGAAAATCTTTAATATTATCCATGAGCATAGGGATTTCCTTGGAAGAGGCCAAAGCATCTTTTTTCATACTCATCCGAGTTTTTTTGCTGCTCCACCAAGAGCACTTTCCACTGTCCCTGCCTCAATAGAATCCTCTTCAATATCGAGGTCCACAACAAGTTTGGAAGTGCTAGAGACATCAAGGAGCTTGTTAATTTCATCTAAATTCTTAGTCATAGAAGTAAGGATATCTGGAATCATTACCAAAAAAAATTTCATGCCAATTTTTCCTTCCTCCAATTTACTAATTTGAGATTCCAACTTCTCCACTTTTTCCTCCATACCCTTCTTCAACTGCTCCTGGTTACTTTCAACATTCTATCCTTTCTCTTCCAGCTTATCAATTTTTTCTAGATTCTTGATTCTTTCATAAACCCACCTATCAAAACCCATTCGAGCCTCGGACTGGTTTTTGAGTTTATCCAAAATAATCCCACCGCCAGGTTTATCCTGATCCCTACTTGATTTATCCTAATCCTTCTCCTACTCAGTTTCCAATTCCCTTTCCTCCTTATTACTTTGATTGTCCTGCTTCTCCATTGGCTAGTTGTTAACATTCCCTATACTCACACTATGGGTAGGGCTATTCTGATCAGAAACATCCTCAGCTCCTCCCTCCTCTTCCCCCACTTCCTCTTCTTTCGAACTCTCCTCTCCATAAGAGTCATCGGTCTCCATCTTGCTTCCATCTTTTCCCATGTCCTAAGAATCAACCTTTGTTTCCTTTTGATTACCCATGTCCTCTTGAATTTTCTCCATAGTAGCTTTTTTACCCTTTTTACTCTGAGTCAACTTATCCTTGCTAGGCCCACCTTCCTCCATCTTCCTCTTTCCTTTCCCCAGTGACACCGACAATCTCTTGTTTTCCTGGATAGCCAGAATCTTGCAATGCTCATAAATGAGCAAAATAAGGCCGCAATGAAGCACAGGTGAAGAAGGGTTATTGCTATGCTTATTTAGAGACCACAACAGAGACTTAAAGAGAGAAAAGAAATCCTCTTCCAATGTCTAAAATGATTTAAAAGAACAAAATGGTATGTGTGGACCCTGGTAAAATGACCCTCCACCGTAATATATTCCATAAGCATTAAGCACACAACCCCAAATTTTCTTAATATTAGAAGCATCATAATTCCCCCCCGTGACTTTCCCTAGTTTCGCTCTCTCCTTCTCTTTACGTAGAAAAAGATTAACTGCATTATTAGACACTTTCAGGTCTCTAAAAAAGTTAAGACCAAAATAGGGCATACCTATGACCGTCAAAATGACATCCGCATCCAGCTTAAACCTAACTCCATGAATTTTGAAGGAGCCATTTATCCAATTTTTGGTAACTTTAGTGACCACTAGGTTAACTCTGCTTTTATCATAGTCGACCGATTTTTCCATGAAATTCATCATGAGTCCTTTCTCCATCTTTGCCCAAACTTTAGGAATCTCCCATCGTATGGAAATATTATCAGGTTCCTCTCTTCTTAGATCCCCCCCATTTTATATTTCATTTTACAATTTCTCCACTTCTGCAACTTCAGAGCTTTCTTCAAAATGACACTCAACTTTTTGAAAATGCATACCCACAAAGCATGTGGAAAATTAATATTCTTAATTAGGACTCTTCCCTTTTGACGTGTCATCATCACCTGTCTAAAAATTTGAAGATTACTCATTAATGCTTTCATGATTAACGTGCGATCCTTCTTTCCCCACAAATCTATCCTTTCTGATAAGTTCTTTAATATTAAAATCAATATTAATTTCCCCATTCCATATACTTTGAGCTTCGGAAATAACACCGAGGTTCTCTAGACCATCCACTACAACATTTTTTTCTCTAAATGCATGTTCAATGATAATAGATTTAAAACTTGAAATAATTTCTCTCTTTAAAAATAATATTTTCTATAGTCCATGAAGGCTCAATTTCTCCCTTAAGGCATTTAATGATGTTAAGAGAGTCTCCCTCCAACCATAGATTATCCTGATTGAGATTTTTTTTTCTATAATCAAAGTATTCAAAGCCGCTGAGGCTTCAACATAATGACTAGTTTGGTTACCCAAAGGGCTTGCAACAACCACAAGGCAACTACCAGCAAAAGTCCCAACAATGCCTCTATAACCAGCTTTCCCTGGGTTCCCCTTAGAAGCCCCATCAAAGTTGGCCTTAATCCATCCCTATGAAGGAAAGCACCAGAGAAGACCCTCCCTACCCTTATCCTTACTATTTCTGTTATTGGAAAGGTTCCATCTTTCATTAAAGTCTTCTTTAGCAGCTAAACCATTATCAATTCCATATAAACATTCAAAGATCTCTCTATAGATTTTATCCACCACCACTTCAGGGTTCACACTTTTCTCCCTAAAAATCATGTTGTTGCGCTCCTTCCAGATGTTCCATATGACATTAGGGAGAGTTAGTTTCCAAAGCTCAACATTCTTAGAATTGGAACTAGGGCAATACCATTGCTGCCAAAACTCTTCTAGAGAATTTGGGAAAACCTAGCTCAACTTCCACCTACTAAAAATAATGTTCCAAATTTCTTGACTGAAAATACACTAGTACAGGATATGACAAGTAGACTACTCCTCCCTATAGCAAAGAGAACACCTATTGGGAAAAAAAAATCCCCACTTATGGAGATTATCAAGAGTTAGCACCTTATTTTGGATAAAAATCCCAAAGAAGATATTGATTTTGGGCGTCAACTTCTTTATCCACACTTTAGCCCACAAAACAGATCTCTAAAAAATTTAACCCTGAACTAAGCTGGCTGAACTCAATCCACTTCCCATTTCGCCAGTAGTATCTAACAAAGACTCAATACCTTCTTTTGAACCATTCTTTCCATTCCTTAAGGATGGGGATCTCCTCCAGCGGTTTATCCGTAAGCCATCTGTCCTTCCAGAATCTAATAATTCTCCCATTCCCCAATTTCCATTTTCTTCCAGCTGCAACCCAAGCTTTAGCTATTTGAACAACATTCCAAATTGCAGAGCTTTCCAAAAAAAAAGATTTTTCCATAAATTCTTCCTTAGATGGTTGCATGTAAAGGTATTTATTTTTCCAAATTAAATTCCATTCCCTTTCCTCCTCTTTCATTCTCCAAATTTGTTTAGCTAACAAGGCATTATTCATAGTTATAATGTTTCTTAACCCCAAACCCCCAAAAGCCTTAGGAGTTCAAATATTATTCCAAGCAATAAGGGGAATTCTATTTTTCTCTTCAACTCCCCGACCATAATTTTTTTTTTTTGAATTCTTTCAATGGCCTCTGCAAACTTTCTAGGGATTCTGAATAGACTAAGGGCATAGATAGGCAAATTTTGAGGGGTCACTCTAAGCAATGTCACCTTACCTATTTGGCTAAGGAGGGCTCTTTTCCATCCAGCTAGTTTGGAATTGAATCTATCAACCACCTTCATCCAGACATTCTCTGAAGGTTTTAAACACAAAGGTAGACCCAAATAAGTAGAAGGAAACTCAACAATTTTGCATCCAAGGATTATTTTGATCCTACTTTGTCTATCCACATGGGTATTGATGAAGAATAAAGAACTCTTTTCCCAATTTATTTTTTGGCCAGAAGCAACTTCATAGGAATCCATAACACTCTTCATGTTTCTCGCTTCCCTTATGGTAGCTTCTCCCATAGTGATCAAATCATCAACAAACTGTTCATGAGTAGATGTTATGTTGGAAGAAGAAGGTTTAAGACCTTTGAGTTTCCCTTCTTCCACATTTCTCATAATAAGTCTTCCCAAACTTTAAGCTAGAATAGTAAACAAGAGGAGAGATGGGATCCCCTTGTCTTAGGCCTCTAGAACTTTTGAAAAATCTGGAAGGGGAACCATTAATAATCATAGTAGAGGCTAAAGTTCATGTCAATTGAGAACAAAGACAAATCACCTTTTCCCCAAACCCAAAAGCTTTCATAATTCTGAAAAGGAATTGCCAATTCACTCTGTCATAGGCCTTAGACATGTCCAACTTAAGAAAAACACCTTGTTTTTTAGTAGCAGTTAAAGAATGAATATTCTCATGAATAGAAAGGATAGAATCCAGAATCTATCTCCCAGGGACAAAATCGTTCTACTAAGCCGAAATAATGCGAGGGAGAATATCCAACATTCTAGAAGTAAGAACCTTAGATATAATATTTTAAACAAAATTACAAAGACTGGTAGGTCTGAAATTATTGAGAGAGTCAGCTCTGGAGATCTTAGGAATAAGAACAATAAAGGTAGCATTGAGTTCTTTTAGAAGCCTCCTTGAACTAAAGAATTCTTTAACTCCATTACAAATATCAATCTCCACAATATGCCAAAATTTTTGGAAGAAGAACATAGGGAATCCATTCAGACTAGGAGACTTATCTCCAAGAAAGGAAAACAAAACTTTTTCGATTTCCTGATTCAAAGGGATCCAAGAGAGATTTTTGTTGTCATCCTCATTTAAAATGGGAGGGATAGCTTGAACAAGAAGGTCTTGATTTCTGATATCCAGAACATCCCCACCTCCCAAAAGATTGCTAAAAAAATCCATAGTTTCCTTTCTTATTTCATTCTCATCTGACAAAATCCCCCTATTACAGGATAACCTAGAAATTTTGTTGGCTGCCCTATGCTTAAGAGCAATCATGTGGAAAAACCGAGTGTTTTTATCACCTTCCTTCAAATACAAAGGTCTAGATCTTTGTCTCCAAAAAGTTTCTTCATTAGAGATAATTTCATGGTATTTGGACATCAACCCATTTTCACCATTTCTTAAATCCTTAAAAATCCCTTCCTCTTGGATTTTATCTTGAACACAATAAGGTAAGACATTTTGCTTCTAGGTACCTAGAGCGAATGGCTAAGTATGATAGGCATGATAAATTTGATAAGCATGACAAAAATGATAGATATTAGAAGTATGAGATTTATGATAAGCCTTACAAGTCTAACTGGAAGTATAAGAATCAAAAGAACTACTATTATGATGCTAATGAAGGTGTTATAGATGAAGAATCAGGAGGAGATGAAGTTGTGTTTCTTGCTATTAAAGAAGATGGACCGGTACCTATTGATTCCACTAGCTATACTATTGAGGAGAAAGCTTTGGCTGGTAAAGTTGAGGAACAAGATGAATGGGTGATTGACAACAGTTGTTCACATCATATGACCGATGATAAAAGCAAGTTTGTGAGTATGGAAAGGTATGATGGAGGAATAGTGAGATTTGGAGTTGACAAAGCCTGTGTGATCTGTGGTAGAGGTTCTATTTCCTTTGATGGTAAGCATAATATTGATGATGTTCTATATGTTGAAGGTTTGAAGCATAATCTTTTGAGTGTTGGACAAATGGTTGACAAAGGTTATGATTTAAAATTCAAGTATGGTAAATGAAAGATCCTAAATGTCTCTGGTATAGAGATTGCATCTACAACTAAGACTGAAGGTAACATTTTTCATTTGAATGCTGGTGAGAAAAGTTGGTTGTGGCATAGGAGAATGTGTCATGTTTATTTTGATTCAATGAATCTTAAGATTTGTTCTACACAAGCTGTTAGAGATCTACCTAAGATTACTAAGCCTGCTAATCTGGTGTGCAAGGAATGTTAATTGGGTAAGAAAACAAGAATTTATTTCAAGAGCAAATAGTATACATTTGATGGATTGCTAGATCTTGTGCATACTGATCACCTATGTGGACCTACAAATGTTAGAAGTGCACATGGAGATAGATATTTTATGTTGCTAATTGATGATTATTCCAAGATGATGTGGGTTGTCTTTTTTAAGGAGAAATCTCAAGCATTGGACAAATTCAAGATATTCAAAGCAAAGGTTGAGACCAAGTTAGGATTGAAGGTGAAATGTTTGAGATTTGATAGAGGAGGTGAATTTTATTTTAGTGAGTTTGATTCATTCTATGAGAAGCATGAGATTAGAAGACAATTATCTGCTCCTAGAACCCCTCAACAAAATGGAGTTATTGAAAGGAAGAATAAGACTATCATGGATGCTACAAGGACTATACTGATTGAAGGAATGTTCTGAAGATCTATTGGAGAAAATCTATTAGCATTATTGTTTACACATTCAACCAAGTTCATATTAAAGGTGATATCGGTAAGACTCCTAATGAGCTATGGTTTGGTCATGTTCTTACTATGAGATATTTCAGAATATTTGGTAGCAAATATTATATCAAGAGAGATGATGACATAGGAAAGTTTGATGCAAGAAGTGATTAAGGAATTTTCTTGGGATATTCTACAAAGAGAAAATCCTACCGATGCTACAATAAGAGATGCAGAAAGATAGTGGAAAGTACAAATGTGAAGGTTATGAGAACCTTGGAAAAGAAATCAGAGCTTGTGGATATGATGATGGTTAGCACATTGTTCTGAACCCTATTCAGACTAAAGAATTAAAGAAGACTAATCCAGTAGAAATAGTTAATTTGGATGTTGTTGCTACCGGTGTAGAGGTGTAGGAACTTGAAAATCAGAATAATCAGAAGACTCTAAGGTATGTAAGATTGGATCATTTTGAAGAGGTATGTTTGATTTTTAAAATTGAATCTAAAGATGTTGAGGCTTGCAAAGATGAAAACTAGATGAGAGATATGGAAGAATAATTAGATTAGATTGAAAATAATAAAACATGGGAGCTTGTGCTTAGACCTAAAGATAAGAATGTGACTGGTAATAAATGGGTATTTAGGAATAAATTGAATGAAGCTGGTGAAGTTGTCAGAACTAAAGAAAGACTGGTATACAAAGGTTATTTAGATTGAAGGGATTGATTATGAGGAGACTTTTTCTTCGGTAGCCAGACTTGAAGCTGTTAGACTATTTCTTGCATATGCTTCCTATAAAGATTTCAAAGTATATCAGATGGATGTCATGTCAACTTTTTTGAATGGTGATCTTGAGGAAAAAGTCTACATTGAGAAACCTGATGGTTTTTCATTATCAAATGATGGAGACATGGCATGTAAATTGAAGAAACATCTCTATGGATTGAAACAAGCCCCTAGAGCTTGGTATGCTAGATTGGATACATACTTATTGAAATTAGCATTTAATAAAGGGATTGCTGATAGTAATTTGTATTTTAAGATTGAGAATGATAACATTTTAATTGTTGAAGTCTTTGTTGATGATATTATCTTTAGAGGAGATGATGACTTGAGTATGAAGTTTTCCAATGATATGCAAAGAGAATTGAGATGTCTATGATAGGAGAGATGAAATTTTTCTTAGGTTTGCAGATTTCATAGACTGTAAAAGGTATGTTTATATCTCAAACTAAATATGTGAAGGAATTACTAAAGAAGTTTGAGTTAGATGACTCCAAACTGGTTGGAACTCCTATGGTGATTGGCTGGAAATTATCTAAGAATGATGAATCTCTGAAAGCTAATCAAAGCTTGTACAAATCTATTGGTGGTAGACTGCTATATCTTACTCAGACTAGGCCAGACATTATGCATGCTATGTGTATGGCTGCCAGATATCAAGATAATCTTAAAGAGAGTCATGTAATTATTGTAAGGAGAATATTTAGATACTTGAAGGGAACCGTGGATTATGGTTTGTGGTATCCAAAGAATGATGATTTCATGTTATGTGCTTACATTGATGTTGATTGGGCTGGTGATGTTGATGACCAGAAGAGTACCTCTGGTGGTGCTTTATTTTTAGGTGAGAAATTGGTTTCATGGGATAGTAAAAAAAAATATTCAGTGTCCTTATCTAATGCTAAAGCTGAGTACATTGTTGCTGCTGGTAGTTGCACTTAGGTAGTTTAGATGAAGCAAATATTGAACAATATCATACTTATCTATGATGAGCCTATTGTCCTATACTGTGATAACTCCAGTGTTATTAATATATCAAAGAATCTAGTGCAATATTCAAAAACTAACCATGTGTCAATCAAATATCATTACTTGAGAGAAAAAATCAATGAAGAGGAAGTAAAGCTGGAATTTGTGTCGACAAAGGAACAAATTGTTGATATTTTCACTAAGCCTTTGCCTGGAGATACATTTGTCTATTTGAGAGACATGTTAGGGGTATCCACCCCTCCTGATGATAACTATATGCATTGAGTTGCATCAATTTGGTGGAATTCACAATCTTATTTCTTTATCTAAATTGATGAGTTGGTGTTTGTCCTCTAGTAGAGTAGTCTGGGGGAGAGATTCATGTTTTATGTTGTAAGAGAGTGAGTTTGGTTTTCTATTTTGAGATCTTTGGCATTGCTGTCAAAGGGGGAGAGAAGCATGTGAAAAGCTATTTTATTTGCTTGATCTTAGGGGGATTTTGTTGGATTTATTTTCTTTCTTTGCATTGATTGTTTTTCACATTCATATGTTGCCATCAATGCCAAAGGGGGAGATTGTTGGATATTGTTGCTGCTAGGATATGTTGTTGTCAATTATGTCAACATATTCCTACTCTGGTGATTGCAGATTGGTTTATTGAGATTATGGTTTGGTGTATAGAGTATTTTTCATATCACTATATTTTTTTGTATTGGTTTTGGTGATCCTAGAAGCTTAATTGATAATATCATATGATCCATGTTGGTATTTTTGATGATTTTGTTGTGATTGTCATTGATGGACACACACTTGCTATGAGATCACTTTTTGAATGTATAAGTTATGCTCAACCGGTATTTGTTCCAAACCGGTATTATGTAGTAGTCTTTAGACTACTGGTGTTACCGATCTCAAGCGGCATGAAGACCTCAAGCGGTTTGAGGATCTCAAGTGGAACGAAGCAAAGGAACTAAAGTGGCAGTTATCATTTTCCCAGTCTTCATTTTTGTCAACCGGTAATTAGTAAAGTTGTATGAACTAGTAATACTCTGTGATGAGTTACCAACCGGTAATCGGTAAAGTTGTATGAACTAGTAACACTCTGTGATAAGTTACCAACTGGTATTTTTGTGATGAGTTACCATCCACCGACACTTTGACAATGATTTTGTGTCGTGTTACCAAATGTGTTTAGGTACATCGAACCTAGGAACTTGCAATGTAATCCTATTGGACCGACATGAAATTAGATTCCTTTTAAGGACATCATGTCTAGGGTTTTAGTAGTCGTTAGGGTTTAAGGTGATTGTTGAGATTGTTGCATGTGCAATCACAGAAGAAGAATAGGTCTGTGTGAAAGAATAGTGTGAGAAGTGTTTGAAGACTAAAGTAATGCAAAAATGCATTAATAATGAGCTATCAAGGATCTAATCAAGCATACTGTGCTAGTATTTAGATCACTCACTTGTTGATTACTTACATCTTTGACAAGTCTGAAAACCCTTAACCAGGTAGGCTTGGCAGAGCCTCTGTAAATCCCCTAACAAGGTGGTTCACAACTGTGGATCTAAAATCCTCTCACAAGGTAGTCTTTGATCAGACTTGTCTCTTAACATAGATTGAGATTCCTAACAGGATCTATTCTGGTAAAGAACATTGTATGACCTTAACTGGTCTAGTTATTATTTTGTAGATAGTTACTTGTGAGTTTCATCTCACTGTGGTTTTTCCCATTTGGGTTTCCACATCAAAATCTCTTGTGTTATGGTGATTGTGCTTATGTGGGTGAATGTCTTATGTGGTATTTGGTTTGCATGTGTGTTGACTGGTTTGTTTGTAAAACTATTTTACCGGTCTACTGCTAGGTTGTTTAAGTGTTTAAGTACAATATTTTTTGGTATACTAATTCAACCCCCCTCTTAGTATTCATCAATTAGTATCAGAGCCAACCTTTCTATAAGTCTAACCACTTGGAAAGAGATATGGGGGAATAGACTATGAGGTTACTTACTCATCGGCTCACTCAAACTGAGCAAGACTATGATGAACTAAAAGTCAAATATAAGGCCTCTCAGACAAAAAGAAGAGAGCATGCTGAAAAACTAATGGAGCTAACTGAAAAATAGTTCTTCTGATGAAGTGGACATGGAAGCCCTAGTTCAAGAAGTGGAAAAACTGAATGAATCCAATATCAACCTGAGAAAGGAGTTGGAAGGACTGACTATCCGAATGTGTCAAGAGCTTGAGAACTGGAGGAAAACTGAAGATCTGGTAAAAGACAAAGATCATGAGATCTCCAAGCTGAAGTAAGAAATTAGTTCACTTACCGCTCATCTTCAAGAAAGCAAAATGGAAACAGAAGAAATGCAAGGTGAACTAAACTTGGCTATCTCTAAGAATGTAATCTTGAAAGAATCCAATGCTGCTATTTTGAAAGAACTCACTGAGTCAAAGGAAATACTTGACAAATTCAATAAGAGCACTGTTAAGCTAGAGAAAAAGCTTGAATCAGCTAAACTGGTAAAGAATACTAATGGACTTGGCTTCTCTGAATATGAGGAAGGTGAGACCTCTAGAACAAAAGATGGAGCATCAAAGAAGAAACCGGCACCAAAGGATAAAGGTAAGAAAAAGTTCAAACATGTTTGCTTTAATTGTCTCAAGGAAGGACACACTGCCAATGTATGTAGAAGGAAGGCTTACATTAATTTTCCTTATTTTCTAAACAATAAGCCTAGACCCAATAGATTCAATGGTAATTGTTATGCATGCAACAAGTTTGGGCATAGAGCATTTGAATGCAGGTCTGTCATGCACAACACTAGAAGGTATCCTCAAAGGAGTCAAGGAGTTTTTCCTGAACTCTCTGGGAACCGGAATCCAAACCGGTTTAATACCTATAATCATCAGCCAGGTAGCGGTGGCTATCAAGCGGCAACCAGGTGGAGAGAAACCTATTTGATTTGTCATGGTAATGGTCACACTGCTACAACATGAAGAAGGAAGAATGGAAACATGAATAATGGACCATGGAGAGCACCTATAATGATTTGCTATCATTGCAACAAACTGGGTCATGCAACAAGATTTTGCAAGATGAGAAAGAATATATCTGATGATATACCGGTCACTCTGGAAGGAAAGATTGATGTTGAAACTGTTCAAGAGGATATGAAGAAAGCATGGAAAAAGAAGCCAGAAGAAGTGATTCAAGAAGAATCGATTTCTACACCTAGTGTGGAAGTCACTGAACTGACAAACTAAGCATCAGAAAAGCTTAGAGGGAGCAAATGGTAAAATGTTTTGAACCCCCGGTTTACACCGGTAAAAGAACTTAACCGATATGTGATGCCTGTCATTTGGCAGAAGATCAAAAATGGTTAAGGAAAATTAGGGTTTACACCCTAATATTAGAGCATTTATTATGGTAGGTGGAAAATCTATTTAAAAGGATTTTTTAAGTCATTTTTCACTTTATCATTTTTTGAGTGAAGAAGTTTTCAATTGTCAAATGATAAAAGGTGATTTGCATTACGATTCAAATATTTTTCAAAACCTGAAGAAGAATCTGAAGATAATATCTATTGGTCAAGTGTAGAACTCAAAGAAGCATTTCAATAACCAAAGGAGTGTATGGTGAAGTGGAATCTACAAGCCCTAAATTTTGATTTACGAAGGTATTTTTTGAATTTCTCTGTTTATCATGGCCTCCACATCACACTCTAGCTCTAGTGCACCCGTTGATTCAGTAGATTTCATCCAACAGAAAGACAAATACAATGCCCTATCCCAAGTACCCACCGGTGTCATAGTCGAGGAAGGCATTTTCAAATTGTAAAATTGAAGACTTAGGATCTCTAATGATCCACTCTTAGTTAAGTTTATTCTGCGGGAAGGATAAGAAGATAAAACCGGAATTCAATTTCTTGGAAAAGAAGAAGCTTCACAATGCAGTCTATTTCCTTGAAGAGTTTATAGATGATCACATCCGCATAATTCTAAGCAGAGTGCATAGTGACAAAATGTATTTAGAGCAGACGCATGACATCACACTGGAAACGATTCATGCCGTCACTAGTTTTTGTAATGTCGGTGAAGTGCCAACCCTAAGGAAGCTCAGGAAGACCAAAATGACCAAGCTCACCGGTTTTGTGAGTGACCAATGGGGAATGACCATCAATCCATCAAGGACGAGCTAGTCAAGTACGCTTGCATGGTAATAGGTTACTGGACATTCTATGCTAGCAAGATCAACTCTGTCTCTGCTACAATGGTAAATGTGGCTTATAAGATGATCAAAGAAGATGCATCATTTGATCTATGCACCTGTATGCAAAGGCAACTTTTTGGTGAACCTAAAGTCAATCAAACAGGATAATGCCTTGAGATTTAAGTTTGGACAACTATTGGTTGGGTTGTTCTTCTACTTCCAAGGTTACTTCCCAGGAGTTGGAGATATTCTGTGGTCTGCCGACCAACCAGTTACAAAGCAAATTAAGGAAAGTGTTCAAGCGGTTGGAATCGGTTATCCATAAGTTCTGAACAAATACTTTGATGAGTTTGGACGCAAAATGAGTCAAAGGGTGAGAATATCAGGTGATATTATCAAGAAATATGAAGATGACATCTTCTTCACCATCAATGTTGATGATTGCATAATGGAGGTGGTTGAGCCTAGATAGGAAGAAGTGGAAGCCATGGGATATGAGGTAATGTATGACATGCTGGATGGGTATGCCTCTACCCTAATCCCCTCACCCCTTGACCCAAAGGAAAAAAGAACCGGCAACTACTTGGAAAGGGTTACACTGGTTGAAGAACCGTTAGCAAAGAAAGGAAAGGCAGTGCCTTCTGTATCGGCATGGGTTACTACAACAAGTCCCAAAGTGACCAAACGGTCACCAGCAAAGAAGAAAATAGAAGCGGCACCTGCCAAAGTGTTTGAAAGAAAGCGAAAGGAAAAAGTCAACACACCAGACTCAGAGGACACTATGTCTGAAGAACAACCTAAGAAGACTAGGTAAATGAGGAAAAAGACAAAGACAACCAGTAATGAACCGACAACATCTGCACTAGTAAATATTGATATTTCCTCCTACAAACCTTTGACACATTGTCAAAGAACCATTAATAATATTAGAAGAAAAGTGCTTGGTGAATTGAAAGAGTGCTTTGATGATTTTAATGATGATGAGAAAGAAGAGGTTGAATAGGAAGTAATTAAATATTTATGTATTAATGATCGGTGGCCATCAAAAATTAAATCCGAGACACCTAATTCTTTATATAACAAATGGCGCATTGCCATAGAGAAGGAACAAAAAATAAGAGAGGAAGTATTTGCACAATACTTTCCTGATGTGCCCAATTCTGAACTTTATGTAGTTATAGAAAAATATAAGGGCCTCTTCTTCATGAGAAGAAGGAGACTTCTGTTGCTAGAAGGAAAAGTACCGGAAGTGGTAAAAGATACCCACTCCCTTGCTCAATCTTCTCTAAAGTTGCATCAAGTAGCTAAAGCCAACAGGAAAGCAGAGAAAGAACCGGAAATGATCAACAAACTGGATGAGGTATATGACAGTGAAGAGGAACTGGTCACTGATCAAATGGAACCCATTGATGTTGATGCCTTGAATGGAGAATATGTTACTCTGGCTACACCAATAGAAGCTGCAGGACAAGAAAAATAGGTAGAGAAAGAAAAGAAGCAACAGGAAGAAGAAAAGAAGAAACAGGTAGATGAAGAGGAAAAGAGGAAGGAGGAGGAAAAGAGAAAAGAAGAGGAAAAGAGGAAACATGAAGAAAAGAGGAAATAGGAAGAGGAAAAGAGAAAAGAAGAAGAGAATAAGAAATAAGAGGAAGAGAAGAAGAAGAAGGAAGCAGAAAAGAAAGAAGAAGAGAAATGGAAGGAAGAAGAAAAGAAACAGGAACAGGAGAAGAGAAAGGAAGAGGAGAAGAGGAGGCAGGAAGAAGAGAAGAAGAAGAAGGATGAAGAAGAAGAGAAGTGGAAAGAAGAGGAGAAGGGGGAAGAAGAGAAAAGAAAGATAGAGGAAGAGGAGAAAAAGAAGGAAGAAGAGGACAAGCTGAGAGCTAAAGAGAAGAAGGAAGTGGCATAGATCATTCAGGTGGAGACCCCAAAGGCAACCAGTAGTCAAGCCAAACCGGCTGACATTACCAGTCCCATTGACCTCCAATCTCAAAATGAATTGGAGCTGTTGCAAAGCATTAAGCTTGCTCAAGAATGCCTAGAAGTGATAAGGAGGAAGAAGGAGCAAGACATGATCCAAGCTATGGTGGACATGCTTACCGGTTTGATACCCAGTACCAACCTCCCTAGTATCGATTCCTCTCTTGCCCAACTGAAACTCATATGCATAGTTGTGGAAGACTAGGTACAAAGCCTGGAAGAAGTTACTGAAGCCAGTGCTCAAAAGAAGCATCAAAAGGCTATGAACACTTCCTTGGTGAAGAAGTTGAATGAGCTTTGGTTAGAACTTCAGAAGGCACAAAAAGAAATCAAGGATGCTCTGGATGAGGGGATTCTGCTACACAGTAAGATAAGCCAACCCCAATTATTCTGTGATGATGTGCTTGCTCAAAAAGAAAAGCTACAATCTAACTTGAAGTCATTCATAAGCACCTTCAAGCTACCGTATGATTCCTTCACCACTTATGGGCAAACTGTTCACCAGTTTCACATCTAGTTTGCAAGGATAGAGAAAGAGATCAACAACCGGACATGAGATTTGCAGGAACTTCAACTAGTTTTATTACCAAGACTGCAAATACTCTAGAAATGCTATCTCAATCTAGATGCCCTGACGGTCACTCAAGAGATGAGTACCTTAGATGCCATGGAAGAATAGGTCTATCAGATGCAAACAGAGAATGAGGTTGCTACCTCATTGCTTGAGTCATGGTCCTTATCCATGAAGCAATTTATGTAGGACTTTAAATCTATTTTTGACAAATTTCACTCTTTATTGTCATAAACACTTATTATTTTATGCTATTTGAAACAGGGGTTTTTCAACTGTATTTTTGTCATTGTTGGCAAAGGGTGAGAAGTATTCTGGTATTTAAAATTTTGATGCATGCTATGTATACTTTCATGTTTATCTCTGTAAGGGAGTAGTATACATTGTATTTTCTGCAAAGGGATAGTGTATATGCTTAGGGGGAGTACTTTTGAATATGGCATTTTTTTTTTGTAAAACACTTAGATGTCAAAATTTTTCCTAAGTGTTGCCATCAATGCCAAAGGGGGAGATTGTTGGCATTTTTGATGATTTTGTTGTGATTGTCATTGATGGACATACACTTTCTATGAGATCACTTTTTGAATGTATGATTTATGTTCAACTAGTATTTGTTCCAAACCGGTATTATGTAGTAGTCTTTAGACTACCGGTGTTACCGATCTCAAGCGGCATGAAGAGCTCAAGTGGTTCGAGGATCTCAAGTGGAATGGAGCAAAGGAACTAAAGCGGCAATTATCATTTTCCCAGTCTTCATTTTTGTCAATTGGTAATTGATAAAGTTGTATGAACTAGAAATACTCTATGATGAGTTACCAACCGGTAATCAGTAAAATTGTATGAACTGATAACACTCTATGATGAGTTACCAACCGGTATTTTTGCCCACGGACACTTTGATGGTGATTTTGTCCCG
Source organism: Cryptomeria japonica (assembly GCF_030272615.1). NCBI lineage: Eukaryota > Viridiplantae > Streptophyta > Pinopsida > Cupressales > Cupressaceae > Cryptomeria > Cryptomeria japonica. The sequence continues at coordinate 99,004,024 of NC_081408.1, read as the reverse complement.
TGTTACCAAATGTGTCTAGATACACCGAACCTAGGAACTTGCAATGTAATCCTATTGGACCGACATGAAATCAGATTCCTTTTAAGGACATCATGTCAAGGGTTTTAGTAGTTGTTAGGGTTTAAGGTGATTGTTGTGATTATTGCATGTGTGATCACAGAAGAATAATAGGTTTGTGTGAAAGAATAGTGTGAGAAGTGTCTGAAGACTGAAGTAATGCTAAAATACATTAATAATAAGCTATCAAGGATCTAACCAAGCATACTGTGCTAGTATTTAGATCACTCACTTGTTAATTACTTACATCTTCAACAAGTCTCAAAACCCTTAACTGGGTAGGCTTGGTAGAGCCTCTGTAAATCCTCTAACAAGGTGGTTCACAACTATGGATCTAAAATCCTCTCACGAGGTAGTCTTTGATTAGACTTATCTCCTAATAGAGATTGAGATTCCTAACAGGATCTATTCTGGTAGAGAACATTGTATGACCTTAACTGGTCTGACCTTAACCGGTCTAGTCACTATTCTATAGATAGTTACTTGTGAGTTTCATCTCACCGTGGTTTTTCCTATTTGGGTTTCCACGTCAAAATCTCTTGTGTTATGGTGATTGTGCTTCTATGGGTGAATGCCTTATGTGCTATTTTGTTTTCATGTGTGTTGACCGGTTTGTTTGTAAAACTATTTTACTGATTTTTTGCTAGACTGTTTAAGTGTTTAAGTACAATATTTTTTGGTATACTAATTCACCCCCCCTCTTAGTATTCATCAATCCAGTTTTGTAGTTTGTTTTTCTAATCAGTGCTTTGTAGAGTTCATTATTTCCTCTAGTATATTCCCATGTGATCAGATCTTGATTTGAGTCTTCAGGAGATTGTTTGGGATGGTCTTGTGTATCTTCATTTGAGATGGTTCATGATTTGGTGCTTCACAAGTTATCTTTCTTCATGATAGTTGTTATTGTTTGAGTGTTCTTGAGTTTCATACATTAACAGATGAAGATTTTATAAGCAGTGTTGGTGCACTTATTTATGATGGTCCTAACGTGCTTGTTGGTGTTTTCTAATTGTGTCCCATTTTTTTTGACAATCTGTATTGGTCATTGCATGAGTTGATGGCGATTTTGCTGAAACGGTGATGTTCTTCATGTTATGTGGTTTTCTAGTGGTGTTGTGTGTTTGGAGATTTGAATTAGGTCCATGATATGTCATGTATATCATTATATTGGTCTGGTGGTCAATCTTTGTATCGTGCTATGTAATTTTGTGACTATGAGTTGAGGGTTTAGCTGACCTTGTTGTCAAGGTTGATGAATTGTATAAATAGGTGGTATTGTCATGTAATTTTTGTATCAAGGTTGTGTTTGGATTATCAGAGAGTGGTGTATGTGCGAACAAGTGATTCATCCTTTGACATTGTGATTGAGTAGAGATTGGTGTTGTAGAGCAGACAATTATGCTTAACCAAAATTATCATCAGGCATTTGGAGATGCTATTATTGCAGTTCATTCCTTTCAGATTGTGGCATGAATCTTGTTGTAAGTCGGTGAGACTTCCCTGAGGGTTGTAGCCTTTCAGGTCATTATCTTTTGAGAAGTAATCTCTAGGAAGTGTGTCTAAATGCATGTGCATTCCCTATTGTAATATTTACACATACTACTGTAGACTATCATCTTATTGTGGGTAGGTTCCCACCATGGTTTTTCCCTTAACTAGGTTTTCGACGTCAAAATCTTGTGTTGTGTGTTGTGCTATAAATTTGTTTATCTTTGTTATTATTGCAGTTTATCAGATCTATTTTTTGTGGTTAAGTTTGTTTATCTAGTGAAAACTGATTCAACCCCCACTTTCAGTTTTCCTTCATTGTTGTTGCCAACAATATTCTTGTTATTTGTGTTTAGGGTTGACAGGACCTTGAAATATAGGCTGATGATTTTTATAAATATATCTAATATTCATTTTTGAGATGCATTTGCATTGTATCTTCAAGTGTTTCATCGAGTAAATGTGCGAGCAAGTGTTTTGATCTTTTAGAAGTATGTGTGGTAGAGCAGATCATACTATGCTTAATCAAAACTGTAACTAGGCGTGAGAAGATGCTATTTCATTAGTTCATGATCCTTCAAATGTAATCCAAATGTTTTTGTAAGACAATGAGTCTTCCTCAAGGTTGTAGCCCTTTTCATTTTATGATTTGAGTAGTGAGCTCTAGGTAGTGTGCCTAAATGCATGTGCATTCCCAATTATAATATTTCATTTACTTCTAACAAGGTATTATCTCATTGTGGGTAGGTTCCCACCATGGTGTTTCCCTTAACCGGGTTTTTTACATCAAAAATCTTGGTGTTGTGGTATTGTGATTATTTTCATTGTGGTCATGCTTCTTTCTTTTCTTCATATGTGCTATGTGGTTAAGATACCAGTTTAATAAAATGAAAGACTGTGGAACAATGATCCAACCCTCCTCTCAGTGTTCCTTGATTCCAATAATTGGTATCAGAGCTTCATTCCTCAAAATGAGCCTAACAACTTGAGGGAGGTTCGAGAAGGTAAATTAATGGAGTTTGATAGTTTGAAACATCAGCTTATTGTTGCACTTAATGATCTTGATCAATCCAAATATCAAGTCAGAGAATTGAAAGGGAATTTGAAGGATGCTGAGAATTTTATCTAGACACTAAAGGATCAGTTGAACAAGTCTAGGGAAAAAAGAAAGGAAATTTTTGATCAGCTAAAGCAGAAAGAAAGTCAAAGCATGGATGATGAAACCTTGAAGGAGAAGACAAAACAATGTGAGAAGCTTGTTGAAGACAATGCTATCCTAAGGAATGAGATGGAATCTATTTTGATGAAGCTGACCAAGGAGATTGAGGCTAGAAAAAAGAATGGAGAGAACCTTACTCAATCCTTGAATGATAAATTTGATGAATGTTGTAGACTTAATTGTGAGAATGATTAGTTGGAGCTTGAACTACTACAATCCAAGAACAATGAACAAGAGCTTGAAAGACAAATTATTATTCTTAGGGATGAACTTGCTACTACAAATGAGTACAAGGAGAATTTCAAGATTATCTCAGATAAGGTTGATGAGATGCTTGAAAGATAAAAGGATGAAAATGATAAGCATGGTCTTGGATTTGAGAAAGATGAGAGCTCCAGATCTAGTCTTAGCAATCCTAAGTCAGAACATCAATAAAGAAAAGATAAAAGGACTCTGGTAAGACAAACTAATGGTCATAATTTCAATAGTAACTATTTTGTTTGCAATAAATTTGGTCATATGGCTATGATAGTTTTGATACTAAATATGATTAGTATAGATGCCAAGTTAACAATATGAGAGGGGGGGTGAATCATTCAAAATTAATCTTCAATAAAAACAACAGATTCAACCTTGGTAACCTTATCAGAAAAATAGTAATGCATGCAGACCCATAAATAGATAAGATCACAAACATATAACACTAGATTTAATGTGGAAACCCAAATAGGAAAAAACCACTGTGGGATTTCGGACCCACTAAGAAATATACTCTTCTAGAGTATGCTCGGTTAAAAGCAAATCCTATTAAAGATTACAAACACATTGCTAGATGTGACCCGGTTAAGGGATTTCCCTTAGATCTGTTAGGATCTTCACCTTGTTAGACATGACCATGTTAAAGGATTTCAAACACTCAATAAGAATGTCACCTTGCTAGAGGATTTTACAAATAAGACTGTTAAGTCCACTTGGTTAAGAGATTTTCTACTACTTCTCAAAATAACAGTAATAAAAATATGTCTACAACTTCACATCTAAAAATACTGAAACAGATTCTTATTTGCTCAATATAATGAATTCATAGGACTTATCTTGTCCCTCTACTAGGCTCTATACTCTGTTATCAAAAAAGATCTTCAAGCTTCTGTGCTTGGTAATCACTATGTAGCATCCCTGTGCATACACTTGCCCGCATACATTGTTTATCAACAGTTTCCTGTTTATAAACAATCTTCCAATCACTTAATCTCCTTGATCACATTTCCCATGATCAATCATAGCTATCAGATCTTCAATCTTGTCCAGGTTCAATGTATCCTTTGATTTGAAAATGTTTTACCCCACCTTGGAACTTGTATTTTCACCTTGGAACTTGTCTTAGGGTATTGCGGTTCAATCTGAGCTATAGATCTTCCCACCAATCTTTCTTTACCATAGACTCTTTAACAATCTTCATACACGGCTTACCAATAATTTAATCCGCTCCAGTTCATCAGCTTCCTTCATTAAATATCACATGTAAACATTTAATGCATTTTGTTATAGCTCGCTTGTAACTCGGTAAATACTAAACTTCACTCGGTAGACATTCTGCCTTCATTAACCGATAGCGATAACCTTAGGGTTTACTGACTAGGTTCTTTTCTCGGTAACATAGTATAGTATTAACCTTTCAAACAATAGCATATGTAGGATATCAAAACAATCTAAACATCATGATCTCATCATTGTCTAACTCGGTAATAGTTACCCATTGAATAACTTATCCCCTTATTCATCATATTCTTTCTATGTCTTTTACCGACATCTTTATACTCATCAAATCATACTTCTTAAGATATGGAAACATCATATTGAATTAGAAAATCAATTTCTTGACATCAATGACAAAATAATAATATTAAGACAGTAATCATCCTTAATCAGTTATATCCATAGTCATCAACAACCTTCTCAATATCCTTATTGAAATGCCAACAATCTCTCATTGTAATTGGAATGCCAACCTTCTTCTTGTCTGTTATAATGCTAACAATCTCCCCCTTTGGCATTGATGGCAAAACCAATTGATTTGACTTTATTGATTCGGATTCATATTGCTATAAAATTCTGAAATGCTCTCCCTCTGTCATTAGTCTTCTCCCCGGTTCTGAAATGTAGTCTTCTCCTTCGGTCAATAGACTTCTACCCCATACATTAGTCTTCTCCCCCTTTGACAACAATGCCAAAAATGAAAAAGAACTAAAAACATAATTTCTTCCTTTGAGAAGTGAATTCCATGCTGTTATGTATCAATTTAGTCTCAGTCAGAGCATTTTGTCTTCAATTCCTGTTCCCTGTTTATTGTTTCCTGCACACCTTTAGAAAACCTCCTAAAGTGTGTAAATCAACATCAACTCCTAAAATATATTCTATAGAGTCATCGAATTGATGCTTTCACCGAACTCAGTCAGTGAAAGGAAGATAGGGGTAGGACCCCTAACTGACTTCTGAGATACTCAAAAGTGTCCTTTGGTAGTAGCTTGGTGAAGATGTCTGCAATCTGTTCCTTTGTGCTAACATACTCCAAAACCACTTTCTTCTCTTGAACTTCTTCTCTAAGATAATGATATTTGATAGAGATGTGCTTTGTCTTAGAGTGCATAATAGGATTCTTTGAAATGTTAATGGCACTAGTGTTATCACAGAATATAGTTACTGGTTTGGTAACTTGCTCATTTATACCTTCCAATAGTTGTTTGATCCATGATATATTGGTGCAATTCAATGCTACAACAACATATTCAGCTTTTGTTGTTGACTGAGAAACACATCCTTGTTTCTTGCTAAGCCAAGTCACTAGTATTTCTCCTAAAAAGAAAGCTCCTCCACTTGTGCTTTTCCTGTCATCAATGTTGCTTGCCCAATCAGCATCAGTATAAACTTTTAAATCAAAAACATTTCCTTTCGGATATACTAAGCCATAATCTTCAGTGCCTTTTAAGTATCTGAAAATTCTTTTGATTGTCATCATGTGTGTTTCCTTAGGATCTGTAGAAAATCTTGCAACTATACCTATTGCGTGTGCTATGTCTTGTCTGCTGTGAACAACATATTGTAGTTTTCCAATCATGGATCAGTAGAGTGTCTCATCAATAGATGCAGATTCATCATTCTTTGATAATTTACAGTTGGTAGTCATAGGAGCACTTACTAGTTTTGAATCATCCATTCCATATTTCTTCAAGATTTCCTTTATGTACTTGGATTGAGTAATGAAAATCTCATTTTTCATTTGCAGTATCTGTAGACCCATAAAATATTTTATCTCATCGATTAGTGACATATCAAATTCTTTACTCATTTCATTTCCAAAGTTCTTGCATAGAGAATCATTTCCACTAAAGATAATATCATCAACAAATATGGCTAAGATCAGTATTCCATTTTCATCATTCTTCATGTACATTTTGCTATTTTCACTTATTCTTATAAAACCAATTTTGATCAAATATGAGTGCAATCTCTCATACCATGCTCTAGGTGCTTGTTTTAGACCATATAAAGCTTTGTTCAATTTACATACCTGATCATTATTTTCTCCTTCAACAAATCCTTCAGGTTGTTCAATGAAAACTTCTTCTTCTAATATACCATTCAGAAATGCAGATTTGACAGCCATTTGATATACCTTGAAATTCTTGTAAGCAACATATGCCAACAATGTTCTTACTCCTTCAAGTCTTGCCACAAGTGCAAAAGTCTCACCATAATCAATTCCTTCTTCTTGGGAATAACCTTTGCAAACTAGTCTTGCTTTATTCTGAATGACCTCACCTTTTTCATTTAGCTTGTTTCTAAAGATCCACTTTGTACCAATTACATTTTTTTCCTTCGGTCTTGGGACCAGTGTCCATGTGTCATTCTTCTTGATTTGATCAATCTCTTCTATCATAGCATTTATCCAATCTTCACTATTAAAAGCCTCTTTCACTATTCTCGGTTCAAATTCAGATATTAGACATGTGTTCTATCTCAGTTTGTTTCTTGTCATCATTGGATCATTCTTATATCCTATAATCTAACTTGGTGCATGATTCCTTCTGACATACTTGGCTAACACAGGCTCAGTAGGCTCTGTATGATCTTCTTCATCACTCGGTAACTGGATATTCTCTTATTTTTCTTCAATAGTCTTCTTGGTAGGACTTCTTGGTTGAACATAGACAAATCCTTCATAATCTTCTGGTTCTTTGGAGTTTCCTTCATCATTTCTTTCTACAAATTCATCAATTTTCACATTTGCACTTTCTACTATTTTGTTAGATGATTTGATCAGACATTTAAATGCTTTGCTTCTAGAAGAATAACCTAGAAATGTTCCTTCTTCACTTTTATGATCAAACTTACCATTTCTATCATCTTTATGAACATAGCATCTACTCCCAAAGATTTTAAAATAACTTACATTAGGTTTCTTATCATACCGGATTTCATAAGGTGTCTTCAAAGTTCCTTTCTTCAGTTGTACTCGGTTCAGGGTGTAAAAAGTTGTGCTTATTTCTTCTCTCCAAAATGTTTGTGGAACTTTCTTTTCAATCATCAAGGTTCTGGCACAATCCACAATAGATTTGTTCCTTCTCTCAGCTATCCCATTCTGTTGTGGAGTTCTCAGTGCAGAGACTTGTCTTTTTATACCATTATCATTGCAAAATAAGTTGAACTCATTAGAAGTAAACTCTTGTCCTCTATTTGATCTGAGACATTTCAGTTGTCTTTCTATTTCTTTTTCAACTCTAGCCTTGTACCATTTAAACATTTGAAAAGCTTCTAATTTTTCTTTTAAAAACATTACTGACATCATCCTTGAGTAATCATCCACAAATAATATGAAATATTTATCACCATAATAACTCTAAACTTTCATAGGACCACAAAGATTAGTATGCACAAGATCTAAAATTCCCTTAGAAGTGTAGGACTTACTTGTAAAGCTTTATCTTGTCATCTTACCCATCTGGCATCCTTGGCACATAGCATTCTCAGGTTTTTCAAGTCTCGGTAGACCTCTTACTCGGTGCTTCTTACTTATTTTGATCAGATTATCAAAATTAACATGACAAAACCTTTTATACCATAACCAGGTATCATCTATCCTTGCATATAGACATTTATTCCGAGTTGAGTCAAGATGAAATGTATTACCTCTTGTTTGTGTCTTGGTAGCAGCTAACTTTCCATGCTTGTCATGAACTTTGACAATTCCTTTTTCAAACTCTATTCGGTAACCTGTGTTGTTTAGCTGTGCTACACTCAACAAATTGTATTTCAAACCTTCAACCCAATAAACATCATTACATTTAGCATTGTCAAGAAGTGTTATGGATCCTTTACCTCTTACCGGACATGGTGCATCATTACAAAATCTTACATAGCCTCCATCATAATCATCTAATTTAATAAACTTGTGTTTATCACCTGTCATGTGATGTGAGCAACCACTATCTATGATCCAAGAATCATTAGTAATTATATGAGATATTAAAGCTTTTTCTTCATACCTTTCTTCATCTGATCCATCTTTGATAGCCACATAAACAACTTCCTCTGTATCAGTTTCATTTGATTTATAATCATTAGTTTCCTCATCAATTATTAGGCATGTCTTTTTATCTCTTCTCTCGAAGTCTTGGTGTCCTCTGTAATGATTATCTTTCTATCTATCATCTCAGTAATTTCTCTTTTCACTAGATTCTTTTTTAGGATAGTTAGAAGCCATATGTCCTATCTTATCACAATTGAAATATTTTAAAGGTAGCTTTCCTTTATACTTACCTTTTCCTCTCGGTAGCCTTCTGGCTAATAGTGCTTCAAACTCTTCTTGCTTTCTGATTTGCTCATACAATTTGTGTACCTCCTCCATGTTTTTGTGAAATATTTCACTTGCTCCACTATTATTCCCTTTAGAGTACTTATACTTTCTATCATTGTAATCATCAGTTTCATCAATATGAAAAGAACTGAATGCAAATTCAACTTTATTTACCGATGACCCACTTTTATCAAAGTTACTTAACTCAAATGCATGTAGCTTACCAATAGTAGCATCTAAATAAACTGGCATATTGGGTACAAACCTCAATTCATTGATTGCAGAGACTCGAAATGCATAGGCAGGTAGAAGGGTTCTCAGCATCTTACTTGTTACATCCTTTTCTTCAATAGTTCCTCCTGCTCCTTTGATTTGATTTACAATCTCCTTTACTCTTGTACTATACTGGGTTATGTTCTCACCTTCATTCATCCTCATAGATTCAAGTTGTCCTCTTAAACTATCCACTTTTGCTCTTTGAACATGTTCATCTCCACCATACAGGGATATGAGCTTAGTCCACATTGCCTTTGCATCAGTACATCCTTCTAGATCATTAAACTCCGAGTCGGTCAATACAGATGTTATTTCAATCATTGCTTGAATATGTTCTTGCTTTGCCTTTATCTCTTCCATTGTCAATGGATAGGTGCACGGTGTGATGAAATCATTCTCTAGATAATAGACAACATATTCTCCAATTCTTGATAGATGCAGCTTCATCCTTTTCTGCCATGTAGAGAAACTTGACTTATTCAACTTCGGTGCATCCCTCTTATACATCTTTTGGATCTTTAACTCAAGTGCCTTTAAACTTTTCTTTCGGAGTCCAAATCTCTGATACCAATTGATAGTTCTGATACTAAATATGATTAGTACAGATGCCAAGTTAACAATATGAGAGGGGGGGGTGAATCATTCAAACTTAATCTTCAATAAAAACAACAAATTCAATCTTGGTAACCTTATCAGAAAAACAGTAATGCATGCAGACCCATAAATAGATAAGATCACAAACATATAACACCAGATTTAACATGGAAACCCAAATAGGAAAAAACCACTGTGGGATTTTGGACCCACTAAGAAATATACTCTTCTAGAGTATGCTCGGTTAAAAGAAAATCATGTTAAAGATTACAAACACATTGCTAGATGTGACCCGATTAAGGGATTTCCCTCAGATCTGTTAGTATCTTCACCTTGTTAGAAGTGACCTTGTTAAAGGATTTCAAACACTCAATAAGAATGTCACCTTGCTAGAGTATTTTACAAATAAGACTATTAAGTCCACTTGGTTAAGAGATTTTCTGCTACTTCTCAAAAAAACAATAATAAAAATATGTCTGCAACTTCACATCTAAAAATGCTGAAGTAGATTCTTATTTGCTCAATACAATCAATTCATACGACTTATCTTGTCCCTTTGCTGGGCTCTATACTCTGTTATCAAAATAGATCTTCAAGCTTCTGTGCTCGGTAATCACTATGTAGCATCCTTGTGCATACACTTGCTCACATACATTGTTTATCAATAGTTTCCTATTTATAAACAATCTTCCAACCGCTTAATCTCCTTGATCACATTTCCCATGATCAATCATAGCTATCAGATCTCCAATCTTGTCCAGGTTCAATGTATCCTTCGATTTGAAAATGTTTTACCCCGCCTTGGAACTTGCATTTTCACCTTGGAACTTGTGTTAGGGTATTGCGGTTCAATCTAAGCTGTAGATCTTCCTGCCAATCTTTCTTTACCATAGATTCTTCAACAATCTTCATACAGGGCTTACCAATAATTTAATCTGCTCTAGCTCATCAGCTTCCTTCATTAAATATCACATGTAAACATTTAATGCATTCTATTATAGCTCGGTTGTAACTCGGTAAATACTAAACTTCACTCGGTAGACATTCTGCCTTCATTAACTGATAGCGATAACCTTAGGGTTTATCGACTAGGTTCCTTAGGGTTTACCGACTAGGTTCATTGCTCGATAACATAGTATAGTATTAACCTTTCAAACAATAGCATATGTAGGATATCAAAACAATCTAAACATCATGATCTCATCATTGTATAACTCAGTAATAGTTGCCCATTGAATAACTTATCCCCTTATTCATCATATTCTTTCTGTGTCTTTTATTGACATCTTTATACTCATCAAATCATACTTCTTAAGATATGGCAACATCATACTGAATTAGAAAATCAATTTCTTGACATCAATGACAAAATAATAATATTAAGACAGTAATCATCCTTAATCAGTTATATCCATAGTCATCAACAACCTTCTCAATATCCTTATTGAAATGCCAACAATCTCTCATTGTAATTGGAATGCCAACCTTCTTCTTGTCTATTATAATGCCAACATGCTATCCAGTGCAAAAATAGAATGAATCAGAATGGTCCATCTTCCTATGATCAATGTTTTAAATGCAATAAGTATGGTCATAAGGCAAATGTATATAGAATTATGATGAAAAACTTTTAAAATAGGAGAAATGTGTGATGTTATGCATGTGGTAGGTTTGGACATGTTTCTAACCAATGCAAATCAAGAGGAAATCAAGGGAACTTCAAGCCTATCCAAGGAAATGTTTTCTATGCTTGCAGCAAATCCGATCACATTGTAAGATATTGTAGAAGCAGAAATGTGAATAGGAATGGTCTGGTAGACAATAACAAGAATGTGAAAACAAATGATAAGGGAAAAGTGAAAGTAGAAGAGACTAGAGACCAAATGAAGAAGACATGTGAGGAAGAGTGATAATGAAGCAGGAAGTGGGTCCGCACCTGATTCCGGTGTTGGAATTACATCTGGTAACTAAACTAAGGCATCCAACCTTGGGGGGGTTTTCATGAAAATCTTATAAACCCCTTGTTTGAGATCTATGCCTAATTCCGGTAGGTTGAAAAAGTTGAATTAGATGATTATTGATCTCTTTCAAGAATTTCTGAAAGAACATGTGTAGATTTGAAGATCTGTGAAAGGTTAAGAGAAAAATGTATTTGATATGTCAAAAAGTTAAGTGTGCGGCGGAAGATATAAATGTACTCTTAGCTCTCATTTCTCAATTTTATTTCTTAAGAGAAGTATATGAGCAATTTTTGTAGGAGATTTCCAAAGCAATCAGACAATGAAGGCAATTTGGTGAAGGAACCCTAATCTAACGTGTAAGGTATTTATCTAGAAAGATTGTGAATTTGATATTTATGAATGAGATCTACAATTGCATAGATAGTTTAAGGAGTTGTAAATTACTAGAAGGTAGGGAAGGAAGTAGAGTTCTATGCGCAATGTACTGGATTTTAGCTGAGGCGGTCCGAGAGGCAAAAAAATGAAAGATACTAGCTGCAAAAGATGTCAAAGAAGCCAAGTAAAAGGAAGAGAAAGTTGAGGTAGTTCATGTTGTTGTTGATGTTCCTTCTGTTTCAGTAGAAGGGAAGTTGGTCAAAGGTGGTGATGAGTTGGAGGTAGTGGATGTTGTTGAGCATACTCAGATCCTCTAGATTGGTTTAAAGATGGAACTTGTCTCTTATGACATCTGAGGCAGATGCATAATGGATGGTGGAAGTAGAGGGGATTGAAGCAATGCCACTTATTTCGAAAGCAAGAATCATTAAGGACGTTGATGTGTCTCATTGAGGATAGTGAAATTCTTACTTTTGTACACAGTGCATTTCTACATTCTACATCCTATGATTAGCTAGAGAATCTTATCAGTTTATTAAGTGCTCATTTTGAGACTCTTGAGAAGACTACACAGGTTCCAATCAAGAAGGGAGTTAGAAGAAAATGGATTAATTAAATTGATGAGTATGTCTGCCAGTGATAGAGCTTTGTTAGAAACATGAATTTTCAAGATACACTATCTGAAAGTGGAATTGTCTTCAAAGCATGTTTATCATCTTAGGATATAGAGAAGTAGAATTGTAGGAAGAGTGGGTGAGCTCTGAGGTCTAGGTTGTCTACAGATGGAGGCTATGCTCAGAATTATCTATGATCCAACAAATTTTCTAGTAGAAGAGATGGAGACTTATCTGTTCAGGGGCCTCATATCTACTTTGGAATCTCTAAAGTAGTTGCAATAGCAATTTGAGTTCTTTCGCAGATCTATTAAATTTTGTGTAAATTTGTGATGTCATTTTTTTCATATTCAGTCTATTCATAGTCATTTGTCATTGATGTCAAACGAGGAGTAGTCAGTATTCTTGTTTAGATTTTTAGATTTCTGAGTTTGTCAAAAGGGAGAGAGAGTTGTGTGTAAAATCTATGTTGAGCTATATGGATGATCTAAGGGGGAGAGGATCAAGATTTGTGTTCTATGTGCCCTTTGCATTGATTTCAAAGGGGGAGAGAAGAATGTGAAAAACTACTATATCCTATGCTGATCTCAGAGAGAGATTATTGTGAGTTATGAGGAGATTGTTGGTTGTTGATTTATTTTTGTGCATTGATTGTTTTTCGCATTCATATGTTACCATCAATTTTAAAGGGGGAGATTGTTGGATATTGTTGAGAAGTTTGCTGGAATGATGTGTTGTCATTGATGTCAACATATTCTGTTGTGTATTTCAGTGCTGCAGTCAGATTAAATAAGTTGGTTTGGTCGGTGTTGTAGTTGAGCTATTGTGGTTTAATGGGTTTTGAGATAAGTATCTCTAGTTGATTCAACTAAAGTTTCAGTGGTCCACATATTGATTTAATCAAGTTATGAGGTCTAGTATTATGGTTGGTTGTGATGTTCAATGTTTTGGTTTTTACTCCGCATTGCTTCAAAATTGCATTGTCTTGGTTTATGAATTTGGAAGAGTGTTTGGGACATTCATATGTGTCCTCAATTCAAATTGTTCATGATTTGGAGGTCCGCAAGTGAATCTTTTAGTTTGATAGTCAGTTCAACATATGTTCTTGAGGTTCAGTATATTTATGATGGATATTCTAGTAAGTTGTGATGTTGTGGATGCTACTGTGGTGACTCACTTTGATTGTGGATGTTTCTAGATCTTGTTTTATTCGTGTTGATGGTTTGCATTGACAATTGTGCATGTTATTGATCATTTTCTTGATCTGGCGGTATTCTTCGTGTTATGCGACATTCATGGTGATTGTATCATGTTACAGATGTTTGAGGCGTGATTATTGGAGATTTTTCTTAGTTGCGGTGTTGATTTAGGTCCAGACTATGTCTTCCTTGACATTGTTTTTGTCTACATGTGTTGTTGTAGCGTGTGAGGTTATATTCTTGTTATTTATGTTGAGGGTTGAGCCGACCTTAAAATATAGGTTGATGATTTGTATAAATATATGTAATACATTTGTGAGATGTATCTGCATTGTATATCCGAGTGTTTGATCAAGTAAATGTGTGAGAAAGTTTTGATCTTTCAGAAGTACAAAAGGAAGTGTGTGTGAAAAAGCATATCAAACTGTGCTTAACCAGAGCTGTAAAAAGACATGAGAAGATGCTATTTCATTCCCCAGGGTTGTAGCCCTTCTTGTTTTGTGATTTGAGTAGTGAGATCTTGGCAGTGTGATTGAATGCATGTGCATTCCCCATTTTAATATTTCATTCTCCTAACATGGTATTATCTCATTGTGGGTAGGTTCCCACCGTGGTTTTTCCCTTAATTGGATTTTCCATGTCAAAAATATTGGTGTTGTGGTATTGTGATTATTTTATTTGTGTTCATGAATCTTTATTTTCTTAATATGTTCTATGTGGTTAAGAGATCAGTTTAATAAAGTGAAAGATTGTGAAGCACTGATTCACCCCCCCTCTCAGTGTTCCTTGAATCCAACACATTGCCACCAAAGCATAAGGAAAATGAGAAAAAATACATAACCTCTAAGGAGATACTAAACATAAGCAAATGCACATGTAATCACATGAATAAATATCCAATGTATGTAAACACATTAAGATATGTGAAATGCGACTCTAAAGATGAGGTAATCTTAAAAGAGAAAGAGAGAGAAAAAGAAGGGAAGATCACATATGTCCTTAAGGAGAGATTAGTCATAAGAGACATACCATTTCATGCTAGAAAGGATATCAAAATATGAAAAATACAACCCCTAAAGGGAATAGTGATACTTTATATAGATAGATAGAGAGAAGGATAAGGTTCTTGTCCCCCAAGTATAGAGGCAAGAATGGACCATTTTGCTGCCCCAAAGTATTTGAAATTAAGAAAGAACCACTACTAATGACAAATATCCCTCAATTAATGTTAACTACTTGTGTCATAGGGTGAGGAGAAACACGAAGGGTGAGAAGAAAGCTAAGGCACTACTTTCTCACCAAGAAAGAGAGAAATATCAATTGAAAGATTTATTTGAGCCTTATCAAATTATTCCTGAATAAATTCTGTACACTTTCGAAGATAATAAGAATACCTATGATGGAAAAGACAATGTGCATCACCTTGCTTATGCTTTTTGCTAAATTTTACAAAAGGTAAAACAACATTTTTGTCATACTTTAATTTCTAAAAGATTCTAGTTGCTAATCTTTCTTGATCATTAATAGGAATATGATTTGTCTCATGTGATGTAGAATTAGGATTGTTAGAAGAAGAAGGTTTTTCACTTTTCCACTATCAATAAGTCCTTTCATTGCATTCTAAAAATCAAGACAATCATTGGTAGTGTGATCATTATTTTGGTGATATGAATACAAAGGAGGTTTTTTAAGAAGAAACACTTTTAGTTGCACAAATGGCTTGTTGTATTGAAAGAGGATCTATGAATTATTGAATCCTAAGAAGGTCATCCATAGGAGATTTATTGTCCTAGGCCTTCTATGCTAGGTTGTGTAAAAGGTTTTATAGGGACCCAATTTCCTTGTTCAAATTTTCCAAGTCCTTGTCCCCTAAAACCTTATTTTGATAGTATGTTAAAGCCACTCCTATAAGAAAAAAATAATTAAAAAGATAGAGGAACATTATAATAAATTTCTTTGATGTTTGTAGTGTAAGAATGTTTAGAAGGAACCAAGGGATTAATAGATGAAGAAGGAATATCTTGTAGAGGATGATTTTCCTTTCTTTCATCATGCATATCCTCTTTCGTAGATTGGGAAGGGAGATCCTTACCATCTAAGGCCCCATATTTACTTAATGTTATGTTGGGAGATAGATCATGAATAAAATTCATAACATCTTGTTCTCTACAAATGTTTTGATGGTTAAGATAGACTCTAGGAGAATAAGGAGGATGTAGAGAGATGGAAACACCAATATTTTGATCTTTCCCCCCTTATGCTAGGGTATGCGCATGAGAAGAAGATGGTGCTATACTCTTCAATTATTTCTCTCCATTAGAGAGATCATCGATAGGAGTATTAGTTGTTTCTTCATTCACATTAGATACCCTATGATAGGTATAAGTGTTAGGTTTCCCATTAGCATCTCTACAATTGGGATCTACAAAAGCTTTGAGGTGATCTATATATAAAATGCATTTTCCCCAAAACATGATAATAAAACAACATGTGCTACAAATGAAAGCTTTGATATTGAATTGATTGAAAGGAAGAAAATCTGAAACTCTAAAAACATAATATGTCAAAGTGGTATGAATGAAAAGAAGAAATGTGAAATGAAAGAAGACATTATCCAAGACATGATTTTGATAAATATAAGTGAAAATAAAGGTAATCATATGTGAAATAGAAAATCAATTAGATCTATTAAATTTGATTATGAATCTTTGAAAATAACATCTGAAAATTGAAGCAACCCACCAAAATAAATTAGGGTTTTTATGAATTAAACCTCTAAATTTATGTAACTTGATTAAAATGAGATCTATGAATGTGAATTTAAATTTTGAAATATTAGTAAATAAAAAATGAAACAATTAATCCAATTTAAACGATCCATAAGATTAATTTTAGAATTAAAAATTAGGGTTTTTGTGAAATTAACTTCTAAATTTTTGAAATTCAATTGGAAATTAAAATTGTAAATCTAAATTTAAATTTTAAATTTCATAAACAATTAGATTTGAGAACATAAATCAGAAATAAAGGTGTAAGATGTTGGGTTCACCAAAATATAATAGGTGAAAAATTAGGGTTTCCATCATTAGATGTATGAAAACCACTAATTTTTACAAGTAAAAGCACAAAGTTGTGTCACACTTTTATAAAGGAAATGGTCAATGCTGATTTAACTTTTTAAATTGCATCAATAGAAAGTGAAATATATTTTTTGAATTTTGCAATGATGTAAACTAATAAAATGCATATTTTATGTTTGTAATTTTTAAAAAAAATTAAAAAATTATTTTAATATACTTTATTATTAAGCAAACACTATAATTTAGTTGCTGATAAAATGTTGAAATTGAAGTTACATGAGGCGTCACACTTTATATAGTAAATTTTACCTTTTTTTTTTCAATTTTTTTGTATATATTGATAACTTGAAACTTTAGTGCAAAAATATATTTTTATATTATATATATATAAATAAATTTGAAAAGTTACGTTTATTGAAATATAATGCTTTCCACTTGGCATCACATTTTTTCTTAATTATTTATCCAAATTAGAAACAATTTATATCATCTTGACATAAACTCTTTTTTCTAGTGTTTTTTTTTCAAATTTTTAAAATAAATTTTAGTATTTTTCCTATACAAGATAACCAATCTTATATTTTAGTGTTGATGACCTACTTTCAATAAAAATAAAATATAAAATATAAAATATAAAAAAATAATTAAAATCTATAAAAGGGTATTTTTACATTTTGAAAAAAATATTATTTATAAGAGTAGGAATTCTTGAAACATCGAGTTTTTAATTTTATTTTTATTTTTTGGTAATTAGACCCAAGGTGGTATAAAATATACATTTAGTAGACAATTCCAATTGGAAAAATTGTGGCCCATAAATAAGATAGCTATAATGAATCTCTATAGGCCATATTTTTCACTAAAATTAATTTTTAGTTAGAATTACTTAAATTCACTTGTGCTGATAAGTTGGTCTAAAATGTGAAACAATTTTGTTCTTTTACCCTTACTTAGTGACCATTATATTCAAAAGAGAGTTACAATCCAATAGATCCAGTCACAAACCAACAAGGACTAGGACTGAGAATTTTGATTAGATTGATGGGATCTTTATTGTGAGTTGGATTGAATTGCCGACTTTGCTAAAATTAGGGTACAAGTGCTAAAAATGAAGGTAAAATGCAAAAATAGTAAGCTATAGGTGTTAGACTGAGCCACAAAGTTGGGTTTGAGTAATGTAAATAGATTCAGACCTATTCCCAGAAGAAGATCCTAAAAATTAGGGACCATTTTACCCACACCTCGGTCCTCCAAAATTTCTACACTCCAATGGGGGATCAATTAATCACTATAAATAATGCCCATTCTGAACATATAAGCTCCGTATCTATTTCATACACATAGAAAGAAGGGGAAATAGGTTCGGAATAGGGGTTTGCCTAAGTCAAACCCTGGTTTAGGAATTAACCTTGAATGAAATATTTTAAATATTGAAATATATACCTCACCTCTGCAATGATTGATAATGATTCTTTGCTTCTTTAAAGTAATCACATATGTTATATAAAATGGTATGAACATGACAAAACCCTAATCACACACACATTCTTGCATATGAATGATGTAATGTTTCTCCACAATGAATAAATGAAGAATATGTAGCCTTAGAATTGCTTGATGATGAATTCTTCATTGTTTGAATGGACACCTTATGATTCTCTTGTGCTTTTCATGATGATGAAATGAGAGGGATAGACCTCCTTATATACTTGCCCATCGAAAAACACCTTAATTTTTTTACATAGGCATGGAGATCACCACCAACTTAATTTGTGGAAATTTCCAAGTATCTCTTCACATTTCTCATCATCCCAATCTATTAATACATTCTATATTAGCCATACAAAGTACAATTGTATTCACAAGGTTAATAAGATTTACGCAAAGCTCTTTCAAGAAATTATAACTATGTGAGATGTTTGACAACAAATTTTCTATTTAAATTTTTACCTTAACAAATATGGCATCTGCTGAAGGTATGGAATCAAACATACTGCCACCTACATTCTCGATACCTACATAAATGATCATCATATAAACTAAACATTTTATTTCTTTGATAAGATTATTAGGTTAAGTTTTGAAGAAAGGGGTTTCGAGGTAACGTTTTCTTCTTTTCTATATCAAATGTGTCAATAAGTTCATGGCCCTACTAAATCATACTACAACATTGTTATTTCTTAAATCTAACATAGTTTGAAATGCTAAATAAATTAACTAAAAACAAAACCTAAATTTTTGGTCTGTTTTAAAAAATCAATTTTCTACCCTAAATGGGTTTAATTTTTTTTGTTTAGCCTGCAATACAAAATGAATTAGTAAATTCAAGAATATAGTCCTTTATTTGTATACTTTTTGGTAAGTATACAAGAAATAAAGGGCAGATTTACCTAGAATTGATGGGGCAGTCTAAACAACATGAGGAAGATCAAAATTAATTTCATGGATGTGAGGATAAGCCTTTACAATGTGCGCCAAGACCTTCCCTTTTCCTCCATCCATGTCAAACAAAAGTTTCACCTCCTTAAAACTATCGTAGAAGCTCCATAGCAAGATCTATAAGCGTGGACATGCAATCATTGACAACATTTTTAACAAGTGGGTCATCCTTCCCGTATACCCACAAGTCCTTTCCATGAGCTTTCTTGAATCCATGACAGTCTTGAAGCACACATTCGTGAAGATGGTTCCATGACATCATGAACATCGGGTGAGTATGCATGAGAAGAAGTGTCACAAGGCTACTTGTATTATTCTTCCTAATGAAGAACAACTTTGTAGTCACAGTGAGGCCATACCGAATATCAGATGGGTTATCTCTTGTATGTGTTTGAACTAAGATTCCTTTGGTAGAGATATATGTGAGAATTCTAGAAAGATAATGCAAATTAGGAGTTTCAGTTGAGAGTTTTAAGGAGATCTCATCAAG
Organism: Cryptomeria japonica; assembly: GCF_030272615.1. NCBI lineage: Eukaryota > Viridiplantae > Streptophyta > Pinopsida > Cupressales > Cupressaceae > Cryptomeria > Cryptomeria japonica. The sequence continues at coordinate 98,984,378 of NC_081408.1, read as the reverse complement.
AGTGAGGGATGCATTGGGGCCTTCCTTTTTTATGATATCAAGAGTATTAAGGAGTATGGATGATTTGACAACAAGGGTGTAAACAAATAAGAAAATACTCTCTGAAGATTGTTCCTGCTCACCTCCACCCATTGCCATTGGGTTAAGTTAGGGTGGTCAAAATTGCTTCACCTTTGTGGAACTCATAATTATATCTAGACAATTCACATTTGTGATGCTAACTAGAAATTTTCTTAGGGGATAGATAGAATAGAGTAGTTGAGCAACCTAACATGATTTTTGTTGAGGTGTCCAGAAAGAGCTCCAAAATTTTTTATATCAATAGTTGTGTGCAAACTCATGTTTTATTAGTGCACTTGCTATTTTAGATCTAAACAATACATTTGAATAAATTTTGGGTACTCATCATCAACACTAAAGACTTTGAAGTCACAATTATTGGTACATATTGAATAAAAAAACTCTATAACAACAATTAATATATGCTCAACTATGAAATGCTTTCTCTGATATCTAAATTTTACTAATTTCATATTCACGTTACTGATTGCATAAAAGACCCCTCTATGGTGGACCATAAAGAGAGGGGTATGACATTAAGAGGCACCTAGAGGGAGGGATAAGATGTTACAAAGGCCTCTACAATAAGGGTCCAATGGAAGGGACAGGTGAGAACCAAGTTAGGGTCCAAGTCGTACATTTGGTAAAATTTCACCACCCAAATCTTGATGAAACAAGAACCCAAATGCAAATGACTTCTCTTCTGAAATAAATCACTGCATGAGTAGCTGGAGCACAAAAATAATTGCCACAACCAACACCAAATACTTCTTATGAAGATAGAAGTATCCTCATATTGTCAATACATATTACTGGAGCAATAAATATATCAACAACTGAAAATTGCCATCTGCAACATACATACTTATCATACATATATATCTTCCAATGTTCTGCAACACATCATACATACCTATCCTCCACTATTCTACAACACATCTAGACCAATCCAGATTATTTGGTTTGACATGAATGATAAGTAAGACAACTATTTCTTAACAGGATATTATGGTTATTATTTTTTAATTACATAAGGTTGATGTGCTATGTTGCTTCTTCCTCCTCCTAGCTATGTTGTTTTAGTGGTTTCTTTTTGATGGATTTACTATTTTGTTAACTGTACGAGATTAGGGCCCTTCAATGATTTTTTAATAAAAAGCTCCCATTTTAATAATTATTAGATAAATATGAATGTCATGGTTGTCTCCAAATTTTTTAGTGTAGGGTAGGAATTTGAGCTCTCAAAGGATTGTTTTTCCTTTGTAGTGGTTATTTTCCCCTCAACACTGAATAAATATACATCTCTATCCTATCCCAACATGATTATGTCACCAGATGGTGAATCATAAAATATTTGGAGGGGAATGAAATTTCTTAGAGGAAAATGAAAGAAACAAAATTTGTATATTGTCTAGTTTAGACATGAATGAGATGTCATAGGTAATTATGAAAATCAATGGAAGAAAAAATGGAAAAATGTCCATACTCATGACAAGATGGTTCTCCCGGGTTTCTTAATAAATGCAATTCCATATTGGCATGTTTTATAGATTTGGGAGCATGAAGGACTATCATGTAGTAGTTTGGAATTGATTGTAACACTATTTTGATCATTAAAAGTTGGAAAGTAAGAGAAATCCACCTTTGTTTCCATGCATAAATACTTGTTTGAATAGTGTTCATGACATTGTGCCAAAAGGAATCCTTGTTGAATCCAATAAAGAGAGGAATTCCTAAATACTGACATGCTAGTTGGGAAATCTAAAAGCCTAGTAACTTATTATTTTTGACTTTGAGTGAGTTGGCTATATTGAAGAAGTAAATTTTTGATTTGACAAAATTGATACATTGTTTGGAGGATGATGTATACATATCAAGAACACTTTTGATTTGTTTATATTTTGAGATGGTTTCTTTCCCAAAATTAAGTGTGTCATCTACAAACATGGAATGGGAAATTGATATACTTTTTCCTATAATTAGAATCCCTTTTGATTTATCATAAAAAAATTGCAAGTTTAATAGATTTGTTGAGTACTTTTCCTAGTATGATGAAGAGGGAGGGAGATAAAGGATCCCCTTGTCTTATACCTTGAGTGGAGCTAAAAAACCACCTGACTTACTATTAATTAGGAGTAAGAACTTGGCTCTTGATATGCAAGAGAAGATCCATTGTACTAATTGGGTATAAATCCAAACTTCTTAAGAACTTGAATTAGACAATCTTAATTAAGCTTATCATAGGATTTCATCATTCCAAGCTTAACTATGAGTGAGATAATTTTTATAGTGTGTATGGAGTGGAGGGCTTCATGGGCCACCACTTGAGGCAACCTCTTAAGTTTCTCTATATGGTACTTAAATACCCCTTTTTCTTTAGAAATCATTTTAGAAATGAGGGGTTGGAGTCTCAGATATATATTATTGGTAAATAATTTATAAATGGTATTGTACAATAATATAGGCCTAAAACTAGAGATGGAAATTAGATTTTTGACCTTTGGAATAATTGTGATTTGAGTCACATTAAACTATTTGAGAATAGTACCTAATTTTATTGATTCCTCTAAAGCATGAAAGAGGTTAACAGAGATGAAATCCCAACATTTTTGGTAAAATATTGTAGTTAACCCATTTGAAACAAGAGCTTTGTCAGGGGGAAAGAAAAGATAATATTTTTTATTTCCTCCATGGTAAAAGGTTTCAATAAACAATAATTCTCCTCTTGTGATTTCAAAGAAGGAATGAACTAAAAAATCTTTTGTAATAGGATTAAGAGAAGGATCATGCTACTATGGTTTTCTCAATAACAATGAGAATAATTTAATTGCTTCTTGTTCATGCTCATCGAAGATTAAATTTCTAGTGCTTGTGTCTTTTAAGGAGAAAATAGTATTTATTTCCTTTTCGATTTTTGTGAAAGCATGAAATTTTTTTGTGTTCTTGTCTCCTTCTTTGAGCCATAGTTCCTAGGACCTTTTCCTCTAGTATATTTCTTCTCTAGCTAGGAGTTCTAACCATTCCTATTGTAATGATTATTTCCAGTCAAAACATTTAGCATCTAATCCATTTGAGATGATGAGTTGATTTGTTTCCTAGATAGAATTATTAACCACTTGTTTTTCCTTGAAAATGTTTTTTAAGACTAGAAAATTCTAAGTTCTTATTTATTTTTAATGAACTTTAGTTTGTTACAAATCTGGAACATCATAGAACCTTGAATGAAAGGGGCTATGGGTCACCGGTCTTGAAGAAGAGAACAAATTGTTTATGTCTGAATCACATTGATTCAAAATTTAATGATGATCTATGATGTTGATCACATTTTTTCTCTAATATGATGAGGGAAAATGGCATAATGACAAAAACATGAAAGGGTAGGATTTCTAAAGCAATGGCCAATTACCCAAAGTTTAGTTTAAAAAAAGAAGGAATCTATCCAACACTCTACAATTATCCACTTGAATTGCTATGTGTTCATCTATATCCTTTAGCCTTTCTCCCTCAAAGAATTTGTTGAAATCAATTTACTCCATGGGTTTGTCTCTCATTTTTCTAAACCTTTCACATTGTAGGCGGGGGATAGATCTTAGGATACTGGGTGTGTCATGCCCAAACTTTTGGGCACAAATGGAATAATTTTTTTTTTTAAAACATAACCTAATAACACTAAATTTGCTAATATGAAACTCACTAACAAGTTTTGTCTTAACTATGTTTGAGTTAACTCTAACCACTAACTCAAGTAAGCGAAAATAATTGAAATTAAATGCGGAATATTAACTCTCCAAAAGAATTATAATTATCTCATTAATTAATTAAATAGTAAATTCATTTAAACAAAAACCTCTAAATTAATTGACAATATATATTATTAATCTCAATCAATCTTTTAACCATTGTAGGAAATAATTAAATTAACTCTAGCAATTGGATTTTTTTTTTCTTTTTTTTTAAACCCCATGATTTATTTTAACAATAATTATAATGTGTCTAAAATTTGACTAAAGTGCTAATAAATTCATAATAAAAATTGCCCTTATAGAGTTTAATCTCGGCACCCTGAATTTAGGTGGACTACAAATAATCCCCTATGGCCAAAATAATTTACAAAGTCATTATAATTCCGTAAAAGATTAAACTCCAAAATAATTAAAATTTAAAATATCATATTCATCGTTTATATATTCGTTTATAAAATATGAATGTTTAAATAAACTAATTAAATTAAAGTTAAATTTATACATTCATATTTTTTACTATATATATATATATATATATATATATATATATTTATATTAAACATATATATATTTGTACATGTGGATATTTATTTTCTAAACTTTCTTTATTATAAAAATATCCATGTAACCTAATTAAAAATATTATAAAACAATGATAACCTAATTTTTTTGTTATAACTTAACTCTTCTTTTTTTTTATATTCTTTCTTTTACAAAAACCCAAAACTACCCTAACCCGAACCGGGTTAGGGTTTTATGTCTTTTTTTGTAGGGAGGAGGCCAAATGCAAAGGGCGGAGGAGGCCATGGTGGGGGTTTCGCACAGGGGGGCGGCATTTGGAGGGTACGACCACTGCAGCAGCATCATCGACGCCACTGCGGGTCGCGGCCCACAGAGATGCCGCGGCGTCCCTGCGGGACATGGTCCGCAACGACGACCGGGGTTGCCTCTGTGAGGCGCAACCCGCAATGGCACTACAGTGCCTCTATGGATCGTGGCCCATAGCAGTGCCCATGACATCTTTGTGGGTCGCGGCTCACAGGGAGCCCGCACTGCTTGGAGGCCTATGGAAGCCCTCGGCTTCGGGTCCCCTAGGATTAGCATAAATTTTTTTCTTTTTTATTATCTATTTTTTAAAAAAGATTTTTTTTTTATATATATATATATATATATGATTTTTTTTTTGTTTTCTTTATTTTTTTCAGGGATAGATTTAGTTTCAAATTTTAACTACCTATGAATCTATTTTCTTTGTTTTTTTTTCTTTTAACTACTTTAAACAAATTGTTTATATTTCTTTTTTTTTTTTAATCACATAAATCAGGTTTTGAAAACTAACAAATTTAAATAAAGCATTTCTTTTTTTTTTATGACAATCTAGTTGTTAACTTTAGAGATAGCCTATTAGTCTAGATTTATTTACTGCAAATAAATAAAATGATAGAGTTTAATAAATTTTAATAGCAACTATATTAGACTAGAAATCATTTGAAATAATCCTTAGAGATAGACAAATTAAATCTATTTAACCAAAGATTGTAAATGGAAATAAAAAAATGCTTTCTTTTTCTCCTGTTAACATGCAGGCTTACTATTTCACTCATTCCATTATTTCATTATGCATAAGGAGTTAAAAATGAACTTTTATTTTCAAGTAACATGCATACAACCATTATTATTTCAAGAACAATACAAAACTTAAGCCCAACATAAATATTTCATTTTGCAACAAAATAATACTATTCTTTTAAAGGATACTTAGAATACAAGATAGTCAACATTGCATAGGGGTGAGATACCCAACTAGTCCCTCATCCCTATTAAATGGGGACTTTAAAATGAATACATTCTTTTTCCAAACTAAATACAACATGCAACTTTTCATTTACATTTCTACAACTAAAATATAGCATCCCATTTCTTATTCTCTTTCTGCAGATCGAGTAAAAACAACAACTCCTAGCTTGTCTTTTATTTTCTTCTCCAAGCAACCTGCATGCAAATCATAAGGCTATGACCATGGAGAGCTCACCTCTCATCCTAGGCTTCTTAGAAGCCACCCCCGAGCTTGGAGAACCAAACCCTAGATAGGTTACACTCAAGCAAACACAGAAAGCAAGGGAAAAAACACATAACTAACACTTTCCCAACCAAGGCTACACTCCATCACAAAATGTGAAGTTTTTACAAGGGTGGAAGTGGACCAAATACCTTGAGCAGACTACAAGCATGGTATATCACAAAGCCATCTCATGGCAAAACAAAGATATATCATAATCACATTAACCCCATACCTTTATGCCCCCCAAGGCATCCATGCCATACTTTCTCTCCTTATGACCCCCAAATGCATAAACAAGGCTATGCAGAAAGGGTCACATAAACAAACCCTTGTGATCAGTCTCATAATGAGAGCCTCTCACTCTGAGGCTATCAAACTTCTTCCACCCCCAAGACCATTCTCTCTCCCAAGAGTAGAAGGCCTTGGTTACTCCCAAATCACAGAAATGCATAAAAGAAATAAAAGATAGGACACATAATAATTTTCAAAAAGGAAATACAAGAAAACAACTTTTATAAACAAACAATATTTCCAACATAAACATGCAACATAAAAAGGGAAAAGATGACCAACCTTCAATTTTCCCAAAGGTTTGCTAGAACTAGTTTGAGGATGAGCAGCCCAATTCCACAATCCTTTCTTCTACACTTAGCCAAATTTTCTATCTGGAAACTATCCTTTTCAAAATTGCAAGATCTCCAAAAATGGAGAGTGGGTGATTACCCACAAAGTCTCTCATCTTTGCCTAAAAAGACCTCAGTGAGAGTTCTCACAGGTTTCTAAAATTGAAAAAGGAAAAAGTAAGAAAAAGCAGGGAAAAAGAATCTCACATCAAAAGGGAAGGTTATCTAACCTAGATGGAACTTTCTAACTTGCATTTTCGCTCATCTTAGGAAACCTACTTTTTGAGGTGACTAAACAATCACATGGGAGTAGTCACATGCCTAAAAATACTCCTAACCCATAGGTATACCTTATGGACTTTAGGAAACACCTTTAAACTACCCCTAGGAGTCCATTTGACCCCTTAGAAACCCATCTGAAGTTAACTTTCGGGTCAACCTGAGTTGACCACTCCAAAGACTCTCTACCCGAGGAAAATTTAGAACCACATTCAAATGTTTGTAAAGGTTATGGTTGAAACAACTCCCTCCAAGAGACAAGTCAAAAATCAAGACATAAATCAACACATGTGTCAAGTGACACAATAAAATACATTACAAAATTACACACGAAAATTGTCTCTTGTTGGATTTAAATAAATCAATAAATAAAATTTAACACACATGCATCATTTACTATTACGAATAAAATACGATACATATGGGGTGTTCTCTCTCCAAATACACAACCCCTGGTTTTACAAACGTGCATAGGTCTAGGTTTGGTTCTCCATAATGTTTCCATGGTCACATGAATAATTTTCTTGTGCATCTCAATTACACATTAGTAATTCCAAATGACCTCATATAATATTAAATATATGAATAAGAATACACATCAAACACTCTGCATACAATTTACATTTAAACAAATTGATATCTCTTATATCCAAATAAATCCACATAAGCACTTATCATAATCCTCATAATTTTGATCCATACATAAGACATGCATCCTATTTCTATCATCATAGTAAAGTCCTGCAAATCCAATAATGACATACATCATCTCAAATTTATCCTATTCTAGAATCATATAGAGTTCTATATCTATAATGCATAGAAATGAAGCATAAATATATATCAATATTATCCAAATCATGGAATCATATAAGTTCTAAATCCATAATGCATAAAAATAAAGCATCCATAATAGTCTCAACATAAAGATCACTGAAATGCTAGGATGAGTCGGGGTAGGGCCTCACAGGGTGTTTCAGACTTTATCAAGAGGTAACTCTACCAAACTTTTTATTAATTATTCAAAGTTCTCAATGATAAATGAAAGGAGAACATTTTTGGTTTGGATGGGTGAGTTTTGATAAGAAATGGGTGATAAAATTTTTTTTCTTGAATTGATAGGTTGGAAATTGCAATCCAATTTTGTAGAGAGGGAGGCTCTTTCCCAATCGTGAGTTGTTCTTTCTTCCTCAAACTAGAGATTTTCATATGCTAGTGGTCTTCTAGTTTGAAAATGCCCTCTCTTTGGCTTTGGAGATCATCTAAATTGAAGTTTATTAATTTTTGGTATCTTATTTTTGGACCATTGAGGGTTGCAACATCGTAAATTGTACACCCTTGCTAGGGTGGTAAAATTCCACGCTTGGTTTAGCACCCGCCTTAGTGTTTTTTGAATCCTAAATTTCTAACCTCCTTGAAGCATTTAATTAATTAATTTAATTAAATCTAAATTCATATTTCATCATTGCATACATTATAAAGTTGGGCCCTTTACCCTAAGCATGCCCCTTTTCATTCTATTCCTTCAATAAATCATTAAATCATAAACCCTAATTTGTCCTATTTCGACCTTTAAGGCTCGATTTTACATGTCAATGATGAATACTAAGAGGGGGGGTGAATTAGTATGCCAAAAATCTCTGTACTAAAACACTTTAACAGTCTAGCAGTAAACCAGTAAAACAGTTTAATAAACAAATTGGTTAACACACATGCAAACCAAATAGCAAATAAGGCATTCACCCACAAGAGAAATAACACCATAACACAAGATATTTGACGTGGAAACCCAAATGGGAAAAAACCACGGTGAGATGAAACTCACAAGTAACTATCTGCAAAATAGGAACCAAACCGGTTAAGGTTAGACCGGTTAAGGTCATACAATGTTCTTTACCAGAACAGATCCTATTAGGAATCTCAATCTATGTTAGGAGATAAGTCCAGTTAAAGACGACCTTGCTAGAGGATTTTAGATCCACAAATGTGAACCACCTTGTTAGAGGATTTCCAAAAGGTTTTTGGGCCTACCCGGTTAAGGGCTATAGACTTGTTGAAGATGTGAGTAATCAACAAGTGAGTGATCTATCAAATAGCACAGATTGCTTGGTTAGATCCTTGACAGCTCATTCCTAATGCATTCCAGCATTACTTCAGTCTTCAACACATTCACTTTCTTCCTCTTCTCGTAGACCTGAACTTCTCTTCTATGTTCACACTTACAAAAAGTCATCAACCACCTTAAACCCTTGCAACTACTCCTAAAACCCTAGACATGATGTCCTTATAAAGGAATCTATTTTCATGTCGGTCCAATAGGATTACAATACAATTTACTAGGTTCAATGAATCTAGACACTTTTGGTAACATGACACAATATGCACCGCCAAAGTGTCGGCACCGCTAAACAATTGGTGGATGGTAACTCATCACAAAATGCTGGTTGGTAACTCAGCACAAAGTATTAGTGGTTCAAACAAAATACTAGTTTAGGAAAAATACCAGTTGCTGGTTTGACAAAATGAAGACTGGGAAATATGTGTTGTGCTGCTTCATTCCTTCGTATCGCTTGAGATCCTCAAACCGCTTGGGTCTTCATACCGCTTGAGATCGATGAACACTTTCTGCAAAACACCAATAGTCTAAAGACTATAATACATGATACCGGTTGAAGAAAATACCGGTTGAGCTTTAACTCATACAAACAAAAAGTGATCTCAAGGCAAGTGTGTGTCCATCAATGTCTGTGTCCATCAATGACAATCACAACATCAATCATCAAAATTGCCAATAGTCAAAACATCTAAGAATCACTGTAACATTGGGATTCGCTCTAATATCATCATATCTAACTGCCCTAAAAATTTGGTGAAAAGTTGGTTGGACCAGGTGCAAGTTGCACCTGGTCCCCAACATTTTTCCTAAAATTTTGGGAGCATAATTCTATGATATTATAATGCTTAACCTCAAGAAATTGGCAGGAAATTCAAATCCTAGGCTGGCCTAAAGGTGAAATTAAGATCTAGGGATTCATACATAAGAGCTCTCTTTCTTCGTTTGAAGGGGGAAGGGAAGATCTAGAAAAAAAGTGTTTGGAGTGATCACAAGGAGCCTTCTATGCAGAGAAAGAGAAGATATTTTGGAGTCTTCAACAACATTCAACAACATCTATAAAAAATTCATCAAGCATTCTTTCATCAATTTGGGGCTTTTGGAGATGTAGGAAAGCAATAGGAGATCACTGACTGAAGATTGGATTGTACCTCTCCCTTAGGGTTGGGTATGATTTCATCTTGTTGTCATGTCTTTGTATGAGCTTCATTACATTAATTTGATTTACATTCATGCTTTAGATCACTTTGCATCATTGATTTAGAGCATTTACTTCATCAATTACAAGCATTTAGGGTTAACTCTTTAGGGTTGCTCTAGATTGTTTGCATTCATCTTAGGGTCTTGCACAAACTATTTTACTATACAAATCAGCTATTTTTTGAGGTGGAAATCACCAAAATATGGGTTTGACTAAGAAAAAACCCCATATAGCAACCCAAAACCCTATTTTTAGTTACAGGTGCAGATTCAGGATCCAAGAATCACTGCAAATTTTAGGACTGGTAGAGCACACAGACATAGCTCCAGGGACCAAACATAAGAAGAAACCACTGGGACAGGGCCACAGTGCCCTAGTTCTTCCTAGGATAGGGGTGTGGCACCTTGGTCCTTCCATATTTTGGCAGGACAATAGTTCATAGTCTTTAGATCTTAGCCTGTTAGTTATAGCTTCCAGTCTCCAAAATCAGGACAAGGGCGTAGCACTCCTGTCCCAAAAATTTTGGTTCAGATTTCAAGCATAGGTGCACCTCTAAATTTTCCTCCTAATCTAAAATTTTTAGTAGCATATCAGTTACTCTCAGTTCTATCTTTCTAGATTAGAGTTTCTTGTGTATACTCGCATTCTAGGTTAATTATTCAAATCTGCACTTTGCATTTCTCCTATCTCTCATTTACAAAAAAGGAATATAAACCCTAAGAGGTAATCCTTGTCTTTCTCTTCCTCACAAGAAGTAGTCAAAGTGTGTTACCTCCCTAGGCTCTTTCGTATTCCACGAGTGTGTGATTAGGGTTTGTTTACTTAGTCTCACTTTCTCCCCTACACATCTTTGGTGAACCTGACATGAACTCAATCTTATTTTCATTGCATTGCATTGATAGATCTGGATTTAGTATCTTTCATTTGTTTTATAAACATAAAATTGAAAAAAAAAGAGCTTTCTTTTACTTGCTTGCATTGTGTGTAGATTTCATTCAATTTCAATTTCAAAATGTCAGATTTTTATTTGCAAGATGTTCATACTTTTGATAAAATATGTAATTATGTTGATTATGAGTTTAGTAAGGATGAATTAGATGAATCTCTAGATGATTTTTTGAACCCTAAGCCTTCTAAACCCTCATTTTGCCAAAAACTAATTAACCTTGTTACTATGCCTTTTTCATGGTGATGAGAAAGATAAGTTGAATGATTCATCTCATGGGTACATTCCTATCAACTCCTCCACTAAATCTAGAAACATGGTTGTCTACATCAATTCCCTTTATGAGGAGATGTCTCCTTTTGAATCAAAATATAAACCTTTCAATCGATATGACCAAGCCTTGTTGGATGATGCCCTTGATGACTTTATGCCTCTTTCCAAATCTTCAAACAAAAACAATACATCTAAAAGATTAATTAACATGATAAATGTGAATGAACATAGCAATCCTCTTTTGTAGTCCAAGGTTCTTATCCTTTACAACTTCCCAACCAACCCCTTTTCACTATTCGAGGTGGATATAGTCAATGATTCCTTTAGTACTCCTAACAAACGTGTCATTACTGTGCAAGGAGGAAATACCACTAAGAGTCCTTATAGTTATGCTAAATATCTAACTAAGGAAAGTCATCATGCAGTTACCGACACTTATAACACAAGAAACAATAGGCAACCTAATCCTCCTTCTGTTATCCCACTTCTCTTCCTAATCCCTAATATATTCTTCCTCAAGCACCTCGCATTTCACAAATTCTTGGTAAGGAATATGATCTTATTGAACGACTCAAAGCTAATTATACCAAGATATCCCTTGGGATTTTATTCAAACTTCTTTAGCTCATTATGGAATGTTACAAGATGCCTTGAAAACTTTGAATGTCCCACCAACAGTGACATCCAATAATATGGCTTCCTTGATTGATTATATCACATCTCCTAAGGCTCAAATTGTGTTTACACAAGATGAGTTACCTACTAGTGAAATCCAACATCAATATGATCTTTTAATGATTGTGGTTATTAGAAATGATAGTGTAATAAGATGAACACTAGTGGAGAATGGTTATGGCCTTAATGTTTGTAGCATTAACTTGTTGCATAAAATCAATGTCTATACATCTCTCATTAATCTTGATTCTTTTACTATCCAAGGCTTTGAAAATATTTCTAAATCTTAATTAAGTATCATCACCTTGCCTATTAAGGTAGGTCCTGTTACTTTACCCACACCTATTCATGTCATTCCTGGAAATATGACATATAGCTTGTTATCAGGGAGACCTTGGATTCATACCATGTAAGTTGTCCCCTCTACATTGCATAGGCAAGTTAAATTCATTTACAATAATAAGACATATACCTTGCTAGGCAATACTAATCTCCAAGCTTGTTTACAAACATCAACATCCAAATCCTCTTCAACTGGTTCTTCCCCAACTATCTTAGATGATTCTTCCAAAACCACTTCTTTTACTAGTGTGTCTATCTCCTTGAGTATATCTCCTACCTCTAGTTCATCTCCTAATTATTCCTTAAGTGAACCTAAGATTCTTGAGGAAGAGCCTTCCCAAACCAATTCCACTACTGGAGATGTCTTCTCTCCTGAAAATATTCTTGTAGAAGATGATTAGGGATCCCTTGACTTTAATCCTACTTTCATAGGAGAATGTAAAATTCCCCCTAGAGAACCCAAGGTTGAAAAGAAGAAAGAAGAAGAAGTACCTAAAAAGCAATCCACTTTACCTGATCCATTGAGTAATAACTTTGTGGTAGATTCTCATACTTCGTCTCCCTTGGTTTCTGATTTAGAGGATTTTGATCCCTTACTGTATGAAAACCCCCCTCTCTTTTACAAATGGCTAACATTTTTGGTCCTAATTTTCACATCCTAGCTAAGTGCATTTATAATGGTAATGGTTGCGGTTTCAAAGAAAAAGGGATAAAAGTTCCTTTGGAAAATAACTTCTATGATACAATATTTGGACTTGGCTATGATCCTTTTGAGCGTACGAAAGCTTCCATGAGACCATCTATTAGTGTTATTATTATTTCTGCTTCTCTCTCAATAAAAAAAGTATATTGACTATGACTCTTCTAGTGTTTTTGCTTTGGATGTTTTTTCCACTGATGATTCCTTAGTTGAATTCTTAGGAGCCTATGACAACCTTCCTCATTATCACCATAATCATTGTTTTCCCTATTCTTTAAATATAGAAGCTTAATTTGGGAAAAAATAAATGACGATGAGATAGTTAAAGAGTTTCCTCAATTGAAAGACATTCCTCAACAAAGCAACCTCCTCATAAGTGACACTATTAATATTAGAATGGATCCCTGTATTGAAGACAAAGTAATTAAGATAGGAAAATGTCTCGATAAAGAAGAACAAAAGCAATATTCTGAATTGTTACATGAAATCCCTAAAATATTTTCTTAGATATACTCTAATATGCCTAGCTTTGATCCTAATATTGTTACTCATAACATTGTCTTAGTTCTGATGAATAATGATGAACAACTAATACTCTAACTGGTACTGAGAGGGGGGGCATGAATCAGGACAGACAAAAACTTGCTTTAATATTTTAACACTTTCTAAACACAGATAACCAGTTGTCTATATCACTCAACTTAACAATAGCAATACTAGTTAACAGAAATATTTCAGACAACTAAACCGGTAAAACAAAACTACATAAAATAGCATCCAACAATTTTCAAATCTAGATAGCTATTTTACCAGTTTGATCATGCATGAGCTGCATTTTTAATATCACAACCATTAGTTCTGCATGCATATACAACTGAATAAAAACTACTCAATCATCACATGAAAAATACACAACCCATGACACACAAATTTTTCACGTGGAAACCCAAATGGGAAAAACCATAGTGGAGATGAATACCCACAAGATTGTTTTGAACTCTTTTGAAGTCCACTCTGTTAGGAGCCTAGTCCAGTTAAAGACTTTACAATAAGGTTCTGTTAGGAACTGATCTTGTTAGGGATCACCCAGTTAAGGGATGGCTATAAACCTTGTTAAAGGTTGAAACCCTTTTAAAGGTTACCTCGCTAGAGGATTTAAAGAACTCAATGAGATTGAGTCACTTGGTTAGAGGATTTGCAACAAGCCTGTTAAAGCTACCTAGTCAAGGGATTTTCCTTCTATTGAGATGGTTAGAAGTCAACAGGTAAAGCTTCGATTTGATAACAAAACTACTTGCTAAGGCAGATTCTTTTCAGTTCCTCTCCTCTACAATCACACTCTGTAGATTCCACACCCTAGTTTGGTAAGTATCTCTACATGCAAACACAAACACAAATTTTCCCAACACGAACAATAATAAACATCACCAACCTTATAGACAACAACAATTAGGTTGGTAGCATAAACCCTAAACCCTAAGCATTTTAGGTTTACAGTTACAAGCGGTCCAATCCTAACTGTTAAAATGCTTTGCATAAAATAGAACAATATGAGAAAGATCTCAAGTCATTCTGCATCATCCAATCTTCACCACAATTGGAAAATAGTAACCCATCACGCGCTTTTCTCATACCTCTAAGAAAAATGCACATTCCCGAGGTAGACATTCAATGAATTTGATCTTCACGCGCAAGATCCTCAAAGAAATCCTTCATGTGCATATAGCTGACGTGGCATCTTGATCATTATCCTTGTTATTAACTAACTCATCACAAAACATCATTGGTTGCACCACACAAGCCAAACCAGAAACCCTAGAGTTGAACTGACCGATAGTCAAACTATGAATCTCAACACTGGTTCACTCCATCCCGGTTGACTATAGCCACTTCCAGTCTTCATACTGGTTCATATCGATTCACCTGCTTGGGTACCACATACATGTTCACTTATTGACATCAATGGCAACATACATTGTCATTGCTTCATCATATAGTTAGGACCCCACTATTCTAAAGGGGATTATTTTACCTGGATGAACTGTGGGATATGCCAACAAGTTCTTGATGCTAAACCTATGAAGCAAAAGATTCGAAAGATGAATCCTAAAGTGGCATTGCTTGTTAAGGCTGAGATTGAAAAGTTATTGGATGTCAGATTCATTTGTCCTATTGATTACTCCCCATGGATTTCAAACATTGTAACCTTGGGTAAATTTGATAACAAGATTAGGATGTGTATGGATTTTCAAGATCTCAATAAGGCTTCTTTTAAGGATGATTTCTCTCTCCCAAATATCAATATGATAGTGGATTCTATAGTAGACCATGCTTTATTATCCTTCATGAATGGTTTCTCAGGCTATAATCAAATATTCATTAATCCTCAAGATCAATTCAAAAATTCTTTCACCACCCCTTGGGGCACATTTTGTTGGGTTATGATGCCTTTTGGATTGAAAAATGAAGGCGCTACCTATCAACATGTTATGACTCTCATCTTCCATGATTACATGCATAAAATATTAGAAGATTACGTTGATGATGTCTTAGCTAAATACATTCTTCATATAGATCATGTTAAAATCCTTCATCAGGTCTTTGAAAGAATTTGTAAGTACAACATGCTCTTGAATACCCAAAAGTGTGTCTTTGGTGTGGATAGTGGAAAAATATTAGGATTCATAGTCTTGCATCATGGAATTGAGGTGGATACAAAGAAGATAGATGCCATTGTTAACATGCCACCTTCTAAAAATGTTTCCCAACTAAAAATTTTACAAGGAAAGATTCAAGCTATTCATAGATTTGTTTCTCAACTTGCAGATCGTACCTTTCCTTTTACGCAATTGATTATCAATAGTTTATCAACAGTTTCCTATTTATAAACAATCTTCCAACCACTTAATCTTCTTGATCACATTTCCCATGATCAATCATAGCCATCAGATCTTCAATCTTGTCCAGGTTCAATGTATCCTTCGATCTGAAAACGTTTTACCCCACCTTGGAACTTGCATTTTCACCTTGGAACTTGTGTTAGGGTATTGCAGTTCAATCTGAGTTGTAGATCTTCTTGCCAATCTTTCTTTACCATAGATTCTTTAACAATCTTCATACACAACTTACCAATCATTTAATTCGCTCCAACTCATCAGCTTCCTTCATTAAATATCACATGTAAACATTTAATGCATTCTGTTATAGCTCGGTTGTAACTCAGTAAATACTAAACTTCACTTGGTAGACATTCTTCCTTCATTAACCGATAGCAATAACCTTAGGGTTTATCGACTAGGTTCCTTAGGGTTTACCGACTAGGTTCTTTGCTCGATAACATAGTATAGTATTAACCTTTCAAACAATAGCATATGTAGGATATCAAAACAATCTAAACATAATGATCTCATCGTTTTCTAACTCGGTAATAGTTGCCCATTGAAATACTTATCCCCTTATTCATCATATTCTTTCTGTGTCTTTTACCGACATCTTTATACTCATCAAATCATACTTCTTAAGATATGGCAACATCTTACTAAATTTAGAAAATCAATTTCTTGACATCAATGACAAAATAATAATATCAAGATAATAAAACATCTTTAATCAGTTATATCCATAATCATCAACAACCTTCTCAATATCCTTATTGAAATGCCAACAATCTCTCATTGTAATTGGAATGCCAACCTTCTTCTTGTCTGTTATAATGCCAACAATCTCCCCCTTTGGCATTGATGGCAAAACTAATTGATTTAACTTTATTGAGTCGGATTCAGATTGTTGTGCAATTCTGAAATGCTGAAATGCTCTCCCCCATAAATTAGACTTCTCCTGGTTTCTCAATCTTCTTTCCAACCTATAGTCTTCTCTTCTTATGTATTCTCCCCCTTTCATAGGTACTCTCCCCCTTTGACAACAATGCCAAAAATAAAAGAACTAAAAACATAATTTCTTCCTCTGAGAAGTGAATTCCATGCTGTTATGTATCAATTCAGTCTCGGTCAGAGCATTTGTCTTCAATTCCTGTGCCCTGTTTATTTTTTCCTACACACCTTTAGAAAACCTCCTAAAGTGTGTAAATCAACATCAACTCCTAAAAGATATTCTGTAGAGTCATCGAATTGATGCTTTTATGGTCAGTGAATGGAAGATAGGGGTAGGACCCCTAACTGACTTCTAAGATATTCAAAAGTGTCCTTTGGCAGTGGCTTGGTGAAGATATCTGCTATTTGCT
Organism: Cryptomeria japonica; assembly: GCF_030272615.1. Lineage (NCBI taxonomy): Eukaryota > Viridiplantae > Streptophyta > Pinopsida > Cupressales > Cupressaceae > Cryptomeria > Cryptomeria japonica. The sequence continues at coordinate 98,967,121 of NC_081408.1, read as the reverse complement.
CCTTTGTACTAACATACTCCAAAACCACTTTCTCCTCTTGAACTTCTTCTCTAAGATAATGATATTTGATAGAGATGTGCTTTGTCTTAGAGTGGATAACAGGATCCTTTGAAATGTTAATGGCACTAGTGTTATCACAGAATATAGTTACTGGCTCAGTAACTTGCTCATTTATACCTTCCAACAGTTGTTTAATCCATGCTATATTGGTGCAATTCAGTGCTGCAGCAACATATTCAGCTTCTGTTGTTGACTAAGAAACACATCCTTGTTTCTTGCTAAGCCAACTCTCTAGTCTTTCTCCTAAAAAGAAAGCTCCTCCACTTGTGCTTTTCCTGTCATCAATGTTGCCTGCCCAATTAGCATTGGTATAAACTTTTAAATCAAACTCATTTCCTTTCTAATATACTAAACCATAATCTTCAGTTCCTTTTAAGTATCTAACAATTCTTTTGATTGCCGTCATGTGTGTTTCCTTAGGATCTGCATAAAATCTTGCAACAATACCTACTGCATGTGCTATATCTGGCCTGCTATGAACAACATATTGCAACTTTCCAATCATAGATCGGTAAAGTGTCTCATCAACAGATGCAGATTCATCATTCTTTGATAGTTTACAGTTGGTAGTCATAGGAGTACTTACTGGTTTTGAATCCTCCATTCCAAATTTCTTCAATATTTCCTTTATGTATTTGGTTTGGGTAATGAAAATCTCATCTTTCATTTGCAGTATTTGCAGACCTATAAAATATTTTATCTCACCGATTAATGACATCTCAAATTCTTTACTCATTTTATTTCCAAAGTTCTTGCATAGAGAGTCATTTCCACTAAAGATAATATCATCAACAAATATGGCTGAGATCAGTATTCCATTTTCATTATTCTTCATGTACATATTGTTGTTCTCACTTGTCCTTATAAAACCAATCTTAATCAAATAAGAGTGTAATCTTTCATACCATGCTCTTGGTGCTTGTAACAAACCATATAAAGCTTTGTTCAATTTACATACCTGATCTTTATTATTGTCTTCAACAAATCCTTCAGGTTGTTCAATGAAAACTTCTTCTTCTAATATACCATTCAGAAATGTAGATTTGACATCCATTTGATATACCTTGAAATTCTTGTAAGCAGCATATGCCAACAATGTTCTTACTCCTTCAAGTCTTGCCACAGGTGCCAAAGTCTCACCATAATCAATTCCTTCTTCTTGGGCATAACCTTTGCAAACTAGTCTTGCTTTATTCCGAATGACCTCACCCTTTTCATTTAGCTTGTTTCTGAAGATCCACTTTGTACCGATTACATTTTTGTCCTTCAGTCTTGGGACCAGTGTCCATGTGTCATTCTTCTTGATTTGATCAATCTCTTATGTCATAGCATTTATCCAATCTTCACTGTTAAATGCCTCTTTCACTATTCTTCGTTCAAATTCAGATATCAAACATGTGTTTTGTCTAAGTTTGTTCCTTGTCATCACTAGATCATCCTTATCTCCTATAATCCGATTTGGTGCATGATGTCTTTTGACATACTTGGCTAATACAGGCTCGGTAGGCTCTGTATGATTTTCTTCATCACTCGGTAACTAGATATTTTCTTCATTTTCTTCAACAGTCTCCTCGATAGGACTTCTTAGTTGAACATAGACAAATTCATCATAGTCTTCTGGTTCCTTGGAATTTCCTTCATCATTTCTTTCTGCAAGTTCATCAATTTTCACATTTGCACTTTCTACTATTTTGTTAGATGATTTGATCAGACATTTAAATGCTTTGCTTCTAGAAGAATAACCTAGAAACATTTCTTCTTCACTTTTCTGATCAAACTTGCCATTTCTATCATCTTTATGAACATAGTATCTACTTCCGAAGATTTTAAAATAACTTACATCAGGTTTCTTGTCATACCAGATCTCATATGGTGTCTTCAAAGTACCTTTCTTCGATTGAACTCAGTTCAAGGTGTAAACAACTGTGCTTATTGCTTCTCTCCAAAATGTTTGTGGAAGTTTCTTTTCAATCATCAAGGTTCTGGCACAATCCACAATAGATCTGTTCCTTCTCTCAGCTATCCCATTCTGCTGTGGAGTTTTCGATGTAGAGACTTGTCTTTTTATACCATGATCATTGCAAAATAAGTTAAACTCATCAGAAGTAAACTCTCCTCCTCTATCTGATCTGAGACATTTCATTTGTCTTCCTGTTTCATTTTCAACTCTAGCCTTCTACCATTTAAACATTTGAAATGCTTCTGATTTTTCTTTTAAAAACATTACTGACATCATCCTTGAGTAATCATCCACAAATAATATGAAATATTTATCACCATAATAACTTTGAACTTTCATAGGACCACAAAGATCAGTATGCACAAGATCTAAAATTCCCTTAGAAGTGTAGGACTTACTTGTAAAGCTTTATCTTGTCATCTTACTCATCTGGAATCCTCGGCACATAGCATTCTTAGGTTTTTCAAGACTTGGTAGACCTCTTACTCGGTGCTTCTTACTTATTTTGATCAGATTATCAAAATTAACATGACAAAACCTTTTATGCCATAACCAGGTATCATCTATTCTTGCATATAGACGTTTATTCCGAGTTGGGTCAAAATGAAATGTATTACCTCTTGTTTGTGTCTCGGTAGCAGCTAACTTTCCATGCTTGTCATGAACTTTGACAATTCCTTTTTCAAACTCTATTTGGTAACCTGTGTTGTTTAGCTGTGCTACACTCAACAAATTGTATTTCAAAACTTCAACCCAATAAACATCATTACATTTAGCATTTTCAAGAAGTGTTATGGACCCTTTACCTCTTACCAGACATGGTGCATCATTACCAAATCTTACATAGCCTCCATCATAATCATCTAATTTAATAAACTTGTGTTTATCACCTGTCATGTGATGTGAGCAACCACTATCTATGATCCAAGAATCATTAGTATTTATATGAGATATTAAAGCCTTTTCTTCATACCTTTCTTCATTTGATCCATATTTAATAGCCACATAAACAACTTCCTCTGTATCAGTTTCATTTGATTTATCATCATTAGATTCCTCATCAACTATTAGGCATGTCTTTTTATCTCTTCTCCTGAAGTCTCGGTGTCCTCTGTAATGATTATCTTTCTGTCTGTCATCTCGGTAATCTCTCTTTTCACTAGATTCTTTGTTAGGATAGTTAGAAGCCGTATGTCCTATCTTATCACAATTGAAACATTTTAAAGGTAGCTTTCCTTTATACTTACCTTTTCCTCTCAGTAGCCTTCTGGCTAATAGTGCTTCAAACTCTTCTTGCTTTCTGATTTCCTCATACAGTTTGTGTACCTCCTCCATGTTTTTATGAAATCTTTCACTTGCTCCACTGTGATTCCCTTCAGAGTACTTATACTTTCTATCATTGTAATCATCAATTTCATCAATATGAAAAGAAATGAATGTAGATTCAACTTTATTTATCGATGACCCACTGTTATCAAAGTTACTTAACTCAAATGCATGTAGCTTACCAATAGTAGCATCTAAATAAACTGGCATATTGGGTACAGACCTCAATTCATTGATTGCAGAGACTCGAATTGCATAAGTTGGTACAAGGGTTCTTAACAACTTACTCGTTAGATCCTTTTCTTCAATAGTTCCTCCTGCTCCTTTGATTTGATTTACAATCCCCTTTAGTCTTGTACTATACAGGGTTATGTTCTCACCTTCATTCATCCTCATAGATTCAAGTTGTCCTCTTAAACTATCCACTTTTTCTCTTTGAACATGTTCATCTCCTCCATATACAGATATGAGCTTAGTCCATATTCCCTTTGCATCAGTACATCCTTCTAGATCATTCAACTTTGAGTCAGTCAATGCAGATGTTATTTCAATCATTGCTTGAATATGTTCTTGCTTTGCCCTTATCTCTTCCATAGTCAATGGATAGGTGCTCGGTGCAACAAAATCATTCTCCAAATAGTATACAACATATTCTCCAACTCCTGATAGATGTAGCTTCATCCTTTTCTGCCATGTAGAGAAACTTGACTTGTTCAGCTTCGATGCATCCCTCTTATACATCTTTGGATCTTTAACTCAAGTGCCTTTAAACTTTCCTTCCGGAGTCCAAGGCTCTGATACCAATTGATATTTCTGATACTTAATGTAAGTATAGATTTAATAGCCAACAAGATGAAAGGGGGGGTGTGAATCATACAAACTTAATCATCCATAAAAACATTAGATTCAACCTTGGTAACATATATATCAGTCATATAACCAGAATTGTCAAACATGCAAACTCAAAAGCATATGAACAATATAAACGTCATAACACCAAATTTAACGTGGAAACCCAAATAGGGAAAAACCACTATGGGATTTCGGACCCACTAAGAAATATACTCTTCTAGAGTATGCTTGGTTAAAAGCAAATCCTATTAAAGATTACAAACACATTGCTAGATGTGACCCGGTTAAGGGATTTCCCTCATATCTATTAGGATCTTCACTTTGTTAGAAGTGAACTGTTAAAGGATTTCAAACACTCAATAAGAATGTCACCTTGCTAGAGGATTTTACAAATAAGATTGTTAAGTCCACTCAGTTAAGAGATTTTTTGCTACTTCTCAAAATAACAGTAATAAAAATATGTTTGCAACTTCACATCTAAAAATGTTGAAGCAGATTCTTATTTGCTCAATACAATCAATTCATAGGACTTATCTTGTCCCTCTGCTAGGCTACATACTCTGTTATCAAAACAGGTCTTCAAGCTTCTGTGCTTGGTAATCACTATGTAGCATCCCTGTGCATACACTTGCCCGCATACATTATAAATCAATAGTTTCCTATTTATAAACAATATTCCAACTACTTAATCTTCTTGATCACATTTCCCATGATCAATCATAGCCATTAGATCTTCAATCTTGTCCAGGTTCAATGTATCCTTCGATCTAAAAACATTTTACCCCACCTTGGAACTTGCATTTTCTCCTTGGAACTTGTGTTAGGGTATTGAGGTTCAATCTGAGCTGTAGATCTTCCTGCCAATCTTTCTTTACCATAGATTCTTTAACAATCTTCATACACGGCTTACCAATCATTTAATTTGCTCTAGCTCATCAGCTTCCTTCATTAAATATCACATGTAAACATTTAATGCATTCTATTATAGCTCGGTTGTAACTCGGTAAATACTAAACTTCACTCAGTAGACATTCTGCCTTTGTTAACCGATAGTGATAACCTTAGGGTTTACTGACTAGATTCCTTAGGGTTTATCGACTAGGTTCTTTGCTTGGTAACATAGTATAGTATTAACCTTTCAAACAATAGCATATGTAGGATATCAAAACAATCTAAACATCATGATCTCATCATTGTCTAACTCGGTAATAGTTGCCCATTGAATAACTTATCCCCTTATTCATCATATTCTTTCTGTGTCTTTTACCGACATCTTTATACCCATCAAATCATACTTCTTAAGATATGGCAACATCATACTAAATTTAGAAAATCAATTTCTTGACATCAATGATAAAATAATAATATCAAGATAATAAAACATCTTTAATCAGTTATATCCATAATCATCAACAACCTTCTCAATATCCTTATTGAAATGCCAACAATCTCTCATTGTAATTGGAATGCCAACCTTCTTCTTATCTATTATGATGCCAACATTTCTTTTATACACAGTTGCTTCCCTTCATGCTCTTGCAACCTTATTGGCACAACATGATAAGGATGGTAGAGAATGCCCAGTTTACTATATAAGTTGCACTCTACTCGATTATGAATTCCAATATTCTGCAATAGAAAGACGATGCCTTGATTTAGTTTTTGCAACCCAAAAATTAAGGCATTACTTTTTGAATGTTGAAGTCCATGTTATCATTAAATTTGACCCTCTAAGGTATCTTTTCTCCAAAACTGATCTTTCACGATGCTTAGCCAAGTGGGTTATGATGTTGACTGAGTTTGACCTTAAGTTTGTTTCACAGAAGGCGATAAAAGGTCAAGTGTTGACTAACCACTTAGTTGAGGCTCCTTCACCCTTCTCCCTACCTAATAAAGATTCTTTTCCCAATGAATGTATTCTCTCTATTGAGGTTGATGAAACTTGGGAATTATATTTCGATGTCTCTAGGTGTTGTACAAGATCGGGGCCAAGGGTTGTCTTAATCTCTCCTAAAAAGAAACCTATCCCTTTATCATATCATCTCATTTTCTTGTGTACTAATAATATTGTTGAATATGAGGCTCTTATAATTGGAATTAAAGCAGCCCAAGCATTATAAAACATCTACATATCTATGGAGATTCTCAATTAATCATAAGACAAGTGACAAGAATTTACTAAGCCAAGCAAGATAAATTATAACAATATAAAGATTTAGCTATATCCTTTTTGAAAAAGTTCGATTCTTATATTATGGAGCCTGTTCCTTGAAAATATAATCTAAATGTTGATGCCATGGCATGTGTGGCCTCTCTTGTGTCTTAAGAGGACCCCTTGGTAGATCTCAAATTCATTATTCACAACCTCACTACCTCGGATATTGTCGACAATCCTAGTGCTATAGCATATTGTTGTACTATAGATTCTAATGAGTGGTACTTGCATATCATGAGATATTTGAGTGATGGTACCTTTCCCAACCCTACAAACAAGAATATTAGGGCTAGGATTCACAAGTTGGCCACTAGATACATTATCCTTTCTAATGTTCTTTATAGGAGCTATTGTAAGGGTCTCCTCCTTCGATATCTTAACAAAGCTGAAATCCCTATTTCTCTTTAGGAAGCACATTTAGGTGCTTGTGGGGGGCATTTTGGGGGTAGATCCTTAGTTCAAAGATTTCTCTGAATGGGATATTATTGGCAGGGCATGGAAAATGACTCCTTTGCATTTGTTAAGAAATGTCATCAGTGTCAACAACATAGCAATTTGATCCATGTTCCTACCCAAGAAATTTTATCTCAAGTAGTGTATTGGCCCTTTTCTACATGGGGTTTAGATCTCATTGGTAAAATATCTCCTCCCTCATCTCAGGGACATACTTTCATTATAATCGATATAAATTACTTTATCAAGTGGGTAGAAGCAGTTCCTCTTTGATCTACTACCGCTGAATTAATAACATCATTTCCCGATTTAGAATACCTTCTGCTTTGGTTTCGGATAATGGAACATCATTTAAAAATAAAGATGTGAAAAAGTTCCTGAAAAATATCATATTCAACATACGTTTTCTAAACCCTATTATCCTCAATAAAATGGTCAAGCTGAATCTTCAAATAAAATAATCAAACAAATTCTCCGTAAGACTGTGAACAAGCATGGTAAGGATTGGCACATTCAATTAATCTATGCTCTTTGGACTTACAAAACAAGCGTATGTATTGCTCCGGGTTGTACTCCTTATAATCTTGTTTATGGTCCTGATGCTATTATACCTTTGGAGTTAGAAATTCCATCTTTAAGAGTTTCTCTTAGGGGTATAATGGATGATGATTTCTATAGAGAACAAAGGCTCCAACAACTTGAGATTATTGATGAATGGTGGATAAACACTCTTGAGAATATTCAAGCATATCATAAAACTCTACAACAAAGATACAATGATAAAGTCATTCAACATTCCTTCTTAGCAGGTGATTTAGTACTTTATGAGAATTAGGGAAATGTGAATGATTTACCTAAATAAAAAGGAAAATTCAGCCCTAATTGGCTTGGACCATACATCTTTGTCAAAGCCTATGGATTAGGGGCTTACAAGATAGCAGATGTGGAAGGTACACCTCTCAAAGAACCTATAAATTCTATGCACCTTCGTAGATACTATGCCTAGTCTCTCGCTCTCTCTCTTTCAAGCTTATTTTTTCTCTCCTTGTGCCTTTTCTTTCTTCAAATTGGATAATATGTTAGCATATATTTTTTTTAAGTATGTAGTATTAAATGATATTGCATTGTTTAGTCTACATTACTTTATTCTTGACAAGCATGTTTCTTCGCTTTATGGTTTATCTTGGATTCATTTATGTAAATTGTAATAGATTTACATTTTATATGTGCTGGCATGTTATATAATTACTTATGTGTTAAGTAGGATTATATCATGATGTGTTTAATTAGACTTAATTAAATCACATTAGTCATATAGTTCTTAAGCTTAACACAATTTTCTTCTACATCACCAAGGTAGTATTTAATTAAATACTTAGTTATTTAATTAAATCACACATGTATCAATTTAATCATGAAGCATTGAGAAATCAATCAAATGGAAATTAAATTAGACATACATGTTCATTACTAAATATATTACCTTTAATCAAAGCAATGCATACATTGCTTCAATAATTAGAATAACATGTTTGAGATAAAATATGAGCATAAATAAACATATATATCGATCAAGTCATTATTGGCAATATGATGGAATTGATTATGTGTTCAATTGTTGTTTTATCATTGATGTCAATACTAGTTGTTATGGTTGTTTACCAGCTTTTGGTAGAAGGATGGGATTGGGAAGATTATCAGTTAATTGTCACTGATATGATCTAGATGATGGAATAAGTTTGTATGGATGGTTAATATGATTCTGAAGTATGTTTCAGTCAGTTGGTATTGACTTAATGATCAAATGCTATCTTATGTTCTAATAAGACTGTGTTATAGGTCCGGTAAGGGTTTCACCAAGAGAGATTTATTGAAGATCTTTGATGTAATGCATAAGTGGTGTTGGTGAAGCTTCTAGAAGGGATTCAGGATGTTGATGGTGATTGTGTTCGTGCCTCGAATGATTGGTGTCATTGATTTGGTGTGCATGGATCAAATTTAGGTCTGGTTCTATCTAGATTATAAACCGGTTTTCATGTAACGTGTTGGTGGATCCTCCGATGCGCTTCTATGATGTTTTATTGATTGGATGATGTTTGTTTGGCCTTAGGCTGACATGTTTTATGATTTTATTTAAGGATTATGTATGGATCTTTTGAATTATCATTTGGGTGGCTGACCTAATTGGTTAGGTCTCGGGTTGGTATAAATATATGTAAGATCTCATTGTAGATCATGGGCAAGGAGTCAATAATGTAATCATCATTTGTCTAGAGGATTTGGTCAATCATAGGTGATCGAGTTTGGGTTTATGTAGGAGGTTTTAGACCTCCTGTATTGAGCTTAACCAGAACTGTAATCTGCCATGTTTAATGCTATCACAGATAGTTCTTCTTTCTGGATTGTTGTCCAAATATCTTGAGGTGGTTAGCCTCTTTTGTACTCAATGAGACTCCATTGTGATGAGCAGTGCACTCTAGGAAGTGTGCCTTCCTGCATGTGCAAGCCCCTATTGCAATCATATACTTTCCGTGAAAGTATCATCTGATTATGGGTAGGGTGTCCCACCATGGTTTTTCCCTTTATCAAGTTTTCCACATATAAATCATGGTGTTATGTGTTATGGTTACATGATATTGATTCTGTAGTTTTCAATTATGCTTTAATGTTTTATCAGTTATTATAGTAAAAGGTTTTAATTGATTTTATTCACATAATCTATTAACAACTAATTCACCCTCCCCCTCTTAGTTGTTCACCGGTTATCCTAACAATTGGTATTAGAGTGTGGTCCTCTTTTTGTGGAAGCTTAACCACTCAAGGAAGATCCTATGGAAACTAATATTTCAACTACTGTTTACCAAAAGGACAACCCTAGGCTTGATGGAACAAACTATGGAGTATGGAAAATTTGGATGTAGACTCATTTAAGATGCATTGGAAAGGAAATTTGGGAAATAACTTAGAAAGGTTACACTCCTCATGATCCAACATCTGGCAATCCTACACTGATAGAATTGGAAAAGAACATTGAAAATGACTGCAGAGCTAGATAATCTCTCTTAAGTGCCTTATCAGATCGGCAAATCATGGGACTATCAGATAAATCATCAGCGAAAGCTATATGGGACAAGTTAGAGACTCTGAATTAAGGTGACCCCAGTGTTAAAACTGCAAAACTTGAATGTTACCAGGTAAGATATGAAAGCTTGAAGATGGAGCAAAATGAAACAATTTCTACATTCATGGAAAGGGTAAATGAAATTGTATTAGGAATTTAGTGCTGTGGTGGATCTCTGAGCGAGGAAGAGATTGTTTCAAAAGTATTAAGGGTTTTTCCACTGACATATAAGATGAAGATAACTACAATTAATGAGCTAAGAACCATTCCTAATTCTTTTGTCAATAGAGATACTCTTATTGGGAAGATATCTTCTTTTGAGCTTACAGAATTTGGTCCTCCAAGAGCTAAAAGATTGATACTGCATTTAAGGCATCTACATCATCAACCGAAAAGCAAGATTGGAAAGTTTTGTATGCAAAGGAATTGGAAGAGATTAAGAAATAAGATGAAGAGCTTGAGCAACTTGAAGCCCTATTTTATAGAAGGATACCTAAAGGTCCAATAGGAAGTAAGTATGAAGGAAAATACCCTTTCAAATGTTTTGCATGTAATAAGATAGGTCATTTTGTATCTAGATGTCTTGAAAGGAATTCAAAATTGGAAGAAAGAGAAAGAAGGTGTTTTAAGTCTAACCCTAAATATCAGATCAAGCATAAGTAAAAGAGAAATAAAAGAAAATCATGCTAATATGCTAATGAGGAAGGAGTAACTGATGACTCAGAAGAAGAACTGACAAGAGATTCAGCTAGTGGATCCTATAATCAAAAAGACTGGGTATTTTATGCTATGAAGGAAGATGATCCAGAACTAGTTATCAAAGGAAGATGAAGCATTTCATTGGATGGTAAGAATAACACCGATAATGTCTATTATGTTGAAGGGATGAAGCATAATATTTTGAGTGTAGGACAGTTGGTAGACAGAGGATTTGAATTACAATTAAACGATGGAAAGTGCAAAATCATTAGCAAATCAGGATTGGAGATTGCAACTGATACACAAACAAAAGGTAACATCTTTGATTTGAACTCTAGTGAAAAGACACCCTTGATTGCACATATTGATGAAAGTTGGCTATGGCATAAGAGGTTGTGTCATGTAAATTTTGATTGCATTGTAAAGATCATTTCAACGAAGGCAGTTAGAGATGTACGTAAGATTGTGAAGCCTCATAATTCGGTATGTAAGGAATGTCAAATGGGTAAGAAAATTCGAACTTCTTTTAAGAGAATACCTGATAAATGTAATGATATTTTTGGTTTGATTCATACTGATCTATGTGGTCTTGCTAATACAAGAAGCTTTCAAGGAGATAGATATTTCATGTTAATCATTGATGACTATTCTAGAATGATGCGGGTTTCTTTTCTAAGGGAGAAATATGAAGCCTTTGATAAATTCAATATCTTTAAAGCTATGGTTGAGATAGAGATAGGATGAAAATCAAGTGTCTGAGATCATATCAAGGTGGTGAATTCACATTTGATGAATTCACCATCTATTGTGATAAAAATAGCATTAGGATACAGTTATCTACACCCCAGACACCTCAGTAGAATGGCATTGTGGAAATAAAGAATAGAACCATTTTGAATGTAGCCAGAAGCATGATGATGGAAGCTATTTTTTCTCATATCTACTAGAGAGAAGCAGTAAGTATAGAGGTTTATACATTCAATAAAGTTCATATCAAAGGAGATATCGGTAAGTCACCTTATGAATTATGGTCTGGTAATTCCCCTACTCTTGAGTATTTCATAATCTGTAAGTAAGTGTTATATCAAAAGAGATGATTCCATTGGAAATTTTGACCCTAGATGTGATGAAGGAATATTTCTTGGTTAATCAACTAAAAGAAAAACATATAGATGTTATAACAAAATATTACAGAGAATTATGGAGACCACTAATGTGAAAGTGGATGAGCAACACAAAGACCAAGCTAAATCATATGATAGTGAACCAATAGTGGAAATGATCATAACTAATTTGGTAATTCCCATACCGGAATAAACTACTGAACCAATTACCCTAGCATCATCAAAAAACTCAACTGTAACTAAAGAGCAGCACAGAGAGCCTAAAAATCAGAAAACACCAAGGTATGTAAGGCTAAATCATTCTAAAAATCAGATCATTGGAGACAAAAACAAGGGAGTTATGACAAGGAGAAGATTGGAAAATCAAGAGGTATGTTTCATTTCTTAGATTTAACTAACATCAGTAATTGAATCTTGTAAAGATGAATGTTGGATGAAAGCTATGGAAGATGAATTAGATCAGATAGAAAAGAACAATACTTGGACTTTGGTTCCCTCACCTAAAAATAAGAATGTTATTGGAACTAAATGGGTTTTTAGAAACAAACTAAATGAGGATGGACAAGTTGTAAGAAACAAGGCTAGATTGGTCTGTAAAGGATATTCTCAAAAGGAAGGAATTGATTATGATGAAAATTTTACACTAGTAGCTAGAATTGAAGCTGTTAGAAAATTTATTGCTTATGCAGCCTATAAGAACTACAATGTCTATCAAATGGATGTTAAGTGTTCATTTATGAATGGAGAACTTGAAGAGGAAGTATTTATTGAGCAACCTGATGTATTTTTACTGATAGATGACAAAAATATGGTTTGCAGATTAAGGAAAGCCCTATATGGATTAAAATAGGCCCCCAAAGCTTGGTATGGAAGGTTGGATAAGTATCTTTTGATGCTTGATTTGATAAAAGGTAATACTGACAATAACCTATATTATAAGATCACTAATGATGATATTATGATTATTGAACTATTTGTTTATGATATCATTTTTGGAGGTGAGGAAAAATTATGAATGGAATTCTCTAATAATATGTAGAGTGAATTTGAAATGTCTATGATTGGAGAAATAAGATTTTTTCTAGGCTTGCAGATTACTCAGACTGACAAAGGCATCTTTATTTGTCAAACTAAGTATCTAAGGGAATTATTGAAGAAATTTTGGTATGGAAAATTCCAAACCGGTTAGTACTCCTATGGTTACAAGTGAAAAATTGTCAATTAAAGATGTATTCCCTCTAGTATGTTCTACAAGATATAACTCCATGATTGGTGATTTTCTATATTTAACTCAGACTAGATCAGATATAATGAATGTAATCAGTATTGTATCAAGATTTTAAAGTAATCCAAGAGAAAATCATGAAAGTGCAATAAAAAGGATATTATGGTATTTGAAAGGAACAATTGAATATGGTTTATGGTACCCTAAAGATGGTGACTTTACTTTATGTGCATATACAGATGTAGACTGGGCAGGTGAATGTTGATGACCAGAAGAGAACATTTGGTGGAGCATTCTTTCTTGGGAAGAAGTTGGTTTCATGGATCAGCAAGAAGCAGCCATGCATTTCTTTATCTACCATTAAAGCTAAATATGTTGTAGTCGCAGCTAGTTGCACTCAAGTTTTATGGATGAAGCAGTTGTTGATGGATATACAAGTGAGTTGTAATGATCCGATTGTTATTCATTGTGATAACTCTGCAGCTATTGACATATCCAAGAATCCGATATTTCATCTGAAACTAAGCACATATCAATCAAGTATAAATTTTTGAAGGAAAAGGTGGAAGAAATAGAAGTCAGATTGGTTTATGTGAACACTAAAGAACATATAGCAGATATCTTCACTAAACCTTTGTCCAAGGAATCATTTGAGTATTTGAGAGACAAATTGGGGGTTTCTACCCCTTTGGTAGAGACTTAAATGATGTAGATGTGCATCAGTCTAGTATGCATTATCAGAGCTATCTTTTGCTCTGGATGGATGAAATAATGCTACTACTTAGGGGGAGTAGTCAACCTTGAGATTTAGAGTTTTCATATTCTGTTTGATATCTATGTCATATATTTGGCATTGTTGTCAAAGGGGAGGAATATATGTGAAAAACCATTGCTATATATTTTTTTAGATTGATTGCACTCGTTAGGGGGAGTTTGGCAGTATTTGGTCTTTTGATTCAATTTTAGTTCAAAGCTTCATTGCTATATTATTTTATGGAAAATTGTTGGTTGTCTTCCACATGGGGAGGCTTGTTTGGCATTTATTGGCACTTGGATGTTTTTCACATCTAGTGTTGCCATCAATGCCAAAGGGGGAGATTGTTGGCAATATGATGAAATTGATTATGCGTTACATTGATGTCAACACTAGCTGTTATGGTTGTTTACCAGCTTCTAGTAGAAGGATTGGATTAGGAAGATTATCAGTTAATTATCACCGGTATGATCTCGATGATGGAATAAGTTTGTATGAATGGTTCATATGTTTTAAAAGTATATTTCAGTTAGTTGGTATTGACTTAATGATCAGATGCTATCTTATGTTCTAGTAAGTCTGCTTTATAGGTCCGGTAAGGGTTTTACTGAACGAGAATTATTGAAGATCTTTGATGTAATGCATAAGTGGTGTTGGTGTAGCTTCTAGAAGGGATTTAGGATGTTGATGGTGATTTTCTTTGTGCCTCGATTGATTGGTGTCATTTCTTTGGCATGTGTGGATCTAATTTAGGTCCAGTGCTACCTAGGTTATGGACCGGTTTTTCATGTAACATGTAGGTGGATCCTCCGATGCACTTCCGAGATGTTTTTATTGATTGGATGATGTTTTTTTGGCCTTAGCGTGACATGTTTTATGATTTTATTTTAGGATTATGTAATGGATCTATTGAATTGTCATTTGGGTGGCTAACCTGATTGGTTAGGCCCCGAGTTCGTATAAATATATGTAAGATCTCATTGTAGATCATGGGAAAGGAGAGAATAATATAATGATCATTTGTACAAAGGATTTTATCGATCATAGTGATTGAATTGGGTTTATGTAAGATATTTTAGACCTCTGGTATTGAGCTTAACCAAAACTGTAATCTGGCATGTTTGATACTATCACAGGAAGTTCTTCTTTCTAGATTGTTGTCCAAATATCTTGAGGTGGTTGGCCTCTTTTGTAGTTAGTGAGACTCCATTATGATGAGCATTACGGTCTAGGCCATGTGCCTTCCTGCATGTGCAGGCCCCTATTGTAATCATATACTTTCTATAGAAGTATCATCTGACTATGGGTAGGGTTTCCCACCATGTTTTTTCCCTTTACCAAGTTTTCCACATATAAATCATGGTGTTATGTGTTATGTTTGCATGGTATTGATTCTTCGGTTTTCAATTATGCTTTAATACTTTATCAGTTATTCTGGTAAAAGGTTTTAAGTGATTTAATTAACATAATTTGTTAACAACTGATTCACCTTCCCCCCTCTTAGTTGCTCACCGGTTATCCTAATAGTCATAACATGTATATCACTATAGATCAAAACATTTCACATACTACAAGACAATCATATTCTATCCCTAGGACTAGTAGCTAGAGGGTGGTGACTAGATGTCTCCTCCTTAGCTAGTCGTGGGGGTGGACCCATGGGTGTGTATTGTGATGTGGAATGTAAATGACTCCACGAAGAGATTCTATTCTCCCTATCCATCATGAACCAACAATATGTGGTTGCCTTTTCTTGGGCCACCACTAGAACACACTCTATTTGCTGCAGCCTCTCTAACAAATTCTTCTCCCTCTCTCATCTGATCTCTAACTCCACCCATAAGGGGGTGAATAGGTCCTCATTTTTCCCAACACTTCTTTGTGGTCTATGCACTATCTGTGAGGAGCTAGGAATGTGTTTCATAATGATGATGTTCATCACTGCATGTTGGATAAGGGAGCATCACTGCATCCCGGATAAGGGAGTGCCACTCTTGAACAACAACTATAGAGATAGAAAGAGGTTTTCATCAGTAACATTCTATATAATCAAATCAAAATAAGCATAAATTAAACAATCATAAAAACACCTTACCTAGATCTCCCTCCTACGAATAGGGGTCATGAAAAGAGACCTCCTATGACTGGGAAACACTAGGCTCTCTGAACCCATAATGTCTATGTATAGTGGGCGAGGGATGGTGGGGACTAGAATCAAGACCCCTTATAGGGTCCTTCTTTCCTTGGGATGGAAAACTTAGTGGATCTAGGGCTATGGTGTCATCTCTAGAGTGATCTAGAACTCCATCTATCTCATCCTCCTCATCCTCCTCCTCCTCTCTATCCCCCTCATCGCCACCATCCTAATCTCCCTCACCATTAGTCTCCTACTCTCCCGCATCATCATCTTGATCATCTATGTCCTCCTCACCAAGGTCCTCATATGTATCAGGGTCCTCCTCATCACCCACATGTCTCCATGGTCTAGGGTTCCCTATAGGGAAGTTTGCAGGAAAGATAGCTCTAGGGTATGTCCTACCCCACCATGTGATGTACTGTTAGCATTTCACAAAGGGAGATTGTTAGCATTTCACAAAGGGATATTGTTGGCATTCCAGTAAGTTTGTTGGTATAAGGATACTGAGAAGCTTGTTCGAAATTGTTGATATAACTGAGAAAGGATGATTACTGTCTTAATAATATTATTTTGTCATTGATATCAAGCAATTGGTTTTCTGATTTAGTATGATGTTGCCATATCTTAATGATTATATTTTGATAAGTATAAAGATGTAAGTAAGTGACACAAAAAGAATGAGAAAATGAAGGGAACTAATAAAGTTATTCAATGGGCAACTTTTACCAAGTTAGATAGTGATGAGATTTTGTTATTTTGATTGTTTTAATATCCTATATATGAGTATTCAAAGACTGAAAAAGAAGGAGAAAAGTTTTCAAGCTATAGAATGAGTAAAGGTTTGATATTGTTCTATGTTACTGAGCATGAAGCTAGTCAATAAACACTAAGGTTATCGATATCAATTAAAGAAGGTTGAATGTCTACCGAGTAAAAGTTCAGTATTTACCGAGTAACAACCGAGCAATAACAGAATGCATTGGATGGATAAATACATCATTAAATGAAGAAAGCCAATGAGATGGAGATGTATAGATGATTGGTATGTCATGAAAGAAGTTTGTTGAGGATATACGACATTGAAAATACAAGAGATAGATCTATAGCGTAGATTGAACGGTCATAACCTAGCATGAGTTCCAAGGAAGGAATACAAGTTCCAAGGCGAGATAAAACATTTTCAAATCAAAGGATACAATGAACCTAGTCAAGTTTGAAGATCTAATGGCTAAGATTGGTCATGGGAAATGTGATCAAGGAGATTAAGTGGTTAGGAATTGTTTATAAGTAAGAAATTGTTGATGAACAATGTATGCGGGCAAATAGAACATTGATACTATAGTAGTGATCACCGAGTATAGAAGACTCAATATCTGATTAAATAATAGATTGTGAAGCCTAGCAAGAAGCAAAATAAGTCTTATGACAAGATTATTTTGAGCACATAGATTTTGCTTTAGCATTTCAGATGTGAAGCTGCAGATATATTTTATACTGTTATTTATTTTGTAAGTGATAGGAAATCTCTTAACTGAGTGGACCTAGCAGTCTTATTTGTAAATCCTCTAGCAAGGTAACATTCTGAATGAGTGTTTGAAATACTTTAACAAGGTCACTTCTAATAAAGTACAAGGTTCTAACAAGTCTGAGAGAAATCTCTTAACCGGGTCACATCTAGCAATGTGTTTATGTAATTTGTAACATGATTGGCTTTTAACCAAGCATACTCTAGAAGGGTATATTTCTTAGTGGGTCCAAAATCCCACAATGGTTTTTCCCTATTTGGGTTTCCATGTTAAATCTGGTGTTAAATGTGTTATGATGTTTTAAGTGTATCTGTTTATGAGTTTGAATGATTTACAGTCATAGTTGCATATCAGTAAAGGCTACCGAGGTTGAATCTGATAAATATATTGCATTGTGAGTTTTTATGATTCACCCCCCACTCTCATCTTAAATAAAAATTGGTATCAAATATTTGGAATCCGGAAGAAAAGTTTAAAGGTACTTGAGGCAAGATTCGAAGATGTATAAAAGGGATGCACCAAAGCTAAACAAGTCAAGTTTCTCCACATGGCAAAAAAGGATGAAGCTGCACTTATCAGGAATTGGAGAATATGCAACATATTATCTGGAGAATGATTACATTGCATATAACACCTCCCCAATGACAATGGAAGAGATAAAGGCAAAACAAGAACATATTCAAGCAATGATTGAAATAACATCAACACTAACCAACTTAGAGCTTAATGACCTAGAAGGCTGCAATGATGCCAAAGTGATGTGGAATAAGCTTATATTTGTGTATGGTGGTGATGAACATGTTTAGAGAGCAAAAGTAGATAGTCTAAGAGGTCAACTTGAATCCATGAGAATGAATGAAGGTGAGAACATAACCCAATACAGTACAAGGTTAAAGGAAACTGTCAATCAAATTAAAGGAGCAAGAGGAACTATTGAAGAAAAGGATGTAACAAGTAAGTTGCTCAGAACACTTCTACCTTCTTATGCCATTCAAGTCTCTGCAATCAATGAATTAAGGTCTGTACCAAACATGTCAGTCTCTTTGGATGCTACTATCGGTAAGCTACATGCATTTGAGTTAAGTAATTTTGATAACAGTGGGTCTTTGGTAAATAAAGTTGAATCTGCATTCAGTTCTTTTCATCTTGGTGAATCTGATGATTACAATGATAGAATGTATAAGTATACTAAAGGAAATCATAGTGGAGCAAGTGAGAGATTCCACAAAAACATGGAAGAGGTACACAAACTATATGAGGAAATCAGAAAGCAAGAAGAGTTTGAAGCATTATTAGCCAAAAGGTTACCAAGAGGCAAAGGTAAGTATAAAGGAAAGTTACCTTTAAAATGTTTTAACTGTGACAGAATAGGACATATAGCTTCTAACTGTCCTGATAAAGAATCTAGTGAAAAGAGAAAATACCGAGATGACAGACAGAAAGACAACCAATACAGAGGACACCGAGACTTCAGAAGGAGAGATAGAAATACATGCCTAGTAGCTGATGAGGAATCCAATGATGATAAATCTGATGGGACTGAGACAGAGGAAGTTGTATATGTGGCTATCAAAGATGGATCAGATGAAGAAAGGTATGAGGAAAAAGCCTTAATATCTCACATAAATAAAAATAATTCTTGGATCATAGATAGTGGATGCTCACATCACATGACAGGTGATAAACAAAAGTTTGTTAAATTAGAAGACTATGATGGAGGCTATGTAAGATTTGGTAATGATGCACCATGTTCGGTGAAAGGGAAAGGTTCTATTACACTTCTTGACAATGCTAAATGTGATGATTTATATTGGGTTGAAGGTTTGAAATACAATTTGTTGAGTGTAGCACAGCTAAACAATACAGGATACCAAATAGAATTTCAGAAAGGAAGTGTCAAAGTTCATGACAAACATGGAAAGTTGGCTGCTACCAAGACACAAACAAAAGGTAATACATTTCATCTTGACTCAACATGGAACAATTTTCTGTATGCTAAAATAGAAGATACCTGGTTATGGCATAAAAGGTTTTGTCATGTAAATTTTGATAACTTGATCAAAATAAGTAAGAAGCACCGAGTAAGAGGTCTACCAAGCTTGGACAAACCTGAGAATGCAATATGCCAAGGATGCCAAATGGGTAAGATGAAAAAATCAAGCTTTACAAGTAAGTCCTACACTTCTAAAGGAATTTTAGATCTTGTGCATACTAATCTTTGTGGTCCCATGAAAGTTCAAAGTTATTATGGTGATAAATACTTCATATTATTTGTGGATGATTACTCAAGGATGATGTCAGTTATGTTTTGAAAAGAGAAATCAGAATCCTTTCAAATGTTCAAATGGTATAAGGCTAGAGTTGAAAATAAAATAGGAAGATAGTTGAAATGTCTAAGATCTGATAGAGGAGGAGAATTTATTTTTGATGAATTTAACCTCTTTTGCAATGATCATGGTATTAAGAGACAAGTGTTTGCATCGAGAACACCTCAATAAAATGGGATAGCTGAAAGAAGAAACAAATCAATTGTAGACTGTGCCAGAACCCTGATGATAGAAAAGAGGGTACCTCAAACATTTTGGAGAGAAGCAATCAGAATTGTAGTTTACACCCTGAACTAAGTACAACTGAAGAAAGGAACTTTGAAGACACCGTATGAAATCTGGTATGACAAGAAACTTAATGTAAGTTACTTTAAAATATTTGGAAGTAGATGTTATGTTCACAAAGATGACAGAAATGGAAAGTTTGATTAGAAAAGCAAGGAAGGAACATTTCTTTGTTATTCTTCTAGAAGTAAAGCATTTAAATGTTTGATCAAATCATCTAATAAAATAGTGGAAAGTGCAAATGTGAAAATTGATGAATTTGTAGAAAGAAATGATGAAGGAAATTTCAAAGAACCAGAAGATTATGAAGAGTTTGTATATGTTGAACCGAGAAGTCCTACCGAGAAAGTTGATGAAGAAAATACTCAGTTACCGAGCGATGAAGAAGATCATATAGAACCTACCGAGCCTATATTAGCCAAGTATGTTAGAAGAAATCATGCATCGAGTCAAATTATAGGAGATAAGGATGATCCAGTGATGACAAGGAACAAATTGAGACAAAACACATGTCTGATATCTAAATTTGAACCGAGGATATTAAAAGAGGCATTTAGTAATGAAGATTGGGTAAATGTTATGACATAAGAGATTGAACAAATCAAGAAGAATGAAACATGGACACTAGTCCCAAGACCAAAAAAGAAAAATGTAATCGATACAAAGTGGATTTTCAGAAACAAGGTAAATGCAAAAGGAGAGGTCATTCAGAATAAAGCAAGACTAGTTTGCAAAGGTTATGCTCAAGAAGAAGGAATAGATTACGGTGAAACTTTTGCACCTGTGGCAAGACTTGAAGGAGTGAGAACATTGTTGGCATATGCTGCTTACAAAAATTTTAAGGTATATCAAATGGATGTTAAATCTACATTTTTGAATGGTATACTAGAAGAAGAAGTTTATATTAAACAACCTGAAGGATTTATTGAAGACAGGAATAAAGATCAGGTATGTAAGTTGAACAAAGCATTATATGGTCTAGTGAAATCACCTAGAGCATGGTATGAAAGACTGTACTCTTACTTAATCAAGATTGGATTTATAAGGACAAGCAAAAACAACAACATGTATATGAAGAATGATGAGAAAAGTGGAATATTGCTTTCAGCCATATTTGTTGATGATATTATTTTTTGTGGAAATGACTCTTTATGAAAGAACTTTGGAAATGAAATGTGCAAAGAATTTGAGATGTCATTAATAGATGAAATAAAGTATTTTATAGGTTTATAGATATTGCAAATAAAAAATGAGATTTTCATTACTCAATCCAAGTATATAAAGGAAATCTTGAAGAAATTTGGGATGGAGGATTCTAAACCTATAAGTACTCCTATGACTACCAATTGTAAACTATCAAAGACTAATGAATCTGCATCTGTTGATAAGACACTTTACCGATCTATGATTAGAAAGCTACAATATGTGGTTCACAGCAGGCTTGATATAGCACATGCAGTAGGTATAGTTGCAAGATTTTCTGCAGATCCCAAAGAAACCCATATGACAACAATCAAGAGAATTTTCAGATACCTGAGAGGCACTGAAGATTATGGATTAGTATATCAAAAGAGGAATGATTTTGACCTAAAAGTCTACATTGAGGCTAATTGGGTAGGAAACATTGATGATAGGAAAAGTACAAGCAGTGGAGCTTTCTTTTTGGGAGACAGACTAGTAAGTTGGCTTAGCAAGAAACAAGGATGCATTTCACAGTCAACAGCTGAATATGTCACTGCAGCATTGAATTGTACCAATATAGCATGGATCAAACAACTGTTGGAAGGTATGAATGAGAAAGTTAATGAGCCAGTAATGATATTCTATGATAATACTAGTGCTATTAACATTTCAAAGAATCTTGTAATGCACTCTGTTGTCCTCAAAATCTAATTCCCTTTAAAATCCTTATAGTGATATGATAAACTCTGTATGCAGAAGAGAGATTAAAGAGAAGGAAACTTTCAGGACAACATATAACAAGGTTTGATTAACCTTCTACACTTTGAACTTATCCAAAGTTCAGGTGGTTATACCTTTGTGAACTGAATTCACACTTTTAAAAGACAAATCCATAGTAAACCAGTCCGAAAACCAGAGGATTTTATCACCTTAAAACCAACTGAAACAAATAAATAAAACTTGTACTCATGTTTAGTATTGACCTACAAGATATGTAAAAGACAACCTTAATAGATGCCAGTGCCTTATCCAAGGCCACGGAGTCATCTAAATTCAAACAATACTTTCACAATCAAATATCTCCACACATCCTATCAGTTTGGCTTCTATAGATCCCTATACATGCCTGAAATACATAAGAATTTATTCATACCAAGCTAAACTGTGTTCATCAAAATTCAAAGTATCCCACATAGAATTTACTGGTAGAAATGATTCTTGCGTATTTAATTCCCCTCCTGAAGAGAAAAGCTAAGAAGCACATGTACTTAAAATTTCCTTACAACCCATATTCAAAAGGAATAACCCTAGATTACTCAGAATGAAATAGTAAACATTTGCAAACATACTTGAAGACAACACAAAGTTTAAACTCAAAACCAATAGTCTATGTATTGATATTACTTCTGAAAGTATTACAAAAACATTTGAATATTCTCCATCAAAACTTGAAAAAAGGCTTAGATAAATTTCTGCAGTGTTTTCTTACAATTCCTTGCGATCCTTCTTTTTACTAGTCCTGGTATCCATTTATAATAATATGGATGCAAACAAAGCTTCGGACTTTCCTAGGAGAGTTTGTTACAATCATTACTTCTTAAGAAAAAGTTACAAAACCTTTTCCAAATGCGGTTACAAGTCTCTTTCAACATCCGAGGCTTCTTCCACTTGTTGTTCTATTACAACATCTTCTAACTGCTCCACATCCAGCACTGCATATTTTCTTGTCCATTCCTGATACACCTCATCAATAGGCCATGAGAAGTTAATCACTTTTGATTTTGTCTTGGCTAATCTTTTCCAAGAATTCCTTATTTTGTTGACCTCTGAATTCAAAAAACCATAATGAGATTTGATTTTCTCAATCTCCTCAATTGTTTTGACAAATATGGAGGCATCCTCTGAACTAATAATTCCTTTTATTCTTAAAGACAATTTGGTTTCTAATTCCTTAAGCCATATTTGTTTGTCCTTTAATTGAATTGGACTAACAAAACCCCCTGGGAGTAATTCAAAAACTTGATCAGTGTACTCCTTCTTGTACAGGTTGATCTTTCTATCTGCATTGTCTACCCCTTCAGCTATCTTTGATAAATCCTTTGTCATATCATAAGTAGCTTTAATAATGGGGTTAGCCCCTACCTCATCATAAGATATACAAATAAGTTATATATCCTGCTCTTTGGGTTTCCACTTGTCAAAAAGAGGCATTAGGCCAACCTTGTCTCCATTTAGCTCATTCCACATTTCCAAGATCTTACTCATGTTATTGTACATTAGTGAGGACCCTATAGACTCAGCAAAACTTAAAATTGTAGCCCTCACTCTCTCTTCATATTTATTTGTATACAAGGCCTGAGCTTGTTTTAGGTTCTCCAATTCATGGGAAGTGATCTCAATCAACTGAGAACTAGAAGGTGCTAGAGATGGTGGGAATTCAATAATGGGGCAGGTAGGTGGAGGCCTTGCAGGAGAAGAGGAGATCATCAATGTTGAGGACTCACCTTGATGGTATTGTCCTACCAACTGACTTTGTAACTTACCAATGATTCTATCTTTATCCCTTACCTCTTCCTTGGCACTATTGTAAGCTTTTAAAATTGTCTCCAGCTTAGCTTGGAGATCTGCCTTTTCTTTTGCCTCTCTCTCTGCTACTACAACACTAAACTTTGTAGTCTCTAACATAGTACTAGCAGCTTCCACTACCCCAGTGCTCTGCACTCTTTTCACTATCATTCCTCTAAGGTAACTTGACCCTGGGGTGTCCTTATAACTTTTATTTTCATCTATTTTAAAAGACCACATGATCAGGGTGACATTATCCTTGTTGAAAGTGACTCCCTCCATAGGTTTGGTCTCCTTTCTTACTGCCTCTAAAACTAGGGCATCTGCTATGTCCCATTCAGGGAGAATGAGTACCCCAGCCTCTGCCACCATGTCTCTTCCTTGCTCAGGAGTGATGGTCTTAAAGTCATCAACCATTTCTTGCTTTATCTCTTCTTCCACCAGAGCTGGATCCTTGTGGGACTTCTCACCTTTCCTCTTTACACACCTGGCATTAAATTTATCAATATTCTGCTTCCACACAAATTGCATGAAAGCTCCTGATATGAAAAAGTTATTATCAGCCAAGAAATCCTCATTGGCTTGCTTGATCTCAGGATCCCACTCCTAGCCTTTGAACTCATTAGTATTAATATTCATCTCAGCAGTAAGGGGCTCTTCTGGCATTCCCTCTTCCACTTCATCATATCTATAGGCTATCTCTCCAAGATTGCCTAATTGTAATAGTTGCTTAGCTACTACCTGTTCATCTCCTACATGAATAGGGAAATGAGATGGGGAATACAAAGTTTCATCAGATTGTACTTCCTTTCCCACTCTTTGTTTCTTTGGGCTATCCTGAATGTCAATGACATCCTGTATCTTCCTCTTCCCTTTTGAGGTAGAAGGCTCCCTTGTTTCTGGCATCAACACATTGTAGTTGGACTTCTTATGTAACATGTAATCACCACAAGGAATTGCTCTAGCAGATGTAGACCTAGTTAGAACTAGTCTTGCTTTCTCAGGGTTGTTCTTAATGACAACCTCCCTCTTTTCTTTCAATGTCTGCATCACATCTTCAAAACAAAGAATTAAGAATTTTACCTTTTCTTCAAAGGGATGAAAGCTGGACAAAGGGTCATAGCTGGTGTCAAATTGGTGCACAAAGTCTAAGGCCTTCTTGTAGGCCACACACTTTTCCTTCCTCAGTTCTTTCTCATCTAAATCAAACTCATTCCTAATGAGGTCTTCAAGAAACTGGAATTGGTGGGGTATACCTCTGCATATTGCCCTCTTTCTGAACATGTCTTTGAAGAAATATTCAAGGTCAGCACACCTGGATACCGCAGTTGATAAATGGTAAGGTTGAAGGAAATCTTCAAAATACTTCCAACCTCCTTTAGTTATTACAAATTGATGTGCTATGGTAACTATAGGGAAAATGGTCCCTTTACCTCTACCTGTTAGCTCTACCCTTTACCTCTACCTGTTAGCTCTGCCTCTTGTACAATACCAATCTACCTGAGGACTTCTACAATTCCCACTTTGAGAGGGACTTGATAGGGCAACAAAAATGGAGTGCCTTTGAAACCATATACTCTGAAAACTATGGAGACAGGGTATAAGTAGATATCACCCCAATTGTGGACAATTTTAATATTCTTGGCAAACTCTTTTGGCCTAATGAATTCCAAAAGAACCTTAGCGACTCTTGGATTCTCTGAATAGATAAGAGTCCTAATCTTGGATGCAAAGCAATTATCAAACCTCAAGTAGCTAGCATCTTCTCTGTCCCATGACAACACTGTACTCCATAACTGCATTGGCATCTTCTCTCCATCTTTCTCTTTCACAATATCCATTCCACTTGCAAAATAGTCACCACCCTTGAATAAAAATAAGTGTGTGAGGGACTACCATCCAAAAGGCCTATCCACTTTCCCATTCTTCATTCCTATCAAGCCTTCATGGATGGCATCAGTGATATAGGAAGCATAATCAAAGGTCACTGCTAGAGAAGGATTTGAAATTTGAGCAATCATTAACATGTAATGAGTTGGCATGTTTGCTTCAGCATCTTCTCCTAAAATTTGGTAGAGTGACCAGTATAATCCCTTAGCCCTAAGGGTGGATAGATTTAAAGAGAAGGGCTCCTCAGTATTGGGTCCTACAACTGTTAATCCACCTATCTTCACAAAGAATTCTTTAAGAGGCCCATTTCTAAGGTGGTTCCTCTACACACTGTAAACCTGAGCTAGTGATTTAAAGTTAATAGGTTCTAAAAAATTGGTAAATTCACCAAGCCCAAAAGCATTTTTGAACTCCTCATTATAAATTTCAATGAGGGTTTTTCCATTTATATCCCTAATACTCCTTGTGACTGGGTCATAGTTCTGTGCAATCTGAGTTAGGAGATCCACATCCATGAATACTCCGAGGACTACCAATTTTCCTACATCTAACTACCAAATGATGTTCATTAGGGTTGGGGAATGTCTCATGCTGAATCCAACCTTGAAAAGACCTAACCTAGACAATCCTATATGTGGATCTCTCAGCCAATTGCCCTTATCATACAATCCTTCTCCTATTTTTAGGCGAGGAGGTCTTGGCACTAATTCCTTTACCTTTGCTGCCACATTAGTTGACATTATCAACTATTCTAGGAAATCATCATAAATCGCCCTTTCTTGGTAATTAAGCTTTCCTGAGAACTCCCTTTTAGGTGCCATCTTAAAAAACTATGCAAGCAACTTAATTACTAGCCCAAACCATTTTGTAACAAATCAAAACCCCAATTAACAAACTGTTAAGTAATTACTAAGCAAGAGTACAAGAGAACCTATTCCTGGCTTGAAGAATTATGTTCTACACCTGAAGAAATTTGCTCTGCACCTGAAGAAATTTGCTTTGCAACCGCTTCTCTGCAACAACTCTTAAAAATGATTACTTCATTCAATTTATGCGAGATCACATACAGTAGTCGGGCTCTTAACTGTGACATTGATACCACATGCTGCGACCGTCCCTTCAGAATTGAATTCATAGAAGAATTCAAAAATTTCGCTCCAACAGGTCACAACACTCTTGTGTATTTTCCTTTTTGCTCTTTCGCCATTTCGCAGAGCATAACATCCTTGCAACTTCGCCTAACAAAATCACGCCAGCTGTCCAATCATATGAGACTTGATCGGTCTTTCCACTGTCTTAACCTCTTTGCCTTTGCATCGGGCCCTACCTCCTTTTCACCATTTCACAAGCTTTAACCCATGAGTATTTTCCTTTCGTGAAGCTATGCAAAGCGTTAGATGGAACTCTAACCATCTAGCCTTTAACTCCTACCGGGACCGTCAACTTTTTTACTAACCGCACCTCATCTTGACAGCTAATGGTTTTTCACTATTTCACAGGGGTTAGTCTACTTCCATCTTCGGGCCATGAAATAATGAGAAGCGTTGGATCAATCTTGAGATTAACATCTTTTAAGTGAGACGTTTATCCAGACATTGCTTACCCCACTTGTTCACCGGTTAACAAATCCCATGTGGCACTTGGCCATTGGTCATGGAAAACTCTTCGGGTTTAGTTCAGAGTCAACCATGTGTCTTACTTCCTATATAACCGTCGGTTACACCTTGGCGGGCTCTTAATCACCTTTTGAAACTACATGTCAATCGACACATCACCATCGAGCTTTACAAGAAGAAGCAGCTGTCATTCAACGTCATGCTAGACAGAACCTCTCTTTCTCTTTTGCCATTTTGTGGGCCTTAATCCTTAGTTGATTTGCAGCCACAAAGCAATGAGAAGCCTTGGATCAAGACAGATTTGATCGTCTTTTACCTTTATGCCTTATCTATTTTTCGGGCCCACTAGCTCTTTCACGATTTCGCAGGCCTTAAAGTAGTAGCATCTTACCTTCATGAATTTACGCGAGATATCAGATCTTGAGAACTTGCATGATACTTAACAGCTTACTTAAAACTGATGGACGTGGGTCTTCTGACTCAGCTTTATCCACGTGGCATATTGTCTTCCTTAAATTGACGTGTCAACTTCTTATTCACAAAAAGAATCCTGCAAGATCCACTTCATCATTACCACCTGTATCTGCCAAGTCATTTCTTATCTCATAGTATGACTCATCTTCTCAGCCCCACCTGTTAGTCCTTAAATCCAATTTGCTGACCACTTTGATTTTCGGCCACATGTCATTATCTTACTTGCCATCTTAACCAGTTGGACTGCTTGCTTGGAACGCCATGTCATTTCGCCATTTCGCAAAAACTATCTTTTGAGCATCATCCTTTCGTGAAACTGTGTTGGCCATTAGATCTTGAGAACTTGCGCATCTGTTATGCCTCTTATGAACCTCTTTTGCCCAGGCCAAAAAACGTTTCTCTATTTCATAGAGAATAAATTGTGAGCATCTCTCAGCCATGAAACTACGCGAGCCGTTGATTCCTTTTAAAGTTAATCACCTTTTAGCCGTGGAAAAGTCTTCACCGCTGGGTCCCGCCAAACCTTTTCACCATTTCATGAAAGGTAACTTGCTGGCATATTTTGGCTGTGAATCAACGCCAGCCATTGGATTCAAAGTGAGATGGAGTCTCGTTAGACTAGATCCAATACACACAATCGAACATGCTTTTTCCTTTCGCTATTTCACATAGCTTAACACACCATCAACTTCACCTAATGAAACAACAAAAGTCATAGATTCATCTGAATGTTGGGCGACACTTACTAGACCTGACAACATTAGAAGGAAAAGGCATAACGCGTAGATTTTTACTATTATTTAACGACCGCCTAGGCAAATAACAAGGGGGGACACTTCACACGACCACAAGACCCATTACTTAAGTGAATAAAGTAACATAAGAATAGAAGCTAGAGGGTTTTTGATCAGACATTTGAGCAATTAAAAACTAAAAACCCTTAACCCTTAAAGACCTAGAACAAATTTGAAGCAACTAATAGCATACCAGACTCAAAATTTCAAAAACTTAGCCAATCATGGGAAAAGAAAACCCATTTCTTAAATAGTGATAATAGCGGCTCTAACTAGGGATGGTTGATCGCAAGGTCAACACAAGAAACTCAGGAAACTCTAGAGAAGCAGACCAAAACACAAACCCAAAAAAAAACAACAAGAAGTAAACAAAATATATACAAACAAAGGACCTACTGTGCATGGACCTCAGGAGAAATAATGCTTCAGGAACTGTCCATACACTGGAAATTCCTGTACTTCATCATTCATATTTTTCATAAAATAAGAATCCTTTCCATTTAAATCACAGACCACAAAAGGTCCAATCCATAATGATTCAAATTTCTTGTGTTTTCCTTTATCCTGTCCTCTTGCATTCCATTGAAGAACAATATCACCAATTTGAAACTTCCTTAATGATGTCCTTTTATCAAAAAGGTACTTAGACTACAATTGGATCTTCAAATTCCTCTTATGATCTAATGATCTGATTTCTTCCATTTCAACCATCTGGATCATTCGGTCCTCCATAGGCTCTAATATTTCCATGTCCTCAGCTTACAAGAACCTATAGACTGGAAGAAGATTGTTTACAGGCACTCTAGCCTATGTACCATATACCAATTCAAATGGTGACATTCCAATGGCTTTCTTGATAGTAATTTTGTCTGCCCACAAAGCTAGTCTCAACTTTTGATCCCATGACCTCCTATTTTCTTCTAAGATTTTCTTGATAATATTCAAGAGGCTTTTATTACTAGATTCTTCTTGTCCATTCCCTTGAGGATGATAGGGTGAAGAGTAAGACATGAGTATCCCATGACTAGTGCAAAAATTGACAAATTCTTCTGACCTAAAACTCATAGCATTGTCCATTACTAATTTCATAGGAACCCCAAATATAGTTATGATACAATCCATCAAGAAATTAATAACAATTTTACTTGTAGCTCTTCTGGTGGGAATAGCTTCAATCCACTTTGTAAAATAATATGTAGCTACTATAATCCACCTGTGACCTCTTCCTAATTTTTCAACAATGTCTCCAATAAAGTCTATTCCCCATTGGACAAAAGGTTCTTCCACTATAACTAGATTCAAGGGTAGAGCTCCTTCATATTTTATCTTGGATGAAAACCTTTGGCATGGGTCACATGTCCTGACATATTCATGAGCATCCTTGAAAAGGGTAGGCTAGTAATACCCAGCTCGAGCTATTTTTCCAGCAGTTGTCTTGGCAGAATAATGACCCCCGCATATTCAATCATGCATTTCAATCGGCATTCTCTTTGCCTAGAATTCATCTAAACACATCAGTAACCTTCCATCTCTACTTCTCCAAAACAAGTCACTCTGAATGAGAACATATTTCTGAGACTTCAATTTTAGGGTTCTTCTTTGATTGTGTGTCATCCCTTCTGCAAATGTTGCATCTCTTAAGAAATGTAGTACCTTTGAATACCAAGGTTGCTTTTCAATACCAGTGACTAAAATATTTTTGATTTCAACATTATTTATCTCAACATTCAGAAGATTAGATTCAGTCATAAGCTTGGCTAGACCTAAGCCTCTCACCAATTTGGTGATCTTTATTTCCAAGTCAAATTCTTGGATCCTATTGATCCACCTACACCTTCTTCCTATTACCTCAGATTGGGACAAAATATCCTTAACTACAGCATGTGGGACATAAGCAGTGACCTTTGCATTCACAAGGTATGGCCCGAAAGCCTTAACAACTTTAACCAAAGCATAAGCCTATTTTTCCATGGTTTCATACTTCAATTCTGTTGCTTGCAAAGACTTACTATAGAAGGCTATGGGATGTTCATATCCCTCATCATCTTTTTGTAACAAAACTGTAGATACTGTATGGTATGAAGCAAAAGAGAACAGAGAAAAGGGCTTACTGTAATCAGGAGATTTCAGCACTGGTGCTTCCTAAATGGCCTTTTTAATCTCATCAAACGCCCTTGATGCTTCTTGGTCCCAACAAAATGTTGTATCCTTTTTAAGCAATTTTACAATGGGCTTCACTATCTCAACAAAATTTGCAATAAATCTTCTAACAAAGTTAACCTTGCCCAAAAAAGATTGAATACCTTTAACATTTCTTGGTGCAGGCACATTGTTTATTGCTTCAATTCTTTTAGGGTCAATTCTTACCCCTTCTTTGGAAACAATATGCCCCAATAATTTTCCTTCGGTGACCCCAAAATGACACTTCTTGGGATTTAATGACACACCAAATTCCAAAGCCTTATTGAACACTTTTTCTAAATGTCCACAGTGGTCATCGACCCTTTTAGAGAAGCAAGTTAAATCATCTTGATAAACTACCATGATGATGTTGATGAATTCTTTAAAGGCTACATCCATAGCTCTATGAAATGTAGCTCCAATATTTTTTAATCCAAATGGCATTCTTACATAGACATATGTTCCCCATGGAGTAGTGAAAGTTGTTTTGAACTGTTCAGATTCTCACCAACACTTGATTGTATCCTGAAAAACCATCCATCATGGACAAAAGATCACAACCAGTTACTCTCTATAGCATGGCTTCCATATTGGGGGAAGAGTAATTGTCTTTTAAAGAAGCAACATTTAAATTTCTAAAATCCACACACAATCTAATGTTCCCATTTTTCTTTCTTACCGGGACTAAGTTGGAGACCCATGAAGAATGTCTTATAGGTTTGATAATCCCCCCTTCTCTTAACTTAGTCAATTCTTGCTGCATCTTAGTTTCTAACAAGGGGTTAATAGGTCTCTGCTTCTATTTGAAAGGCTTAGCATCTGGAAGTAAAAGGACTTCATGCTGAAACAAGTCTTGTCTATATGCCTTTACGTCTTCATAAGAGCAAGCAAAACCATGCTTATATCTATTTAATAAATTAATAAGATTAATCCTAACATGATGGGGTAATTTCTTCCCAATGTATACTAACTTAGGGGATGATTCAATCCCCAGGTTTACCTCCTCCAATTCTTCTAACTTGGTGGTAGACTACTGATGCAAGTGACTATCATTGTAGCTGAACATACTCTCTAACTCTACCAACCCTTTAGGTATCTCATTTGTTTCCAATTGGACCAAGTCGTTTCCGAACACTGTTTCCTTGTTGTCAACCACTTCCACCAATGCATTGCAATCAATCTTCTGTCCATCATAATCATCAACACATTGGATGAACCTAAGAATATCTTCATCATCAGCAAAAACTTGCCAATTATACATGATGCCCTCTTAAATGGCACAAGGTTAGTGAATGATCAACAACACAAAAAGACACAAAACCGTTAGATTGTTAGTGTTAGTCAATCAAAAACTAATCTAAAAAGGCATACCAAGAGAGATACCAAAAACATGCTAATATATCTAACTAAAGAAGGAAAGATAATGAGGCATCTCCAAATGCCTCTTAACATGGTTTTGGTTCCTTTCTCCCTTGTTCCTCTCCTCTCCAAGTTCCAAAATAGTGTAGCTCTCAGCAGCTTTTTGCACTATGGATGCTTATGGAAGATTGAGATTGTAATATTGAGCTTCGAATATGAAATGAGAAGCTAATGCTATGCTATTGATGCTAAAATGATATATTTTAACCAAAATAACAAGGTATTAGATGATTATGCTAAAAATGTTCTCTAAAATGTCTATAGCTTAGATGCATACAAGTTTTCAGGATCTGGATTATGAAGAAATGGGCTCTATTTATAGGAAAAATGGAGCAATGGATGGTTGAGATTGAGCAATCTCAACAAGGGTCAGGATTGAATGATTTCAAATCCATGTGAGGGCTTTCAACCCAATCTCAGAATGACAAGTGTCAATGTGAGATAGGTTGAGATAGAGGGAATAAGCATTAAATGCCTGATATGACCTTGGGATTTTAGAGTCAAGGTTGGTTGAATGAATAAAATCTTTATTCAAAGAATAAAGCTTTTATCCAATGGATAAACTCTTGTGCAAATGTGAAATGGATGAATATGGTCAAAACAATAAATGTTTTGGGGGACAAGTTTGAAATAACCATAAATGGTTATGTAAGAGCCATAAATGGTCATGTAAGAGCCATTAGTGGTCTTGGAAGACATTGGGGGTTAATTTGTTGAACACACAAAGCATTAAATGCTTTTCAAAGACTTTGGAGTCTTTGAGAAGTGACTCCATTTTGCTTAGGAATGTGACAATAATTAGGGGATGGATTAGGCTAATTAGGAAGGGGGTTAGAAGAATCTAGAAGGGGATTAGATTTTGCAAGTGGATTTGGTGGGTGAGGGAAAATAGGATTTTATTAAAATAAAAATTCATTTATTTCAATAAATGTGTGCAAGTTGCATTTGTAGAAAAACGCAAGTGGGGGGGGGATAATGATTTAAATAAATGTTTTATTAATTTATTTAAAAGAGGAAAAGGGGATTTTAATTAAATAAATAGATTTTATTTATTTAATTGATTTGAATTTGATTTAATGAATGAATTAAAATAAATTGAATAATTTATTTAATTAAAATAGAAGAATGTTTGGGGATGAATTAATTAAATATTAAATTTAATTAATTGATGGCTAGTGGATTTTTAATCAAATAAATAGCAAATATTTATTTAATTAAGCTGGACAGATTTGTGTGACTACATTTGCCCCTCTTTGAGACGGTGCGATTTATCGCGTCGTTTCAAAGAAAGAAAAATAGGTGGGAAGAAATGCCCCATAAAATGTGAATTTAATGGGTGTATGCCCCCTCGAGAGATGGGCCGAAAAAATTTCAAAAAATCGGGCGATCTCTCGAAAAAGAACAAAAATTGGCAAGGTGGTAGAAGAGAAAAAGTTAGCCATATGGGTGAAAAATAGAAGAAAACGGGGGAAACATTGAGAAATGGGGGGCTCGGGAAGTTCACGGGGACCATGGCGATGAGCAGGGGGGAAGTTATGGTGACCATGAAGGGTATAAATGGGGTGAAAGGGGTGAAAACAGGATCATTTGTGACCACGACCAGTTGAAAATGAGAGCTCTGATAGTGACGTTTGGAGGAGCAAGGAGCAGCTATGATGCTGATTCCGATCACCGAGCACAAATTCGAGCGAGTCCGACGGTTCCAGCGCCTAGATGACTACGGACTAGCGGTACGCAAATTCGAAAACTCAATTTTTGTGCATTTTTGCTAGGTTTTTAGCTGAGTCCAAGTCAAGTCGGAGCAAGAGCGCTGGAACTTTGGTTTTGACGCTTTTGCTCCATTAATTAGTGCTATTGTGCCGCAATGGCACTATTGTGCCTCTGTTTGAGTGCTTTTGCATTGAATTAGCACTACTGTATGTAAGTTTTAGCGCTATTGGTCAAGTAGCGCTATTGCTGGGTTAATTGAGCGCTATTGATGTGAAGTAGCGCTATTGGGTAGTTGATTTAGTGCGTTTGTAGTTGTAGCGCTATGGTAGAGCGGATTGAGCGCTGTTGTTATAGTTGTAGCGCTATTGTTTGAAAATTAACACTGTTGTTGGTAAAATAGCGCTTTTGCCTTAGGATAAAAAGATGCCCTAGTTTGGATGAAGAAAAATCTCCCGATGCCAATGATTGATGGATTGCGAGGTGAAGTGGGAGTTGTTTTGAACCATAGCAGCCTGATGAGACTTAGGTCATTTGTTAGGATAAATGCTCGTTGAAGTCTATGTGGCCATGATTGCTTACCTGTTGAGACCCGAAGATACTTGATCAAAGTATCTGATGATAGTCTAGGTTTAAACTTAAGAAAGTTTGAAAACAAAACAACTGATGGTGATTGATGAATGTCCATGTGCACGAAGATCTGCGCGTGTTGCAGTTATGCGAGCGCCATCCTACGATACAGGGGTTGCGGGACTGATTGACCCAAGTAGAGATTGATTGTATTGCAGTGATAGGTCTTTATGAGGTGATGCATATGCCCGTGATTCGTATGAATCATGGATTGATCACAGCACTGGCGGAGCGGTGGCACAGCGAGATGTGCACCTTTCATTTGGCTCAGGGGAGATGACAGTGACCTTGGAGGATGTGTGGCACATCCTACGGATTCTGATTCGAGGAGAGCTGGTCACGTATGATAGATCCTGGGGGACTGTGGCAGTGCAGAGGATATTTGATGAGGATGTATTTATTGATGATGGCTCCATTGCTTGGGAGGATATAGCGGCACTATATGAGCCGCTTCCAGCAGTTTTGTCAGGGATTGTGGGAGGATTGCTGTGTCTAGACAGGTGGTCACATGGGTTGGCAATGGGATGGGGATAGGTTATCGAGATGATGATGACCGAGGGGACCCGATTTGCATGGGGGCCGTGCGTGCTGGCGCACATGTATCAGGAGCTCCATGAGGTAGTGTACCGAGGGAGAGGTTCGTTAGCAGTGGGCATGACGCTGCTACACATTTGGGCTTGGGAGCACCTACCAATGACTCGACCGGTGAGTCTGAGATTCCATGTGGTGGATCAGTCGTACATGTTTATGTACAGTGGTATGATGAGTCAGCCCCACTTGGGGAAGTTAGAGTGGTGGCGTCGGGCATTGGATGACCTAGATGCAGTGATATGGCGGCCATACTTGGAGTGTGAGCCATGGGATGATGACGCAGAGGCACTACCTTATGTCTTCATGACCTGATTCCTCATTGGGAGGACCTCCTATCATGTGGAGAGATAGGTGCCTAGGAGAGTGATGAGGCAGTCTGGACGGCAGCAAGGACTGCCTAGTGGATCCGGAGAGTATGTACGGGTGATTCGGGAGAGGTATGCATGGGGTCCAGTGCTACCTTATGATCAGGCACTAGCAGAGTTTTGGACACTGCAGGCGAGGCCATGGGACCTATGACCAAGGGTCGTTGATGCAGGGGTTATAGATGAGTACATGCAGTATCGGGCGGCGCACCCGATCCGACAGATATTGGATCTAGCAGAGCCGATCCTAGCATTTGAGGATGAGAGGGGACAGAGACGGAGGAGGGCAGGAGGGTGAGGAGATGGAGGAGGAGGAGGAGATGGAGGGGGTGGTGGAGGAGGGGGTGGAGGAGGGGGTGGAGGAGGTGGTGGAGGAGGAGATGGAGGAGGTGGAGGAGGATTGGGGATACGGAGTCAGCGGAGAGGGAGAGGTGGACTGCCTCTACAGATCTCACAGGGACCACTGATACCGAGAGGAGTTCAGCTGAGTGGGAGGGGGATGGAGAGAGAGATCTCGATGGACAGAGGAGAGGGGACTGCTAGAGAGGGAGGTGTAGGGGAGGCAACGATGGACACCAGGGAGGGAGCCACTGGAGATCTACGGGATCACATTATAGTGCGCTTGCAGACGTGAATAGAGGATTTGGAGGCAGAGGTGGCAGCTAGGGATGTGCAGCTATTTGCACAGGAGTCGGAGCTGACAGTGGTGTTGCGAGAGAGAGATATTGTAGTGGAGAGATTGGCGGAGCTGCAGGAGAGAGTCCAGACTGGAGTAGGAGCACAGGGGCCTACAGGGGAGGTTATGAGGCAGTTTGGGCGAGCACAGGCTGAGATAGAGTATTGGCGGGGTTTGTATGAGCAGGTGGTGCCAGTGAGTCAGCGAGCTCTCAGTTATACTCAGATGTTGTAGACTCGATCAGAGTGATTGCAGAGGATGCAGAGCAGTGGGGGTGTGATGGGTCCTTTGAGGCGGGGGAGATTAGGGGATGCAGGAGGGAGTGCGGGTTTGATGAGGCGTCCATGGAGAGATGGATCAGGTGGTGCAAGCACCAGTGGTGGAGCAGGGGGAGGTGTTGGGACAACATCTGGCTAGAGTGGCATTTGAGAGAGCTTTTTCTGCATGCATATATGTATTGTATCATTATCTATTTTTTGGACTGTATCTTGGATGGCTCTTGGTAGCCGATTTTGTAGACTTCATTGTACTCTGATATATGACATGAGATATATGAGGAGATCCCATATTTTGATGATATGCATTTGATTATGTATGGATGTTTATGCAGGATGATGAGTGTATTGCTTAGATGGATGTGTGTACATGTATGCATTGATGAGATGTGCCTTATATGCATGTTTTGATGATGATACTGACATATGAATGTAGGCTTACATATGTATGATTTGTTTGATTTTTGATGTAATGTTGTATGTATGTAATGCCATGATGGTGATGTATGCTTATGATAATATGTGAACAGGATTTTGATGTTTCCTATTTTGATATAATGATGAGATGCTTTATGTGATGATGTAAAATGCGATGGTTGAATGAATGATGTTTATGTATGGATATGCATCTAGATGTTTTGTTAAATGAATGCAATATGGATAAAAAATGTTATGAACCTATGTTTATATGATAATGTGTGAAATGAATGTAATATGGCTAAACAAAATGTAAAGTACAAATGTTTATATGATAAGGTGTTAAATGAATGCATATGGATAAACAAAATGTAAAGTACAAATGTTTATATGATAATGTGTTTAAATGAATGCATATGCATAATGGATATAAATGTTAAGAACCAATGTTTTGTAAACAAATGGATTTTATGATTCTAATATGATTTAAGTACAAATGATAATGTGATGATACTATAACTAATGTTTTAATAACTGCACCTTAATGCAATTAAAAAAAGGATAAATGAATGCAAATGTGAATGAATCCTAAAATGAGCATAATAGGATATGTAATTAATGGATGAATGAATGCACTTTTTCACTAAATGGATAAATGAGTGTATACCATAATAAATGATAAAGGATAACAAAATGATGATGGATAATCAACACTATATGAATGCTTAGTAAAGGACTTAAGATAATCAAAGACAACTTTAATCCCATGAATAAATCTACTTATTTATGATTGATGCAATGATGCAAATGATTAATGAAAACTATATGCAAAGTTAAAAATGACATGAATGTTTAATGCAAGATGCAACTAAATGTCTAATGCAAGATGCAACTAAATGTGAGGATGATATGAGCATGAGGAATGCAAGGTTTTGTAAGACTTTGCATGATGTATTGATGATGTATCAGAGTACTCAGTTGTGATTGTATCCAAGACCAGCTTAATTTTCACATTTGGCATATAAATCCTATATATGAATGAACGAATGGGTGATATGCAATGGAATGCAAGATATAAATAGGTGAGATGAAATGACGATCCATAGTGCTCTATTTTCATCATTGAGCTTTAAAATGTTGGAAGAGAATACAAGCATCTTGACATAATGATTCAAGATGACCTGAGTATTCCTTTCATGGATTTTATATAGCAAGTTAATACAAACGACTTGATATAAGGGCCAAGTCGACCAGAGTATTGTTTGCGGAATAGACAAGGATTATCTTTGTTCATGCATGACTTGGATCGTCCTCCTTGATCTTAGGCTAATCATATCCTGAGACAAGTGCATACCATACTAAGAGATAAAACCTTTATCCAATTTTGGATGAGGTAGGAGAAACCAAAGGAAGAGTAGTGTACCTGCAATCAAACAGTATATACATAAAGAATAAAGAATAAGGATCCTTGGTAATGGTTCATGCCCATATGGTCGAGGTATACGCTGTAGTCAGCAAGCCATAGTGATCTATGACTGCATTTGGCATAAGATCACATAGCTTGGTGAACTTCCCACGTAGACACTATTAGTACATGCCCCAGAACTTCATCGGAAATAATGCGCAAACGATACCGAACAATGCTAAAAGATCCTGATACAGATAAATGAATGATTGTACTCACAAATCAACCATGTATTTGATAGCTTAACATAATTTTCTTGTCAAAGAAAACATCACTTTTGTCTTTGTTTGGGTAAGGAAGGATGCATCCTTGTGGAAGACAGTTTTGATTGTTCATGTTGTTTGTGTGGTTCGATTGGTAGATGGTCATCGTGTGAGTATTTTGTCAATGCTTGTTTTGGTATCTGCATGGATGAGTATGTACAAAGTGGTGCCATGTTTTTTGTGTGGATTTTTTCAATGATTGTGTCGATGTTTTTTTGGATTTTTGAATGTTTTTGGTATTTTTGATGAGATATTTTTGAATGTTTTTGGATTTTGATGAGATATTTTTGAATGTAGAACTTTAATGAATCATAAGACAATGTAGAATCCACTTCCCTCAATAGGCTAAATGCATTGCCCCCAGTTTTAGACATGACTATGAAAAAGTGGGATGCTTAGACGCATGAAGTACTATCTTTGATTACAGATCAAATAACAAGCCATGGTTTGGATGGATGGATGTGTGTATGTATGAATGTGATCGCAACGAGCCTAAAAGATACTGGAGTCATTGTCTTTACGAGTGGCACCTGTTTGCTAGGTTTTCACCATCGTACTTACCCAAGGTGCCACCGGAGTGGTTGTTCACCATTTGGATGCATGATTTTTCTTTACTTTTTTGAATATTTTTTGTATTTTCTTCAGGACAATTTTCTGAATGTTTTTGGTATTTTCTGGTATGTAGGGGAGCCTGATGCTCTGTTCAGCTTCGTTATAAAACCATTTGAGGTGCATGCTGTTGATAGGATCTGCAAGTGGTTCTCCTTCTGATGTAGCCAACTGATATGCCCCAGACCCGAACACAGTAGTGACAACATATGGGCCCAGCTAGTTTGATTCAAACTTGCCCTGATGTTCTCTGTTTGGTTGATTGTGAGGATTCTCTCGTAGAACAAGATCACCTACCTCAAATGTATGAGGTCTAACTTGGTGATTGTAGCTTCTACTCATGCGCTGTTGATAGGCTTTGAGATGGTTGTATGCAGCTTGTCGCTTCTCATCAAGTAGCTCCAAGTCCTGAAGGCGGGATACTCTGTATACTTAATCATCGATGAGATTGTGCAAGGAAACCCATAGTGATGGGATCTCGACTTCAATAGGTAAGATAGCTTCTGTACCATAGACCAATGAATAAGGAGTTGCACCTGTAGGGGTTTGAATGCTAGTTCGATATGCCCATAGCGCTGGATTTAGTTGAACATGCCAATCACGGCCGGCATCATTGACTGTCTTCTTTAGTATCCTCAATATGTTTTTATTGGATGCTTCGGCCTGACCATTGCCTTATGGGTAGTAGGGAGTGGAAAAGCGGTGTTGGATATGAAATTTTTCACAAAGTTTGCGGACATCCTGATTTTTGAAAGGAAGACCGTTATCTGTGATGATGGACATGGGCACACCATACCGGCAAATGATGTAGTTGAGGATGAATGAGGCGATCTGCTTGCCGGTGACTTGGGTAAGTGGAACAACTTTGATCCACTTGGTGAAATATTCGGTGGCGGTAATAATGAATTTATGGCCATTGGATGAAGATGGATGGATTTTACCCACAAGGTCAAGGCCCCATTGACAAAAAGGCCATGGTGTTGTGATTGGTTGCAATTCCTGTGCTGGTGCATGTATCAGGTCGCTGTGAACTTGGCATTTCTTGCACTTCCTGACAAAATAGTAAGAATCTTTTTCCATAGATGGCCAATAATATCCAGCTCGCAGGAGTTTCTTGGCTAGTGATGGACCACTTGAATGAGTCCCACAAATTCCTTCATGTACCTCTTCCAAAGCCTTTGTTATCTCATCTTGTTCCAGACATCGAAGGAGAGTACCATCAAGACTGCGTCGGTATAGGGTTTCGGCAATAATGGTATATCGAGCAGTTTGGCGAATGAAGTTTTTTGTTGGTTATTTGATTGGTTGGGAGGAAGGGTATGGTCGCGGAGATAGGTGTAGAACTCACCGTACCATGGGGATTCAGAACTGACAAGGCGACATATCATCTCAGTTTCAGGGATATCATAAGCGGGGATCCAAAGCTGTTCTACCAAGAACTCGTAGCGTGTTGAATTTTGTGGAAGATCTAGGAGAGAGGCGATGGTAGCCATAGCGTCAGCAGCTCGATTCTAATTTCTTGGTATCTGCTCAAAAGTGATGGTAGTAAATAATGTCTTTAGACTATCCACCATTTGCTTATATGGCATGATTTTATCATCTTTAGTCTGATATTCATCGGTGGCATGTCGAATGACCAGTTGTGAGTCGCCATATACTTGTAGTTCATGTAGCTTCCATTGTACGGCTAGCCTGAGTCCTATGATCAAGGCCTCATACTCTGCTATGTTGTTGGTGCATGGAAATGTGAGCCTGTAAGACTTCGGGATGCTATCACCTTGGGGTGTGATAAAAAGAATGCCTGCCCCCGAGCCATGCTTAGTGTATGACCCATCAAAATATAGTTTCCATGGATGTGCTACTATGATAATGAATATCTCTTCATCTGGAAAATTGGAAATAAGAGGATGATCGCATGTGAGGGGTGCATCGACCAACTGATCTGCAATAACTTGGCCTTTGATAGCCTTTTGATCTACATATTCAATGTCAAATTCACTTAGAATCATCACCCATTTGGCCAAGCGACCTGTCAATGCTGCTTTGCTGAGTAAATACTTGAGTGGATCAATCTTTGCAATGAGTTGTACCTTGTGTGTCAACAGATAGTGCCGCAATTTAGTAGCTGCTAGGATTATTGCTAAGAAAGCTCGCTCAATAGGTGTGTAATTGAGTTCATATCCCACCAGTGTGCGAGAGATGTAGTATACAACACACTCTTTGCCTTCTACATTATGTTGTGCTAGTAGTACACCCAATGCTATACTTGTTGCTGAGATATAAAGTAACAACGGTCTACTTGGATCTGGTGGCATTAGCAATGGTGGATTCATGAGATAGTCTTTAAGCGTCTGAAATGCTTGCTGGCATCGGGCATCCCAATGAAAGCGGATGTTCTTGTGTAGCAGATGTGTAAATGGGTGACACTTATCAGCCAGTTGTGCGATGAATCTGCGGATAGATTGAAGTCGCCCTTGTAGTGTCCTTAGCTGACTGATATTCTTTGGAGGTGGCATGTCCATGATTGCCTTAACTTTTATTGGATCGACTTCAATGCCTTTGCTTGAGACAATGTATCCTAGAAGCTTCCCGGAGGTCACTCCAAAGACACATTTCTTTGGGTTGAGTCGAACATGATATTGTTCTAGTCTATCAAAGAT
Source organism: Cryptomeria japonica (assembly GCF_030272615.1). NCBI lineage: Eukaryota > Viridiplantae > Streptophyta > Pinopsida > Cupressales > Cupressaceae > Cryptomeria > Cryptomeria japonica. Next base: position 98,925,278 of record NC_081408.1, on the reverse strand, counting down.
TCTCTCTAATATGTCCAAATGACCTTCTCTAGTGAGTGATTTTGCTAATAAGTCATCAACATAATCTTCCATCATAGTATGCATCATGTCATGGAAGATGGTGGTCATTGCCCTTTGATAGGTTGCTCCTACATTCTTGAGACCAAAAGGCATTACATTCCAGCAATATGTGCCGCATGGACATGTGAAGGCTGTCTTATGTTGGTCCTCTGGTGCGATCTTTATTTGATTGTATCCTGAAAAGCCATCCATGAGTGAAAGCATGGCATGTCCTACTGTCAGGTCTACTATGATGTCGATATTTGGTAGGGGGAAGTCATCCTTAGGACATGCCTTATTCAGATCTCTGAAGTCAGTACAAATGCGGATGCCCCCTTTTGGTTTGCCGATAGGTACAATATTGGAGATCCACTCTGCGTAATCAATTGGTCTAATGAAACCAACATCTAGGAGTTTCTTGAGTTCTGTTTTGACTAGCACTGCAATCTGAGGATGCATCTTACGAAGCTTCTGCTTGACGGGTTTGGATCCTTCTGCTATGGTGAGGTGATGCATGACTAAATCAGGATCAAGCCCAGGCATGTCTTCATATGACCATGCAAAGTTGATCTGACGCTTCTGGAAGAACTCTATAAACTTAGGCTGTTCTTTTGGAGTGAGAAGAGATGCTAGAGGTATGAGATGAGGATTTTTAGGAGTCCCCACATTGTATTCTTTGGTTTCCTCGATGAGAATCGTTGATCATTCCTGTTGTGTACTATCAGGGAGAATGTCAAACCCTTCATCCTCAGGCACCTCAGAGAGGTTTTCACTGTTGGATACGCTCTTTCTTTTTACTTTTGTTGGATCAAATAGTGCCACAGTGTGGTTTTCACTAGAAGATCCATGTTTTAATGTTATATTTTTGCAACTGAAAGGTTTGGCATCCGCCCCGAAGTATGTTGCGCTATTAAGTTCAATTGCGAATCCAGCTTTGTGATCCCCGCTTGGTAGGTTATCCCTTAATTCCAAAAAGTCAATGATGGCCTCATCGTTTTGGAAGAAGTCAAGACATGGGGGATTTTGTTGGTTCCATTCGATGAGTTCAGGGTGGATAATGGGCATTACTTCATCGATTAGGTAAAGTGTGTTAGATGTATCAGTGAGGGTTAAGACATTATGGTGAAGGTTGTTAATGGTACTCTCCCCGTCAAAATCAGGTGTAGGATGAGACGTAGGGTCTGTGGAAGATGTTTCTAGCTCAGGAACCCAAGTGGTCTTTATCTGCGCTTCTCCGTAAACAGGGATATCTTTGCGTGGTGGAGGTGGTGATGTGTCTTCCTCATCTGAAGTGTTAAGTTGCACGGAATCAAATTCCCATTCATGTGAGTCGGTCTCTGAGTCACTTTCCAGCACCCGATTACTATACCATACTGGGATGTCTTTTGAGTTAAATACTGTAGGTGTGGTTGGTCGATGTACCTTTGTAGTGATCGGTGCTGTAGGAAGTTTGATGGGGATCACAGAATCTGATATGGGAAGCAACGGTAATATTGACTCGGTGGTGTCTGCTGAAACTGCTGGTGCCATAGATGCTGTTGCGGGTTCTGATATAGTTGCTACTGCTGATGGTGCCACTGATGGGATTACGAGTTCGTTTGGTGGGATGAGTGGCATTGGTGATAGTTGTGTTGGGGTTTTGAGCCTCAGTGGGGCTGTTGGTATGGTGCTTGAGGGTGCTTTGATTATGAAAGGTGCCCGCTTTGTAGTAGGTTGACATAGTGGTTTGCTAGGTTTTCCTTTGAATTTGAGTTTAGGAAAGACCTCTTTTTCAAAGCGTAAGCCTGTATTACCTTTGGGCTTGAATTCTAGTAATAGAGGTTCATGTCATCCTTGTTTGCAATATCCCAAAGCACTCTGACCATCATACCCCATTCTTTGCATAATGAGGAGACCTTTACCATATTGATCTGTAGGAAGTATAACTCGAGGGATGTCAGTGGTGATGGGATCCTTATAGATCCATTCTGCTAGGTCCTTATCTTGCGTTTCTTCCTCTTGACTCTTTCCAAGAACGAAAGGCATCAAAGCACATGCTGGCGTGACTAGTGGTTGCTGGAGCACCTGCTGTGGTTTACCATGTGTTCGAGGAGAAGTGGGCATTTGTCCCACACAAAAGAGTTGACTCAAGTTGTATTCCCCAGGACCTTCCTCTTCTATCTTCATCTTAAGCTTTTCTTGCTTGGGTATAGTGGTGTTTGAACTAACAAGAGAGGCTGGACTTATATATGATGTGGAGGAAATGGCTTCTCTATTATTAGGAACAGTAATCTCTGGTTGATGGCTGATATTATGGCAATACGCAAAGGGATTTGCATCGCCCAGGATTGTGATCTCTACACCGTTATATGGGAACTTGATACATTGATGGTAGGTAGATGGAACGACTTGCATGGCATGTATCGAAGGTCTCCCTAACAATAGATTATATGGCAGAGGAAGGTCCAGAACCTGACAAATGATGTGCTTTACCATGGGGCCCACTCGGATTGGTAGTACCACAGCTCCTTTGGATGAACGCTCCACATCGTCATAGGCTTTGATTGTGATCTTCTGACGAGGATCCACTGATTCTACCGCATATCCCAATGCTGTGACCAACTGCAGTGTACAAATATTTAGGCCTGCTCCATTATCGATCAAGACTCGCTTGATCCTATGCTGGTTAATAAATCCTTCAATGTGGAGTGAGGCGTTATGTGGTTGTTGGAAGGAAGAGTTGTCACTTTCGGAAAAAGTGAGACAAGGTGATGACTTGAGACTTCCAACCATGGCTTGAAATTGGTCTGTATTCAGATTTGCAGGGACTGACGCCTCTTGGAGTGCTTGATCCAAGATATTTTTATGAGAGGGTGATAGGCACAAAAGCTCTAAAATAGATATAAGTGTAGGGGTTTTGTCTAATTGTTCCACAAGATTGTACTACTTTGGCATGGAGGTGGTGCCTTGTGGAGCTGCCTTGATGGTAACTTTGCCGCGATGTGTAACAACATTGCAATTTGAGTTGGGATTTTTGAAGGTTATGGTTGCAACTTGTTCATTGGCATCATACAGATGATTTACAGTGTAATTATACGCAGCCTACGTATAATCAGTGGTATCAGTGCCTCGCCTGGAAGAGGAAGGATCCCTTTGATCTTGTGAGGGAAGTGGATTTTTGAACATCAAATGATCATTATTGGTTGTTTTTGGGTTATGTCCTTCAATTTCAATTTCTCCTCAGTCAATAAGATCCTGAATAAGATCTTTTAATCGGTGACAATTACTTGTCTTGTGTCCTCTTCCTTGATGGAATTCACAGTGTTCAGTATCTCTCCACCATGCCGGTTTGACTTGAGGCTCATAGTTTGATAGCTTAGGTAGAGTGACCAAATTTTGAGAGAGGAGTTGTCGCAACACTATTTCAATGGGTTCCCCTAAGGGAGTGTATGTGCGTTTCTATTTTTGCTGACGAGGTCTGGGTTCACCATGAGATGTGATGTGACCTTGATTAGAAGGAACATTTGTGTTGTTTTGAGGTAGAGGATTTTGTCCTGCAAACCGAACCACAGGTTGTGCGTTTTGGATAGTCCTGGCATCCACAACCCCATCATTGACAATATTCTTGTTTTTATTCCAGAAGTTTGGTTTATCGCTGTTGAAGCGTGGCCGAGGACCATCTTTGGGTTCATTAAAGATTTTGATGAGTCCTTTCTTGATGAGTGCCCGCTCACATTTTAAACCCTTGGTGATCATATCATTAAAAGAGTTTGTGTCTTTGACATCCAGGTGAAATTCCATTTCTTCGTTTAAGTTGGAAATGAATATTTCCACTAGTTCTCGTTCAGGTAACTGAAGAGAACGTCTGCTAGACATTTGACGCCATCTTTGCAGGAATACTGAGAATTGTTCACCTGGTTTTTGTTTGGTGTTGCACAGATCAGCCATGGTGATGTCGCGTTCAATGTTATGAGAGTAATGAGCTAGGAACTTCTGGATGAGTTCCTCAAATGTTCTAATGCCACCTGGTAGTTGGGAAAACCATGATGTGGTTGTTCCTCCCAAGCTTTGGGGAAAAAGGCGCATTAGGTAGGTGTCTTCATATGCTACTTCAAGACAAGCGGAATGAAATTCTCTGACATGATCACAAGGATCTCCCTTTCCCCTATATTTTTCGAATTTGGGTGTTTCGAATCCTCTTGGAAATGGTGGCATATAAAGATTCCTATCAAAAGGATAAGGACATATGTCATTGAGTGAAAATTGGTTAATCTTGACACCACTATGAAGTTGTTGGGCGAGATTCTCGACTTGTTGCCGCAACATCTCCATTTCATTTGGAGGAGGAGGTGGTGGGTTACCTCGAGGAATGTTATATTTGATGGGATCTCTACCTCTTTCCTCTTCATGGCAACTTTGTCTTTCAGATGCTTGTCTTAATTGGGCAAGATCAAAGTTTGAGGGGAGTTTGGGTCCTTCTTGAGTGAGTTTTAAGAAGTGAGCATCTGCATTGCTCCTGAGTATTTCGTCAAACAATCTGTTAAAGAGAGGGTTATGCTGAGCCCTTTCTATTGTTGCAGGAGTAGGAGTACTTAGGTTTTCGTCATTTGCATTTCCTCCAAGTGCTTGAAATTCATTGAGATTTTCCTCTTCTTCTTCTTCTATTTCTATTTCTCGTTGCCGTGACTGTGATCGGGTTTGAGCCATTTTGTTTATGAGTCTTTGTTGAAATTGCATGAAAATGATGATGAGTTTTTGATGAAATGAGAGATTTGATGATTGGTGAATTGTGGTGCATGTGGATCTCTTAATACTTTTAAGGTAGATGTAACTGAAATTCCTTCTTTGAAATTGCTTGTTTGTTTGATAAGATTTGATGTGATAAGGTGTAGAGAAATCTGAGATATGTTACAGATTTAACTACCTGGTAATGAGAGGATTCACTCATGAACTAGTTTTAACCTGCGTAGATGTGTCTCTTAGGATGAGCTTATCCTAGATGTAGAAACAATCTAAAAAGTGATGTGATGTGTTTGATTCAAGCAATATCTAAAAAAGAGAACTTGGGACAAGAACCTCTTAATGTTTTGAGAGTTGGGACGAATTGATGATGAAGTGACTATGTATGAGTGAGATGATGGATGAAAATGTTTTCAACTTCAATAAAAACTTTGTGTTACAAATGGGACAAACTCTACCTCTTCTCTTTCAGGTGTTGGAGGTATTTCTCGAGCTGTGTTGTAGGTGATGCAGACGTTTGGGAAGAAATTGGGATTAATCTTTCCTCCTTGATTTTTGTGATAACTCAGAGCTCTATATTGCATAAAAGCTCCGCGGTTCAATGATTCAGAATCAAATTTGTTTGTTTTGCCTTGAAGGTACAGACGCATGCGATGTAGAAAGATTCTATGGGAGACAAAGATTTGTCGATTGATATAGAAGAATTTCCTCTTTTTGATCAAAGCCTTTGAGCTCAATGGTCTTCTTTTCAAGTTGATATTCTGATGATACTTCTTCTTTCCTAAGATGTGAAGAATGGTCATAAAGTTTTTGACTCTTTGTTGTTTGCACTTTGTTTTTTTGATGTTTTTGGTTGTTTTGATAGATGTTTGGTTAGATGAATACTTTGTTTTTAGGAAGTGATTTTTCTGACTTTTCTTTGACAAGAAAACAAAGCAAACACACAAACACAAGAATGTTGCCCCAAAGGCACAAATGAGTATGGGTCTAGATCAACCCAATCCTTGGACTTGTATATGACCCTTCCTTTAGATGTATTTTTAAGGTGTATTTCCAAAGCTTGAAGTCGGCTCAATTTGCACTTGGTCTTTAAAATGAACACACTTCAAACACTTTTTATCCCTAAGGTCAAATGGCCAGTTGTGATAAATTTAGCCCACATCTTGATATTTCTTCGACTTTGGTACTACATACCTTATGAATCCTGCCGTGGCAGGTAAGGATGTGATATACTAAATCTTGCGCGGGCATAACAAATAGATGATCCCTATGATGGGGGAGTCACCACTTTTATCAAGCCACAAGTGACTTTTCAAAAAGCTATGTTTCTACTCAAGGAAATATGTATGGTGAGTATCTTGGGAGCAAAACCATCTATGCTCTTGCACTAAATTATATCTCAAATATTCTCAATCAATAGAAAGGGTGGGCTACTACTTAAAGGTGTTTAGTCATGTTCGATGTTTTTGGACATAAGTTCATTCTGCAGTGACTCACTTAAGAGCCTTGTAACTGGTGGTGGGGCCCATTTGTCCTTTCGGCCAGTTACATTGTAGGAACAACTATACCCAAGGCTACAACTTTTTCGCTCTCACCTGATTTCTATAGCGGCTCGAAGGATTTACCATGCGAGGTCATTCCCAAGAGTGATGTGTCTCTTGGCAGGCCTCTCTTAAAAGGATAAAAAATTTGAGCGTTACTAACACTTTTCTCTTGCACCTAGGACCACGAGAGCCAAGGGAGAGGATAGTGTGTGTTAGAGGTAGGACCACTCAACTGACTTTTTGCACAAGCGTGCCAAACATGTAAAACACTTGTTCTTTTTAGTTCAGCATTTGCAAATGTGATCTAACTATTTGGAGATGTTGCTCCAACAGCCATGGTGTTTGTTTTAACTTCAAAGGCACTGTGTTTTGTAATCTAGAATTCGAAAATCCTGGTCAACTTAATGAAAAGCACGTTTTGCTTGAAGTAAATCGCTTGCAAGAATTGGAACAAGTGGATTGTAAGTTTTTAATTGCACCAAAATTTGAAGTGTGGCTTGTAAATTCTTTAGTTTGATGCAAGAAAAGAAACTTTGTGTGTTGACTTTAAGCACCAATATAAAGATGAATCCTAACTAGCAATGGAAGTAAATGTCTATTTTAAAGTGTTTTAAGAGCACCAAAGGAAAATTTGTGAGTTTAGTGATGAGTTTTTAACCTGCACAAACAAAACATGTAAGTAAAATCACTGTTCAAGGGGGGCTTCCACAAGCCTAATAATTTCCATTTTTTTTTCGGTTACAAGGTGAGTTTTACAACATTCTGTTGCAATAGCGCTAGTCTGCGTTTAAACAGAAGCGCTATTTCACATAGAAGCGCTGAAATAAGGATAAAGCCCGTGAGGCAAAAGCGCTGAAAGAGTTTCTAATAGCGCCAAAAGAACATCAAACGCGCCAAAACAAATACAACAGCGCTGAAAGTTTAGCAATAGCGCTATTGTAATGACAATAGCGCTAAAATGGAAATTGTCGGTAGCGCTAGAACGTGTTCAATAGCGCTAAAGCGCAACCTGTGTGACACTTTCAACAATCAAACATGTTAGGTAAAAAAAAGTGAGATGTTTTTGGTGGTTCGATTCACATCAGGTTCACCAAATGATGCCCTCCTAAATGGCACAAAGTTAGTGAATGATCAACAACACAAAAAGACACAAAACCATCAGATTGTTAGTGTTAGTCAATCAAAAACTAATCTAAAAAGGCATACCAAGAGAGATACCAAAAACATGCTAATATATCTAACTAAAGAAGCAAAGATAATGAGGCATCTCCAAATGCCTCTTAACATGGTTTTGGTTCCTTTCTCCCTTGTTCCTCTCCTCTCCAAGTTCCAAAATAGTGTAGCTCTCAGCAGCTTTTTGCACTATGGATGCTTATGGAGGATTGAGATTGTAATATTGAGCTTCGAATATGAAATGAGAAGCTAATGCTATGCTATTGATGCTAAAATGATATATTTTAACCAAAATAACAAGGTATTAGATGATTATGCTAAAAATGCTCTCTAAAATGTCTATAGCTTAGATGCATACAAGTTTTCAGGATCTGGATTATGAAGAAATGGGCTCTATTTATAGGAAAAATGGAGCAATGGATGGTTGAGATTGAGCAATCTCAACAAGGGTCAGGATTGAATGATTTCAAATCCATGTGAGGGCTTTCAACCCAATCTCAGGATGACAAGTGTCAATGTGAGATAGGTTGAGATAGAGGGAATAAGCATTAAATGCCTGATATGACCTTGGGATTTTAGAGTCAAGGTTGGTTGAATGAATAAAATCTTTATTCAAAGAATAAAGCTTTTATCCAATGGATAAACTCTTGTGCAAATGTGAAATGGATGAATATGGTCAAAACAATAAATGTTTGGGGGGACAAGTTTGAAATAACCATAAATGGTTATGTAAGAGCCATAAATGGTCATGTAAGAGCCATTAGTGGTCTTGGAAGACTTTGGGGGTTAATTTGTTGAACACACAAAGCATTAAATGCTTTTCAAAGACTTTGGAGTCTTTGAGAAGTGACTCCATTTTGCTTAGGAATGTGACAATAATTAGGGGATGGATTAGGCTAATTAGGAAGGGGGTTAGAAGAATCTAGAAGGGGATTAGATTTTGCAAGTGGATTTGGTGGGTGAGGGAAAATAGGATTTTATTAAAATAAAAATTCATTTATTTCAATAAATGTGTGCAAGTTGCATTTGTAGGAAAATGCAAGTGGGTGGGGGATAATGATTTAAATAAATGTTTTATTTAATTTATTTAAAAGAGGAAAAGGGGATTTTAATTAAATAAATAGATTTTATTTATTTAATTGATTTGAATTTGATTTAATGAATTAATTAAAATAAATTGAATAATTTATTTAATTAAAATAGAAGAATGTTTGGGGATGAATTAATTAAATATTAAATTTAATTAATTGATGGCTAGTGGATTTTTAATCAAATAAATAGCGAATATTTATTTAATTAAGCTGGACAGATTTGTGTGACTACAATACACATTATCAAGGATGGCAGGCCTAGATTTTATTTCCATAGTGGATATGCCAGTTAGTGTTGCATCATCTTTTTTCAATGCAACATTAGCTAAAAAGTCTGCCATGATATTCTTTGATCTCTCTATCCATTTAATAGAAAATGCACTAAAATGCTCAATGACATCCCAAACTGCATGTTTATATCTCTTTAACCTATCATTTTTGGATGCATATTTGGATCTTACCTGAGAGACAACCAATTCTGAATCCCCTAAAACTTTCAACAGTCGTATCCCATGCCTCTTTGCAACTTCAAGCCCCAATAATAGAGCTTCATACTCAGCAGTATTGTTTGTGCACTTAAAGGCTAATAGAAAAGAATATTTAAAAGTTATACCTGATGGAGATACAAAAAGGACTCCTGCTCCAGACCCTTCTTTGGAGAAAGCTCCATCAAAATACATCTACCATAAACCATGTTATTGTGATTCTAGTTCAATCACAATGGAGTCAATATTCTTCAAGTGAGGTAAAATTGGTTGTAGTCTGAAATTATCAAGATCCACATCAATCACACAATTGAGCATATTAGGATCTACATTTTCAATTACTCTAGGAGCACGGGGCTCTCTATACAACTTGACCTGATTCCCATTGATTGGGATGGTAGCATAAGACAAATCCAATTGGACATTTCCTCCTACTGCTGCTTCCCATTGCCTGGACAACAACATACCATAATGGGGTTTAGTGTCAGTAACAATAACATCCATTTTGTAAGTTTCCTCAGGAAATGCTGCTATCTTCACTTCAACATCTCTCATTGTACCCATCATAGGTACTTCCTTGTTATCCATAGCATAGCATTTTCCTTATACAGTAGTTACTGATAGTCCTAGTTCTTTCATAACACCATAAGGCATTACATTAGCAGCTGCTCCTGAATCTATCATACAATTTTTTATTAGCCGGTTATTTACTAGCAAAGTAACATAAAAAGGATCTACCTGTGAAGGCTCTTTTGTAATAGTTGTTCTGACATAAACCTCTGGGGTTTGGAACTCCTGATCCTTTCCATTTTTGACTAAAATAGTGGGTAGGACTATGTTACTATTAGATATATTAGAAAATAGAGATAATGCAGCTTCTCTATGTTCTTTTATTTTTAGTAGCTCTATTAATAGGACAGTAACTTTCATTTGTGTAAGAGCTTGAGCCATGTCAAATGTGGAATTACTGCTTAATTCAGTATTAGCTCTAACTCTTTTTGCCTTAGGCTGATTTGCCTTCTTTGTTGTGGCAGCTCCTTTTGTATCATTGGTATTTTTATCCTCTATACTCTTGGATACATCTTTAATCCGATCTTTCTTTTCCTGATTCACTGGAGGAGTAGTAGCACTACTTGTTGCCCCCTTTTGAGTAACCTCTTTTATAAACATAGAACTAGGTTCACCCTGATCAGTATCCCTTTTGGTACTCCTTAGGTTGTAATTGTGTTTTGCCTTAGCTATAGCAGCTTTGGTGAGATTTTTTACTTCTTCCTCACTAGGTCTTCTAAGATGAACCTCTTCATCTTCAATGGTTACCACGTTCAGTGTAGGATGCCAATCCAGTGTTATTTGTCCTTGAACAGACCTTTCATTATCCAATACATCACTACATTCACTTTGTACAGATTCCTCATCACTTTCTACAATGGTCCCAAACATGTTAATGTTAGGCTCAGTTTCTTGTCTCATGGATTCTTCATGACCTTGAGCTACTGCACACTGATGAGGAGAATGTGGCCCATCACAAGAAATACACCAAGGAGTGTTTTCTATATTATGGACATTTTTCCCTTTTAAGGGATTCGGGGTATCCTAACTCTGAGCATTTTTAGGCTTCTCGTTCTGGGGCTTGCCATCTTTCCAGTTGGTATTATAGGGCATATCATGTAGTCTAGGGGGTCTATCTTGCCAATTATAATGAGGCTTATCATTTTTATTTACCTTGGTAGTTAGATCCTTCATAGCAATAACCAACTTTTCTATCTTGTCCTCCTCCTTAGCAACTTTGTTGGGTTGCTGTTTTGTTTCTTGCCATTACCTACCATCTGTTCTCCTTCCTAACTTCCCAGATGCTTTCCTATTGCTTTCCACATTAATAGAAATTCTAAATGCACCCCTCAGGTTATGTGGATTTTTATCCCTTAAGATATAGGCCATTTTAGAATCAAATGCATTATAATAGGTGTTCAGACACATGTTATCATCTAACCTCATCACTTGATACAATCTATGCATAGCCTTTTGAAATCTAGCATTAAAATTAGTGACCATTTCATTATCAGATTTTCTAATGTTATTAAATTCATTGAGCATGAAGCTCACATTTGTTTTGTCACCATATTGTTCTTGAAAACAATTCTTAAAGTCCTCCCAAGACCCAATGCTATTAATTGGGAGACCTTTGTACCAATCTCTTGCATCATCAACCAAGGACTGAACAAAAAATTTCATTATAACATCTTCATCCACTATCTCATAATCATTTATTAAGTCACCAAAATATTTTATATGCTCCTTAGCACTAATTGCATTATTTCCAGTAAATTTATGGAGTCTGTCCCTTAACTCAGTAGGAACATGGTTGGGATATCCTGGGATCCCATCAAAAAACAATTTTCTATACTACTCTAAATTGATAGGTCTCCTTTGAAAAGGGTTAACAACATTATTATTTCCCATGTTCTTTCTGACATTTGGAATTGGGGTCTGAGATATTTGGTTATGCAGATTGTTTACAGGGGCTTGACTAACTGTTGTTGTATTAGCAGGCACAACAGGATGAATTTTAACTGGAGGAAGGGAAATTTGTTGAGGATTAGGCTTACTAAGATCTTTTGATGGAAAAATGATAGGAGGAGCTTTTAGATAACTAATTTTTCTTTTAACTTCCTGATTAGCCACTTCCAACTCAACTTTCTCTAACTCCATTTGTAGATCCTCCTTTTCCTTCCTCATTCTTTCCATCTCTCTCTCATGTGTTGATAGCCTATGAGAAATTTCCTCTGTATTTCTAGATCCAGTTCCATCATCCACCCACTTCTGCTTTCCTTTATCAACATTATTCTTAGGAGGTTGTGAATCACTAAGCACTTCCCTATTTGGTTGGATTACTAACCTATATGCTAGCTTGGCCTTAGGGATTATAATTTCTCTAATCACAGGACCTTCCTCATCACTCTTTTCTTTTTCCTTAGCCAACACTTCAAGATCAACTATCTATCTAAGAAGCCTATCTCTCTCCATTAGTTTTGCTTTGACTTCTTTTTCCCTATTTGCTTTCTTTTGGGCTCTTAAGGAGATTAAGTGATGAACCCTTCTATTTAACTCTTCTATCTCTTGTGACACTTTATCTTCATCAGGGAAATTCTCCTAAGAGTTAGATACATTGACTTGATCTATATCAATCAAGCTGATGTTTCCATCAATTGTTCTAGGCACAGAATTTTTGATTGCATTTGAACTAGTCCTATCTCTTGTAGAAACACTAACATGAGATATATCTTGATTTAAAGCATGAATATTATCTATATTTCCGAATAATCCAGAATGGAAACCTAATATATCTTGTTCAGATTGTCTGGAAGAAGAATTAGATTTTCCATAAACAAGTCGATCAGGTATCTTACCGGTATTGTTATTCTTATGCACCCAAGCAACATTTGATGGTTCATGAAGCATTGATCTCTTCTGACCTCTTCATGATTGTTCAGGCAAACCTTCTTGCAAGGTTTCATGAGGATGCTTCTTGATGAATGACCTCATGTTTTTTCCTCCTTGCATTATGCTTGTCTCCCCTTTAGAATTATTTGTATTTCACAAGGACTGGTTTCAAGATAACAGAGTCGCCACCCACAAGACTATGGGAAAAATAGAAAACAAGCTTTGGATAAAATATTGCAAAACTTCAGACCAAAAATCATATATCAAAAGAAATAGAGGGAACTTCCAAATAGAGACTTCTAGACACCATTTCTATATTCATTGAAGCACCAATCTATTCCACAAATACACCATGACTTTCATTATAAATTTAAAGCACAAATCTACGTCTAGATTCCCACTGTGACTCTCCCCAGTAGAGTCACCACTTTTGTTGTTCTCAAAATCTGATTCCCTTTAAAATCCTTATAGTGATATGATAAACTCTGTATGCAGAAGAGAGATTAAAGAGAAGGAAACTTTCAGGACAACATATGACAAGATTTGATTAACCTTCTACACTTCAAACTTATCCAAAGTTCGGGCGGGTATACCTTTGTGAAATGAATTCACACTTTTAAAAGACAAATCTATAGTAAACCAGTCCAAAAACCAGTGGATTTTATCACCTTAAAACCAACTGAAACAAAGAAATAAAATTTGTACTCATGTTCAATATTGACCTACAAGATATGTAAAAGACAACCTTAATAGATACCAGTGCCTTATCCAAGGCCACAGAGTCATCTAAGTTCAAACAATACTTTCACAATCAAATATCTCCACACATCCTATTAGTTTGGCTTCTGTAGATCCCTATGCATGCTTGACATACATAAGAATTTCTTCGTACCAAACTAAACTGTGTTCATCAAAATTCAAAGTATCCCACAAAGAATTTACTAGTAGAAATGATTCCTGCATATTTAATTCCCCTCCTGAAGAGAAAAGCTAAGAAGCACATCTACTTAAAATTGCCTTACAACCCATATTCAAAAGGAATAACCCTAGATTACTCAGAATGAAACAGTAAACATTTGCAAACATACTTGAAGACAACACAAAGTTTAAACTCAAAACCAATGGTCTATTTATTGATATTACTTCTGAAAGTATTACAAAAACATTTGAATATTCTCAATCAAAACTTGAAAAAAGGCTCAGATAAATTTCTGCAGTGTTTTCTTACAATTCCTTGCGATCCTTCTTTTTACTAGTCCTGGTATCCATTTATAATAATATGGATGCATACAAAGCTTCAGAATTTCCGAGGAGAGTTTGTTACAATCATTACTTCTTAAGAAGAAGTTACAAAACCTTTTCCAAATGTGGTTACAAGTCTCTTTCAACATCTATGGCTTCTTCCACTTATTGTTTTGTTGCAACATCTTCTAACTGCTCCACATCCAGCACTGCATATTTTCTTGTCCATTCCTGATACACCTCATCAGTAGGCCATGAGAAGTTAATGACTTTTGCTTTTGTCTTGGCTAATCTTTTCCAAGAATTCCTCATTTTGTTGACCTCTGAATTCAGAAAACCATAATGAGATTTGATTTTCTCAATCTCCTTAATTGTTTTGACAAATATGAAGGCATCTTTTGAACTAATAATTCCTTTTATTCTTAAAGACAATTTGGCTTCTAATTCCTTAAGCCATATTTGTTTGTCCTTTAATTGAATTGGACTAACAAAACCCCCTGGGAGTAATTCAAAAACTTGATCAGTGTACTCCTTCTTGTACAGGTTGATCTTTCTATCTGCATTGTCTACCCCTTCAGCTATCTTTGTTAAATCCTTTGTCATATCATAAGTAGCTTTAAAAATGGGATCAACCCCTACCTCATCATAAGATATACAAATAAGTTCTATATACTTCTCTCTGGGTTTCCACTTGTCAAAAAGAGGCATCAGGACAACCTTGTCTCCATTTAGCTCATTCCACATTTCCAAGATCTTACTCATGTTATTTTACATTAGTGAGGACCCTATACTGTCAGCAAAACTTAAAATTGTAGCCCTCACTCTCTCTTCATATGTCTTTGCATACATGGCCTGAGCTTGTTTTAGGTTCTCCAATTCATGGGAAGTGATCTCAATCAACTGAGAACTAGAAGGTGCTAGAGATGGTGGGAATTCAATAATGGGGCAGGTAGGTGGAGGCCTTGCAGGAGAAGAGGAGATCATCAATGTTGAGGACTCACCTTGATGGTATTGTCCTACCAACTGACTTTGTAACTTAGCAATGATTCTATCTTTACCCCTTACCTCTTCCTTGGCACTATTGTAAGCTTTTAAAACTATCTCCAGCTTAGCTTGGAGATCTACCTTTTCTTTTGCCTCTCTCTCTGCTACTACAACACTAAACTTTGTAGTCTCTAACATAGTACTAGCAGCTTCCACTACCCCAGTGCTCTGCACTCTTTTCACTATCATTCCTCTAAGGTAACTTGACCCTGGGGTGTCCTTATAACTTTTATTTTCATCTATTTTAAAAGACCACATGATCAAGGCGACATTATCCTTGTTGAAAGTGACTCCCTCCATAGGTTTGGTCTCCTTTCTTACTGCCTCTAAAACCAGGGCATCTGCTATGTCCCATTTAAGGAGAATGAGTACCCTAGCCTATGCCACCATGTCTCTTCCTTGCTTGGGAGTGATGGTCTTAAAGTCATCAAACATTTCTTGCTTTATCTCTTCTTCCACCATAGCTGGATCCTTGTGGGGCTGCTCACCTTTCCTCTTTTTATAACTGGCATTAAATTTATCAATATTCTGCTTCCACACAAATTGCATGAAAGCTCCTGATGTGACAAAGTTATTATCAGCCAAGAAATCCTCACTGGCTTGGTTGATATCAGGATCCCACTCCTAGCCTTTGAACTCATTAGTAGTAGTATTCATCTCAATAGTAAGGGGCTCTTCTGGCATTCCCTCTTCCACTTCATCATATGTGTAGGCTATCTCTCCAAGATTGCCTAATTGTAAGAGTTGCTCAACTACTGCTTGTTCATCTCCTATATGAATAGGGGATTGAGATGGGGAATAAAAAGGTTCATCAGATTGTACTTCCTTTCCCACTCTTTGTTTCTTTGGGCTATCCTAAATGTCAATGACATCCTGTATCTTCCTCTTCCCTTTTGAGGTAGAAGGCTCCCCTGTTGCTGGCATCAACACACTGTAGTTGGACTTCTTACGTAACATGTAATCACCAGGAGGAATTTCTCTGGTGGATGTAGACCTAGTTAGAACTAGTCTTGCTTTCTCAGGGTTGTTCTTAATTAAAAGCTCCCTCTTTTCTTTCAATGTCTGCACCACATCTTCAAAACAAAGAATTAAGAATTTTACCTTTTCTTCAAAGGGGTGAAAGATGGACAATGGATCATAGCTGGTGTCAAATTGGTGCACAAAGTCTAATGCCTTCTTGTAGGCCACCCACTTTTCCTTCCTCAGTTCTTGCTCATCTAAATAAAACTCATTCCTAATGAGGTCTTTAGGAAACTGGAATTGGTGGAGTTTACCTCTGCATATTGCCCTCTTTTTGAACATGCTGTCAAAGAAATCTTTAGGGTCAGCACACCTAGATACTGTAGTTGATAAATGGTAAGGTTGAAGGAAATCTTCAAAATACTTCCAACCTCCTTTAGTTATTACAAATTGATGTGCTATGGTAATTGTAGGGAAAATGGTCCCTTTACCTCTACCTGTTAGCTTTGCCTCTTGCAAACTACCAAGTAGATATCACCCCAATTGTCAACAATTTTAATATTCTCAGAAAACTCTATTGGCCTAATGAATTCCAAAAGAACCTTAGGGACTCTTGGATTCTCTAAATAGATAAGAGTCCTAATCTTGGATGCAAAGCACTTATCAAACCTCAAGTAGCTAGCATCTTCTCTGTCCCATGACAACACTATACTCCATAACTGCACTGGCATCTTCTCTCCATCTTTCTCTTTCACAATATCCATTCCTCTTGCAAAATAGTCACCACCCTTGAATAGAAATAAGTGCATGAGGAGGGAGTACCATCCAAAAGACCTATTCACTTTCCCATTCTTTATTCCTATCAGGCCTTCATGGATGGCATCAGCGATATAGGAAGCATAATCAAAGGTCATTGCCAGAGAAGGATTTGAAATTTGAGCAATCATTAACATGTAATGAGTTGGCATGTTTGCTTCAGCATCTTCTCCTAAAATTTGGCAGAGTGACCAGTATAATCCCTTAGCCCTAAGGGTGAACAGATTTAAAGAGAAGGGCTCCTCAGTATTGGGTCCTACAACTGTTAATCCACCTATCTTCACAAAGAATTCTTTAAGAGGCCCATTTCTAAGATGGTTCCTCTACACACTGTAAACCTGAGCTAGTGATATAAAGCTAATAGGTTCTAAAAAATTGGTAAATTCACTAAGCCCAAAAGCATTTTTGAACTCCTCATTATAAATTTCAATGAGGGTTTTTCCATTTATATCTCTAATACTCCTTGTGACTGGGTCATAGTTGTGCGCAATCTGAGTTAGGAGAACCACATCTACGAATACTCTAAAGACTACCAATTTTCCTACATCTAACTCCCAAATGTTGTTCATTGGGGTTGGGGAATGTCTCATGCCGAATTTGACCTTGAAAAGACCTAACCCAGACAATCCTATCTTTGGATCTCTCAGCCAATTGCCCTTATCATACAATCCTTCTCCTATTTTTAGGTGAGGAGCTCTTGGCACTAATTCCTTTACCTTTGCTACCACATTAGTTGACATTGTCAACTGTTCTAGGAAATCATCACAAATTGCCCTTTCTTGGTAATTAACATTTCCTGAGAACTACCTTTTAGGTGCCATCTTAAAAAACTATGCAAGCAACTTAATTACTAGCCCCACCCATTTTGTAACAAATCAAAACCCCAATTAACAAACTATTAAGTAATTGCTAAGCAAGAGTACAAGAGAACCTATTCCTAGCTTAAAGAATTATGTTCTGCACCTGAACAAATTTGCTCTGCACCTGAAGAAATTTGCTCTGCAATTGAAGAAATTTGCTCTGCAACTACTTCTATGCAACAACTCTTCAAAATGATATCTTTATTCAATTTATGCGAGATCATATACGGTAGTCAGGCTCTTAACTGCAACATTGATACCACATGCTTCGGCCGTCCCTTCATAATTGAATTCATAGAAGAATTCGAAAATTTCGCTCCAACGGGTTACAACACACCTGTGTATTTTCCTTTTTTCTCTTTTACCATTTCACAGAGCATAACATCCTTGCAACTTCACCTAACAAAATCATGCCAGCAATCCGATCAGATGAGACTTGATCGGTCTTTACACTTTCTTAACCTCTTTGCCTTTGCAACTGACCCTACCTCCTTTTCGCCATTTCGCAAGCTTTAACCCTTGAGCATTTTCCTTTTGTGAAGCTATGCCAAGCATTGGATGGAACTCTAACCACCCAGGCTTTAACTCCTACCGGGACCGTCAACTTTTTTACTAACCGTGCCTCATCTTGACGGCTAACAGTTTTTTGCTATTTCGTAGGGGTTAACCCACTTCCATCTTCGGGCCACAAAACAATGAGAAGCGTTGGATCAATCTTGAGATGAACATATTTTAAATGATACCTTTATCCATACATTGCTTACCCCACTTGTTCACTGGTTAACAAATGCCACATGGCACTCAGCCATCAGCCCTGGAAAACTCTTCGGGTTTAGTTCAGAGTCAACCATGTATCTTACTTCCTATATAACCACTGGCTACACCTTGGCAGGCTCTTAATCACCTTTTGAAACTACGTGTCAATCGACACATCACCATCGAGCTTTACAAGAAGTAGCAGCTGTCATTCCACGTCATGCTAGACTGAACCTCTCTTTCTCTTTCACCATTTCATGGGCCTTAATCCTCAGTTGATTTGCAGCCACGAAGCAACAAGAACCCTTGGATCAAAACAGAGTTGATCATCTTTTACCTTTATGCCTTATCTATTCTTTGGGCCCACTAGCTCTTTCACCATTTCACAAGCCTTAAAGTAGTAGCATCTTACCTTCGTGAATTTACGTGAGCCGTCAGATCTCGAGAACTTGCATTATACTTAATAGCTTACTTAGAACCAGCGGACGTGGGTCTTCTGACTCAGCTTTATCCACCTGGCATATTGTCTTCCTTAAATTGATGTGTCAACTTCTTATTCATAGAAAGAATCCTACGAGATCCACTTCATCATTACCACCTGTATCTGCCAGGTCATTTCTTATCCCGCAGTATGACTCATCTTCTCAGACCCACCCGTTAGTCCTTAAATCCAATTTGCTGACCACTTTGATTTTCGGCCACATTTCATTATCTTACTTGCCATCTTAACTAGCTGGACTGCTTGCTTGGAATGCCATGTCATTATGCCATTTCACGAACACTATCTTTTGAGCATCTTCCTTTCATGAAATTGCGCTGGCCGTTATATCTCGAGAACTTGCACATCTATTATGCCTCTTATGAACCTCTTTTCCCCGGGCCAAAAAACCTTTCACTATTTCACAGAGAATAAACTATGAGCATCTCTCAGCCACGAAACTACGTGAGTCATTGATTCCTTTTAAAGTTAATAGCCTTTTAGCCATGGAAAAGTCTTCACCGCTAGGTCCTACCAAACCTTTTCACCATTTCGCAAAAGGTAACTTGCAGGCATATTTCGGCTGTGAATCAATGCCAGCCATTGGATTCAAAGAGAGATGGAGTCTCGTTAAACTAGATCCAATAGACATAGTTGAACATGCTTTTTCCTTTCACTATTTCACATAGCTTAACACACCAGCAACTTCCCCTAACAAAACAACAAAAGTCGTAGATTCATCTGAAAGTTGCGTGACACTTACTGCACCCGACAACATTAGAAGGAAAAGGCATAAGGCGTATATTTTTACAATTATTTAACGACTGCCTAGGCAAATAACAAGGGGGGACACTTCACATGACAACAAGACCCATTACTTAAGTGAATAAAGTAACGTAAGAATAGAAGCCAGAGTGTTTTTGATCAGACATTTGAGTGATTAAAAACTAAAAACCCTTAACCCTTAAAGATGTAGAACAAATTTGAAGCAACTAATAGCATACCGGACTCAAAATTTCAAAAACTTAGCCAATCATGGGAAAAGAAAACCCATTTCTTAAACAGTGATAACACACTCTAAGACAAATCATATCTCTATAAAGTATCATTATCTCAGAGAAGAAGTTCAAGAGAAGAAAGTTGTGCTGGAATATATTAGTTCAAAGGAACAAATAGTAGACATCTTCACAAAGCCACTACAAAGGGACACATTTGAGTATCTCAGAAGTAAGTTAAGGGTCCTACCCCTATCTATTACTCACTAACAGAGTTTGGTGAAAGCATCAATTCTATGAATCTACAAGATAACTATTTATGAGTTGATGTTGCTTTACACACTTTAGGAGGTTACCTAAAGTTGTGCAGAAAATAGTGATTAAAGACAAGCTACTATGATCGAGACTGAGATGATACATTTGTATTTTCAGCAAGAAAATTACTTCATAGGGGAAGAAATCATGAATTAGTTTTACTTTTTGGCATTGTTGTCAAAGGGGGAGAAGAGTAATTAGTAGAGACTAATAGGTGAAGATGGGAGAAGACTAATGACTGGGGGAGAATTCAAGGATAACAAGAGAAGATTAACAACAATTCAAATCTGAATCAATTGAAATAAAATCAAGTTGGTATTGCCATTAAAAGTTGGTTTTGCCATTAATGCCAAAGGGGGGGATTGTTAGCATTTCACAAAGGGAGATTGTTATCATTTCACAAAGGGTGATTGTTGGCATTCCAGTAAGTTTGCTGGTATAAGGATATTGAGAAGTTTGTTGGAAATTGTTGATATAACTAAGAAAGGATGATTACTGTCTTAATAATATAATTTTGTTATTGATGTCAAGCAATTGATTTTCTGATTCAGTATGATGTTGCCATATCTTAATGAGTATGTTTTGATAAGTATAAAGATGTCGATAAGTGACATAGAAAGAATGAGAAAATGAAGGGGAGTAATAAAGTTATTCAATTGACAACTTTTACCGAGTTAGATAGTAATGAGATTTTCTTGTTTTGATTGTTTTAGTATCCTATATATGAGTATTCGAAGACTGAACAAAAAGGAGAAAAGTTTTCAATCTATAGAATGAGTAAAGGTTTGATATTGTTCTATGTTACCGAGCATGAAGCTAGTCGGTAAACACTAAGGTTATCAATATCGGTTAAAGAAGGCAGAATGTCTACCGAGTAAAAGTTTAGTATTTACCGAGTAACAACCGAGCAATAACAGAATGCATTGGATGGATAAATACATCCTTAAATAAAGAACCCAATGAGTTGGAGATGTATAGATGATTGGTATGTCATGCAAGAAGTTTGTTGAGGATCTACAACATTGAAAATACAAGGGATAGATCTATAGCGCAGATTGAACGGTCATAACCTAGCACAAGTTCCAAAGAAGGAATACAAGTTCCAAGGCAAGATAAAATGTTTTCATATCGAAGGATACAATGAACCTAGTCAAGTTTGAAGATTTGACGGCTAAGATTGATCATGGGAAATGTGATCAAGGAGATTAAGCAGTTAGGAATTGTTTATAAATAAGAAATTGTTGATGAACAATGTATGCGGGCAAATAGAAGAACATTAATACTACAGTAGTGATCAATGAGTACAAAAGACTAAATATCTGATTAAAGAACAGATTGAGAAGCCCAACAAGAAGCAAGATAAGTCTTATGACAAGATTATTTTGAGCACATAGAGTCTGCTTTAGCATTTCAGATGTGAAGTTGCAGATATATTTTATACTATTATTTATTTTGTAAGTGATAGGAAATCTCTTAACTGAGTGGACCTAACAGTCTTATTTGTAAATCCTCTAGCAAGGTAACATTCTGAATGAGTGTTTGAAATCCTTTGACAAGGTCACTTCTAACAAAGTGAAAGATTCTAACAAGTATGAGGGAAATCCCTTAACCTGGTCACATCTAGCAATGTGTTTATGTAATTTGTAACAGGATTGACTTTTAACCAAGCATACTCTAGAAGGGTATATTTCTTAGTGGGTCTGAAATCCCACAATGGTTTTTCCCTATTTGGGTTTCCACATTAAATCTGGTGTTAAATGTGTTATGATGTTTTAAGTGTATCTATTTATGAGTTTGAATGATTTACAGTCATAGTTGCATATCAGTAAAGGCTACCGAGGTTGAATCTAATAAATATATTGTATTGTGAGTTTTTATGATTCATCGCCACCTCTCATCTTAACTAACATGTCCTACCCCACCATGTGATGTATTGTTGATGTGCACCGACATCATCTCTATAGTCTATCGCAATATCTTGATTTGACCCATCTAAATCTGTGATATCAATCTCATCACTAGTAGGTCTCAGAATGGATCCTGGCCTAAGGGTCACATGTGAGTGCCAGATGTATATAGGAACATATGTAGGGACACACTTCTTGAACCCAAACTATCACCAAACTCAATCACCGTAGAATGGGACTATAGTGTGGCTATACCATCCCTTTGGAAGATGGTCCTCTGAATGCAAAACAACTTCTTATGTATACGAGCCCACATGTACATACTGAGGTAGGGTCTCCATCTGGTAACCTCTACTTTCAATCTGTCAAGAGTCACCCTCCAATAAAGCAAGTCTCTAAACTGCCACTCATGGGTAAGAGGATATGCAAACACCCTAGGCTCCTTTGGAACCAAATCAATGGAAACCCCAATAGGTCTAGTGCACATGATGTGCTTGAGTATCCAAATCTGTAGTAGTGTGCAGGTCATCAGGTTCCATCCCTATCCAAAAACATACTCTCCTAGGTGATGATAGAGGTGGGATAAAATGCTTCGCCCCTAGGAGAGTACCCTCCTATGTCTCTCCATAGATCTCACTGCATAAGTGAGACTTCCGTGCATGTGTGTTTCACGCCCATTTGGGAACACATATATAATGCAATGGTAGCAATCATGAATCCTCTCACTAGTGGTACCTCACCGGTGGGATATAAAAGCCAACTGATCATAATGCAACCTTTCATCTCATCGAACATCTCTTTCCTAAATGCAGTATATCTTCTCCCTCCTATAGTTGGTAGCAGTGGGATCATCTCGATACCTCATCTTCTCTCCTCTGATAGGAAAATGGAGTATGCAGTACATGTCCTCTCACATTGAATAGTACACAAATTCAAAAAGTGACGAATGAAAGTGTTTCTTTCATATTTATGAGGTATGCACTTTTTCATTTTAAGTTGAAAAACCTTAATTTCTCACTTTTCCCTTCATCTATCATAACTTTTGCTAGGGAGCTTTGATTTTTGCACCGTTAGTGGCGTCGAAATCATTAATTCACTCTCTTGCTCCACACTCATTCCATAAAGGGCTTTGGTGTACAAACCAACCTTGTTGTGAACATGTCTCATTAAGATCCTTATCACAATTCGCTATGATAAATATAATACCTTTTTCACCTCACTAATAAGTGAGCTGAAACAGGGGGCCATATAGCTACCTGAAAATTTCATCACCTTCCTTGTTAAGCATTAGGTTATTTTTTGATCTAGAATGTGGTTTTGTAGGGTGCGGTTCCTAATTGTGTACTGCAGATACCACTGGGGGCTTCGTTCGACAACTTATGGATATATCCTTTTTCAAATAATGTTTACTTTTCTCTACTTTAGCTTGCATATGCACGTAGTGTCATATGACCACTAAAGTGGGGGCTAAATGTAGCATCGTAAATTGTACACCTTTACTAGGGTGGTACAATTCCATGCTTGGTTTAGCACCTGCCTTAGTTTTGTATCCTGCATTTCTAACCTCCTTTAAGCATTTAATTTTTATTTAATTAAATCTAAATTCATATTTCATCACTGCATACATTATAAAGTTGGGCCCTTTACCCTAAGCATGCCCATTTTCATTCTATTCCTTGAATAAATCATTAAATCATAAATCCTAATTATATCCTATTTCGACCTTTAAGGACTGATTTCGCATGTCAAAACATCTCGGAATCAGCTGCAACTTTGGGATTAGCTCTAATATCATCATATCTAATGAGCCTAAAAAATTGGTGAAAAGTTGGTTGGACTAGGTGCAAGTTGCACTTGGTCCTCAAAATTTTTCCCAAAATTTTGGGAGCAAAATTCTATGATCTTATAATGCTTAACTGCAAGAAATTGGTGCGAAATTCAAATCCTAGGTCGGACTAAAGGTGAAATTAAGATCTAGGGTTTCATATAAAGATCTATTTTTGTTCATTTGAAGGGGGGAGGGAAGATCTAGAAGAAAAGATTATGGAGCGATCATAAGGAGCCTTCTATGAAATGAAAGAATAGATTTTTTAGAGTCTTAAACAACATTCACCAACATCTATCAAACATTCATCAAGCATTCTTTCATCAATTGGGGGATTTTGAAGATGTAGGAAAGAAATAGGATATAACCGACTGGAGATTGGCTTGTACCTATCCCTTAGGGTTGGGTATGATTTCATGTTGTTTTCATGTTAAGTAGAGTATATGAGATAATCAAGGAGACCCACAAGGCATGGGTTAAGTTCCTTGAAGATAACAGTGGTTTTTATACTTCATCAAAACCAAAGATAGATAATGCAGACATCCCAGTTGAAGGAAAAGGAAAGGTTATTTTGGGTACTTCACCCTCAATTTTGAAAAACATTAAGATAGTAGATATTGAGCCCCCGGTAGATATAAATGTACAGGAAAATGTTGAGATACCGGTAGATACAGAGAGTGTAAAGGTTGATAATGTATAGGTTTCTATTGTTGAGGACAATAGTCCTTTAGATACAAATTTATAGGATGAGGTTATAGTTCCTACGAAGGAACTGATAGTTACTGAGACTGCATCGAGTGGCGAAGCCACCGATTAAAGTAACAAAGCTATAAAGGTTAAAAAATAAGAGGAGAAGAAAGGGGAATCTGGTAGGGAAATGATAGTGAGTCCATCATTGTTTTCAATTGACGCCTTCCAGGTTGAAAAGAAAAGCATAACCAAGATGAGTTCTACTGAACTCATGATGATGGCTACACATAAAATGTTGAAGGAGGGATCTATGAATAAAGGGGTTATTGATCATTCTATCACTATTTTGCATAGACTAGTCCCAGAGTGCAAGTTTGATAGAGAAGCAATCCCATCCTATAAGCTTAAGACAATCACTAAGCATATTTCAAAGGATTTTCAATCCTTGTAGTATATATCAAACCAACAAGCACTGGAGAGGTTCACACAGGCAAAAAGAGATACATTTGATCAAGTGATTGAGTCTGAAAGTAAGAAGATTAATGATATGTTGAAATTGACATATAATGCATTGAGGCAGTGTACTAATGTCTTTCGAGTATGTTGTAATACAAGTTTGCTTGCAACTGAGATAGGTAAAAAGATTAAGGATATTCAGGAGGAGATTGCAGGTATAGCCAATTCTTTTGATGGATTGAATTCATTAACTACATCTATAGATGGTTGAATTTTGGTTTTGGAAGCCCAATTTTTTGCTCTTGAGAAGGAAAAATATAAAATCATAAGGAGAGATCCAAGTCTTAGAGGATTAGTGAGTCCTCAATTGGATTCACTTAGTGTACATAAGGAGTGTATAGATATGGTTGGTAAGACCATACCGACAAAGATTAATGAGAAAGAGTCATTTTCCCATATGCTACATGGACTTGTATCTATATCTGACATTTTCAAATAATGTTGGGATACCTATCTATAGCTATTGGAGAAGGCCTATCTTGATATTTTCAAATATATTTAGCTCCGTTAAAGTATTTTGGGACATATTCATTATATAGTATTTCATTCTTCATCTTGGTTTTTGTATTTTTGATACTTTTTGGTAGTTTTGATGACATTGATGTCAAAGGGGGAATGATATTCATGTGAAAAAGAAAAGGGAGTTGTATACATTAGAGGGGGTATAGGTGAAAAATTATGAAAGTATGGAGTATTTTGTATTGATGGATATTCAACCCAGGGGGAGCAGGTTCAGGATGAAATCGACAGTTGGAAACCATGACCATTTTTTACATGAGTGTTGCCATCAATACCAAATGGGGAGATTGTTGGCAATTGACACTCAACTGGTTGGTTTCAATATGTTGTCATTGATGGAAACATGGTAATTTATTCTAGCTTCATATTTTGGGTTAGTTGTGTATCGACAGGCACTTCACAGACACTACATCGGCACCGACACCGATGCCGGTAGGTTGGAAGGAATTCTTTGGTTACCGACAATGCAGGCCAACATGGTTTAGAATCATGTTATCAATATTGGAGGCCGACATCTTTTGGATCCAACATTGGCAATATTTTTTTATATTCATGTATTTATGTTATCTAGCTGCCATGTATATTCATATTGTAATTATCTTTGTAAGTCGACATAAGGCATGATAAATTGTAAAGGGTATATAGGTCAGTTGGTTAGATAATTTTGAGATATGATATGATATGCGATGAGAATATGTATAATGAAGGAAATAATAAAGGAGATGCAAAATATATGAGAGAGATTATGTATCTGAGGATAATTTTGTAAAGGGTTATTCTGGTATAGGGTTAAGGGTTTCAGACCAGAACAGACAAAGCTTAACTAGAGCTATATTTAGGAAAAGAAGATGCTATCTATGCAGTTCAATCATTTCTCTAGATGGTAGTCTGGATTTATATGTAGTCAGTGAGGTTCCTTTTATAATTGAGCAGTGTGCTCTAGGATGTAAGCCTTCCTATAAGTGTAGGCCCATATATTTTGTAATATCTCTTCATATGGCTAGTGGATTGATATTGTGGGTCACAAATCCCACCATATTTTTTTCTCTTCAAGGTTTTCCACATGTAATTCTGATGAATACTAAGAGGGGGGTGGTGAATTAGTATGCCAAAAATTACTGTAAATAAACTTTTAAACAGTTTAGCAAATAACCTATGCAGCAGTTTCACTAATAAACTGGTTAAGATAAATGCAAACCAAATAGCAAACAAAGAATTCACCCACAAGAGCATAATCACCATAACACAAGATATTTGACATGGAAACCCAAATGGGAAAAACCATAGTGAGCAGAAACTCAGAAGTAACTATCTGTAGAATAGTAACCAGACTAGTTAAGGTCATACAATGTTCTTCACCAGAATAGATCCTGTTAGGAATCTAGATCTCTATTAGGAGATAAGTCCTATTAAAGACTACCTATTAGAGGATTTAGATCCATAGTTGTGAACCACCTTGTTAGAGGATTTACAAAGGCTTTGCTTACCCTACCCGGTTAAGGGCTCTAGACTTGTCGAAGATGTGAGTAATCAACAAGTGAATGATCTAGATGCTAGCACAACATGCTTAATTAGATCCTTGACAACTCCTTATTAATGCATTTCAGCATTAATTCAATCTTCAATATCTCCACACTCTATCTCTTTAGATAGGCCTAATCTTCTCTTCAATGATTGCACATAACCTTCTCTATTCTATATCTCACACATGCAAAACCCTCATATGCAAAACCTAGACATGATGTCCTTATAAAGGAATCCAATTTCATGTCGGTCCAATAGGATTAGACTACAAGTTCCTAGGTATAGTGCATCTAGACACATTTGGTAACATGACACAAACACACCACCAAAGTGTCGGTGGATGATAACTCATCACATATTATAGTAATACCGGTTGGTAACTCATCACAGATTTATACTGATTAATATAATATACCGATTACCAGTTGTAAAAAATGAAGAGTGGAAGATCATAGTGTTCCGATAAAAAAGTTAACTACCGCTTGGTTCCTTCATTCCACTTGAGATCCTCGAACCACTTGAGGTTTTTAGTCATTATGTGACCGGTAAATGTTCTTCTGCAAAAAACTGATAGTCTAAAGACTATACATTCAATAATACACAATACCGGTTGGAACAATTACCGGTTGAGCATAACTCATACATCAAGAAAGTGTGTGTCCATCAATGTCAATTAAAACATCATCAAAATGCCAACAAATTCTATGTTTTATGATATTCATTTATGTGATTTTCTTATTGGTTTCTTTACTTCTTTCAATTCTATATGTACCGGTTGGTGTATGCATGTTTTAATAAGGTCAAAATTGTTCATATTTGTAGAACACTGATTCACCCCCCCTCTCAGTGTTCTTGGATTCCAACACATTCTCCCACTTGTTTTATGCATTAAAGTGCAATAAGTAACCACAACATGAACAATAAAACAATCCCTCCAACAGATATACCATCATGGAATCCAAGTTCTCCATGTGTTCCATCAAGATACCTTCAACAAGAAACAAAGTGACCACCATCTCATACAAGAATGTTGTCACCCTCCACCATGCCACTGCCACTAGACATGAAAAGGCCATCCAAAGAGAAAGCTACACAATTGGTTGAACAAAAATATAAGTCTTATCACAATTGATATCCAAACACAAACACTCAATCAAAAGGTAACCAATACATCGACAACTATTAAGAACCAGTAACCATAACTCAAATAGCACCCACAACTAGTGCTAAAACATTAAATTTTTAAAGTATCCATACCTCAAAGGTATATAAACATATCTAGTGAATCTCATATCATCAACATATACAACCCATAACATGCAACCATGAGCTCGAAATAGAATACTTATCACATACACACCTAGAAACTCCCATTTCATAGGTAATGCCAAATCTAAAATCAATCCACTAACATCTCATAGAAAGTGTAACCATAACCATGTAGTATCAAGGAACATCCACACCAATAAGTATAATATGTAAATGAATAAACTGCATGTATAACTCTCACCACAAGTCTCCAATGCTCTCCCATGTTCTCCACACCCAACAAAGGAAAGAGATAAAGGAACCTCCATTTCATCTCCCACATGACATCACATGAACACAAGCTAGTGAACACATAGCTCTAAACAACCTCAAATCAATGTAATGTGAAACTGAATATCTAGGAAGTATAACTAAGACCAAATAGAGAAATATTGCAAATCAAAACCTATAGCATGTCCTTATAGATACACCTCTAAATGACAATTGTGTAAAGAATGATCTCCTCCATTAAAACCCAAATAAAAAACCATAACAACACCCAAAATTGTTTAGCCCCTTGGACCAAACAAAAATATATATCATATAATCAATATGGATGTAAGCAAATAACCAAGAAGATCAAACTAATACCATTCCCAGTCCTACGACAATGCACCCAATAAACCATCTCCCAAACTCAATATCAATGAATTCCATCATAATAATAACTCAAATGTACAAGGAGATAACCAATGAAAAACATCTCTCAAATTGAATCCTCTTGAAATAACCATCTATCCATAGTTGAAGATCCATATCTATGAAAGATAAGCATAAATACAATGTACCTAAAAGGAACAATGGGCAATACCTCTCAAGTAGTAAATTATCGAGTAGACCAAGAGTGGGGAATGAGAATGCTCCTCCAAGACATCCAAGTCATCATGGCTCATCTAGGAAAAATCTCATATTAAGTCTATATTAGGTGAATGCTCCTTGGTCTTCCTACTCAAATGATCAACCAAATAGTGTTGCCATCAATGCCAAAAGGAGAGAATGTTGGCAATGTGATGAAATTGATTATGTGTTACATTGATGTTTTATCATTGATGTCAACACTAGCCGTTATGGTTGTTTATTGGCTTCAGGTAGAAGAATTGGATTGGGAAGATTATCAGTTGATTGTCATCGATATGATCTGGATGATGGAATAAGTTTGTATGGATGGTTCACATGCTTCTGAAGTGTGTTTCAGTTAGTTGGTATTGACTTAATGATTGGATGATATCTTATGTTCTAGTAAGCTTTCTTTATAGGTCCGGTATGGGTTTCACCGAAAGAGCTTTATTTAAGATCTTTGATGTAATCCATAAGTGGTGTTGGTGTAGCTTCTTGAAGGGATTCAGGATGCTTATGGTGATTGTGTTCGTGCCTTGATTGGTTGGTGTCATTTCCTTGGTGTGTGTAGATCTAATTTAGGTCTAGTGCTATCTAGGTTATGGACTGGTTTTCATGTAACGTGTAGGTGGATCCTTCGATGCGCTTCCAAGATGTTTTATTGATTGGATGATGTTTGTTTGGCCTTAGGCCAACATATTTTATGATTTTATTTTAGGATTATTTAATGGATCTATTGAATTATTATTTGGGTGGCCGACCTAATTGGTTAGGTCTCAAGTTAGTATAAATATATGTAAGATCTCATTATAGATCATGGTCAAGGAGAGAATAATGTAATGATCATTTGTCTAGAGTATTTTATCAATCATAGGTGATCGAGTTGGTTTTATATAAGAGGTTTTAGACCTCTAGTATTGAGCTTAAGCAGAACTGTAATCTGGCATGTTTGATGCTATCACAGGTAGTTCTTCTTTCTAGATTGTTGTCCAAATATGTTGAGGTGGTTGGCCTCTTCTATAGTCAGTGAGACTCCATTATGATGAGTAGTGTCCTCTAGGCAGTGTGCCTTCCTTCATGTATAGACCCCTGTTGTAATCATATACTTTTTGTAGAAGTATCATTTCATTGTGGGTAGGGTTTCCCACCATGGTTTTTACCTTTACTGGATTTTCCACATATAAATCATGGTGTTATGTGTTATGGTTGCATGGTATTGATTCTCTGGTTTTCAATTATGCTTTAATACTTTATTAGTTATTCCGATAAAAGGTTTTAAGTGACTTGATTCACATAATCTGTTAACAACTGATTCAACTTCCCCCCTCTTAGTTGTTCATTGGTTCTCCTAATAGTCATAACATGTATATCACTATACATCCAAAAGTTTCACATACTACAACACAGTCATCTTCCATCCATAGGAGTAGAAGCTGGACTGTGGTGACTAGACGTCTCCTCCTGATCTAGTCATGGGGGTGGACCCATGGGTGTGTATCGTGATGTGGAACATGAATGACTCTACAAAGAGATTCTACATTCCCTATCCATCATGATTCCATGATATGTGGTTGCCTTTGCCTAAGTCACTTCTAGATCACACTTTGTCTAGTGAATCCTCTCTATCAAAGTATTCTCCCTTTCTTGCCTAACCTCTAACTCCACCCATAAGGGGGTGAATAGGTCCCCATTCTGCTAAGCAGTCCTCTAAGCTCTATGCACTATCTATGAGGAGATAGGAATGTGGTTCATAATGATGATGTCCATCATTGCATGCTGGATAAGGGAGTGCCACTCCTGAACATCAACTGCACAGATAGAAAGAGGTTTTCATCAGTAACAATCTATATCATCAAATCTAAATACACATAAATTAAACAATCATAAAAATACCTTACTTGGATCTCCCTCCTGCCAATAGGGGTCATGAAAAGAGACCTCCTATGACTGGGAACCACTAGGATCTCCATGCTCATAATGTCTCTTTATGGTGGGCGAGGGATGGTGGGGACTGCAATCATGACCTCTTATAGGGTCTCGTCCTCGGGATGGAAAGCTAGGTGGATCTAGGGCTATGGTGTCATCTCTAGAGTGATGTCGAACTACATCCTCCTCATCCTCCTCATCCTCCTCCTACTCTCTATCCCTGTCATCATCACCATCCTAATCTCCCTCTCCTACATCAAGATTATCTCCCTCACCATTAGCCTCCTTCTCTCCTGCATCATCATCTCGATCATCTGTGTCCTCCTTACCAAGGTCCTCAGATGTATCAGGGTCCTCCTCATCACTCGCGTGTCTCCATCGTCTAGGGTTCCCTCTGGGGAAGTTTGCGGGAAAGATAGATCCAAGGTATGTCCTACCCCACCATGTGATGTATTGTTGGTGAGCACCCACATCATCTCTATAGTCGGTTGCAATATCCTGATTTGATCCATCTCAATCTATGATATCAATCTCATCACCGGTAGGTCTCGGAATGGATCCTAGCCTAAGGGTCACATGTGATTGCCAGATGTATATAGGCACATTTGTAAGGACACACTTCTTGAACCCAAACTACTGCCAAACTTGGTCAAAGTAGAATGGGAATATAGTGTGGCTATACCATCCCTCTAGAAGATGGTTCCTCTGCATGCAAAACAACTGCCTATGTATACTAGCCCACATGTACATCCTGAGGTAGGGTGTCCATCTGGTAACCTCCACTATCAATTTGTCAAGAGTCACCCTCCAATGAAGCAAGTCTCTAAACCACCACTCACGGGTAAGAGGAAATTAAAATACCCTAGGCCCTTCTAGAACCAAGTCAATGGGAACCCCAGCAGGTCTAGTGCACGTGATATGCTTGAGTATCCACATCTATAGCAGTGTGCAAGTCATCAGGTTGCATCCCTATCCTAAAACGTACTCTCCTAGGTCATGATAGAAGTGGGATAACATGCTCTGCCCCTAGGAGAATACCTTCCTATGTCTCTCCATAGATCTCACTGCATAAGTGAGACCTTCATGCATGTGTGTGTTATGCCCATTGGGGCACACATATAATGCAATAGTAGCAATCATGAATACTCTCACTAGGGGTACCTCACTAGTGGGATATAAAAGCCAACTGATCATAATGCATCCTTTTGTCTCTCTAAGCATATCTCTCCCAATGTAGTATATCTACTCCCTCTAGTAGTCGGTAGCAGTGTGATCAACTCGATACCTCACTATCTCTCCTTTGATATGTAGATGAAGTATGTGGTACACATCCTCTAGAGTGACCATCATCTCTCCCAGAGGTAGGAGAAAGGTGGAGGTATCTACATTCCATCTCTCAATCAAGGCCATCAACATCATAGAGTGAAAATTGATGGTAGGCATGATCATCACATACCATAGACCTACTACATGTAGTAGGTCTTTGTTCTCTGGTGAAAGCCTCATAATCCGACTTTGGAGGTTTTGAAAGGTATGGCCGATAGTGTGCTCCTATATGTGGGGAAGAATATGTAAAATGAAACAATAAAATCATTAGTAATCACTCATAAATCATCATCATCTAATCGAAAACATCATTCTATCTATTCTATACCTCAAATGCCTAATCTCGTGCAACCCTTGATCACCCTCCGCAGGGACCAGGGCACCCCTTTGGGACCAAAGCACCCTAGGAGGACCATGAAACCCTAAGAGACCATGGTGCCCAAATGGGGGGCATGCACATGATGTTCATGCTGACATCATCAACACAAAAATCAAAATAAACAGAAAAGTTAACAAAGAGTCAACAAAAGGTCAACTCACCTCGTCGAGCGGTTTTTCGGTCAGCACGGTCTGGCGCAAGGTCTCTATCCATGTAGGTCACTTGGGTCAATGTTGAGGTATGATGGTTTACACGTGGACTCCTCTACATTGAATAGTGCACAAAGTAAAAAAGTGATAAATCAAAGTGTCACTTTCATATTTATAAGGTATGCCCATTTTCATTTTAAGTTAAAAAACCCTAATTTCGCTCTTTTCACTTTATCTATAATAACTTGAGCTAGGGAGATTTGATTTTTGCATCATCGGTAGTGTTGAAATCATGAATTCTCTCTTTTGCTCCATACTTGTTCCATAAAGTGCTTTGATGTACAATCGAACCTTGTTGTGAACATGTCTCATTAAGATCTTTATCACAATTCACTAACATAATACCCTATTTCACCTCACTAATAAGCAAGCCAAAACAGGGGGCATATAGCTACCTACGAATTTCATCACCTTCCTTGGTAAGCATTAGGTGATTTTGTCATCTAACATGTGGTTTTGTAGGGTGTGGTTCCTAATTGTGTACTACAAACATCGTTGGGCGCTTTGTCCAACAACTTATGGATATACCCTTTTTCAAATAATGTTTACTTTTCTATACTTTTGCATGCATATGCACGTAGTTTCATATGACCACTAAAGTGGGGGCTAAATGTAGCATCGTAAATTGTACACCCTTGCTAGGGTAGTACAATTCCACACTTGGTTTAGTACCCACCTTAGTGTGTTTTGCCTCTTCCATTTGTAACATCCTTTAAGCATTTAATTTTTATTTAATTAAATCTAAATTTATATTTCATCACTACGTGCATTATAAATTTGGACCCTTTACCCTAAGCGTGCCCCTTTTCATTCTATTCCTTCAAAAAATCATTAAATCATAAACCCTAATTATGTCCTATTTTGACCTTTAAGGCCCGATTTCACATGTAAAAACATCTCGGAATCAGTTGTAACTTTGGGATTCTCTCTAATATTATCTTATCTAATGATCGTGAAAAGTTTGTGAAAAGTTGGCAGAGTAGGTGCAACTTGCACCTAGTCCCCGAAAATTTTCCCAAAATTTTGGGAGTATAATTCTATGATATCATAATGATTAACCCCAAGAAATTGGTGGGAAATTCAAATCCTAGGTCAGCCTAAAGGTGAAATTAAGATCTAGGGTTTCATACCTAGATCTCTATTTCTTCATTTGAAGGAGGGAGGGAAGATCTAGAAAAAAAGATTTTGGAGTGATCATAAGGAGCCTTTTATGCAACGAAAGAGCAGATATTTTGGAGTCTTCAACAACATTCAACAAAATATATCAAGCATTAATCAAGCATCCTTTCATCAATTGGGGGCTTTTGAAGATGCACGAAAGCAATAGGAGATCACCGATTGGAGATTGGATTATACCTCTCCCTTAGGGTTGGGTATGATTTCATGTTGTTTTCATGTCTTTGTATGAGCTTCATTACATGAATTTGATTTATATTCATGGTTTAGATCAGTTTACATCATTTATTTAGAACATTTACTTTGTCAATTACAAGAACTTAGGGTTTACACTTTAGGGTTGGTCAAGACTATTTGCGTTCATCTTAGGGTCTTGCACACACACAAGATTATTGCACAAACTATTTTACTATATAAATCAGCTATTTGTTGAGGTGGAAGTCACCAAAACAGGGGTTTGACTAAGGAAAAACCCCATATAACCACCCAAAAACCCTATTTTCAGTTACAGGTGCAGATTCAGGATCCGAGCATCGCTACAAATTTCAAGACTGGCAGAGAACACAAACACAGTTCCAAGGACCAAATCTAAGCAAAAACCACTAGGACAGGGGTGTGGCACCCTAGTCCTGCCCAAGATAGGGACATGGCACCTTGGTCTCCTAGATTTTTGTAGATTTTGGAAGGACAAGAGTTCATAGTCTTTAGATCTCAGCCTATCAGTTACAACTTCTAGTCTACAGAATTAGGATAGAGACATAGCACTTCTATCCTAGACATTTTGGTTCAGATTTTTGGCATAGGCGTACCTTTGAATTTTCCTCCTAGTCTGTACTTTTTAGTAACATATCAGTTACTCTCAGTTCTATATTTCCAAATTAGGGTTGCTTGTGTATACTCGCATTCTAGGTTAATTATTCAAACCTGCACTTTGCATTTCTCCTATCTCTCATTTACAACAAATGAATAGAAATTCTAAGAGGTAATCCTTAGCTCTCTCTTCCTTAAGAAGTAGTCGAAGCACATTAACTCCCTAGGCTCTTTCTTATTCCACGAGTGTGTACATGAGAATGTGATTAGGGTTTGTTTAATTAGTCTCACTTTTTCACCTCCATAAGGGTAAAATTTGACTTCCCTTTTCTAGGTTTCCTTTTTACAATAACTATTAGAGCTCATAGTCCTAGATCCACTAAGGGCTAATCTAGGATCACAATGTGATTGGCACTGATAGATGTAGCCAAATTTTCATTCTTTGAAATAGAGTTCGTATATGGTAGGAATGGCTTTGTATTTCTTATAGAGATATCTGGAAAAAGAATAAAATCTAGAGAGGAACAATTCACTGGGGCTTCACTAGAGAAATCCTCTTACAAATACAAGATAAGTATTCTGAAATTATCCCTTGACAAACCTCAAATATTTGAGCATTCCCCTCTTTGTTTCCCTTAGTGTGACATGCAGAACAAACAAATTCTAGAATTTCTATTAATATTGCTTATTTTTAAGCTCCAAATTTGGATTGCATGATCAGGAATTCAAGAAAAGGCTTACTAGTTTCATGTAGCACATAGAGATGGATTGAGAATTCTATATTTTCATATAATGCTGATAAATAATGATGAACAACAGATACCCCAATCGATACTGAGAGGGGGGGGGGGGTGAATCAGTATAGATAAAACTTTCTCAACAACCTATCTGCTTAAAGAAATACCAACTGGTAATCATCATTACTGAACTTAACCATGGCAATACCAGTTAAACATAGTAAGATACCAGACACCATAAACTAATAAGTCTGAATACCCCAAATACAATCAATACATGACATCAACTTCACCCATAAACATATGCATGTGATATACTAGTAATAACTCTGCATGGATAATCTTTCAACCAAATCATTTAGAAACATCACATGAAAAATGCATAACAAATAACGCAGAAATTTTTCACGTGGAAACCCAAATGGGAAAAACCATGGTGGGGATGAATACCCATAAGCTTGTTTGAACTCTTTTGAAGCTCACCCTGTTAGGAGCCTAGTCCAGTTAAAAACTTTACAATAAGGTGCTATTAGGAACCAATCCTATTAGAGATCACCCAGTTAAAGGATGGCTATATACCCTGTTAAAGGTTGAAACCCTGTTAAAGGTTACCTCGCTAGAGGATTTGAAGAACTCAATGATCTTGAGTCACCTGGTTACAAGTTTTACAATAAGCCTATTAAAGCTACCCGGTAAAGGGATTTTCCAACTGTTGAAATGATTAGAAGACAATAGGTAAAACTCTGATCTGATAATAACACTACATGCCAAGGTAGATCCTTTTCATATCCTCTACTCTACAATCACACTCTACAGTTTCCCTCTTACTAGTATGGCAAGTATCAAGTATCTCTTCACTCAGATACACACACATAATATTTTCCAACAACTTTACAATACAAACATCATTGACCTTATATGTAATAGACAGGTCGGTAGCATAAACCCTAAACCCTAAGAATATTAGGTTTACAACACAGGTGGTCCAATCCTGACCATCCAAACATATTGCATAGAGAATTACAATTTCAAATAGATCACAAGACAATCTACATTGTTTATTCATCACCACACATGGGAATCAGTAGCCTATCACACTCTCTTCACGTATTGCTGAGAAGAATGATCATTCCTGATGTAGACTTCAAACGCGGTCGATCTTCTCATGCAAGATCCTTAAGAAAATCCGTCACGTGCACAAAGCTGACATGGCACCTTGATCTCATTCTCATCTCATAACTAACTCATCATAGAGTATCATTGTTTTTATTGCACAAGCTGGATTGCAGAACCGATAACCCTAGAGCTAAGACTACCAACCGGTAATCACACTTAGTGAAACCTTGACACCGGTTCACTGAATCTCCTCATACCTCTTCATACCGGTTCACTTGAACTTATTGACATCAATGACAACATACATTATCATCATAGCAACATGCCAGTTCATCATATGCCAATGATATCCAACAATCTCCCCATTTGGCAATGATAAACATTATAGGCTAGTGTATCTACATCATCAGATATCTTCTCTCCCTTTGACAACAATGCCAAAGCGGAGGCATAAGCATCAAAAGTCTACTATGTTGCTCCCCCTAAGGAGTAGCATCCTTCAACACATCAATCCTGAAAGATTTGTCATTGTAGTACTTGACTAATACATAGCACACATCTTTTAGTTGACTTCATGAAGGGGTAGAATGCCTAATTCACCTCTCAAATAGGTAAATGTAGTCTTCGGTAAGGGCTTAGTGAATATATCTGCTAGCTGCTCCTTACTAGAAACGTGTTGCAGTACAACCTCCTTATTCTGCACTTTCTCCCTCAAGAAATGATATTTAAGCTCAATGTGCTTAGTTCTAGCATGCAATATCGGATTCTTGGAAATGTTTATTGTACTTGTTTTATCACAAAAATTGTTCACTAGTTCAGATACAGGTACATTGAAACCTTCCAATACATGCTTCATCCAAATTGCTTGAGTGCAGTTCATAAATGCTACCACATATTCTGCTTCAACTATAGATTGAGAAGTACAACTCTACTTCTTACTTGTCCATGATACTAATCTTCCACCGAGAAAGAACGCTCCACCGATTGTGCTCTTCCGGTCGTCCACATTACCTGCCCAATCAACATCGGTATATACTTTGAGATTATAGTCACCATTATATGGATACCACAATCCATAATCAACTGTTCCTTTCAGATATCTAAGAATCCTTTTTACAGCTACCAAGTGGGATTCCCTTGGACATTTCTGAAAATGAGCTACTATGCCTACTACATGAGCAATATCTGGTTTGCTATGCACCACATAGTGTAGCTTACTAATCATTGACCAGTACTCCTTTTCATTCACCAATGCTAAATCATCTTCTTTAGTCAGTTTACAACCAGTTACCATCGGTGTACTAACCGGTTTGCTTTCCTCCATGCCAAAAGTCTTCAATACCTCTTTGACATACTTAGACTGGGTAATAAAATACCCTCTTTCATTTGCTGAATCTATAAACCAATTAAGAATTTTATCTCTTCTATTAAAGACATCTCAAATTCTTTCTTCATTTCATCTGCAAACGCATGACTCATTTTATTATCTCCTCCAAAGATTATGTCATCCACAAATACTTCATAGATCAGAATCTGATCTCCTTCCGATTTCAAGTAGATGTTGCTATCTTTGCTTGTTCTTTGAAATCCAATCTTCACAAGATGAGAGTGTAGTCTTTCACACCATGCCCTAGGTGCTTGTTTCAGTCCATACAGAGCTTTGTGTAATCTACATACCATGTCGCTATCTTCTGATAAGGCAAATCCTTTTGGTTGCTCTATATACACTTCCTCATCTAGGATTCTATTCAGAAAAGCAGATTTCACATCCATCTGATAAACCTTGAATCCCTTAAATGTTGCAAATGCAAGTAGCATTCAAACACCTTCTAGTCTAGCCATAGGAGCAAAGGTTTCACCATAGTCTTCTCCCTCCTCCTAAGCGTATCCCTTACATACAAGCCTAGCCTTGTTCCTGACAACTGTGCCTTCTTCATTCAGCTTATTCCTGAAGACCCATTTGGTACCTATGACATTTTTATGTTTGGATCTGGGCACCAAAGACCATATTGCATTCTTTTTTATCTGATCTAGCTCCTCTTCCATTTCTTTAATCCGGTCTTCATCTGTAAGAGCTTCTCTGGAAGTCTTGGGTTCAAATTCAGAAATCATGCAAGAGTTCTCCTTTACTTTTCTTCTAGTGAGTCTCCCTGCATCTTTATCTCCTATGATTTGCTTTGGATCATGATGCAGCTTCACATATCTGAGAATGACTCTAGCCTGATCTGCTATCTTTTCTTCTTCTTCTTCACTAACATCTTCTTCTTCTCTTACTGCAACTTCTATAGGAGCACTGAGATCTTTGCAAGTTTCTTTCTTAACCGGTTCCCAGAAGGCTATACCTGGTTCATCTTCTACTTCTTTGCTGCATGTTTCCTCAGGTTCCTCAGGGGATTCATCAACCCTGACATTGATGCTTTCAAGAATTTTTTGTGTTCTATTG
Organism: Cryptomeria japonica; assembly: GCF_030272615.1. Classification (NCBI taxonomy): domain Eukaryota; kingdom Viridiplantae; phylum Streptophyta; class Pinopsida; order Cupressales; family Cupressaceae; genus Cryptomeria; species Cryptomeria japonica. The sequence continues at coordinate 98,886,072 of NC_081408.1, read as the reverse complement.
TTGTAGCACTTGAGAGCTTTGCTCTTAGTGGAATATCCCAGAAAAATTCCTTCATCACATTTTGCATCAAATTTGCTCAAGTGATCACCTCTCTTGATATAGCACTTAATACCAAACACTTTAAAGTAACTCAGAGTGGGACTTTTCCCTGTCCAATAATCATAAGGGGTTTTATCTTTTCCTTTCTTGATGAGTACTCAGTTCATAGTATAGACTGTAGTGCTCACCGCTTCTCTCCAAAAAGTGTGAGCAACCTTTCCTTGGATCAACATTGTTCTAGCCACTTCAACTATAGTCCTATTATTTCTTTTTTCTATGCCATTCTGTTGTGGTGTCCTTGAGGTAGACAATTGTCTCTTAATACTGTTATCTTCACATTACTTATTGAATTCATAAGGAGTGAATTCTCCTCCTTGATCAGTTCTCAGGCACTTTATCTTTTTACTACTTTCTTTTTCTATTAATGCTCTGAAAGCTTTTAACTTTCCAAATGCTTTAGATTTATCTTTCAAGAATGTAACCCACATCATTCTTGAGCAATCATCAGTAAGGATCATAAAATACCTGTCTCTCTGAATACTTCTAGTTTTCATGGGACCACATAAATCAATATGCACAAGATCAAGTAAATGCTCTGCTAAGAAAGACTTACCTTTAAAAGTTGAGGAAGACATCTTCCCAAGTTGACATTCTCTACGCAAAGAGTTCTCAGGTTTGTCTAGCAATAGTAATCCTCTTACCACCTTGATCTTACTAGCTTTAACAATGTTGTCAAAGTTCATATGACAAAGTATCCTATGCCATATCCAACTGTCATCAAACTTAGCCATTAGATATCGACTTATCTTGGCATTTAACTAAAATAGGTTACCTCTGGTCTACTTAATAGTGGCAATAAGTTCACCACTCTTCCCAATTATACTACAAACTCCACCTTTGAATTCCAGTACTAGTCCTTTGTCATTCAAGTGAGCAACAGTCAACAGGTTGTGCTTAAGACCTTCTACCTAGTAGACATCATCTGCACTGCTCTTTCCATTTAGTGAGATGGATCCTTTACCTTTTACCAAGCATGGTGCATCATTGCCAAATTTGACAACACCTCCATCATATTCCTCCAGAGACAGAAACTTTTTCTAATCGCCAGTCATGTGTTGAGAACAACCACTATCAATTATCCACTCATTGGAGTTTTCAATGCAAGAGACAAGAGATTTCTTGTTGGATACCTCTTCCTCTACTACTACAAACACTATGTCTTCATTTTCTTCATCCTCTGATTCTTCATCAGTGACACCTTCATCCACAACAACTAGACAATTTCTTTTGTTTCCTCCTTTATACGTTCTGAACCTCTCTGGTTTATCCTTATTGTCATTGTTAGGGTAATTAACAACTATATGTCCTATCTTGTTGGAGGAAAAACATTTCAAAGGAATTTTACCTCTATACTTCCCAGTTCCCTTCGAAAGTCTTTTAGCAAGAAGAGCTTCAAACTCCATCATAATCTCTTCATCATCCATATCTCTGCATTGTCTGGATTCATAACCGGTACTAGTTTCTTTTTCTTTTCTGGATGGTATAGTAGATGCTTTAAAGGATGGCTTAGCCTTCTAAATACTGCCATCATAGCTATTCAACTCATATGCAGTTAACTTTGCAATAATAGAATCTAAGGATACTTTGGTTTTATCAATAGACCTCAGTTCCTGGATAGAAGCAACTCTGATTGCATAGATTGGTAATAATGATCTAAGGACTTTACTAACAACAATGGTATCATCGATAGTTCCACCAACGCTTTTGATATCACCAACCACAGTCTTAATCGTAATGCCATACTGTTGAATGGTTTCACCTTCAACCATCCTCATATCCTCAAATTTACCTCTAAGGCTTTCTTCCTTAGCTTTCTTTACATTCTCATCACCACCATAGATGTTTTCTAGTGCATCCCATACTTCCTTAGGTGTGTCCTTGTCTTGAACATCAATAAACTCAATATCTGACAGGCTACTGATAAGAGCTTCCATGACTTGCCCATTTTCCTGGATTTCTCTCTTCTGATCATCGGTTAGAGTGCCAGTGGGAGTCACAAAGGCATTCTCAACATAGCTCCAGTATTGAGCACCCATACTCTTGATGTAAATCTTCATTCTGTCCTTCCATATCTTAAAGTTATCTCTATTGAACTTAGGGCCTTCCCTCTTCATCATTACAATAGGATCTTTTACCTCAAGCGGTTAAGCTTATATCATCAAGGACCTAGAGGAGGTTTGATACCAATTGATAAATAATGATGAACAATAGATACCCCAACTAGTACTGAGAGGAGGGGGGGTGAATCAATATAGATAAAACTTTCTCAATAACCTATCTGGTTAAAGCAATACCAACTGGTTATCATCATTACTGAACTTAACCATGGCAATACCAGTTAAACACAGTAAGATACCAAACACCATAAACTAATAAGTCTGAATACCCCAAATACGATCAATACATGACATCAACTTCACCCATAAACATATGCATGTGATATACTAGTAATAACTCTGCATGGATAATCTTTCAACCAAATCATTCAGAAACATCACATGAAAAATGCATAACACATAACGCACAGATTTTTCACGTGGAAACCCAAATGGGAAAAACCACGGTGGGGATGAATACCCACAAGCTTGTTTGAACTCTATTGAAGCTCACCCTATTAGGAGCCTAGGTCAGTTAAAGACTTTATAATAAGGTTTTGTTAGGAACCGATCCTGTTAGAGATCACCTGGTTAAGGGATGGCTATATACCCTGTTAAAGGTTACCTCGCTAGAGGATTTGAAGAACTCAATGATCTTGAGTCACCTAGTTACAGGTTTTACAATAAGCCTATTAAAGCTACCCGGTAAAGGGATTTTCCAACTGTTGAAATGATTAGAAGACAATAGGTAAAACTCTGATCTGATAATAACACTACATGCCAAGGTAGATCCTTTTCATATCCTCTACTCTGTAATCACACTTTGCAGTTTCCCTCTTACTCGTCTAGAAAGTATCAAGTATCTCTTCACTCAGATAAACACACACAACATTTTCCAACAAATTTACAATACAAACATGATAGACCTTATAGGTAGCAGATAGGTTGGTAGCATAAACCCTAAACCCTAAGCATCTTAGGTTTAAAACACAATGGTCCAATCCTAACCATCCAAACATATTGCATAGAGCATTACAATTTCAAATAGATCACAAGACAATATACATCATTCATTCATCACCGCACATGGGAATCAGTAACCCATCACGCTCTCTTCATGTACCACTAAGAAGAATGATCATTCGTGAGGTAGACTTCAAACGCGGTCTATCTTCTCATGCAAGATCCTTAAGAAAATCCTTCACGTGCACAAAGCTGACGTGGCACCTCAATCTCAGTCTCATCTCATAGCTAACTCATCATATAGTATCATTGGTTGCATCTCACAAGCTGGATCACCAAACTAATAACCCTAGAGCTGTGACTACCAACCGGTAATCACACTTAGTGAAACCCCAACACCGGTTCACTGAATCTCCTCATACCTCTTCATACCAGTTCACTTGAACTTATTGACATCAATGACAACATACATTATCATCATATCAACATCCTGGTTCATCATATGCCAATGATATCCAACAAATGCATTATCTATTGTAATGGTAAAAAATATTAGGGTTTCCACCATTAGCTATATAAAAAGTACTAATATTTAGACTAAGGGACCATTACATTAAAAGAGGCGTGAACCCAATACATGTAGCCACAAATCAGCATGGATAGGGCTATGAATACCTATTGGATTCACTTTTGGGGGGATCCTCTTTTTAAGTTGAATTATGAAAATGCTCAAATTAGGGTAAATGTGGTGAAGTTGAGGTGAAAACACATGAACGGTGAGCTATAGTCGTCAGATCGACCCAGAAAATTGAATATGACCAATGTAAGAGTGTTTGGATTTGTTCCCAGAAGGATCTCTTGAAATGTCAAGACCAGCATGCCCACCGCATTGGTCCTCCACACTTTTCATTATCTAAAGACGAATCTGTTCATCTCTGTAAATAAAGCCAATTCTGAAGATTGTAGCTCAGTACCTATTTCTATGCACACTAGAGAAGAGAAATAGGTTGGTAATAGGGGATTACCTTAGGTCAAAATCTGGTTTTGGAATTAACCATGAAATAGAAATGAAATGCAATTAAATTTCAATAATGGAAATGATCTCCTTTTGAGGGAAATACAGAATAATGTCTAAAACACTAATGATATTACCTTTAATGGAGTTTTGTTTGTCTCCACAAGTAATTAGGGTTTCATGAAGTCTTCATAAACATAGAACTTGAATGTAAACTCCAATGCTTCAATCTTGACCTTACTTCTGCTCGAATGCTTGGAAGAAGACTGATTTATTGATCGCTTGAATTTGAATGCTTGATTGCTTGAATTAATTGTGTGAATATATTATAAGGTTCTCAAAATGAGAGGGGTAGATCTCTTTTCATACATGCTTATCAAAAAATAATTTAATTTTTCAACATGAGATGACATGAGATCTAGGTCCCCACCAAAATGATGTTACCATCGAGGGGCCCCAAAATAGGTCCTAATTGGGAGGACCAGAGCACTGGGTGCTCTAGTTCCTGAGGACCAGAGTAGTAGCACCATGGTCTTGGCCAATCAGGGATACATGAAATGGGGTAAGAAAGTGTACATTATAAAAAAAAATGGATTATTTGCATGGTGTGAGTAGAATCAAGGCTCCAATTAGGCCTCAAGATAGGAATGCCCAGGTTAGGAACCAAATGAGGATAAAATTGTAAGGGAGTACAATTTAGGATGCTACATTTAGCCCCCAATTTAGTGGGAGTATGAGAATAGACATACTTTCTGTAAAGTACAAAGGTTTATATTGAAAAGCTTTCATCAAGTCATCAAAGAGGCATGATACACCAAGCCCCCAAAGAACTTTAGGATATTACTACTTCAATATCAAGATAAAAGAGCCATCGCAAGAGAGAGAATCATGACTACTAGCCTAGTAAGGATTACTTACTATGAATCATGAAAAGAAAAATACTAAAATTACAAAGAAAAATTCTAAGTTTACAAAGTAACTTGAGTATTGAGATATGCAAAGAGTGAAATATTGATTTTGAAAAATATTATGGTTTCCACCATTATATGTATCAAAATTGCTAATATTTAGACTTAGGGATTATTACATTAAAAGAGGCATGAACCTAATAGATTTATCCTCAAATCAACAAGGATAGGGCTGAGAATTCCTATTAGATTCACTTTTGGGGGGATCCTCTTTTTAAGTTGAATTGTGAAAATGCTGAAATTAGGGTAAATGTGCTGAAATTGAAGTGAAAACACATGAACAGTGAGCTACGGTCATCAAATTGAGCCATGAATCTAGATCTGAGCAATGTAATAGTGTTTAGATTTGTTATCAAAAGGAACTCTTGAAAAATGGGGACCAGAATGCTCGTCATTGTGGTCCTTCACACTTTTCGTTGTCCAAAGGGGAATTTGTTTGTCTTTGTAAATAAAGCCAATTCTGAAGATCACAACTCCGTACTTGTTCTTGCACACACTAGAGAAGGGAAATAGGTTGGGAGTAGGGGTTTTCCTTAGGTTAAACCTTGATTTTGGAATAAACCATAAAATAGAAATGAAATGTAATTGAACTGTAGTAATGGAAATGATCTCCTTTTGAGGGAAATGTTGAATAATGTTTGAAACACTACTGATGTTACCTTTTAATAGAGTTTTGTTTGTTTTCACAAGGAATAAGGGTTTCATGAAGTCTTCAAAACATATAAATTGAATCTCAACTTGAATGCTTGAATATTGACCTTACTTTTGCTCCAATGCTTGAAAGAAGGTTGATTGCTTGTTCACTTGAATTTGAATGCTTGATTGCATGAATACCTTATACATGCTTGTTGAAAAACAATTTAATTTTCCAACATGACCTGACACGAGATCTAGGTCCCTACCAAAATGATGTTACCGTTGTGGGGCCCCAAAATGGGTAAGAAAGTGTACATTCTGAAAAAAATGGATTAAGTGCACATTCTGAAAAAAATGGATTATTTGCATGGTTTGAGTAGAATCAGGGCTTTGATCAAGCCTCAAGGTAGGAACGCCAAGGTAAGGTCCCAAATGAGGACATTGAAATTGTAGGGTGAACTCACAATAATGGTTCCCACTTTTTTGACACTTTTGATACTGAGATAAACATTTTTAAAATAATCTTCAATTTCCAACAACTATAACTTTTAAACTATTAAGAATTTGAAGATGTTGTAAATTAGTGATTTGTAGCATTTTGTTTGTAGATTCTAAATATATTTTTTTTCAATTTTTTTTGAAGATTTTTAAATTTTTTTTTTCATCTCGCTCGAAAAGTAGTTTTTTACAGCAAACTACATTTTTTAAGAGTGATATGTGTCCCGAAACACATAATCTTTTTTTAATAAATGATAAAAGCTCAATTATTTCGAATTTTGGTTTGTAACATCAATATCCAAGGCTTGTAGTTGGTTTGATAGTGATATGAACTAGATATTTTTTATTTTGTTATGTTTTGAAGTCCAACTAGTTATATTTTAGACATAGATGTACATTTGAACAAATAACTTGTTCTATATATATCAAAATTCAATTTTTTTTTTGTTAGAAAGAAGACATCAATACCTAGGGAATATATATTTTTCAGATTTTTTTGAATTAGTTTATTATTTTTCTCAATGTGTTGAATAGAGAAGTTCATCTTCGGTGAAAAACCTACATTTAGTAAATTTTTTTAAAAAGATCATAATAAACTCATAATGTAATCAAATTATAGTTGTTGGAAAGATTGCTTCGAGAACTACCATCCTATATTTTTGGGTTGTCAAAATTCTTTCATTTGAGTCTTGAACCAGAGGTTTCAAGGCCAAATTTGTGCAGAAAGATGAAGAGTTTGGGGTGGAGAAGCATAGAAAGGGGGTTCAAATGAACCCCCCTACATTCATTTAATAATGATTAAAAATAGTTAAAAAAGGGTTTCACTAGAAGTGGGGCGAACCCCATAAAATATTAATAAAACTGGGGTTCGAGCGAACCCCAATTAATTTCACATGTGCGATTGAACTGGGGTTCTCTTGAAGTTCAATCAAACACTCCTAGTTCATTCGAACCCCCTAAATTTTTTTTCCACCCATGAATTTCGTTCAATGGCAAAAGTGGGATCCATTATTGTAAGGTCACCCTATAAGGGAGTACAATTTGGGAAGCTACATCCATTCTTAGAAAAATACCCATTTTGTTTCCCAAGGTTTCAATAATGTGATTATCTCTATTTTCTAGTAGAAGAGAAGGGAGTTGAACCTAGGCATGAATGAATTTAACATGGGATAGAAAGGGTTTGAAGTTGGAATGAAGGTAGAGTGTGTAACCCAACTCCATTTAGAAACCAAGACTTTATTTTAAAGACCTTGTCTCTATGAGATTTGTTTCTAAAGATTGTCACAAAACACGCTAGCTCTTGGTCTAGAAAGCAAACTTCAAATACATCTTCCCAATGATAGTCAACCCGATCAAATAAAACATCTTTTTGAGGGACAAAATTTTTGAACTTATAAATCAACACCCATTCTCTAAGATCCTTTATTTGGGGGTTGAGTGATTAGTCTACTAATGCAATTCTAATCCCAAAGTCTAACTCTTCTTTTCTTGGGATTGTCTTTATTGCAAGATTTTGCTCTAGAGTTTAAGAAGAGGGCCTAGAAGAAGGTTGTTTGGGAATCTATTATTGCTTTACCCTTACCTTGTACTAATTTTTAATGGTTCTAAAAGTGGCAAATATCCTTCTCGGGTGCCTAGCAATCTCCCTCTTGGGATGAAACTAGTTTTTGACAGAGCTCAAGCAAGTTGTTGATGTTATCCAAGGAGGGGGAGTTCAAGGTATTTTGTCCCACTGTAAGGTAAATTATCCTACTTTTCAAACCAGAGATCTTTACGACAACCGAATTGAAAAAAAATACTTTGTCCTTCCATAGACGCCTTCACCATTACTTCTCTAGCCTGAGAATCTATCGTAGAGGATCCCATATCTTTACCCATAGAGTTAGTCTTGTCTAGCTCGACTGAAATTTCAATATGTCAATCCAGATTCTGTTGATCCTCAACAATGCCAGTGGGGTTTCCAGCCACTTTTTTCTTGGGCACTTTGATTCTTTGATAATTCTCTTGGGGGGGTTCTTTTCATGCCAGAGGCAAAGCCTGACTAAAAAATCCTATTACTGCCATTCGAAGATGGAGGCTTTGGGGCTTTACCCTTTTTTCGTAGAGCCTAGTTTGTAGGAATTAGGAACAAACTCATCCAAGGGGGCATAGTCAAAATCATCCTTATCAAACACATCCTTTCCAAGAACAAAACCCTTACCCTTAGGTGAGGATTTCTATTTACAAGTTCCCAAGTGAAACGCATCTTCATCAAAGGTTTCAGAGACTCTGATGACTCATCAATGTAATGGCAATGAACATTTGGGGCATAGTGAATATTTTTCTTTCTAGAGACTGAGAGGTGGGGTTTAATCTCAAGGGATTTAGAATTTTCAAAAATCAATTATAATGTTATAATACTTATTTTTAAGTCTTTATATTTCTTTATTAATATTTAATGACATATTGAATTTCTTTTGTTGTATTTATTTTGTCTCTTTTTAAATTTTTAGCATACTATTAACCTATGATTCTATATTTTTATTAATATTCTTTTCTTACAACTTTAAATGACATTATTTTAGAGAGAATAATAATTAATGAATTGCATTGAAAGATATGATTCATACCAATTTAAAGAAAATAAATCTAGAATTACCCTTGCTATCTTTCAATAGAATAAAATTAAAGAAATCATTTTAATCAAATGACCAGTGTGACAATAGAATAAAAACGAGAATATTGACAACATTGAAATCCATCAAAAATTTATTTCTGAAAATAGATATACTATAAATATTGAACACTAGATGTTATATAGAAATTAATGTGATTGTAGGCCCTAACAATTATCATTACCATGACACTTATTTGACAAGACAGGTAATTAAATTTCCACTCTAATGTCACTTGCCTTATATTGACGATTAATAATTTACTTTCGAATTTCATTTAATCCTTGATGGCTTCTATGATCTTCAGCTTTGAAAATGGCCCAGGAGGCCCCACGATCTTTACTACACTGAAGCCTAGATTTTGAAGCAGCCTTTTCCATTCTTTCTCACTCCTCTCTTTTCCTTTGCTTGGTAGGGAAATCACAACCAGATCCACAACTACGTTAGTAGATTTATTTGGCATTGAGCCCTCCATTGTAATATTTTTTGACACTATGAGTCTTCCATTTTCAAGCAAACATTTATGGCAATTCTGAAGTATATGTTCATATTTATCCTCATCCTAATCTATTAATATATTCTAAATCACCCACATAGAGTGAAATTGTATCTAAAAAGTTAATAGTGATTTATGCAAAGCTCTTGGAATAGATTATAACTATGTGAGATGGTTGACAATGATTTTTTTGTTTACATCTTTACCTTAACAAATACAGAATTTTTGGAGAGTATAGAATCAAATATACTGCCACCTACATTCTTGATACATGCATAAATGATCATTGTATATACTAAAATTTTTATTTCTTTGATAAGATTTTTAGGTTAGGTTTTGAAAAAGGGGTTTCAAGGTAAGGTTTTATTCTTTTCTATACGGAAACTTGCAGCCAACTTTATGCCAATTTCCACATAACCCAATTTATATTTCAACAAAATAGGAACATAGAATCCACATGCAAAGAATAGACAACATGCAAATCAAAGATGACACAAGATATACCCTAGGAAAACCCTCATGAGGGAAAAAACTAGCCTCCAAAACACATGGGCTTCACTAACTAGGCAATTTTATACCACATGTATTAATATTGGGGGGTTTAATATCCCAAAAATTAGAGTGCAATATATTGCCTATCAGTGAAAATAGGGGGGTTTTTAATTTCAGCTATGAAAAAATACAATATTTGGTGAAAATAGGGGGCTTTTAATTCGGGCTATGTATTGAGAGGGGGTGAGAAAAAAGGAGTTTAGAGCAATATTTTTTGACAATAGGGGGATTCTTTAGTATTCTATGAATGCACGTGCTATAACCCAAGTTCACTAGGTGAAGCCCACTTGCTCCAAAAGCATCTGTCACCATGTATTATTCAGTGATGAAACATTAAAATACAACTATGAAAGCTTTTGAAACCCTAGCCATCAACAATCTATCAACAAGCACTCCATGTGAATAAGCATGCAACAACACATCCCATGCCATGCTTCCAACCTTCACAAATGATAAACTTGGCTAACTTGGCTAACCCAAACAACTACACTTGTGGTTTCTTTTATAAACACAAGTTCTCACAAAACCACCAAGTGGCATTACATCAAAACCATGTGCAAATACCATGGGGTACCTACCCCCTTAACTTTGCATCTAATATTGGGTATTTTATTAAATTTACTTTGCCAATATTAAATAAATACAATATGATATATCCCAATGTTATAATACAACTCATCAAGTGGTCCCAAGAATATTCCCAAGAAATCTCTACATGTTACACATTCATGTGCAACATCAATTAATTGAATATTACATTACACATCCATGGGAAACTCACATAATAAATAAATATTATAATTACGAGAATTATTATGCAAGATGTGCAACACCTATTTTCCCAACATTTTGTTGGCAATTGACACTCAATTGGTTGGTTTCAATATGTTGTCATTGATGGAAACATGGTAATTTATTCTGGCTTCATATTTTGGGTTAGTTGTGTACCGATAGGCACTTCACAGAAACTACATCGGCATCGATGGGTTGGAAGGAATTCTCTGGTTGCTGACAATGCAGACTGACATGGTTTAGAACCAGGTTATCGATATTGGAGGCCGACATATTTTGGATCTGGCATCAGCAATTATTTTTGATATTCATGTATTTACGTTATCTAGTAGATATGTATATTCATATTGTAATTATTTTTGTAAGACGACATAAGGCATGACAAATTATAAAGGGTATATAGGTCAGTTGGCTAGATCATTTTGAGATATGATATGATATGGGATGAGAATATGTATAAGGAAGGAAATAATGAAGGAGATGCGAAATATATGAGAGAGATTATGTATGTGAGGATATTTTTGTAAAGGGTTATTTTGGTATAGGGTTAAGGGTTTCAGACTGGAACGAACAAAGCCTAACCAAAACTATATTCAAGCATAGAAGATGCTATCTTTGTAGTTCAATCATTTCTCCGGATTGTAGTCTAGATTTGTATGTAGTCAGTGAGGCTCCTTTTATGATTGAGTAGTGTGCTCTAGGCTGTAAGCCTTCCAACAAGTACAGGCCCATATATTTATTAATATCTCTTCATATGGCCAATGGATTGATATTATGGATCACAAATCCCACCGTGGTTTTTCCTCTTTGAGGTTTTCCATGTATAATTCTATGTGTTATGATATTCATTTATATGATTGGCTTACTAGTTTCTTTACTTCTTTCAATTCTAATGTACCAGTATACCTATTGGTGTATGCATATTTTAATAAGGTTAATAATTTTCATTCCGGTAGAACAATGATTCACCCCCCTCTCAGTGTTCTTGGATTCCAACAATTGGTATCAGAGCTTTGTGACTCAAAGGAAGTTTAACAACTTGAGGAAGATTTTGAATTCAAAATCCATGGATATGAGTTTGGAGAAGAAACTTGAGGTGGCACTTGAAGATTATGATGTTGAAATGATGAAGAACTTGAAGCTACAAAATGAATTGAATTTTTCTTAGGAATTAATTCTTGTCCTACATGAGAGACTGTCATCTGTTCAGGCTAGGAGGAAGGAAATTTTGTAGAATAAGGATAATTATGAGAAAGATGCAGTTAATGAGAGATGTCTGAAGCTGAGTCAAGAGAACATGGTTATAAGGAATGAAATGCAGTCTATAACTATGAGGATTTCTAAAGAGATTGAGGACCAGAAGAAAAAGGAGGAGTATCTTGATGTATCTCTCAAGAACAAATTTAAAGAATGTGGAAGGTTGGTTCATGAGAATGATATGTTAAGAATTGATTTAGTACAATCTTAGAGTAATGAACAAGAGATTGAAAGACAAATGATAATTCTGAGAGATGATTTGACTATTGCAAGTGAGTATAAAGAAAAATTCAAGATTAGTTCAGTACAGCTAGATGAGTTGTTGAAGAGACAAAGGTAGAAAAGAGATTCTAGTGGACTTGGATTTGAACAAGGACAGAGTTTTGGTACTGCAAATGAAGATCAAAATCTTAAGGCACCAGTAAGATGGTTTAATTATTATAAATTTAATGGTAGATTCTTTGTTTGTAATAAATTTGGTCACATGGCTAGGAAATGTAGAAACAAAGAAAATCAAAACCTTGATTCTGCTCCCGATCAATTTTCTAAATGTAATAAGTATGGTCATAAGACAGAAGATTGCAAAATGAATGTTAAGTGTTATGCAAGTGGAAAATTTGGACATATGGCTAATCAGTACAGGTCAAGCAATTACACTAGTTTTAGCAAAGCAATTCAAAAGAACAATGTTACATGTTATGTATGTAATGAGGTTGGACATATTGCTAAGTTATGTAGAAGAAAAAATCCACTAGTTGGTAATGGAGGTTCAAATGAGAAAGGAAAAGAGAAGGTTAATGAAATCTGACAAGATCATACCTAGAGATGGGTCAGGAAGACTGAAGAACAATCAATAGATGGTAATGTACTAGCTACTCAACCAACAGAGGAGGTTTCTCCTACACCAGTAGGAAGCTCATCCGGTAACTAAGGCAGACACCTTAGGGGTAGGCAAAATTCATGAAGATGTTGCATATGCCCTAGGAAGAGGTTCTAGAAGATGTTCTAGACATTGGAGATGCTTATCTGGTATGGAGATGTTTGATTGAGATCCGGTATCTTCCATCAGAAGTCATTGATGTCAATGAAATGTTAGTGTTTGTTGAAGGATAAAAGGTTGAATTCACTTCATTTCTGATCACTTTGCATTCAAAGCAATTCAAAGGAAGTCTAAGGCAAATAAGAGTGATTGATATCATCTTGAGCGATTGGAAGAGGTCTTTAGGATTTTTCACCAGCAGTGATCCACAGGTATTTCTCTTCAATCACGAAAGCAAGATCATCATTTGTACCTATCTTTGTTGCAAATCCAATTGTTGTTGAGGTCAAGGACCATCCTAGACCAATTTTCAAGTGATATCCACATTTTGCTACCCTGGATGATTTTGTTGGAGCTTTTTCCCATGTCCTGGAAGGAGTCATGTATGTTGAAGATGTAAGATCTTACATTCACTATCATATTGAGAATTTAGGAACAACAAATATTAAGAGCATGTACATGAATGAGCTAATGGGAGATTATGGAAAGGTTAAGCTCGAATACTAACATACTATGTATTTAGGGTTTACTGACATTCTAGATATTCTTAAATTCAAAGATGAAATCATTAGGTATGTTTTGAGCAGGGTGCATGGAGAGTTTATCTGATTAGCTAGACCATATAAGATTATGAAGGATGTGATCAGGGCAATCACCAATTTATTGTAGGTTGGACAATGTCCAGAGAAGAAAGTTTCAAATGATCGAGTCAACAAGATTACTTATGCAACATCAAACAAGCGGTCAATGAGGATCAGTACTATCACTAACATATATATCAGATTCGGAAGCATGGTCAATGGTTATAAGGTAACACAATCAAACTAATTGAATTCTATTTCTAGCTCTTGCATTTATGTAGCTTATAAAATGATGAGGGAGAATGAGAAGTTGGATCTATGTGGTTGGATGTTGGATGAACTGTTGATAAACCTAGGAAATATTAAAGGAGAAAAGAAAGGAACATTCCAATATGGTAACCTAATTGTTTGTTCAATTCTATTTTTTATCAAAGAGACTCCCAGTTTTGGGAAGAGAAAATGGGCATTCGATATCTCGGTAGGGAGGCAACTAAAACAGTCAATTGCTACATTGGGTAGTCAAAGAGATGACAAAGTGTGGGGTTATTTTAAAGCATTTAAGAAGGCTATGCATTCTAGGATGAGGGTTCCCAAGCACATTGTTGAGAAGTATTCAACTGACATATGCTTCATGGTCAAGAAAGATGAAACTTTGATGGAAGTTGTTAGGCCCCAAAATATTTGGATTGAGGAAATGGGTTATGAAGCTTATGCACAAATGCTAATTGATGCACCAATAGATGAAACTATAAAAAACTTTGGCACTGCTAAGCAAAAAATGCATGAAATTGAAATTGAGTTCAACTGGAAGAAAAGAGAGAAACAAGAAGGAAATGCAAGCAAGTTTGTTGAAAAGGTTTCACAAGATATCAAAGCATTGATTCATGATATCCTAGAGAAAGGCGGGAAGAGAAGAGAAACAAAAATATTCATGGAACCTATTGCAGTTGAATCTACATCTGAAAATGACACACCCTTGGCATTTAAAAGGGTATTGAGGAAGAAAACTGAAGAAACCAAGGTAGAGGCTAAGAAGCAACTGGCTAGGAAAGTTACTATTAGGGTACCAACACAGAAAAGAGCACCAAAAGAAACACCTTCAACCCCATCTGGTACTGGAAGGAGAAAGAAGAAGGATGACATTGATCTTGCACTTGAATTTGGTAATGTAACTATCATTCCACCAAAGACTTGTGCAGAGTTAGTTGATGAGATTAATAAATATGGTTTGTTAAAGAATGTACAAATTGATTATGAACATTTAGATAATGATGAACAAAGAGAGGTAGAGGAATTAGTTTTGTTTTCTTTCGATATCTATAAGAAAGCCTTGATAAAAATTGAAAACTAAATATTGACAAAATTGTATGATATTTTAAGATGCTAGAAGACTATTAGCAATGCAAGAAGACATGCATATAAAGATACAAGATTTGTTATCTATTTGTGTTTCTATTTCTCCAAAGGAGAGGGATAAGATACTTGAGGTTGTAGATAGGAAAATATTTAACAACAAGCATAGAATAATCAGTCTTATATCAGGTAGAGTAAATGAGATAATCAAGGAGACCCACAAGGCATGGGTTAAGTTCTTTGAAGAGAACCATGGTTTTTTATACTTCATCGGAACCAAAGACAGATATTGCAAACATCCCAGTTGAAGGAAAAGGAAAGGGTATTATGGGTACTTCACCCTCAATTTTGTAAAACATTAAGATAGTGGATATTGAGCCCCCAGTAGATACAAACGTACAGGCAAATGTTGAGATACTAGTAGATACAAAGAGTGTAAAGGTTGATAATGTACATGTTTCTAATGTTGAGGACAATAGTCCTATGGATACAAATGTATAGGATGAGGTTATAGTTCCTAGGGAGGAACTGACAATTATTGAGACTGTACCGAGTGGCGAAGCCACCGATGCAAGTGAGTAAGATATAAAGGTTAAAACATCAGAGGAGAAGAAAGGGGAATCCAGTAGGGAATCGATAGTGAGTCTATCATTGTTGTCAACTGACACCTCATAGGTTGAAAAGAAAAGCATAACTAAGATGAGTTCTACTGAACTCATGATGATGCTTGCACATAAAATGTTGAAGGAGGGATCTATAGATAAAGGGGTTATTGATCAGTCTATCATTTTTTTGTATAGACTAGTTCTGGAGTGCAAGTTTGATAGAGAAGCAAGCCCATCCGATAAGCTTAAGACAATCACTGAGCATATTTCAAAGGATTTTCAATCCTTACAGTAGATCTCAAACCGACAAGCACTGTAGAGGTTCACATAGGCAAAATGGGCTAAATTTGATCAAGTGATTAAGTCTGAGAGGAATAAGATTAATGATAAGTTGAAATTGGCAGATAATACATTGAGGCAGTTTACTAATATCTACCGAGTATGTTGTAATACAAGTTTGCTCACAGCTGAGAAAGATAAAAAGATTAAGGATAGTTAGGAGGAGATTGAAGGTATAGCCAATTATTTTGATGGATTGAATTCATTAACTACATCTAAAGATGGTTGAATTTTGGTTTTGGAAGCCCAAGTTTTTGCTCTTGAGAAGGAAAAATATAAATCATAAGGAGAGACAAAAATCTTAGAGGACTAGTGAGTCCCCGATTGGATTCACTTAGTGTACATAAGGAATGTATAGATTTGGTTGGTAAGCCCACACCGATAGAGCTTAATGAGAAAGAGTCATTTTCCCATCTACAAAATGGACTTGTATCTATATCTGACACTTTCAAATCAGGTTGGAATACCTATCTAGAGCTATTGGAGAAGGCCTATCTGGATATTTTAAATATATTCAGCTTCGGTAAAGTATTTTGGGACATATTAATTATACAGTCTTTCATTCTTCATCTTGCTTTTTGGATTTTTGATACTTTTTGGTAATTTTGATGGCATTGATGTCAAAGGGAGACTGATATTCATGTTAAAAAGAAAAGGGAGTTGTATAAATTAGAAGGGGTATAGGTGAAAAATTATGGAAGTATAGAGTATTTTGTATTGATGGATATTTAGCTTAGGGGGAGCAGGTTACAAATGAAAATGATAGTTGGAAACCGTGACCATTTTTCACATGAGTGTTGCCATCAATGCCAAAGGGGGAAATTGTTGGAAATTGACACTCAATTGGTTGGTTTCAATATGTTGTTATTGATGGAAACATGGTAATTTATTCTGGCTTCATATTTTGGGTTAGTTGTGTACCGACAGGGACTTCACAGACACTACATTGGCACTGGCACCAGCCCCGACAGGTTGGAAGGAATTCTTTGGTTACTAGCAATGTAGGCCAACATGGCTTAGAATCAAGTTATCAGTATTGGAGGCCAACATCTTTTAGATCCAACATCGGCAATTGTTTTTGATATTCATGTATTTATGTTATCTAGAGGACATGTATATTCATATTGTAATTATCTTTGTAAGTCGACATAAGGCATGATAAATTGTAAAGGGTATATAGTGTTGGCATATGTGCAGAGCTTGATGACATGGTGATATTGTATGTTGTCATTGATGTCAATATACTGAAGTATGAACCAGTATATTGATGTAAGAAAACTGGCAAGAGAATCGACATGATGTTGTGAACTGGTATATGTGAAAAAGTGAAGCGGTATGTTGGAATGAGAACCGGTATATGGGAAGTTTTGTATCGGGGTTTCATTTGGCATGACTACCGGTTGGTAGTCTCAACTTCAGGGTTTCTAGGTTGATGCATTCCAAGCCTATTTGATTCAACCGATGACATCTTGTGATGAGTTAGCATTGTAATGAAGATCAGATCATGTTGCCATGTCAGCCTTGTGCATGTAAAGGATTTCCTTGAGGATCTTGCATGAAGAAGATTGATCCTATCTACCTCAAGAATGTACGAAGTCTCTGTAAATGGTGGAGAGCGTGTGATGGGTTATCAGCTTCCTGAAATGGCAAAGAATGAATGTTGGAGAACGTCTTGAGGTCTGTTCAAGACTGTTGTATTCAATGTAGTGTGATTAACGATCAGGATTGAACTAACTGAATTGTTAAACCTAAATGTTTAGGGTTTAGGGTTTATGCTACCGACCTATCTGTTTCCTATAAGGTTGATGATGTTTTTCATTTTGTTGTTGTTGGAAAATGTTATGTGTGTATCCAAGTGAAGAGATACTTGATTCTTGCTAGACTGGAGAAGTGTGTGGATACCTGCAGAGTGTGATTGCAGAAGAAAAGGAGATAAAGAGGATCTGCCTTGGCATTGTGTGTTGTTATCAGATCAGTGTAGTACCTATTGACTTCTAACCATTTCAGTAGTTGGAAAATCCCTTAACCGGGTAGTTTTAATAGGCTTTTGTGTAAATCCTTTAACAGGGTGACTCAATTCAATGAGTTCTTCAAATCCTCTTGCGAGGTAACCTTTAATAGGGTTCTAACCTTTTAACTAGGTATTTAGCCATCCCTTAACTGGTGATCCCTAGTAGGATTGGTTCCTAACAAAACCTATTGTAAAGTCTTTAACCAGACTAGGCTCTTCATAGAGCGGACTTCAGAAGAGTTCAAAGAATAGCTTGTGGGTATTCATCCCCACTGTGGTTTTTCCTAGTTGGGTTTCCACGTGAAAAATCAATGTGTCATGTGTGATGCTTTAATATTTTCTGTCAAGTGGTAAAGCATATTGAACCAACAATCATTATATTTCTGATGATATATTACTTGTTTACACATACGGGTGAAGTGGAAATGAGATATTAGATTGTGTGGAAATCTAAGCGTTATCGATTTATGTCTTTCACATTCTCACTGTGTTTTACCGGTAGTGCCTTGATTTAGACCGGTGATACTATTTCCCAGTTAAGTGTAGTCTTTGTAGTCAAACTAGTTCAGAGAAAGTATTTTTGTCTATACTAATTTACCCCCCCTCTCAGTACCAGTTTGGTACTAACTGTTCATCATTATTCATCATATAGGTTAGTTGGTTAGATCATTTTGAGATATGATATGATATGGGATGAGAATATGTATAAGGAAGGAAATAATGAAGGAGATGTGAAATATATGCGAGAGATTATGTATGTGAGGATATTTTTGTAAAGGGTTGTTCTGATATAGGGTTAAGGGTTTCAGACCGGAACTATATTCAGGAAAAGAAGATGATATCTTTGCAGTTCAATCATTTCTTTGTATTGTATTTTGGATTTGTATGTAGTCAGTGAGGCTCCTTTTATAATTGAGAAGTGTGATCTAGGCTATAAGCCTTCTTGCAAGTGTAGGCCCCTATATTTTGTAATATCTCTTCATATGGATAGTGGATTGATATTGTGGGTCATAAATCCCACCATGGTTTTTCCTCTTCGAGGTTTTCCACGTATAATTTTCTGTGTCATGATATTCATTTATTTGATTGGCTTATTCATTTATGTGATTGGCTTTAATAAGGTTAAAATTATTCATTCCAGTAGAACACTGATTCACCCCCCCTCACAGTGTTCTTGGATTCTAACACATTCTCCCACTTTTTGTATGCATTAAAGGGAAATAAGTAACCACAACATGAACAATAAAACAATCCCTTCAATAGATATACCATCATCAAATCCAAGTGCCCCATGTGTTCCATCAAGATACCTGCAATGAGAAACAAAGTGACCACAATCTCATACATGAATGTTGTCACCCTCCACCATGCCACTGCCACTAGACATGAAAAGGCCATCCAAAGAGAAAGCTACACAATTGGTCACACAAAAATATAAGTCCTATCTCAATTGATATCCAAATACAAACACTCAATCCAATGGTAACCAATGCATCAATAGCTATCAAGAACATATAACCATAACTCAAATAGCAACCACAACTAGTGCTAACACATTAAATTTTTAAACTATCCATACCTCGAAGGTATACAAACATATCAAGTGAATCTCATATCATCAACATATACAACCCATAACATGAAACCATGAGCTCCAAATAGAATAATTATCACATAAACAACTAGAAACTCCCATTGCATAGGTAATGCCAAATCTAAAATCAATCCACTAACATCTCATAGAAAGTGTAACCATAACAATGTAGTATCAAGGAACATCCACACCAATAAGTATAATATGTAAACCAATAACCTGCACGTAAAACTCTCACCACAAGTCTCCAATGCTCTCCCATTGTCTCCACACCCAACAAAGGAAAGAGATAAATGAACCTCCATTTTATGTCCCACATGAACACAAGCTAGTGAACACATAACTCCAAACAACCTCAAATCAATGTAATGTAAAACTGAACATGTAGGAAGATAACTAAGACCAAATAGAGAAATATTTCAAATCAAAACCTATAGTATGTCCTTCTACATACACCTCTAAATGACAATTGTGTCAAGTGTGATCTCCTCCATAAATCCCCAAATAAATAACCATAACAACACCCAAAATTATTTAGCCCCTTGGACCAAACAAAAATATATATCATATAATCAAAATGGATGTAAGAAAATAACCAAGAAGATCAAACTAATACCATTCCCAATCCTAAGGGAATGCACCCAATAAACCATCTCCCAAACTCAATATCAATGAATGGCATCATAATAATAACTCAAATGCACAAGGAGATTATTAATGTCAAACATGTCTCAAATTGAATCCTCTAGAACTAACCATCTATCTGTTGGCATTATGTGAACCGGTAGTAGATGACATTGTATGTTGTCATTGATGTCAATATGTTGAAGTATGAATCGGTATATGTCATTGGAAAAGAGGCATGATTATGAACTGGCATATGCGCTAAAGTGAAGCGGTATGATGGTGAACCGGTATGTTGGTATGGGAAACTAGTATATGTAAGCTCTGTATGACTACCAGTTGGTAGTCTCAACTTCAGGGTTTCCAGTTGAGGTGCTTCAAGCCTATGTGACTCAACTGATGACCTTTTATGATGAGTTAGCATTGCAATGAAGAACAGATTATTTTGCCACATCAGCCTTGTGTGCGTGAAGGATCTTGCATGAAGGAGATTATTACTATCTACCTCAGGAATGTACGAAGTCTATAAATGGTGAAAATGCATAATGGGTTACCAGTCACCATGAAAGTGGTGGAAAATGAATGATGGAGAATGTCTTGAGATTGGTTCAAGACTATTGCATTTAATGCAATGTGCTCAACAGTCAGGATTGAACCGTTTGAAATGCTTAATCTAACAGGTTTAGGGTTTAGGGTTTATGCTACCGACCTATCTGTTTCCTATAAGATCGATGTTGTGTTTCTTTCTGAGGTTGTTGGCAAAAGTTGTGTGTGAGTATCCAAGTGAAGAGATACATGATTATTGCCAGACCAAAGGAGAGAAGTGATACCTACAAAGTGTAAGTACAGAAGGTGAAGAGGAGCACATTGGCATTGAGTGTTGTTACCAGATAATTGTAATACCTATTGATCTCTAACCACTTCAATAGTTGGGAAATCCCTTAATAGGGTAGCTTTAATCAGCTTGCTATAAATCCTTTAATAGGGTGGCTCAAAACCATTGAGCTCTCGAAATCCTCTAACAAGGTAACCTTTAACAGGGTTTAACCCTTAACCGGGTGATCCCTAACAGGACCGGTTCATAACATAACCTATTGTATTAGTCTTTAACCAAACAAGGCTCCTAACAGAGCGGACATCTAAAGAGTTCAAAATAGCTTGTGGGTATTCATCCCCACCATGGTTTTTCCCAGTTGGGTTTCCATGTGAAAAATTTGTGTGTCATGTGTGATGTTTTCATGTGATGATTCAGTGTCTTATGTCCGATGGTAAAACATGTTGAACTAGCTGTTATTATGTTTTAATGGTAGATTACCTGTTCATGCACTAGGGTGAAATGGAAATGAAGTATTAGATTTTATGACAAGATAAGTGTCAACCGATTTATGCTTGTCTCAGTTATTCTGGGTTTTGCCGATTGTACTTTGTTTAAGACCGGTGTTACTGTTTGTCTGTCAAAACATAGTGTTTGTTGACAAACTAGTTTTAGGAATGTGTTTTTGCCTATACTGATTCACCCCCCCCTCTTAGTACTGGTTTGGTACTATCTATTCATCATTGAGTTATCAATTGGTATTAGAGAAATCTTCTAGGTCCTTTGTGTTGTAAACTTAACCGCTTGAGGGAAAGATCCTACTGTAACGATGAAGAGGGAAGGTCCAAAGTTCAATAGAGATAATTTCAATATATAGAAAGATAGAATGAAGATATACATTAGAAGCATGGGTGCTCAAAACTGGAGCTATGTTGAGAATGTCTATATTGCCCCTACCGGTACTCTCACCGATGACCAAAAGAGAGAGATGTAGGAGAATGGGCAAGTCATGGAAGCCCTAATTAGTAGTTTATTTGAAATTGAGTTTATTGATGTCCAAGATAAAGTAAATCCCAAAGAAGTATGGGATACTCTTGAAAATATCTATGGAGGTGATGAGCATGTAAAACAAGCTAAGGAAGAAAGCCTTAGAGGGAAGTTTGAAGACATGCGGCTGGTTGAAGGTGAGACCATTCAATAGTATGGAATACGAATCAAAACTGTTGTCAGAGATATCAAGAGTGCAGGTGGTAAAATAGAAGATTCCACTGTGGTAAGAAAAGTTCTGATATCCTTATTACCGGTCTATGCAATAAGGGTTGCTGCTATTCAAGAGTTGAGATCAATAGACAAGACTAAGGTATCCCTAGACTCCATCATTGCAAAGTTGACAGCTTATGAGCTAAATAGTTTTGATGGTAGTGTTCAAAAGACTGAATCAACTTTTAAAGCTTCTACTGTACCATCCAGAAAAGGAAAAGAAGCAAGTAGCAATGGTGAACCAAGACAGAGAAGAGAAATGGATGATGAGGAGATTCTGATGGAATTTGAAGCTCTTCTTGCTAGGAAACTTCCTAAAGGAACTGGTAAATACAAAGGTAAGCTCCCTTTGAAATTCTTTTCTTATAACCAGATAGGACATATTGTTGTGAACTATCCTAATGGTGACAACAAGGACAAAATAGAAAGGTTCAATAAATTCAAAGGAGGAAACTGGAGAAACTGTTTTGTGGCAGTTGATGAAGGTGTAACAGATGAGGAATCAGAAGATGAAGAAAATGAAGATATTGTGTTTGTTGCTGTCAAGGAAGATGTGTCAGACAAGACTGCTCTTGTCTCCCACTTTGATAATTCCAATGAGTGGATTATTGACAGTGGTTGTTCTCACCATATGATTGGTGACCAGAGCAAGTTTCTATCCTTGGAAGAGTATGATGGTGGTGTGGTTCGCTTTGGTAATGATGCACCATGTATGGTCAAAGGCAGAGGGCCCATCTCTCTAAATGGAAAGAGCAGTGCTGACAATGTGTATTGGGTTGATGGTCTTAGACACAAACTTTTGAGTGTTGCCTAACTAAATGATAGTGGTCTCACTCTGGAATTCAAGAATGGAGTGTGCAGAATCAAAAGAAAGAATGGTGTGTTGGTGGCTACTGGCATGCAAACCAAAGGTAACCTATTTCAGCTGAATGCAAATATCAATACATGTCTTATGGCCAAGTTTGATGATAGCTGGATATGGCATAGGAGACTCTACCATGTAAACTTTGATAACACTGTGAAGGCCAATAAGATCAAGGCCGTTAGAGGGTTGCCAGTGCTGAGAAAACTAGAAAATACCTTGTACAGAGAGTGTCAACTAGGGAAAATATCTTCCTCAACCTTTAATGGTAAACCTTTCACTGCTAACAATTTACTTGATCTTGTGCATACTGATTTGTGTGGTCCTATGAAAACTAGGAGTTTGCAGGGTGATAGGTACTTCATGATTCTCACTGATGACTACTCAAGAATGATG
Source organism: Cryptomeria japonica (assembly GCF_030272615.1). Classification (NCBI taxonomy): domain Eukaryota; kingdom Viridiplantae; phylum Streptophyta; class Pinopsida; order Cupressales; family Cupressaceae; genus Cryptomeria; species Cryptomeria japonica. The sequence goes on along the minus strand of NC_081408.1, from coordinate 98,862,568 downwards.
TGGGTAACATTCTTGAAAGATAAGACTGAAGCTTTTGGAAAGTTCAAAGCTTTCAGAGCATTAGTGGAGAAGGAAAGCGGTAAAAGGATCAAGTGCCTTAGAACTGATCAAGGAGGGGAATTCACTTCCAGTGAATTCAAAAAGTACTATGAAGAACATGGTATCAAGAGGCAACTGTCTGCCCCTTGGACTCCTCAGTAGAATGGCCTAGCAGAGAGGAATAACCAGACTGTGGTTGAAGCAGCAAGAACAATGCTGATTCAAGGAAAGGTTGCTCACACCTTTTGGAGAGAAGCGGTGAGCACTGCAGTTTACACAATGAACCAGGTACTCATCAAGAAAGGTAAGGATAAAACTCCTTATGAGTATTGGACCGGTAAGACACCTGTGGTTAGATACTTTAGAGTGTTTGGTAGAAAATTTTACATCAAGAGGAGCTAACACTAGAGAAAATTTGATGTGAAATGTGATGAGGGAATATTCCTAGGGTATTCCACCAAGAGCAAAGCTCTCAAGTGTTTCAATAATAGGACTCAGAGAATTATGGAAAGCATCAATGTGAGAGTTGATGAAACCTCTGAGAAAATTGAGGAAACCAAAAGTAAGCAAGCGGTAAATGAACTGGCAGTAACCTTCTAGGAACCGATTTCCAGTCAACTAAGTACTAGTAACAATGTTCCTACACTTGTAGATGTCGATGTTGATACTGATGGAGAAGAGGATGAAGAAGAAAAGAAAGAGGAATTTGTTAAGACCATTCCTCAGTATGTCAAGTTGAATCATGATCCTAAGAAGATCATAGGAGATAAGGATGTAGGAATCCTTACAAGAAGAAAGGTCAGAGAAAACTCATGTATGATCTCTAAATTTGAGCCTAAATTATTCAAAGAGGCACATAAAGATGAAGACTAGATCAAGGAAATGGAAGAGGAACTTGACCAGATAGAGAAAAATGGTACATGGTCTTTGGTACCTAGACTAGAACATAAAAATGTCATCGGTACAAAATGGGTTTTCAGAAATAAGTTGAATGAGGATGGCACAGTGATTAGAAACAAAGCCAGACTGGTGTGTAAAGGATATGCACAAGAAGATGGAGAAGACTATGGAGAAACCTTTGCTCCTATAGCCAGATTGGAAGGAGTTCGTATGCTTCTTGCATATGCCGCTTTTAAAGGATTCAAAGTATATCAAATGGATGTAAAATCTGCATTCCTAAATGGTTTACTTGAAGAGGAGGTGTATATAGAGCAACCAAATGGGTTTGCCCTATCTGAGACAGTGACATGGTTTGTAGACTACATAAAGCCTTATATGGCCTAAAGCAGACACCTAGAGCAAGGTATGAACACCTGCACTCCAATCTTGTGAAGATTGGATTTGAGAGAACAAGCGAAGATAGCAATATCTACTTGAAATCTAAAGAAGATCAAATCTTGATCTGTGATGTATTTGTTGATGACATTATCTTTGGTGGAGATGACAAGATGAGTCATGAGTTTGCAGATGAGATGAAGAAAGAGTTTGAGATGTCACTCATAGGGGAGATTAAGTTCTTCATTGGACTGCAGATTCAACAGATGAAAGATGGAATCTTTATCACTCAGTCCAAGTATGTCAAAGAGGTGTTGAAGACCTTTGGCATGGAAGATAGCAAACCGGTTGGTACACCGATGGTGACCAGTTGCAAACTATCCAAAGAGGATGACTCAGCATTGGTTAATGAGAAGGAATACCAATCAATGATTGGTAAATTGCATTATGTAGTGCATAGCAAACCAGATATTGCACATGTAGTTGGCATTACTGCAAGGTTCCAAAAAATTCCAAGAGAATCCCACTTGGTTGCAATCAAGCGGATTCTTAGGTATCTGAAGGGAACTATTGATTATCGATTATGGTATCCATATGGCAAGGATTTCAACTTGAAAGTATTCACAGATGCTGAATGGGTAGGTAATATGGACGACTGGAAAAGCACAACTGGTGGTGCATTATTTCTTGGTGGTAGACTAGTTTCATGGATGAGTAAGAAGAAAAGTTGTATCTCTTAGTCTACAACAGAAGCGGAGTATGTTGCAACTTTCATGAACTGCACTTAGACAATTTGGATGAAGCATGTACTAAATGGCTTCAAAGTTCCTATTTCTGAACTGGTAAGTATATTTTGTGATAACACAAGTGCTATCAATATTTCAAAGAATCTAGTTTTACATTCTAGAACCAAGCACTTTGAGCTTAAGTATCATTTCTTGAGAGAAAAGGCTTAGAACAAAGAGATTGTAATGGAACATGTTTCCAGTAAGGAGCAGTTAGCAGACATATTCACCAAGCCTCTCCCAAAGGCTACATTTATGTACTTAAGAGGTGAACTAGGGGTGCTACCCCTTCAAGAGGTCAACTAAAGATGTATGCTCCACATCAGTCAGGTATTGCATAGTCAAATTTTTTTCAGGATTGGTGTGTTGAAGGATGCTACTCCTCAGGGGGAGCAACATAATAGAACAAGGAAGCTTGTGCCTCCACTTTGGCATTGTTGTCAAAGGGGGAGAAGAAGTGAAGCGAAAAAGATATCTGCAACAATTGGGGGAGAAGATGTGAAGCAAAGAGATATCTTTGTATATTGCCATCAATGCCAAAGGGGGAGATTGTTGGCATTATGTGAACCGGTAGTAGATGACATCGTATGTTGTCATTGATGTCAATATGCTGAAGTATGAATCGGTATATGTCATTTGTAAAGAGGAATGATTATGAACTAGTATATGCGCTAAAGTGAAGTGGTATGATGGTGAACCGGTATGTTGGTATGGGAAACTGGTATATGAAAGCTCTATATGACTACCGGTTGGTAGTATCAACTTCAGGGTTTCCGGTTGAGGTACTTCAAGCTTGTGTGACTCAACCGATGAAATTTTGTGATGAGTTAGAATTGTAATGAAGAACAGATCATTTTGCCATGTCAGCCTTGTACGCATGAAGGATCTTGCATGAAGGAGATTATTCCTATCTACCTCAGGAATGTGTGAAGTCTGTAAATGGTGAAAATGCGTAATGGGTTACCAGCCACCATGAAAGTGGTGGAAAATGAATGATGGAGAACATCTTAAGATCGGTTCAAGACTGTTGTATTTAATGCAATGTGCTCAACGGTCAGGATTGAACTGTTTGAAATGCTTAACCTAACAGGTTTAGGGTTTAGGGTTTATGCTACCGACCTATCTGTTCCCTATAAGGTCGATGTTGTGTTTCTTTCTGAGGTTGTTGGCAAAAGTTGTGTGTGAGTATCCAAGTGAAGAGATACGCGATTCTTGCCAGACCAGAGGAGAGAAGTGATACCTACAAAGTGTAAGTGCAGAAGGCGAAGAGGAGCTAAAGCAGATCTGCATTGGCATTGAGTGTTGTTACCAGATCATTGTAATACCTGTTGATCTCTAGCCACTTCAACAGTTGGGAAATCCCTTAATAGGGTAGCTTTAACCAGCTTGTTGTAAATCCTTTAATAGGGTGACTCAAAACCATTGAGTTCTCGAAATCCTCTAACAAGGTAACCTTTAACAGGGTTTAACCCTTAACTGGGTATTCTAGTCATCCCTTAACTAGGTGATCCCTAACAGGATCGGTTCCTAACAAAACCTATTATATCAGTCTTTAACCGGACAAGGTTCCTAACAAAGCGGACATCTAAAGAGTTCAAAATAGCTTGTGGGTATTCATCCCCACCATGGTTTTTCCCAGTTGGGTTTCCACGTGAAAAATCTGTGTGTCATGTGTGATGTTTTCATGTGATGATTCAGTGTCTTATGTCTAATGGTAAAACATGTTGAACTAGGTGTTATTATGTTTTTATCGTAGATTACCTATTCATGCATTAGGGTGAAATGGAAATGAAGTATTAGATTGTATGACAAGATAAGTGTCAATCGGTTTATGCTTGTCTCAGTTATTTTGGGTTTTGCCGGTTGTACTCTGTTTGAGACTAGCGCTACTATTTGTCTATCAAAGCATAGTGTCTGTTGACAAACTGGTTTTAGGAATGTGTTTTTGCCTATACTAATTCACCCCCCCCACTCTCAATACTGGTTTGGTACCATCCGTTTATCATTGAGTGGGGAATGCGAATGCTCCTCTAAGACATCCAAGTCATCATGCGTCATCTAGGAAAAATTTGATGGTATGATCAAAGAATAAGTATCTAGTAGATTACTAAGGGGGGTGGGGTGGGGGCTGAATCAATAAATTGAAAAATTGATACAAACTTCCCAATCTCAAATTGAAACTCACAAAGTAAACTTATGAATAGAATATTACTATCAAGATCAATACTCATAAGAATACTTAATATCAACCAATTAACTGTTAAAGCAACTTAACAGTAAACAAATTCAATCTTATAAACATCCAAATTCTTAATCATATATCAACACACTCCATCTCTCAATGCTTCCAGTTATCATGCCTTATCAGAAGTTAATCAAATCAACAAATAAGATCATAACCACAAAAACATTCACCACATGACACAAATGTTTATACGTGGAAAACTCAAATAGGTAAAAATCATGGTGAGATGAGACTCACAAGATAGCTATCTGAACTCTTCTGAAGTTCGCCTTGTTAGGATCCAAGCCTGTTAAAGCTTTGACAATAAGTCCTGTTAAGAACTGATCTTGTTAGGAATCACTTGGCTAAGGGATTTACAAAATGCCTTGATAAAAAGCAAATACCTTGTTAGGAGTAACCTCGGTAGAGGATTTGATAATCCAAGCCAATGGACCACCTTGTTAGAGGATTTAAGAAGTAACCAAGCTTGTTAGAGCTTACCCGGTTAGGGGATTTCAATTTTGCTATAATTGTTAGAAGAACAAATTTTTCTTGATCTGTCTGAATAGCACTACATTTGCTTGATCGGATCCTTTTAAACTTCAATCTGCCTTTACTCAAACTGTAGATTCATTCTCCAGTTAGGCAACCACACACTCAACTTATTTCTGCCAACACTTTGCCAACACTTAACAAAACAACTTCATCGACCTTAAATACAAATCAATTAGGTCGATAACACAACAAAAACCCAATTCTCTCATAGAGACTACAAACAAACCAGTTCAAGTGTGACCATTGGATTTACATAGCAATCTATACACATTCTTCAAGAAAATTCCAACTGCTCCATGATCACCGCTTCATCGGACTTGTAACTCATCAAACAATTTTGAATTAGATGAAATCCACTTTTCTCATTCCTTAGACAATCAAAGAAATGCGCCAAAACAATCTGCACTTATCTTCTTACAATGAACACACGCGTTTCCATCATTACTGCTCAACAGATAATAAACCAATATAACCATTTTAGCAAACTTAATCAGTTAGGTTTTAACAAAAACAACTGGTAGGGTTTATTGGTTACATAATATAGAAAGGGTTTAACCTTATACAACGGTTATCAGTTTAACTCACAAACTTACATATTGGTTTACAACATCTTCCTCAAAGCTCTTCCTACCGGTTACAAGACAACAATACCAACAATATCATAAATACCATTACCGGTTCTATAGACACCTAAAAATGGTCAACGCTTGCGGAATCGTACTTTAACATTTGTGCATTGCCTTATTTTAGGTTTTTGCATCGCATTAACATTTCTCCTATGTCACGCATTTGGTCTTTATCATTTGCGAGCATCGAGTCATTCTTCTACATTCTTAATTCGTCTCGCTCTCAAATTTGGTCTTGTTGACAACACTCTCAAGTCATGATTTTGATCGATCTTATCCTATCGCATCAATGTGCGTGCTCATTTGTCATCATTTTGGACATCGTCAATCCTAATTAGGGTTTTGTCCTCTTATCAATTTTATCATCTGGCGATCGATTTGTTATCAATCCTTATCATTTTCAATCTTGTCATTTTGCGATCGATTTGTCATCGATCGTTGTCATGTTCAATCTTGTCATTTTGTGATCGAATTGTCATCGATCGTGTTCATTTTCAATCTTGTCGTCTTGCAATCTATTTTGTCATCGATCCTTGTCCTCTTGTCAATTTTGTCATTTTGCGATCAATTTGCCATCAATCATTGTCTGTCTCAATTATGTCAATTTGGATCAATTAGTCATTGTTCCTCGTCAATTGGCGCATTTATCAATCAAATCATTTATCACATTGGTCCTTTGTTAATCAAAATCATGGATCGAGTCAATTATCTTTCATCAAGACCTAATTGTCATCCTTGCATTGCTAATTCATCTTTTAGGGTTTCATGATTTAATCATTTAACCTTGTTTGTCATTTCTCCCTTTAGGATTAATAAATTATTTATTTATCCTAAGTCTTCTCATCGCAATTAAATGTTCATTTAATTGACTAATTATTCCTCTTTTTGTGAATTAATTAATAAATGACAAATTATTAATTGATTTACCTAATTTTTCATCAATTTCTAAATTCCCTCTTTGTGAATTAATTAATAAATGAAAAATTATTAATTAATTCACTAAATTTCTAATTTCCTCATTTTCTAATTCCTAATTTCCTATTTTCCATTTTCTAATTTTCTAATTTCTAATTCAATTTCCTCTTATTTTTCTCCTAATTTCATGGGAATGACATTTCAATTTGTTATAATTTGTCATAATTGACAATCAATCAATTTTGAAATAGAAATTTGTCATAATCTTGTCATAAATTATCAATCAATCAATTTTGCATAGAAAGTGCATAATTTGTCATAATTGACATTTTTGATTTGCAATTTCCATTTGAATCTCTTTCATGCTAATTTGATCATCTCTCCAATTTGTCTATAAATTGGATGAATTTCTTCAATCTCGGCTAATAAAAGAATAATAATCACTTGTTTGAATTACTTTGTCGAATCAATCACGCTTTGAGTACTCTTGTGCCAATGTCAATCTTGCTTTCACATTAGGTTTATGCACTTGAAGGTGAGATCCACAAACAAAGGCTATTTGGAGAAGAAAGAAGGACAATGGAGCCACATGAAGGAGATATTCAGATCTGCATTTGGTTTGCTTAGCTTTTAATTTTGAATGTTTTACTTTTCATGTCTTTATTAAGTGTGTTAGGATTGATCATTGCATTTGAGCTTTTGTGATTGAGCTAGATTACTAATATTGAAATTGCTTTGATGATTTCCAGATTCCTAGCTACATTAATTGGTGGACCCGATGTGAACTATCCCCCTAACCATGCTTTTGAGATGATTCGCAGGTTAAAAACCCAAGAAATAGGGTAATGCAGGGCTTTCTGCGAACTTCTGCACCTGTGTCAAGCATTTTGCGCCTTTGTTATGCATTCTGTGCCTGTGTCAAAGATAATATGTGCCTGTGTCAAGACTTTTGCGCCTGTGTCAAGCATTCTACGCCTATGTAGGGCCAGAAACAGAGGTAAAAGACAGTGTTTTTCACTTGCAAATTGTTTTCTTTTGCCTTCTATTTCTGCCTTTTTTGGTTTTTTGGTACTGATTCTTTGTGCAGAAGCTTGGCATACACATGACAAAGACAATAAATGAAACTACTAACATGTCTTATGCAGGTTAGATAGTCAAAGACTAAACATATCAAACTGCTGACTTGGGTTTTTGCAGGTTGCCTTGGACTACAACTAAACTTTGTGTTTGCAATTAATATTTAGGCACCTAGTATGATTTCTAAATAGGATGGAATGAATGTATGTTTTCTTTGATTGTTGAGTTTGACATTGGAGTAGGAGAGTATGCTCTCATCCTTCTTAGGGTGATCAGAAATCCAGATCTTCAATACCATGCTCATGTTTTTGATTGTGTGTCACCTTTAGAGGGCCTGCCTTCCTAACCATTTTCTTTTGCAAGCAAGTGATAATCGTGAGAAGGGAACGACCCAAAGTGAGTATAGCTAGAATACCTTGGCATTCTAACTCACTATAAACAAATACCTGATGGGCGAAAGCTTTGAAGGAAGGGTTACATGGGAATTGTAGTTACTTGGGAAGTGATGACCCTTGGACTCTTTCTCATATCAACATCTAAGTAGGGCCTCACTGTCTAAATCATGCTTGTGCGACTACATTTGTTTGGTATCTTGATGGGCTTAATGTCTCAATCATGCTTGCGTGACATCAAGGAGTAACACTTAACAGAAATCCTTACTAAACACCTTGTATTTAGAGGACAAAAATCCTTCTAGTTTCTTGAGAAGGACAAGTTTGGATACTTGGAAGAGATACTAAGTTCGCCATGGGGAGATTTCCATGGGGACTGATGCTTGGCTTCCCTGAGAAGTGAGTGCCATGGAGGGGAGCCCATGGGGTCAAGCATCTATGTATTCTCCTTGAATCCCATAACGAGTCTACCTCTCAAGTACCTACTGTCCTTGCCATCCATAAGAAATCTGTGCATGAGCATGATTTTATTGAGTCTAAGTTGAAATATCTTGTCTTCTTTGCTTGTCAAAAGTTGAATTGCATCTCATTTCAAAAGCAAGGCAGATTGATTCAAAACAAGGTTAAACACAAGAGCATTTCATCCAAGAAAGTTCAAAACACCTTCAAACATGGTTGTTAAACATTTTTCAAAATCTTGTCTTAACATTCATGTCACTTAGATTTAGGTTCATCCTAGGTTTGCATTTTTCAAATTCACTGTCAACTACCAAGGTTAGGTTTCACCTAGGTCATACTCCTTTGCATATCAATAAGGGTCATCCATTTGCATGTGTCTTCTTGCATTAGAGTAATACCATTTCATAATCCAACCTTAGGTTTTGCCTTAGGTTGACATTTTCATACATTTGCATACTACCTTAGGTCTCTTCATTAAGCTTAGGTCATTATCATATCATATTAGGGTAATTTGCATAGTAATTGTCCCTTTGCATATAGTGTCAAAACTAGGTTTTGTCATACTCGAGTAATTGCAAATCTTTGATAAACCCTAAGTCATTGTTAGGAGGTCTAGACCTTATCGAACCTTTTGTCTTTTTGTCATCATTGTCATTTGGTCAAACCTAGCTTAGTATCCAAGCATATAGAGGAGACATTGTCATTTTGTCCTTTTGTCACTTGGTCCTTTTGTCCTTTGAGGTCTAGACATCATTTCAATTTCCTAAGGGTCTCATTTTTAGAATTGCATTCAAAAGTTTGTCAAAATCTTGAAAAACAACAAAAACATAGGTTGCATTCTTGCCATAGATTGCATTTTCATTTATTTAGTTTGCATTTAGTTGCATATCATACATCATCCTTTTAAAATAAAAAATCCCAAAAACATTGCATAGTGACATGTCTATTGAAACAAGGTTCCAAGCACCAATGATACAACAAAGTTTGACATATCAACCGACAATGCAATCACAATTCTATCCAACCTAACAACAAGGCAATATTGATCAAACTTTTTATGATGAAAAAAGTCTCCAAATACAAAAACTAGAGGAGAAACTAGCTCAAGAAGAGGAGATATTGGAACAAAGAGTGAAAAACATTGAGAAGAATAGATCACAAATGTCCAAAATGTTTCAAAAATTTCCAGGTCGATATCCAAAGATTGAGCCAATTGATGTAAGATCTCTTCTTGAACGATCAGACATACCAGCTCTCCTCTCACAAATAGAGATGATGAAACAATTTCAAGAAAAGAGACAACATCAATTTCAACATTATGTGCCTCCACAACAAGAACAAGAAGGTGTTTACTATCAATCATATTTTCAACCATCACAACCAATTGTTCAACATCTCCAACATATACAACCAACACAACCAATGGTCCAATTTCAACAATATGTCCAACCAACTATACAATGTCAACAAATAGTTCAACCAATGGTGGAATATCAACAAGTTCAATCAACATATCAATGTCAACAACCACAACCAAACATTCAAAAACAAAGGTTGTAGCCCACACCAAGCCAAGTTTCAAACATGTCAGAACAATTGAACCAAGTCCAATATCAAAACATGACATTAAACCAAAAACAAGTTCAAATTCTAGATACAACTATGTCAAAACCTCGAAAGAAAGGTGGGTTTATTGCAGTGATCTTAAGGAAATTACCAAGTGAGTTTATTGAGGAATATCAAGATAATACACTTATGTCTAGCAATGTCTCATCCCCCCATAAGCAAATTGACTCTCCAGTGGCATCTATCCCTACACCTTTAGAAGTTTCACAAGAACCTTCCATATTGTCCTCATCAAACAATACACCCAAGGATGCAATTACCCAAGGGCTATCCATAATTTATTGCCAAGATAATCCAATTCATGATGCATGTCCTTGTCATGTTTCAAAAATACAAGACCCAATGCCACCATGCACTTTATTGCCATTACCTATTTTAGAGGACCCCATTCGAAGTCCCTCTTCCTCATGTTCAAGCATTGATTCCTTGCCAGAATCCATCACAAATGTTCAAAGTGCATTTCCTTCATGCCAAAACATTAATCCCTTGCCAAAATCTCCCGTGCATATCCAAAGTCCAACCCCAGGTCAAGAGGATAATTTAGAGCATGAAGAAACGTGTCTTAAAATAGATCAAGATCAAGATCCTAAAACCTTATCATCCCATCCAATTATTGACCAGGACCCCATGTTCCCAGACACTCACAATGATTCCCCTATTCTTGTCTATCCTATCCAAAGTCCTATTGACACTCCATTCTCCGAGCAAGATCAAGATATCCCAGTCCATCCAATCCCAAACGATCCCCTTCCATTTCATGAAAAAAATGTCCTTTCAAATCCCATTGGCATTCCACTTCCTAAGAAGGATCAAGATATCCCTTCCATTCTTTCCGATGATCCCATTGAAAGTCAAGAGAAAAACACCTTTGAAGGGGATTCTAATGATCTTCCTCCTTGTCAAGATCAAATTATTCCTTTAAATCCTCCACAAGATCCTTTTGTTCCTCCATCTCCTTGTCTTAATCCTCCATACACACTCCAAGATTGCATTTCTTTTGATGATCCCATTATTTCTCCCATTCCATCTCTTGAAGAGCCTGTCATTGAACCATGTCCACAACACAATCCTAGTCCCCCTCACGATCCTAATCCCACTAATGATTCTAACATGTCAGTGCAAGATGTTCATGAACCCTCGACATGCATAATGGGTTCTTCCACTTTGGTGCAATCCGATCCACTTCAAGATCTCATTATTTCTCTCATATCATATCCACCTCATAATGGACTCGCATCTTCTTCCCACATAAAAGAGTATCCTACAAGTCAAGATATTCATAAAGGCAAAGGAGTAAATCTCCATAAGCAAGAATCCCTTCATGTGAAAGAAAATGTTAAGGGTCATGTCTACACAACTCACTCTCAAGACGTTGGTATCCCTCCATCAAAATCAAAACATACACCTTCCCCATCATACCTTCCATCCATCTTAGGTCCTTATATCCCTTCGTCCTCTATACAAGGTCAGCAAAGACACAAATCCTTGAGTAAATTTCATCCATCCAAAAGAACTCCATTTCATTCATATCCATCCATGCATTCTTTTCCCTCTCCAAGCAATTTGGATGCCAAGCATAAAAGCCATAAGTCTAAAAATCCACATGTATTCAAGGATCAACATGTCCAATCTAATCAACATATCAAAGCAAAGAAAAATATGATCCAAAAAGAAAAGGAAAAATCCAAAAGGTCACAAAGGCCCATTGCTCAAAAACAAAAGTTAAAATCTATATGGGTTCCTAAATCCTTTGTGCAAGCAATGCACTCCAAGGAATCACAAAAGCATGAAAATCAAAAACCATGTGGATCCCTAAGAAGCTCCTTGAAGCACAAAAAGAAACATCCAACTTGGCATCCAAAATTGCTATTCCTCCATCCAAACCTTCCAAGTCTATTCCTTCATCACCTTCTTCATCCATTTTGGGCCCTTATGTCCCAAAATCCCAAGCTATTCCTCCATCCAAATCTCCATATCCAAAACCCACTCTTCCTCCATCAGTCCACCACCCGTCAAGGTGTGTGCCAATGTCGATCTTGCCAACATTTCTATCCACTCAAGCACAGTTCTTCCAATACCCTATCCATTATCCAATGCATATTTTCCATCCTTCGATCCCTTTGATCCGATCCTTTGCATAAATCCTTGTCTTAGTTTCATCTTATTTTCCATGTCCTTATCCTACCAATGTCTTTGAGCATACTTTTAAAGGTCATGTTCTTTTTTTTCAAGTCTACTATTCAAACAAAATGATGTTTGAGTCCTTCTTCCATCCCCTATCATGTGTCCATCTTTTATTGAAAAAGTCAAAATACAAAAAAAAAAGTGAGAAAAAAAAAACAAAAGACAAAAAAAAAAAGTAAAGCAAAAATAATTCGTCCACTGGTGAAAACCTGGCAAACAGGCGCCTTGGGCAAGTACCGTGATGAAAACCTAGCAAACAGGCATCATGCATAATCTATGAACTTCTTGCACACCACACTTGGGGGCAGGTTTCCTCCTTCATATCCTATTACCCTTCATTATCCTATCGAACCACTATCATTACCCTTCATATCCTATTGTCCCTCATGTCCAGTTTCCCTTTTCTATATTTTATCTTGACAAGGCTGAGGATCTTCATGAGCATCATGCATCTTGTTTGCAGCTTTCAGTCTATCATAGCTTTTGGTCATTTATTCATTTGCTTATTATAACCTTTCATCCATATTCCCTAGCTTATTGCAACTTTCTGCCACTATCCCTTAGCCTATCCCGACCTTCAGTCCATGTCCCTTATCCATTCTTGGTCTTTCTTATCCTATCCATAACTTATCACTATCCATACACCCTTTTTCGTTCCTTGAACTTGGTCTAACATAAGGACGCAAAAAATTTAAACATGGTTTCAAAACCTCTTGACATGTCCCTCATGCTATGTCACTGCTTCACATTGTCATATCTAGTCTCTTGTCCCATCATGCAATAGCCCTTGAAAATTGCATCCGTATTGTCTCCATAATAAAAGGCCTTTGTCTTCCCTCTATCCACCATCATTTCAGAAAGCCTATTTATTCACCTATCATATTGCTTTCCTTGCTAGACACTAGGGGCAAAATCATACGAATCAAACAATGTCCTGAAATAAAAACAAAAAAATTGAAAAATGTCCTGAAAAAATCCTAAAAAAAAAAAATTGAAAAATGTCCTGAAAAAATCCTAGAAAAAAAAATCGAACAAAGTCCTGAAAAAATCATTAAAAAAATCGAATAAAGTCCTGAAAAAATCATTAAAAAAATCAAATAATGTCCTTAAAAAATATCTAAAAATCAACTAAAGTCCTGAAAAAATCCAAACAAATCAAATAATGTCCTGAAAAAAAAAAAAAATCCCTAAAAAGTCAAATAAAGTCCTAGAAAAATGAACACAATTTTTTTTTTTTGCAATAAATAACCCCTCTATGCATAGACAGATCATTGAGTATGCATCCAACAATGATTAATCACAATGTTGCGCTTTAATGAAATCATGCGTAAATAGATGAACTTTTTCAATCAAACCAGACATTCAAAGTGGTCAAAATTGTCATATCAATCAACCTCAAAATCATTTGTCCTTGTCTCTACTATCATGGGTCTTATACAAGGTGTGGTATACTCGAAACCAGACTGTGTCCTATCTTAGACGGGGTACCGCATGTCCCGAAACCAGATAGCATGATCGTCCTATCAACACTTTCAACTTTTGACAAAGAAGATCAAGATGTTTGTTTGATTTGTTGGAATTTGTGCAGCTTATCTTTTTATTGATTTATCTTTATCTTCGATCATGTTCCTATGTTGCTCGATGATGTCACTGAGTGATTTAGAGTGACCGGGATGGATCATGGTCCTTTTCTTTTTGGTTGTGATTGTTGTTTTTCTGTGATGTGTCTGTCTTTTGCAAAAAGGGTTGCATTTCAGCGCTGGCCTTCAATGCCATGATGCTACGCATCCATTTTGCTACATTAAAATAAAGGTTCTCACCTACAAAGTGCATTACTGAAAGCAAGTTTTTCTTCGTCTCTAACTATCCTCTATTTCATTTTCTTCTTACTAACATTTCTTCCGTCCATTCAGATAGTCAGTTTGGTCTCATGCTCTGATTTCCCCAAACATACATGCTGCATCCTACATCCATTTGGTTAGTACATTTGCATTAAATCAAGCATCACATCAAGCATTTTATCCATTTCATATTATAAATGCATCAAAAAACACATAAAAAAATACATCCATTCATGTTCCACAATGGTACATAAACAGTGCATAAGTCATGGAAAATAACATCAGTCATAACATATTGCATCCCATCTATCGATGCATATCATATCATATGTCACAAAAATATCGGAGTACAAAATTGGACTGTCTGTCCTACGTATGGCCCGCAGGCTGACTACAAAATGTCAAACTACATAATGTCCACTATCCATCATACAGAGCATGTGCCTCTATCACTGGGTGCTCCCTCTGTCCTCCTCATCCTTTCCATGTCTCACGGATGATGTCCCTCCTGGTCCTGGCTGTGGTGGTCTCATAGGTCCACTTACCCCCATGCTGCTCAATGACCTCTGAGAGCGTGCCCGACTCTCTGTCCTCGATCATGCCCGATATGATGCTTCTCTCTACTCTAGTGGAACTGCACTCTCATATAGTGTCCTCCAATGGCGTATCTCCTCTTCGGTCTCTACCAGCATCTGTGCCATCTCCCGTGCACTAGCATCCCGAATCGACCCAATATACTTAGTGACTCTCTGTTCTCCTCGCTGTGCCTGAGCTATTTCTGTATCTCAAGCCACTGTAAGCCTGGCTATCTCCACTCTGAACTGCTCATGCTCTCTCTCTAAAGTCACAATGTGATCATGCTGACTCACTATGGTAGCCCTGCACATCTCCATCTCCTCTATCCTAGCTGTCTCTGGCTCTATGGGTATATCCTGCAATGCCTCCTGCTCACCTGAATCTAGCTCATCCTCCTCATCCCCATCCTCATCTCCATCCTTGTCATCCTCCTCATCCTCATCTCCACCCTCATCCTCCTCATCCTCATCATCTCCCTCCTCCTCTCTAGCGAGTGGGAAGTCCTCCTGTCGCCTAGGTACTGGAATATCCGGATCTATCAATGGCACTGGTCGTCATCGTGCAAACCATCTCTCATACTCCTCTATCATCCTGGCGTCTGCCACATCTGATCTCCAATCCCACTATCTCTACTGTAGCTATGTGAAGTCAGTATATGCTATGTGTGGCTGAATCATACTCCCCCACTGACTCGTTTCTCTGTGAGATCGGGCAAAGTGTGCAGTCCTCCTAGGTACATCCCGCCTCTCTCCAAACTGTCGTCTAACTCTCTCTGGCAGGTACATCTCAATCACTCTCTGCTGATTCACTGGTCATTTGACCATCCAGGGCAATCATGATATGGCCTCCATGTGAACTCTCTCAGTCTGTCTAGCTCATGTCGACAATACAATATGTATCCAAAAGGACCCTGTCTCAGTGCTCCCCCGTAGTAGTACACATATGGTCGGTGTGGTACTACCTATCTCTCTACAATCGGTCAACATATGGCTATGTGCTCAAATTCCCATACCTGTAGCAGTGTGACTCCACAGCTCAAAGTCTAAACTCCCTGATACGCTATCTGATGCAACTGAAAATACAGCATAGCCAGTACACATGGTGCCCATTCATACACTGTACCCTCTGTCACCATCCGCTCTAGCACTCTTCCCCATCCAATAGGGAATCCATGTCCTCATCTGTCTCCTACTAGTAGGCATGCTATAACCACGGCTATCACCACATATCGTTGATCGTACTCTGATGCCATGGTCTCCCAGCCAATCTCCCTCTCTACGATATCCAGATCATCTGCGTCGCACTCAAATAATCTGCACAAAGCATCTCTCCCTGTCACTGGGTCATACTCTACCATCTCTCCATGAATCGAAATGCGGAGGATACACCATACATCCTCTAGTGTCACAGTCGCCTCTCCAGTCGTCAGATGGAAGGAGGAAGTCTCTGAATGCCATCGCTCTGCCAATGCGGTCAATAGTCCTGTGTTTTCCCTAATCTTAGGCATGAATGTGACGTAGTATATTCCAAGTCCTGCTAATGTATCTCTGTCCATGCTCCTGAGTCTATGTCGTAACATGAAGCAGTCTGGTCGGTTCTGTCGCGTGATCAATGGATACTATCGATTCTGCATCACAATTGGGGCACATTTTGTCAGTTTTAGGGTTTGCTCCTATGGGTTGCATTTCCTCATTTTCATGTCCAAATCAGGGTGCCTTTCATCTATTCTAACCTATCCTACCCTTATCCCCCCTTTCCGGATCATTTGCATGTTGTTTTTGACCTAAATTGAGTTCCCAGGGCACAACTACGCCTGTGTTGTGTATCCTATGCCTGTGTCACATAACCTGCGCCTGTGTACCCTTACACACGTGCAAAAGAAATCACACAAGTGCAGGATTCACCCTACACAAGCGCAGAAGTCAGTTTCTGCATCCCCTGTGGGCCCCGCAATGTCCCGCAAGCAAGTCAAATTCATCAAATTGAAAACATGGGTTTTTGAGATACATACCGCTACTCCTGCGTCGTCTGGTCATCTGTACGTGCGTACATGTTCTCCGAGGTGATCTTCCCTTGGAATGTTTTCCATCTCTCTGCAAGTGTCCTTTTCCAGAGCAACAAATTCTCCTATTTGACTAGTGCAAATGAGCAATTTTCACTCTCTTTGTCTCATTTATAGATCTTTGTCAATGCATAGATGGACGTGCACCCTCTCCATCTCATGTTGGTCACGGTCTTTTATGTCTTTAATTGCTTGTCCTTCATGCATCCAATTTTTGATTGTTAGTCCGGTTGATCCTATCATTTTTATCGATCAATTGGCCTCTTTTCTGCATGTTTCCGGCCAATTCCTTGAGGGGGCATGCATATGTCATTGTCAGTTGTCTGGGGCATTTTCATTTAAGTTCTTTGACACAATTCTTAGAATCGCATTGCTCAAAGAGGGGCAAAATGTACACACCTAAAAATGGTCAACGCTTGTGGAATCGTACTTTAACATTTGCGCATTGCCTTATTTTAGGTTTTTGCATCGCATTAACATTTCTCCTATGTCACACATTTGGTCTTTATCATTTGCGAGCATCGAGTCATTCTTCTACATTCTTCATTCATCTCACTCTCAAATTTGGTCTTGTCGACAACACTCTCCAGTCATGATTTTGATCGATCTTATCCTATCGCATCAATGTGCGTGCTCATTTGTCATCATTTTGGACATCGTCAATCCTAATTAGGGTTTTGTCCTCTTATCAATCTTATCATCTGGCGATCGATTTGTTATCAATCCTTATCATTTTCAATCTTGTCGTTTTGTGATTGATTTGTCATCGATCGTTGTCATGTTCAATCTTGTCATTTTGCAATCGATTTGTCATCGATCGTGGTCATTTTCAATCTTGTCGTCTTGCAATCTATTTTGTCATCGATCCTTGTCCTCTTTTCAATTTTGTCATTTTGCGATCAATTTGCCATCGATCATTGTCTATCTCAATTATGTCAATTTGGATCAATTAGTCATTGTTCCTCGTCAATTGGCGCATTTATCAATCAAATCATTTATCACATTGGTCCTTTGTTAATCAGAATCATGGATCGAGTCAATTATCTTTCATCAAGATCTAATTGTCATCCTTGCATTGCTAATTCATCTTTTAGGGTTTCATGATTTAATCATTTAACCTTGTTTGTCATTTCTCCCTTTAGGATTAATAAATTATTTATTTATCCTAAGTCTTCTCATCGCAATTAAATGTTCATTTAATTGACTAATTATTCCTTTTTTTGTGAATTAATTAATAAATGACACATTATTAATTGATTTACCTAATTTTTCATCAATTTCTAAATTCCCTCTTTGTGAATTAATTAATAAATGAAAAATTATTAATTAGTTCACTAAATTTCTAATTTCCTCATTTTCTAATTCCTAATTTCCTATTTTCCATTTTCTAATTTTCTAATTTCTAATTCAATTTCCTCTTATTTTTCTCCTAATTTCATGGGAATGACATTTCAATTTGTCATAATTTGTCATAATTGACAATCAATCAATTTTGACATAGAAATTTGTCATAATCTTGTCATAAATTATCAATCAATCAATTTTGCATAGAAAGTGCATAATTTGTCATAATTTGTCATAATTGACATTTTTGATTTGCAATTTCCATTTGAATCTCTTTCATGCTAATTTGATCATCTCTCCAATTTGTCTATAAATTGGATGAATTTCTTCAATCTCAGCTAATAAAAGAATAATAATCACTTGTTTGAATTACTTTGTTGAATCAATCACGCTTTGAGTACTCTTGTGCCAATGTCAATCTTGCGTTCACATTAGGTTTATGCACTTGAAGGTGAGATCCACAAACAAAGGCTATTTGGAGAAGAAAGAAGGACAATGGAGCCACATGAAGGAGATATTCAGATCTGCATTTGGTTTGCTTAGCTTTTAATTTTGAATGTTTTACTTTTCATGTCTTTATTGAGTGTGTTAGGATTGATCATTGCATTTGAGCTTTTGTGATTTAGCTAGATTACTAATATTGAACTTGATTTGATGATTTCCAGATTCCTAGCTACAGGTTCAATTGACATCAATGACAACATAACATATCATTAATACAATCTTCATGCAAATGCCAACAATCTCCCCCTTTGGCATTGATGGCAATACAAATATCAACGCCTCTGATTGCTGCTATGAATGGTGAACAGGAATCCTGGTTTACATTACCAAATATTCACCATGGATGTCTATCTTCACCCTGTCGCTGGTTTCCCTTTGCCAATCACATAATTCTTCTCCTCAATCACATAGTTCTTCTCTCCCTTTGACAACAATGTCAAATTGAAAGTAAAACATGTAATTTCAAATTTTCACTATGCATCAACAACATACTACAACTTGATGCTCCTCCTGTGGAATACATCCACTTCTTCATCAATCCTTCTAAGGTTTCGCAAGTAATTTAGGGATTGATACAATAAACATCATGCTCAACTAACTTCATGAAGAGGAACAACCCCCAACTGACTTATAATTTACTCAAAAGTGGTCTTAGGTAGAGGTTTGGTAAAAATATCTGCAATTTGTTCCTTGGTAGAAACATGCTCTAAGATAACATCTTTACTTTGAACTTTCCCCCTAAAAAAGTGATACTTCAATCCAATGTGTTTGGTTCATGTGTGCAAAACAAGATTCTTAGAAATATTTATGGCACTTGTATTATCACATAAAATCTTTATAGGTTTTGAGATCTTCATCTTAAAGCCTTCTGAAATGTGCCTCATCCAAATAGCCTGTGTGCAATTCATATAAGCTGCATCATACTCAACTTCAGCACTAGATTGTGAAGTGCAACTCTGCTTCTTACTTCTCCATGAAAAAGCCTTCCTCCTAGAAAGAATTCTCCACCAGTAGTTCTTTTTCGATCATCAACATTTCCTGCCCAATCAACATCTGTGTATGCTTTCAAGTCAAAGTTTCCTCCATATAGATACCATAATCCATAGTCAACAGTACCTTTCAGATACCTGAAAATTCTCGTGGTTGCTATCAAGTGTGTCTCCTTTGGATTCTTCTATAATCTTGCAACTATACCAACTGCATGGGCTATATCTAGTCTGCTGTAAACAACATAGTGTAATTTGCCAATCATTGACCTATATTCCTTTTCATCAATAGACTTAGATTCATCTTCCTTGGACAACTTACAACCTGTAACCATTGGTGTTCCAACTGGTTTATAGTCACTCATTCCAAAATTCTTCAAAACCTCTTTCACATACTTAGATTGAGTAATGAAAATACCATTCTTCATTTGTTGTATCTGCAAGCCTATGGATTTTTTTATTTCCCCTACTAAAGACATTTTGAACTGATTTTTCATTTCATCTGCAAAACTATTACTCATGACATCATTACCTCCAAAAATGATATCATCAACAAATACTTCACTGGTTGGTATTTCATCTCCTTAAAACTTGAGATAAATATCACTATCATCATCGGTTCTTGGAAATCCTATCTTCATCAGATATGTATGAAGTTGTTCATACCATGCTCTGGGTGCCTGCTTTAATGCATACAAAGCTTTATGCAATCTGCATACCATGACTTTCTCACCTATCAAAGCATAACCATCTAGCTGCTCTATGTATACCTCTTTTTCTAATATCCCATTCAAAAATGCAGACTTACATCCATCTGATATACCTTGAACTTCTTATGGGCTGCAAATGCAAGTAAAGTTTTGACACCTTCCAGTCTTGCTACTAGTGCAAACGTTTCACCATAATCTTCTCCTTCTTCTTGAGCATAACCCTTGCATACTAATTTTGCTGTGTTGTGAACTAAAACACCATCTTCATTTAACTTGTTTCTGAATACCCATTTAGTACCTCTAACATTCTTATTTACCAGTCGGGGACTAGGGTCCAAGTGTTGTTCTTCTCAATTTGATCCAATTCCTCCTCCATAGCTTTAACCCAATAATCATCACCAAATGCCTCCTTAGCACTTCTAGGTTCAATGGTCGAGATCTTGCAAGAGTTCTCTCTTATTCTTCTTCTAGTTAGTACTCCAACATCCTTATCCCCAATAATCTTCTCAAGACTGTGGTTCAGTCTCACATACCTAGGAATAGCATGATCATTCTCTTCAAGTTTAGCTTCTTCATTATCATCTTCTTCTGAATTTATTTGTTCTGGTTGAACAAGTGCATCAAAATTTGCTTTACTGCTTTCTGATTTAATATTTTTAGGTTCCGAAAGAAAAATGCAAGGATCTTCATCCTTTTTCTCTGAACTAGTTTCTTCTGAGACTTTAGGACATTCATCTACTCGAACATCAGTGCTCTCAACAATTCTCCATGTCGTATTGTTGAAGCATTTATATGCTTTACTCTTGGTGGAATAGCCAAGAAATATTCCTTAATCACTCTTATCTTCAAACTTACTAATGTAATAATCTCTTTTAATAAAATATTTCCTACCAAATATCTTAAAATAGCTAACATCAGGTGATCTTCCATACCAATATTCATAAGGGGTCTTGTCCTTACCTCTTTTCACTAGAACTCGGTTCATTGTGTAGACACCTATACTTACAGCTTCTTTCCAAAATGTTTTCACTACACCTCCTTGTATCAACATTATCCTAGTAGCTTCAACCACTGATTGATTGTTCCTCTTTGCGATACCATTCTACTCTGGTGTCCTTGGTGTATAAACCTATTGTTTGATACCATTCTCATCATAGTACTTAGTGAACTCAGAAGTAAATATACTGCCTTGATTTGTTCTCAGAAATTTTATCTTTTTGCCACTCTCTTTTTTAGCTAAGGCCCTGAATTCCTTGAACTTACCAAAAAATTCATTCTTATCCTTCAAGAATGTCACCCACATCATCCTTGAACAATCATCAATGAAGATCATGAAATATCTATCACCTTGAATGCTTCTTGTTCTTATTGGTCCACATAGATCTGTATGAGCCAAATATAACAAGTGCTCTGTTGAGAAGGACTTGCTCTTGAAAGTTGAAGAAGTAATATTTCCTAACTAACATTCTTTGCAAAGAGCATTAACCAGTTTGTCTAGCTGAGGAAAACCTCTTACTATTTTGGACTTGCTCACTTTGACAATGTTATCAAATTTTATATGACAAAATCTCCTATGCCAAAGCCAACTATCATCTATCTTTGCAATCAAACAGTTGCTAACTTTAGGATTGATGAAACATATTACCTGTGGTTTGTTTCCCAGTTGTAATCAATTCACCTTTGTTGAGAAAGATTTTGCACATACCATTTCTAAAATCCAATGGGTATCCTCTGTCATTAAGTTGTGCCATGCTTAGAAGATTATGCTTTAGACCTTCAACCCAATAGACATCGTCAGCACTACTCTTCCCATTAAGAGAAATAACTTCGTTACCTTTAACCATACAGGGTGAATCATTTCCAAATCTGACAACACCACCATAAAATTCCTTCAAGGAAATAAATTTGCTCTGATCACCAGTTATATGATGTGAACAACCACTATCAATGATCCAATCATCAGAGTTATCCATCCTGGACACCAGTGCCTTCTGATCTGATATCTCTTTCTTAATAGCTACAAACACAATATCTTCACTAGAATCATCATCAAATTCTTCATCAATGATATCACTATTAATAGCAATAATCCAATCTCTCTTTCCTTTACCCTTATACTTCTTGAATTTGTCTCTCTTGTGTTCATTTTCACCATTAGGACAATTAGCTACTATATGACCAATCTTGTTGCATGCAAAACATTTTAAAGGTAGTTTACCTCTATTTACTAGTGCCTGTAGGTAGTCACTTTGCCAACAATGCTTCAAAATCCACTAAGTTGTCTTCATCATCAGCATCTCTGCTGGATCTAGATTCATAGCCATGACAAGTATCTCTACTTTTTCTCATAGATGGGTTAGAGACAAAAGCTCTAAATGCAGATTTTGATTTCTGTACACTACCATCATAGTCGTTTAATTCAAAAGAAGTAAGTTTTCCACTGATAGAGTCAAGAGTCACCTTAGTTTTGTCAATGGACTTTAGCTCCTAAATAGATGCAACTCGGATAGCATAGATTGGTAGTAGGGTTCTTAGTACCTTACTGATCACTGTAGAATCTTCCACCTTCCCTCCTACACTTTTTATTTCACCAACTATCTCTTTTATCCTTTGACCATACTACTAGATATTCTCACCTTCAGACATTATCATGTCATCAAAATTTCCTCTTAGGATCTCCTCTTTAGCAATCTTAACATGTTCATCACTGCTATAAATCTCTTCAAATTTTTTTCCATACTTAATATGCAGTTTCAAGACCATGAACATCTGCATATTCATCATCAGATAGGGAGCTGATAAGAGCCTCCAATGCTTGATGATTTTATTGTTTTTCTTTCTTTTGATCATTAGTCAGAGTTCCAGTAGGTGTAACATACTGAGTTTCTACATGATCCCAATACTAACTTCCTAGAATCTTAATGTAAATCTTCATTTTGTCACTCCATATCCTATAGTTATCTTTGTTGAACTTTGGACCTTCCTTCTTCATAATGATCTACAAGATCTTTTCCTCAAGCTATTAGGCTTTTAGATTTAAGAGGACTTGAGATGCTCTGATACCAATTGATGGTATGATGAAAGTATAAGTATCCAGTAGATTACTGAGAGGGGGAGGGGGGGTGAACTGATACAAACTTCCCAATCTTAAACTCAAACTCACAAAGTAAACTTATCAATAGAATGTTGTTGTCAAGATCAATACTCATAAGAATACGTAATATCAACCAGTTAACTATTAAAGCAACTTAACGATAAACAACTTCAATCTTGTAAACATCCAAATGCTTAATCATATCTCAACACACTCCATCTCTTAATGCTTCTAGTTATCATGCCTTATCAGAAGTTAGTCAAATAGACAAATAAGATCATAACCACAAAAACATTCACCACATGACACAAATGTTTATACATGGAAAACCCAAATAGGTAAAAACTACGGTGAGATGAGACTCACAAGATAACTATTTGAACTCTTCTAAGGTTCACCCTATTAGGAGCCAAGCCTGTTAAAGATTTTACAATAAGTCTTATTAAGAAATGAACCTATTAGGAATCACTCGGTTAAGGGATTTACAAAATGCCTTGATAAAAAGAAAATACCCTGTTAGGAGTAACCTCGGTAGAGGATTTGAGAATCCAAGCTAATGGACCACCTTGTTAGATGATTTAAGAAGTAACCAAGCTTGTTAGAGCTTATGCCGCTAGGCGATTTCAATTCTATTGTAATTGTTAGAAGACAATAGTTTTTTCTTGATTTGTCTAAATAGCACTACATTTACTTGATCAGATCCTTTTAAGCTTCAATATGCCTTTACTCAAATTGTAGATCCATTCTCCGGTTAGGCAACCACACACTCAACTAATTTTTTCCAACACTTTGCCAACACATAACAAAACAACTTCATCGATCTTAAATACAAATCAATTAGGTCAATAACACAACAAAAACCTAATTCTCTCATAGAGATTACAAACAAATTGGTTCAAGTGTGACCATTGGATTTATATAGCAATTTATACACATTCTTCAAGAAAATTCTAACTGCTCCATGATCACCACTTCATCAGACTTGTAACTCATCACACGCTTTGCATTAGATGCAATCCACTTTGCACATTCTATAGACAATCAAACAAATGTGCCAAAGAAATATGAACTTATCTTCTTACAATGAACACATGTGTTTCCATCATTACCGCTCAACAGATAATAAAACAACATAACCATTTCAACAAACTTAATCAGTTAGGGTTTAACAAAAACAACTGGTAGGGTTCACCAGTAACATAACATAGAAAGGGTTTAACCTTATACACCAGTTACCGGTTCAACTCACAAACTTACATATCGGTTTACAACATCTTCCTCAAAGCTCTTCCTACTGGTTAAAAGACAACAATATCAACAATATCAACACTATCATAAATACCATTACCAGTTCAATTGATATCAATGATAACATATTATTAATGTAATCTTCATACAAATGGCAACACAATCTCCTGTTAAGTCTATACTAGGTGAATGATCCTCGGTCTTCCTATTGAAACCATAGACCATCTAGTGTTGCCATCAATGCCAAAGGGGGAGATTGTTGGAAATATGATGGAACTGATTATGTGTTACATTTATGTTTTGTCATTGATGTCAACACTATTTGTCATGGTTGTTTACCGGCTTCCGGTAGAAGGATTGTATTGGGAAGATTATCAGTTGATTGTCATCGGTATGATGTGGATGATGGAATAAGGTTGTATGGATGGTTCATATGCTTCTAAAGTATGTTTCAGTTAGTTGGTATTAACTTAATGATCAGATGTTATCTTATGTTCTAGTAAGCCTACTTTATAGGTCCGGTAAGGGTTTCAGTGGAAGAGCTTTATTGAAGATCTTTGATGTAATGCATAAGTGGTGTTGTTGCAACCTCTAGAAGGGATTTAGGATACTGATAGTGATTGTGTTCGTGCCTCGACTGATTGGTGTCATTTCTTTGGAGTGTATGGATCTAATTTAGGTCAGTGCTATCTAGGTTGATATGGACCAGTTTTTCATGTAACGTGTAGGTGGATCCTCCAATGGGCTTCCGAGATGTTTTATTGATTGGATGATGTTTTTTTTTCCTTTGGCCTACATGTTTTATGATTTTATTTCAGGATTATATAATGGATTTATTAAATTATCACTTGGGTGGCCGACCTAATTGGTTAGGTCACGGGCTAGTATAAATACATGTAAGATCTCATTTTAGATCATGGGCAAGGAGAGAATAATGTAATGATCATTCATGTGGAGGGTTTGATCGATCATAGGTGATCGAGTTGGGTTTATGTAAGAGGTTTTAGACCTCTAGTATTGAGCTTAGTGAGAACTATAATCTAGCATGTTTGATGCTATCACAGGCAATTCTTCTTTTTGGATTGTTGTCAAAATATCTTGAGGTGGTTGGCCTTTTCTATAGTCAGTGAGACTCCATTGTGATGAGTAGTAGACTCTAGGAAGTGTACCTTAGTGCATGTGCAGGGCCCTATTGTAATCATATACCTTCTGCAGAAGTATCATCTGACTATGGGTAGGGTTTCCCACCATGTTTTTTCCCTTTACCAGGTTTTCCACGTATAAATCATGGTGTTATGTTTTTGTTGGCATATGGACACTCCAATGAGACATTGTGTGTGATTGAAGGTTTTGTCATTGATGGAAACCTTACAATCCTATGGCACAAGCAAGACATCATACCGGCAAAGCATTATTCAAGCAAGACAATGCATCGACATCAACAAGATCACTCTACACTGGCACCGGCACTGGCATAGAGGCCGACAGGATTTTTTGATATGTAATATTTTGTTTATTATTGTAAGCCAACTTGGAAAATTGTAAAATGACTCTTGTATATAAAGAAGATCATTGTAGACAATTGTAAGGTAAGTAAGCGAGCATAAAGAAAATTATTAGGAAGACCTAATGTGCGAATTATAGGTCAAGGGTATATGTAAAGAATAGAGTAAGAACCGGTACTGAATCTGGCATTCAAGATGCTATTATAAAGCAGTACAGATCATTGGATTAGTATAATCCTCATTGTAATTCAGTGTGACTTCTCACTGAGTAGTGTGCTCTAGGCAATTGGCCTTCCTGCATGTGCAGGCCCCTATTGTAAGTGATATTCTCTTATTGGCTAGTAAGTGAATATTGTGGGTTACAAATCCCACCGAGGTTTTTCCCACACTGGGTTTCCTCATTAAACATCTTGTGTTATGGTGTTCTTTTCATGTGGATGTTTTTGATTCTGTTTATTACATTAATTCTTGCATACCGGTACATTGCTACTTTATGTTCTGCATGTTTTAACTTAAGAAAATTTGACTACTAGTTAGATACTGATTCACCCCCCCTCTCAGTATCTATGGGAACCCTAACACTTTTATGGTCGCATGGTATTGATTCTCTAGTTTTCAATTATGCTTTAATGCTTTATCAGTTATTCCGGTAAAAGATTTTAAGTGCTTTAATTCACATAATCTGTTAACAACTGATTCACTTTCCCCCCTCTCAATTGTTCACCAATTAACCTAATATTCATAACATGTATATCACTATACATAAAAAAGTTTCACATACTACAACACAGTTATCTTTTATCCCTAAGACTAGCAACTAGAGGGTGGTGGCTGAATGTCCCCTCCTTATCTAGTCGTGGGGGTGGACCCATGGGTGTGTATCATGATGTGGAACATGAATTACTCCACAAAGAAATTCTACGCTCCCTATCCATCATGATACTACGATATATGGTTGCCTTTGCCCGAGCCACCGCTAGATCACACTCTGTCTACTGCAACCTCTCTAACAAAGTATTCTCCTAACCTCTCCCAACCTCTAACTCCACCCATAAGGGGGTGAATAGGTCCTCATTCTGCCCAACACTCCTCTGAGGTCTATGCACTATCTATGAGGAGCTAGGAATGTGTACCATAATGATGATGTCCATCACTGCATGCTGGATAAGGGAGCGGCACTCCTGAACATCAACTACAGAGATAGAAAGAGGTTTTCATCAGTAACATTCTATATAATCAAATATAAATACGCATAAATTAAACAATCATAAAAACACCTTACCTGGATCTCCCTCCTACCAATAGGGGTCATGAAGAGAGACATCCTATGACTAGGAACCACTATGCTCTCTACGGTCATAATGTCTCTATATGGTAGGTGAGGGATGGTGGGGACTGGAATCAGGACCCCTTATAGGGCCCTTCTCTCCATGGAATGGAAAGCTCGGTGGATCTAGGGCAATCATGTCATCTCCGAAGTGATGTGGAATTGCATTTGACTCGTCCTCATCATCCTCCTCCTCTCTATGCCCCTCATCATCACCATCCTGATCTCCCTCTCATGCATCAAGATCATCTCCCTCACCATTAGCCTCCTACTCTTCTGCATCATCATCCTGATGATATGTGTCCTCACCAAGGTCCTTGGATGTATCAGGGTCCTCCTCATCACCCGCGTGTCTCCATGGTCTAGGGTTCCATCTAGGGAAGTCTGTGGGAAAGATAGCTCCATGGTATGTCCTACCCCACCATGTGATGTATCATCGGTGTGCACCCACATCATCTCTATAGTCGGTCGCAATATCTTGATCTGACCCATCTGAATATGTGATATCAATCTCATCACTGGTAGGTCTCGGAATGATCCTATCCTAAGGGTCACGCATTAGTGTCGAATGTATATAGGCATATATGTAGGGACACACTTCTCAAACCTAAATTTCCATGAGACTCAATCAAAGTAGAATGGGACTATAGTGTGGTTATACCATCCCTCTAGAAGATAGTTCCTCTACATTCAAAATAACTACCTATGTATACCATTCCACATATACATCTTGAGGTAGTGTCTCCATCTGGTAACCTCCACTATCAATCTGTCAAGAGTCACCCTCCAGTGAAGAAAGTCTCTGAACCACCACTCATGGGTAAGAGGATATGAAAACACCCTAGGCTCCCCTGGAACCAAATAAATGGGAACCCCAACAGGTCTAGTGCATGTGATGCGCTCGAGTATCCAAATCTATAGTAGTGTGCAGGTCATCAGGTTGCATCCCTATCCAAAAATGTACTCTCCTAGGTCATTATAGAGGTGGGATAACATGCTCTGCCTCTAGGAGAATACCCTCCTATGTCTCTCCATATATCTCACCATATAATTGAGACCTCCGTGTATGTGTGTGTCACACCTATTGGGGCACACAAATAATGCAATGGTAGCAATCATGAATCCTCTCACTAGTGGTACCTCACCGGTGGGATGTAAAAGCCAACCGATGATAATGTGACCTTTCGTCTCATCGAGTATCTCTCTCCAAATGAAATATATCTGCTCCCTCCTATATTTGGTAGCAGTGTGATCAGCTCAATACCTCACCATCTCTCCTCTGATAGGCAGGTAAAGTATACGGTACACGTCCTCTAGAATGACCATTATCTCTCCCAAAGGTATGAGAAAGGTGGAGGTATCTACATCCCATCTCTCCATCAAGGCCATTAACATCACAGAGTGGAAATTGATGGTGGTCATGGTCATCACATACCATAGACCTACTACATGTTGCAGCTCTTTGTCCTTTGGTGAAAGCCTCAGAATCTGACTCTGGAGGCTCTGAAAGGTATGGCCGACAGTGTGATCTCATATGTAGGAAATAATTTGCAAAATGAAACTATCCAATCATTAGTAATCACTCATCAATCATCATCATCTAATTGAAAACATCATTCTATCTATTCTATACCTTAGATGCCTGATCTCATGCAACCCTCGATCACCCCGAGCAGGGACCAAGGCGCCCCTCTGGGACCAAAGCACCCTAGGAGGACCAGGGTGCCCAAGGAGGACTAGAGTGGTCTAAGAAACCATGGTGCCCAGATGGGGGGGCATGCACATGATCTCAATGCTGACATTGTCAACACAAAAATCAAAATAAATAGAAAAGTCAACAAAGAGTCAATGAAAGGTCAACTCACCTCATTGAGTGGTTTTCCAGTTAGCATGGCCTGGAGAAAGATCTCAATCCACATAATTCACTCGGGTTGACGTCGAGGCATGATGGTTAACACGTGGGCTCCTCTATATTGAATAGTGCACAAAGTCAAAAAGTGACAAATGAAAGTGTTTCTTCCATATTTATGAGGCATGCACTTTTTCATTTTAAGTTAAAAAACCCTAATTTCGCTCTTGTCACTTAATCTATCATAACTTGAGCTAGGGAACTTTTATTTTTGCATCGTCGGCGGTGTTGAAATCATGAATTCACTCTCTTTCTCCACACTTGTTCCATAAAGTGCTTTGATGTACAATCAAGCCTTTTGCAAACATGTCTCATTAATATCTTTATCACAATTCGCTATGGTAAACATAATACCCCCTTTCACCTCACTAATAAGAAAGCCTTAACAAGGGGGGCATATAGCTACCTGCGAATTTTATCACATTCCTTGGTAGGCATTAGGTGATTTTGCCATCTAACATGTGGTTTTGTAGGGTGTGGTTCCTAATTGTGTACTATAGATACCACTGGGAGCTTTGTCCGACAACTTATGGATATATCCTTTTTTAAATAATGTTTCCTTTTCTGTACTTTAGTTTGCATATGCACGTAGTGTCATATGACCACTAAAGTGGGGGATAAATGTAGTGTCGTAAATTGTACACCCTTACTAGGGTGGTACAATTCCACGCTTGGTTTAACACCCACCTTAGTGTGTTTTGCATCCTGCATTTCTAACCTCATTTAAGCATTTAATTTTTATTTAATTAAATCTAAATTCATATTTCATCATTGTACATATTATAAATTTGGGCCCTTTACCCTAAGCGTGCCCCTTTTCATTTTATTCCTTCAATAAATTATTAAATCATAAACCCTAATTATGTCCTATTTTGACCTTTAAGGCCCAATTTCACATGTCAAAACATCTCAGAATCAACTGCAACTTTGGCATTCACTCTAATATCATCATATCTAACGATTCTGAAAATTTGGTGAAAAGTTGGTCGGACCAGGTGCAAGCTGTTCCCCAAAATTTTTCCTGAAAATTCGAGAGCATAATTTTATGATATTATAATGCTTAACCCCAATAAATTGGTGGGAAATTAAAATCCTAGGTTAGCCTAAAGGTGAAATTAAGATCTAGGGTTTCATGCATAGATCTTTCTTTGTTCATTTGAAGGGGGGAGGGACGATCTAGAAAAAAAGATTTTGGAGCGATCATAAGGAGCATTCTATGCAGCGAAAGAGAAAATATTTTAGAGTCTTCAAAAACATTCAGCAACATCTATCAAAAATTCATCAAGCATTCTTTCATCAATTGGGGGCTTTTGAAGACGTAGGAAAGTAATAGGAGATAATCGTCTGGAGATTGGCTTGTACCTCTCCCTTAGGGTTGGGTATGATTTCATGTTGTTTTCATGTCTTTGTATGAGATTAATTACATGAGTTTGATTTACATTCATGCTTTCGATCATTTTGCATCATTGATTTAGAGCATTTACTTTGTCAATTACAAGCATTTAGGGTTAACTCTTTAGGGTTTCTCTAGATTGTTTGCATTCGTCTTAGGGTCTTGCACACACACAAGATTCTTGCACACACTATTTTACTTTATAAATCGACTATTTGTTGAGGTGGAAATCACCAAAATAGGGGTTTGACTAAGGCAAAAACCCATATAGCCACCCAAAACAATATTTTCAATTACACGTGCAGATTCAGGATCCGAGCCTCGCTGCAAATTTCAGGACTGGCAGAGGACACAAACACAGTTCTAGGGACCAAATGTAGTGTCCACCCTTGATTTGACTTATTTTGACTAGAGTTGACTTTTATATTATGCTTGATAGACTTACCTAGAATATATTTTGATGATTTGGATGATGTTAGACAATATTGGACATATGCTATTTTGATTTATCTATATGGATGTTGGTACTATCATGATTGATCATGTGATTTGATGATATATGTACTCGATGGATTTTATATGCTCCCTATGTGATGCATTATTTATAAATTAGATTTATCATGATTTTGATGATGATTATGATTACACTAACCCTACTTTATGTTTACATATGATGTGATTTTTATGAGATGTGTCTGACTATTGTTTGATTGTCTTCGTGATAGAGATGATTCCACATCACTCATTGTGAGTGGGATGTGTTGTCATGATTCTCTATCACTTGCTTGTTCTATATATGTATATGTATATGTTGTATTATCATTTTGTGGTTGTAGGATTTTGTAGGTACCAGGCATCGACTCCACCGGGCTTAACAGGTTTGAGCGTCTCTTTAGTTCCAATGGCTTATGTGGTTCGGAGATGGTATCTGTTTCCCTTCACATACTCTAGGCTTAAGTTGTCACTAGGCGCAATTGGTCATGTCAGTTGTTAGCTTGGCTCTTTCAGTTTTGGAGTATGTTAGTATTGGTTGACTCTTTTGGTATGAGGATTATTTATGTTGTGGTTGATTTTATTGTCACGTGGTTATTTATGTGGCGTTGAATTATTTGTCTATTTGTTGAGAGATTTGATAATTAGTATTATTTAGTTTTTATTATTTGATTTAAGCTATTTGAGGTTTTGATTATTTGATTTAAGCTATTTGAGGTTTTGATTATTTGATTTATGATTTTTAGAATTATAGTATTTAATTAATTAATAATTTTGAAAATATTATTTAATTAATTATTGATTATTGATTATAGTCTAGCTATTAATTAATATTTAATATTGGAAGTAATAAATTATTTAATGGTTAAATTATTTAATTATTTGATATTTATATTTATTTGATAATTAACATTTATTGATTATGTGATTATTTTAATATTTGATAAGCTTTGTTGTTTCTTATTATTCTTTTCATTCCCGTGAGGTTTTTCGGTTGGGTTGGTTATTCTCTGGGAATTTCTCCAGCATTTTCTTCCTTAGTATTGGGGGATTTCTGCATTCTTGGTTTTTTGGGCTGGAGTTTTTGGTTGGAATTCGGGTTTGGCTTGTGGGAACTCTTCTTCAACTACAAACCATCACACAGGTTGTAGGTTGGAGGCCTCTCCATTGGTTTCTTGTCTTGCTTTCAAAGTTTTGAAAACTTGTATGCTTCGTGTTTGATTTGGATTTTAAAAAAAGATTGGTTTATGCATTCTCTTTAGTCTTCCTAGATTTGGAATGTGTATCCATGGGATTTTAGATTCTTTGCTTGGTTTATAGTTCTATAAATAATGCTTTCTGTGCGTTGCCATGAATGTTCGACATGAGGAATATCTTGCAGATTTTGTATATGTCTTGTATGAATTATTTTAATAGATTTCTATTTCACTCATCCTCTTGTGTATGGATGTTATTTTTTATGTGGAATGTCTTTTTAAATGTATTTGAGTTATATACTATGCTTTCTATGTTTTAGATTCAAGGTTGTTGAGTATTGCCTCAGTTTTGACAGTCCTGGAGATGTTCTTCCTCTAAACAAATCTGCATTATGTTTTCAATTGGAGTTCCTTGGATTAATATTATTATTTTATTTTGTTCATGTATTCTTATAGCTCATTTCATGTCGATTCCAACAAGTATAAATATGCCATAGTTGGCTGATTATATTTCGAACAGTTTTGATTCCGCACTTAAACAATTTTTTGCTAAATTTTACACTTTTTTTTCCACGTGCTAAGGGAATGACTACATGTGCTAAGGTAATCACCCTACGCACTAAGAGATCACCCAGATGCGCTAAGCTGTCAGTCATTTGCACCATTATGTGTATTTTTAGGGTTTTTTTCCTAGTTTGAAACTTGTTTGATGTAAGTTGGATTTGGGGCCATACCAGAGGCTTTTTGAGGGCATTTATGATGTGTCTAATGTTGATTTATGATTGGTAATGTCTTCATATGATTTACTTTTGAGTTTTCTATGAATTTTAATCCATTTGAGTTGTTTGTGCTTCCTCTCTTGTTGATGCGCCAAGAGTGAGATTGATATTCTTGTGATTATGCGCCAGCAAGTGGATAAGCCTTGCTACGATTATTTGATGATTCATTTAAGATTTGATAGCATTTCTTATGGCCTTGATATGTTTATTTGGCCAAGAGGCTCATTTATTTTTGGTTCTCATGATGTTAACTTTCACATGTTTCATGATTATGAGATGAGATTGTTGTTTTCATATGGATTATTTATGATTTCAGATTTATGTATGTTCTCAGATCTAATTATGATTCTAGAGCCTCTTGTGTTGCCATGTTTGAGACCATGTTAGGGGGGGAGTGGGCTTCCTTATGATGACCGGGGTCACAAGAGATAGGCTTGCATGAGGTTCCTTGTAAGGATGCATGAAGTCTAGACCACCAGGGCACATTGGAGTTTTCTGTCATTTGTAAATAAGTGATAACCTAATAATTGATGGGTTGGGTAGCTAGATTAATTAATAAGATGATAAATTGATTTGTGCCTCATGACTTAGTCCTAGGGAGGATGTTTTAGGATAAGCATGAGAAGGCCGTGAAGATGGTAAGCTAATCTCCCTTAGTCTGTCATAGGTTGAGATGGCTCCACATGTCCATCAGGCTAGTGCCTTGTGATATTATGTTATTGTGTTATAAGGATGGCATGTGATGACACTCCACTCCTAAATGTGTTTCCCCTTTATGATTTATGATTATGCTTATTGGATGCATTTATATTTTGATGATTTTTATGCCTTTGGGAGTTCATTCTTGTTGTATTGTGTAAGTTCTTGCTTGAGAGTCCTTGTGTGGTTAGTCTCCTTGGTTATAGGTGCCAGCTTAGGTTTAGAGTATGTTTTTTGACCTTGTGTCACCTCCTAGGATGAGGGATGTTTCCTTTGGTTCCACATGGTTGGGAGGTTGGTGCTTTTTATCCATTGGGAGGTTCTTTGGGATTCTTCTTGCGTGGATGTGGATTATTCTTCATGATGTACTATGGATGTACCTTGTAGCAGATTTATGTAATGAATAAGATAAAATGTATGTAATGTAATACTTTTGTATATCATAGACAGAATCTTGTACTAGGAAGAGCTATGCTCATGATGTATTTAATGTACTTATATTTGTAGATGAATTGTAGTTGGAATAGAATGGACTTGCATAATAGATTAGTTGTACTATCTTATGGAATGATTAGAGGCTAGTTAGAATGTTAAATAATCTTGAAAGATGAATGCTCATGGAGTAATAAATGAATATGTTATAGGATGTTGAATGGACTTAGTAAACATGAATGTTTCATATAGATGCATTGGTAGAAATAAAATTATGCATATCATGGGAAGCAAGTAATGTTGTAGGTTGCATATCTCATGAGTAGATAATTAGATTATGATGCATTAATGAAGGTGAAATATACCTATCATGGGTGTAGTATGCTTTTGTGGAAATGAATTTAAGTAATGATGCTAAGTACCCGAGGGAAAGATTAATGATGTTGTGTTATTTCTACTTGCATTAATTCATTAAATGAGTAATGATATATGTTCATATTGGTTAATTGATGAAAATATGTAAATAAAAGGAGATGTTATGTGTTGTATTAGTTGTTATTAGATGATAATTAAAAAAAATTAATCTCTATTTTTATATTATTGTTTAGTTTCTCTAGGGTATTTTGGCGAGCATTACAACTTGGTATCAGAGCCCATGTTGAACACTGGGCACTTTGGTTTCGAATGAGCCCATTGTGCATTTTAGCATTTGGTGTGGGGTAGCCCAGTGGTCTTATCCCTGTTATTTATTTTTTCGTTGTTACAGTTCCCTTAGATGTTTAGCTTATAGTTTCCTTTTCTTTTGCTTAGATAAGATGCCTGTTAGGGGTATAGATCGTCATCGTGCTAGTCGCATGGGTACTCGTAGGAACCCTCGTCCCAAGGTTTTTGAAGAGTCACACCATGAGGAATAGGAGCAAGAGCAGCCTAGAGATGATCTGATTCCATAGTTGGTGAACGTGATTCAGGAGCTTCTTGGTCGCCTAGGACCACGACAGGAGGAGAACTAGTAGGAGGGATCTCATCATTCAGAGCATTGAGAGAGAGAGAGCATTCGCATTCTCCTAGGAGGAGAATTGAGGTGGATCAGGAGGCGCTTGCAACTAGTCACATCAGAGATCTGAATAGGACTCACCCTCCTACCTTTGATGGCTTAGGTAGTGGCATGGAGGCAGAGACATGGTTATTGGACTTAGGTAGGTGTTTTGCTATGCACCAGTGTAGCAGTAACACCAAGGCGAGATGTGTGATTTTGCATCTACGTGATTTCGTGACGATATGGTGACACATGGAGGAACAGAAGTTGCATTTGGACATAGCAACAATATCATGGGAGTTATTCTTGGAGTGGTTTCATGCCAGATTTCTTTCAGATCATTGGAGGCAGAGGAAGGCCGATGAGTTCCACGATTTGAGACAATAGAGGATGACTGTGGAGCAATATGAGCATAGATTCCTCAAGCTTAGACAATATGCTAGATATGTAGATGATGAGCCGATGTTGATTCAGCACTTTGTTAGAGGTCTCAATGATCATATTGGTCGAGAGGTTTGGATGCATGAACCTAAAACCTTAGAGGTAGCAGTGGAGAAGGTGAGATTAGTAGAGGAGAATCTTTCATTAGCATCAGGAGGAGCGGCTAGAGGATAGGCTATCAGTGCACCTGTTACAGGATCTACGATGAGAGGACCACAACAACAGTCTTCAGGACATGCTAGGAGCCATCCTTCTTCTTTCCGTAGTGGTCAGCGGTTTAAGAAGAGGTTTTCTCAGGGGTAGAGCTTTCAGGTTGATAGGAGTCACAATCATCAGCATGACAGGAGACCTACTCCTTCCCAACCAGCCCAGAGTTCACAACCAGCTTCTAGTAGAGGCAGTGTTCAATAGTCGAGCACCGCACCGGGTAGCAGAGTGTTTGTTAGGAGAGATTGCTTTGCATGTGGACAACCAGGTCACATTGTTGTTCATTGTCCTCTACGTACTTCTCAGATGTCAGGGCAGCAGAAGCCAACTACTTCTAATCCTACAGTTGGAGATGCAGGTAGGTCTCATCACATTTTTGCGGCGGTTGATAACCGGCAAGCTGAGCATCAGGCCACTGTTGTGGAGACATCAGGTGTGATAGGTGGTATCTCTTGTTCAATATTATTTGATTTTTGGAGCGTCAGACTCTTTTATTTCTCCTTTTCTAGTAGAGTGATGCGGGCTTGCTATGGAAAAGCAAGATGATAGGTGGCAGGTGGAGATAGCTACGGGGTCCAAAGTGGTAGTGGATTCCCTTGTGCTCAATTGTCCTTTAGCTTTAAGAGATTGTCATACTTCTATGGATCTTCATGTTATGTCTTTGGGATCTTATGATGTGGTTCTTGGTATGGATTGGCTTGGATCTCACCAAGCATAGATAGATTGTAGAGGCAAGAGAGTGCAATGGAAGGATAATAATGGGAAGAGTGTGGAGATTGTAGGTATTCAGAGACCTATCTCTCTTCGCATGATTTCTGCTATGTAGATGAAGAGGTGTGCACGTAAGGGTTGCCAGTTGTTTGCGGTTAGAGTAAAGGATGTGGATGAGGGAGCTAGCTCAGAGGATTTATTGCAGCAGCATCTCATTCTTCAGCAGTTTGCAAATGTGTTTCCTAGCGAGATTCCAAGTATGCCCCCTCGATGAGATATAGATTTTAGGATTGATTTAGTGCCAAGAGCTGAGCCTATTTCTAGGGCTCCCTATCAGATGACCACATAGGAGTTGAATGAGTTGAGGGTTCAGTTGGAGGAGTTGTTGGCGAAGGGATTTATTCATCCTAGTGTGTCCCCTTGGGGTGCACCTGTGTTATTAGTGAAGAAGAAGGATGGATCTCTTCGATTATGCATTGACTACAGACAGCTTAATAAGGTGATGGCAAAGAACTGATATCCCTTGCCTTGGATAGATGATTTATTTGACCAGATTAAGGATGCCAAAATCTTCTCTAAGATTGATCTAAAGTCAAGATATCACCAATTAAGGATTCAGGAGGCAGACATTCATCGCACAACCTTTCACACTAGATATGGTCATTATGAGTTCACAGTGGTACCTTTTGGTCTCACAAATGCACCATCGTTTTTCATGAGCTTGATGAATGGTGTATTTAGGTTATATTTGGACAGATTTGTATTAGTATTTCTGGATGATATTTTGATTTATTTGAGATCAGTTGAGGAGCATGAGGATCATGTGAGGCAAGTTTTGCAATGTCTTAGGGAGAATCAGTTATACACCAATTTGGCAAAGTGTGAGTTCTTCCAGAAAGAGGTGAGGTATCTAGGTCATGTGATTTCTGGAGAGGGTACCGTAGTCGATCCCTCAAAGATTCAGGCAATTGTCGATTGGCCACCACCCACTAATGTGGGAGAGGTGCATAGTTTCATGGGTTTAGCAAGATATTACCACAGATATGTTCAAGATTTCTCTAGGATAGCTCATCCTATCACTTCTCTTCAGAGAAAAGGGAAGAAGTTTGTTTGGACAGAGCAGTGTGAGGCAGCATTTTAGATCCTTAAGGAGCGTTTGACTAGTGCACCTATTTTAGTAGTACCAGATCCTTTGGGGAATTTTGTGGTGTGCACAGATGCTTCTTTGGAGGGTCTAGGAGTAGTATTGATGCAAGATGGTCATGTGATTGCATATGAGTCATGAAAAATTAAGAATCATGAGAAAAATTATCCCACCCATGACCTTGAGTTGGTAGTAGTGGTTCATGCTTTGGTTAGACGGAGGCACTTCCTTCTTGGGCATAGATTTGAGTTGCATAGTGATCACCGTAGTTTGCAGTGTATCTTCACGCAGCCGAATTTGAATAATAGACAAAGGCATTGGATGGAGGTCTTATGTGAGTACAACTTTGAGGTGAGATATATTCAGGGTAAGGAGAATGTGGTAGTAGATGCTTTGAGTCGCAGGAGGCATGAGATTTCAGCAATGTCTCTTAGTGTGGATTTGAGGAGCCGTATTCTTAGTGCCCTTCCTTCAGATGTATGGTATCAGGAGATTATTGCAGAGGTTGCCACAGGTAGAGCTCTTGAGGGCACATATACAGGTTACTCAGTGGAATTAGATGGACTCCTTAGGCATTTGGGATGTATTTATGTTCCACCATCAGATGGTCTTTGAGATTTGATCATGTTGGAGGCACATCATGCACCTTACTCGGCACATCCAGGTGTCAAGAAGATGCACGCGGATTTGAGACAGATATATCATTGGTCTGGAATGAGGAGAGATATTGCAGATTTTGTGGCATGTTGCCTAGAGTGTCAGCGAGTGAAGGCAGAGCATCAGCATCTTATAGGATTATTATAGTCGCATTTGGTTCCAAGATGGAAATGGGATATTATATCTATGGATTTTATAGTTGGATTGCCCATGTCTTCATGTTGTCATGATGCTATTATGGTCATTGTAGACAGATTGGCTAAAGTAGCACACTTTTCTTTGATCAGGTCTTTGTATACAACAACGACAGTAGCTCAGGTTTTCTTGGAAGGAGTTATGAGGTTGCATGGTATTCCTCGGCAGATCATATTAGATCGTGATCCAGTTTTCACATCAGCATTTTGGACAGCTCTTCAGCATGATTTAGGTATGCAGTTGAACTTTAGTTCAGCTTATCACCCTGAGACAGATGAACAGATAGAGAGGGTGAATCAGGTTTTGGAGGATATGTTGAAGATGTATGTGATGGATTAGCTATCTCATTGGGAGGATTATCTCTATTTGGTTGAGTTTGCATACAATAATGGTTACCATAGCTCTATTGGTATGTCTCCTTATCAGGCGTTATATGGTAGACCATGTCGCACACCCTTGAGTTGGGACCATTTAGAGGATAGAGAATGTATTGGATCAGAGATGTTGCAGGATATGGAGGAGCAGGTGGTTCGCATTAGAGAGCATTTGTTGGCCGCTCAGAATAGACAGAAGAAATATGTAGATGCTCATCGAGTGGATAGGCAGTTTTCTATTGGTGACAGGCTATTTTTGAGAGTTCGCCCACGAAAGAGTCCGATCCGTTATGGAAAAGGCTCTAAGTTGGCGCCTCGGTTTGTTGGACCTTCCAAGATTTTGGAGCGGATTGGTCCTGTGGCTTGTCGCCTTGCCTTGCCACCTAGCTTGTCCCACATCCATGATTTTTTTCATGTTTCAGTTTTGAGGTTATATCATCCTGATATTTCACATGTGTTGGATTGGAATGCTTTACAGGTCAAGGATGGGCACCTTTCTATGGAGCCCATGCGCATTCTTCAGTACAGAGAGATGTCCCTCAGAGGCCGGAGCATAGAGCAGGTAAGGGTCCAATGGGATCCGATTGATGATTCTTCGGCTACATGGGAGGATGTAGTGCGAATGAGAGAGCTATATCCCTATTTGTTCTCAGGCTTCCAGGAGTAAGCCTAGGCAAAGGGGGGGAGGATGTAGTGTCCACCCTTGATTTGACATTTTGACTAGAGTTGACTTTTATATTATGCTTGATAGACTTACCTAGACTATATTTTGATGATTTGGATGATGTTAGACAATATTGGACGTATGCTATTTTGATTTATCTATATGGATGTCAGTACTATCATGATTGATCATGTGATTTGATGATATATGTACTTGATGGATTTTATATGCTCCCTATGTGATGGATTATTTATAAATTAGATTTATCATGGTTTTGATGATGATTATGATTACGCTAATCCTACTTTATGTTTACATATGATGAGATCTTTATGAAATGTGTTTGACTATTGTTTGATTGTCTTCGTGATAGAGATGATTCCACATCACTCATTGTGAGTGGGATGTTTCATCGCGATTCTCTATCACTTGCTTGTTCTATATATGTATATGTATATGTTGTATTATCATTTTGTGGTTGCAGGATTTTGCAAATACCAGGCATTGACTCCATCTGGCTTCACAGGTTTGAGCGTGTCTTTAGTTCCAATGGCTTATGTGGTACGGAGATGGCATGTGTTTCCCTTCACATACTCTAGGTTTAAGTTGTCACTAGGTGCAATTGGTCATGTCAATTGTTAGCTTGGCTCTTTCAGTTTTGGAGTATGTTAGTATTGATTGACTCTTTTGGTCTGAGGATTATTTATGTTGTGGTTGATTTTATTGTAATGTGGTTATTTATGTGGTGTTGGATTATTTATCTATTTGTTGAGAGATTTGATAATTAGTATTATTTATTTTTAATTATTTGATTTAAGCTATTTGAGGTTTTGATTATTTGATTTATGATTTTTAGAATTATAGTATTTAATTAATTAATAATTTTGTAAAGATTATTTAGTTAATTATTGATTATTGATTATAGTCTAAATATTAATTAATATTTAATATTGGAAGTAATAAATTATTTAATGGTTAAATTATTTAATTATTTGATATTTATATTTATTTGATAATTGACATTTATTGATTATGTGATTATTTTAATATTTGATAAGCTTTGTTGTTGCTTATTATTCTTTTCATTCCCGTGAGGTTTTTCGGTTGGGTTGGTTATTCTCTGGGAATTTCTCCAGCATTTTCTTCCTTGGTTTTGGGGGATTTATGCATTCTTGGTTTTTTGGGCCGGAGTTTTTGGTTGGAATTCGGGTTTGGCTTGTGGGAACTCTTCTTCAACTACAAAACATCACACAGGTTGCAGGTTGGAGGCCTCTCCATTGGTTTCTTGTCTTTCTTTCAAAGTTTTGAAAACTCATATGCTTCGTGTTTGATTTGGATTTTAAAAAAAGATTGGTTTATGCATTCTCTTTAGTCTTCCTAGATTTGGAATGTGTATCCATGGGATTTTAGATTCTTTTCTTGGTTTATAGTTTTATAAATAATACTTTCTATGCATTGCCATGAATGTTCGACATGAGGAATATCTTGCAGATTTTGTATATGTCTTGTATGAATTATTTTAATAGATTTCTATTTCACTCATCCTCTTGTGTATGGATGTTATTTTTTATGTGGAATGTCTTTTTAAATGTATTTGAGTTATATACTATGCTTTCTATGTTTTAGATTCAAGGTTGTTGAGTATTGCCTCAGTTTTGACAGTCTTGGAGATGTTCTTCCTCCAAAAAAATATGCATTATGTTTTCAATTGGAGTTCCTTGGGTTAATCTTATTATTTTATTTTGTTCACGTATTCTTATATTTCATTTTGTGCCAATTCCAACAAGTATAAATATGCAATATTTGGCTGATTATATTTCGAACAGTTTTGATTCCGCACTTAAACAATTTTTTGCTAAATTTTA
The DNA here is from genome assembly GCF_030272615.1 of Cryptomeria japonica. Lineage (NCBI taxonomy): Eukaryota > Viridiplantae > Streptophyta > Pinopsida > Cupressales > Cupressaceae > Cryptomeria > Cryptomeria japonica. The sequence continues at coordinate 98,821,020 of NC_081408.1, read as the reverse complement.
CACTTTTTTTTCCATGCGCTAAAGGAATGACTACATGTGCTAAGGTAATCACCCTACGTGCTTAGAGATCACCCAGATGTGCTAAGCTGTCAGTCGTTTGCACCATTATGTGTATTTTTAGGGTTTTTTTCCTAGTTTGAAACTTGTTTGATGTAAGTTGGATTTGGGGCCATACCAGAGGCTTTTTGAGGGCATTTATGATGTGTCTAATGTTGATTTATGATTGGTAATGTCTTCATATGATTTACTTTTGAGTTTTGTATCAATTTTACTCCATTTGAGTTGTTTGTGCTTCCTCTCTTGTTGATGTGCTAAGAGGGAGATTGAGATTCTTGTGATTATGCGCCACCAAGTGGATAGGCCTTGCTGAGATTATTTCATGATTCATTTTAGATTTGATGGCATTTCTTATGGCCTTGATATGTTTATTTGGCCAAGAGGCTCATTTATTTTTGGTTCTCATGATGTTAACTTTCACATGTTTCATGATTATGAGATGAGATTGTTGTTTGCATATGAATTATTTATGATTTCAGATTTATGTATGTTCTCAGATCTAATTATGATTCTAGAGCCTCTTGTGTTGCCATGTTTGAGACCATGTTAGGGGGGGAGTGGGATTCCTTGTGATGACCGGGGTCACAAGAGATAGGCTTGCATGAGGTTCCTTGTAAGGATGCATGAAGTCTAGACCACCAGGGCACATTGGAGTTTTCCGTGATTTGTAAATAAGTGATAACCTAATAATTGATGGGTTGGGTAGATAGATTAATTAACATGATGATAAATTGATTTGTGCCTCATGACTTAGTCCTAGGGAGGATGTTTTAGGATAAGCATGAGAAGGCCATGAAGATGGTAAGCTAATCTCCCTTAGTCTGTCATAGGTTGAGATGGCTCCACATGTCCATCAGGTTAGTGCCTTGTGATATTATGTTATTGTGTTATAAGGATGGCATGTGATGACACTCCACTCCTACATGTGTTTCCCCTTTATGATTTATGATTATTCTTATTGGATGTATTTATATTTTGATGATTTTTATGCCTCTAGGAGTTCATTCTTGTTGTATTGTGTAAGTTCTTGCTTGAGAGTCCTTGTGTGGTTAGTCTCCTTGGTTATAGGTGCCAGCTTAGGTTTAGAGTATGTGTTGGGACCTTGTGTCACCTCCTAGCACGAGGGTTTTTTCCTTTGGTTCCACATGGTTGGGAGGTTGGTGCTTTTTAGTCATTGGAAGGTTCTTTGGGATTCTTCTTGCGTGGATGTCTATTATTCTTCATGATGTACTATGGATGTATCTTGTAGTAGATTTATGTAATGAATAAGATAAAATGTATGTAATGTAATACTTTTGTATATCATAGATAGAATCTTGTAGTAGGAAGTGCTATGCTCATGATGTATTTAATGTACTTATATTTGTAGATGAATTGTAGTTGGAATAGAATGGAATTGCATTACGAATCAGTTGTATTATCTTATGGAATGATTAGAGGCTAGTTAGAATGTTAAATAATCTTGAAAGATGAATGCTCATGGAGTAATAAATGAATATGTTATAGGATGTTGAATGGACTTAGTAAACATGAATGTTTCATATAGATGCATTGGTAGAAATAAAATTATGCATATCATGGGATGCAAGTAATGTTGTAGGTTGCATATCTCTTGAGTAGATGATTAGATTATGATGCATTAATGAAGGTGAAATATACCTATCATGGGCATAGTATGCTTTTGTGGAAATGAATTTAAGTAATGATGCTAAGTACCGTAGGGAAAGATTAATGATGTTGTGTTATTTCCGCTTGCATTAATTCATGAAATGAGTATTGATATATGTTCATATTGGTTAATTGATTAAAATATGTAAATAGATGGAGATGTTATGTGTTGTATTAGTTGTTATTAGATGATAATTTTAAAAAAAAATTATCTCTATTTGTATATTATTGTTTAGTTTCTCTAGGGTATTTTGGTGGGTATTACACCAAATCTAAGAAGAAACAACTGGGACTGGGGTGTGTTGCCCTAGTCCTGTCCAGGGCAGGTACCTTGCACCCTAGTTTCCCAGATTTTTGTAGATTTTGGTAGGACAACAGTTCATAGTCTTTAGATCTCAGCCTGTCAGTTACAACTTCTAGTCTGCAGAATCAAGATAGGGGCGTAGCACTCCTGTCCTGGACATTTTGGTTCAGATTTCTAGCATAGGTGCACCTTTGAATTATCCTTCTTATTTGTACTTTTTAGCAACATATCAGTTACTCTCGGTTCTGTATTTCTAGATTAGGGTTGCGTGTGTATACTCGCATTCTAGGTTAATTGTTCAAACCTACACTTTGTGTTTCTCGTATCTCTTATTTACAACAAAGGAATAGAAACCCTAAGAGGTAATCCTTGGTTCTCTCTTCCTCACAAGAAGTAGTCGAAGTGCATTACCTCCCTAGGCTCTTTTGCATTCCTTGAGAGTGTGATTAGGGTTCATTTAATTAGTCTCACTTTTTCCCCTACACAAGGATAAAAATTGACTTCTCTATTCTAGGTTTCTTTCTTACAATAACTATTAGAGCTTGTAGTCCCAGATCCACTAAGGGATAATCTAGGATCACAATGTGATTGGCACTGACAGATGTAGCCAATTTTTTATTCTTTGAAATAAAATCCGTATGTGGTAGGAATGGCTCTGTATTTCTTATAGAGATATCTAGAAAGAGAATAAATCTAGAGAGGAACAATTCATTGGGGCTTCACTAGAGAAATCCCCTGACAAATGCATGATAAATATTCTAAAATCATCCCTTTACAACCCTCAAATATTTGAGTATTCCCCTCTTTTTTTCCCTTAGTGTGACATGCAAAACAAACAAATTCTGGAATTTCTATTAATATTGCTTATTTTTAAGCTCCAAATTTGGATTGGATGATTAGGGATTCAAGGAAAGGCTTAGCAATGTCATGTAGTACATAGAGATGGATTGAGAACTATATATTTTCATATAATGAATTATCCATTGTAATGGTAAAAAATATTAGGGTTTCCACCATTAGCTATATAAAAATTACTAATATTTAGACTTAGGGACTATTACATTAAAAGAGGCATGAACCCAATATATCTAGCCACAAATAAGCAAGGATAAGGCTGTGAATTCCTATTAGATTCACTTTTGGGGGGATCCTCTTTTTAATTGTGAAAATGCTGAAATTAGGGTAAATGTGTTGAAGTTGAAGTGAAAACACATGAACAGTGATGATGCAGAGTGCCTTGGAGCTTGTTTCAATACACCTTCTTGAGTGACTTATCCTACTCAGCCCTTCAACTACTCAGGTCCATCCAATGGCACTTAGTGAGACCTCCAAGGTCTAAACCTCATTGGCTTTCCTCCTAGGTATAGCCAATGGTGTTTGGACACTCAACTCCACCTCTTGAGGTTTCCACCTCAATCACACTCACTCTACTTCAGGCTCCAACCACTCCTACAAGGATCTCAACACATAACCACTCCCAATGGGCCCCCAATGCATCTATCAAGTGTCTTTGAAGTATTTTGGGTCTTTAGGCTCACCAAATCCATCGCTTTAGCTTCCTAACCTTTCTAGGTCTCTGCCATGCTAAAAATAGGCCTAATTGCATTAGCCCTCCCTTGGCGGTTTTAGGGTCTTATTTTTTAAAAGTCCCAAACAATGTTAGAAATAAATAATGAATTCAAGTACCCTTTTGGAAGTTATAGACAATACTGGAAAATTGCATCTAGGTTATCCGTACAAGTGGGGTTTCCAATGCTGCACTATTTTGGAGGGTTTAGGCCACACCGGGTGAGTTGGCAAGATGGGTCTAAAAATATTCACCAGTCAAATCTCCTGCTCCAAAAAATTTTGGAATCTTCAAAGGCACTTAGAGGGATTTCCATTTATGTGTCACTTGTTCCTGCACCAATCCCCATGTGCTCATAAATCACACTCTTCTTGTTGTCCTAACTCACCTACTCCCAGCGGCGAGCCAAGGGCTTCATTGTTTCTCCTCCTCAAGGACCTGAAAAACCACAAATCCTATCCTAAATCTATGTATAGACCCTAACCTATAATTATTAATGATTTCAATAGGTTCCATCAAAGAATGCCTAGGTTAGAGCCATTTTCTTACTCTTAAACCCTACTTCCAAGGGTTTTGCACCTAGTTGCAAAGAATGGAGGAAATCCTTGCAACCTAGATCAATAAAACCTGATATTCAAACTTAATGAAGATAAATACAATGAAAATTCTTGAATTGCAAAGATTTTACACCATCTAGTCCATACTAGACCATGCAAGCAATGAAAACAAGAGAAAAACTATCAAAAACCGATGAAAACATGTTTGCTTCACAATCCAAAAACTTGCTCTTGCATTTCCAATGCTCCTGTTTTAGTCGGTTCAACCAACTTTTAACACCTATAACCAAAAATGCAACTTTTGCAAGAAATTACAAAATGTTGCTTAACAACGTTTTACATCTTTTGGCTCCACGATGCAATTTTGCATTTAAATGCATTTTAATACTCCTGAAGGTCCTCAAACACCCTATAAGACCTAAAAACAACACAATTTACCCCTAATACATGAATAAATTCATCTGGAGTACTTTACCTGTGAACTACCTAAGCATATCACTTCTCAGGATGTCAGCATCCTAAACATAATTGACTCAAACCAAAACTTGGACACCTCAACCATGGCTCTACTGAGTCCTAAATGGTTGGTCCATTATTACATCACAAATATAACTCACAAACTTGAAAGAAAACAAAAATTTCATACTTGGAGTGTTAGGTGCCCTACACCAGGCGAGCTATAGTCGTTAGATCAACCCACAAACTTGGATATGAGCAATGTAAGAGTGTTTGGATTTGTTCCCAGAAGGAGCTCTTGAAATGTTGAGATTAGAATGCAAGCCGCATTGGTCCTCCACACTATTCATTATCTAAAGATGAATATGTTCATCTTTGTAAATAAAGCCATCTCTGAAGATTGTAGCTCAATACCTATTCCTATGCACGCTAGAGAAGAGATATAGGTTGGCAATAAGGGGCTTACCTTAGGTTATGGTTTTGGAATTAACCATGAGATAGAAATGAAATGCAATTGAACTGTTGTAATGAAAATGATCTCCTTTTGAGGGAAATACTAAATAATGTCTGAAACACTAATGATATTACCTTTAATGGAGTCTTGTTTGTCTCCACAAGGAATTAGGGTTTCATGAAGTCTTCATAAACATAGAACTTGAATGTCAACTCCAATGCTTCAATCTTGACCTTACTTTTCTTCCAATGCTTGGAAGAAGACTGATTGCTTTCTCACTTGAATTCAATGCTTGATTTCTTGAATTAATTGTGTGAATATCTTATAAGGTTCTCAAATGAGAGGGGTAGATATCTTTTTATACATGCTTATTGAAAAACAATTTAATTCTCCAACATGAGATGACATGAGATCTAGGTCCCCACCAAAATGATGTTACCATCAAGGGGAACCAAAATAGGTCCTGATTGGGAGGACCAGAGCATTGGGTGCTCTAGTTCCTAAGGACCAGTGTACTAGCACCCTAGTCATGACCAATTGGGGATACATGAAATGGGCTAATAGTGCTAAAACATGATGAAACCCAACTTCTTACCCAGCCAAATTGGCCCTGAAGAATCCAATTCAATAGGCAGAACCCCAATCCCAGCAAGTGGTTTTCCTCTCTCCACCACCGATTTAATTGGCTTTCTTATTCAAAAATAGACCAAACTCTATCTTAACTCAGTCACGAAAGTGTACATTCTGAAAAAAATGAATTATTTGCATGGTGTGAGAAGAATCGGGGCTCTAATTAGGTCTTGGGATAGGAATGCCAATGTGAGGGACCAAATGAGGATAAAATTGCAAGGGAGTACAATTTAGGATGCCACATTTAGCCCCCACTTTAGTGGGAGTATGCAAATAGGCATACTTTCTGTAAATTACAAAGGTTTACATTGAAAATCTTTCATCAAGTCATCAAAGAGGCATGATACACCAAGCCCCCAGAGGACTTTATGATATTACTACTTCAATATCAAGATAAAAAAAGCCACCGTAAGAGAGAGAATCATGACTACTAACCTAGTAAGGATTACTTACTATGAGTCGTGAAAAGAAAAATACCAAAATTACAAAGAAAAATTCTAAGTTTACAAAGTAACTTGAGTATTGAGATATGCAAAGAGTGAAGTATTGATGGTGAAAAATATTAGGGTTTCCACCATTATATGTATGAAAATCGCTAATATTTAGACTTAGGGATCATTACATTAAAAGAGGCATGAACCTAATAGATTTAGCCACAAATCAACAAGGATAGGGCTGAGAATTCCTATTAGATTCACTTTTGGGGGGATCCTCTTTTTAAGTTGAATTGTGGAAATGCTGAAATTAGGGTAAATGTGATGAAATTGAAGTGAAAACACATGAACAGTGAGCTATGGTCATTGAATCGAGCCACAGACCTGGATCTGAAAAATGTAATAATGTTCAGATTTGTTACGAAAAGGAGCTCCTGAAAAGTTGGGACCAGAATGCCCATCATTGTGGTCCTTCACACTTTTCATTATCTAAAGGGGAATTTGTTCATCTTTGAAAATAAAGCCAATTCTGAAGATTACAACTCTGTACTTGTTCTTGCACACACTAGAGAAGGGAAATAGGTTGGGAATAGGGGTTTGCCTTAGGTCAAACCTCAATTTTGGAATAAATCATAAAATAGAAATGAAATGTAATTGAACTGTTGTAATGGAAATAATCTCCTTTTGAGGGAAATGTTGAATAATGTTTGGAACACTACCGATGTTACCTTTTAATGGAGTTTTGTTTGTTTCCACAAGGAATTAGGGTTTCATGAAGTCTTCAAAACATATAAATTGAATGTCAACTTGAATGTTTGAATATTGACCTTACTTTCGCTCCAATGCTTGAAAGAAGATTGATTGCTTGTTCACTTGAATTTGAATGCTTGATTGCATGAATACCTTATACATGCTTGTTGAAAAACAATTTAATTTTCCAACATGAGCTGACACGGGATCTAGGTCCCTACCAAAATGATGTTACTGTTGAGGGGCCCCAAAATAGGTGTTGATCCAACGCTCCGATCTCTAAGGACCAGAGTGCTAGCACCCTGGTCTTGATTGATCAGGGACACATGAAATGGGTAAGAAAGTGTACATTCTCAAAAGAAATGGATTATTTGTATGGTTTGAGTAGAATCAGGGCTCCGATCAAGCCTCAAGATAAGAACACCAAGGTAAGGTCCCAAATGAGGACATTGAAATTATAGGGTAAACTCACAATAATGGTTCCCACTTTTTTGGCACTTTTGATTCTGAGATGAACATTTTTAAAATAATCTTCAATTTCCAACAACTATAACTTTTAAACTATTAAGAATTTGGAGATGATGTAAATTAGTGATTTGTAGCATTTTGTGTGTAGATTCTAAATATATTGTTTTCAATTTTTTTTGAAGATTTAAAAGAAATAAATTCTATCTCCCTTGAAAAGTAGTTTTTTAAAGCAAACTACATTTTTTAAGAGTGATGTTCATCCCGAAAAGGATAACTTTTTTTTTTTATAAATGATTAAAACTCAATTCTTTCGAATTTTGGTTTGTAACATCAATATCTAGGGTTTGCAATTGGTTTGATAGTGATATGAACTGAATATTTTTCATTTCATTAAGTTTTGAAGTCTGACTAGTTATATTTTAGACATAGATGTACATTTGAACACAACACATTCTATATATTTTAAAATTAATTATTTTTTTTTGTTAGAAATAAGACATCAATACCTAGGGAATAGATATTTTTCAGAATTTTTTTGAATTAGTTTACTATTTTTCTTAGTGCGTTGAATAGAGAAGTTCATCTTTAGTGAAAAACCTATATTTAGTAAAAATTAAAAAACAAGATCATAATAAACTCACAATGTAATAAAATTATAGTTGATGGAAAGATTTCTACAAGCAAGATACCATCCTATATTTTTGGATTGTCAAAATTCTTTCATTTGAGCCTTGAGCCAAATGTTTCAAGGCCAAATTTCTCCAGAAAGATGAAGAGTTTGGGGTGGAGAAGCATAGAAAGGGGGTTCGAATGAACGCCCCTACATTCATTTTATAATGGTTAAAAATAGTTAAAAAGGGGCTTCGCTCGTAGGGGGGTTTGAGCGAACCCCATTAAATATTAATAAAAAGGGTGTTCAAGCGAACCCCAATTAATTTCACATGTATGATTGAACTGGGGGGTTTGCTCGAACACCCCTAGTTCATTTGAACCCCCCCAATTTTTTTTCCACCCGCGAATTTCATTCAATGGAAAAAGTGGGAACCATTATTGTGAGTTCACCCTGTAAGGGAGTACAATTTGGGAAGCTTCATCCATTCTTAGAAAAATACCCATTTTGTTTCCCAAGGTTTCAATAATACGATGATCTCTATTTTCTAGTAGAAGGGAAGGGAGTTGAACCTAGACAGGAATGAATTTAACATGGGATAGAAAGGGTTTGAAGTTGGAACCAAGGTAGAGTGTGTAACCCAACTCCATTTAGAAACCAAGACTTTTTCTTAAAGACCTTGTCTCTATGAGCTTTCTTTCTAAAGATTGTCACAAAAAGTTACGCTAGCTCTTGGTCTAGAAAGAAAACTTCAAATACATCTTCCCAATGATAGTCAACTCGATCAAATAAAACATCTTTTTGAGGGACAAGATTTTTGAACTTATAAATCAACGCTCATTCTCTAAGATCCTTGATCTGTGGGTTGAGCAATTAGTCTACTAATGCAATTCTAATCCCAAAGTCTAACTCTTCTTTTCTTGGGATTGTCTTTATTGCAAGATTTTTCTCTAGAGTTGAAGAAGAGGGCCTAGAAGAAGGTGGTTTGGGAATCCATTATTGCTTTACCCTCACCTTGTACTAATTTTTAATGGTTCTAGAAGTGGCCAATATCCTTCTCGGGTGCCTAGCAATCTCCCTCTTGGGATAAAAATTGTATTGTGGTTTCCCTTGGAGGTTTTTTGGTTTGAAGGAAGGCTCGACATTGATCTCAAAATTTCTAGGGATAGAGGAGGGTCCCTTGTTCTTATAAAGAGTCCCTTGAAATTGAGATGTGGGACATTAGGTTGAATGCGAGTCCTTGAGGGAGTTCTTTAAGAGAGCCAGATGATGCTTTTAACTAACCAATTTGAAGTGACCAATGTTTCTTGGGGATTAGCAGGTTGAAAGGTTCCTTAACAGGACAAGGGTAGGGAGTTGAGAAAGAGTTTGGGAATGATATTGGGCATTTCCAAGGGAGGCTAGATGAATGATAATGATGGTTCTTATGTGACTACTAATGGTGCTAGGAGTACTATGGAGGAGGTTGCCAAGTCTTGCTAGACAATGGGATTATTTCTTAGATGTTTTCGAGTTGTTGTGAGAATAAAAATTTGAAAGTTGCTTGTTACGGGCTTCCCTCCTATGCACCATCCTCTCTTGCTCATTTGAATTATGGCTATTTAATTTTAGAATATTCTTTTTATTATATTTTCATTTAACTCTTTATAAAATCAAAAAAAAAACTTTTAGTAAGAAATTCTTATATATATTTTTGATCGGTAAGATGCAACCAAGATTATGAGAAAATTTATTAATAATAAAATAAAGATACACATATGACTAGCCATGGCCACTATGTAGATATTGAATCTGCATACAATCCATAAGCCAATTTACTACCTACTAGTTCCTAACGCATATTCTAGTGCTAAAGATATAAAGCTACAAGCAATTCAAATCATCGCTGACTTGTCAAGCCCTAGATTTGGAGTGGAACCAAACAAGCATTCTATTGTTAACATCCATAGTTTTGTTGGAATTCTTCTTCTTTTTCTGCAATGTGTGCCATGCATTAGCTTTTTCTACTTTAGGAGAATCATTTAGAGGATGAGATGAAGTTTGAGGAGGAGCATTTACCAACCTAGAAGAGTGGGAGCCTTCATCGAAAGGTGAAGATTGATTTATCACTGGATCCAAAGTAACTGTGTCATAGATTTTAGCTTGAACTGTGCAGCAGGAGACCTTAGTTGTTGAAACAAGCCTGTTTATAATTTGGTCGTTCTCTACCAAATATGTACACTTTTCCAATGGTGTTTTCATATCATATTGGGCCTTTATGCTTTCTGGTTTATTCGTATCACTAACTTCAATAAGTGAAGTGACTACAAAGCTTTCCTTACTGGTCTTGCCATGCATTGTTCTTTAGACTATGATTTGGCACCCTTATGTATAAGAGGGGATATATGTTGGTGGCTTGGTTTAGCCCCTTTCCAACAAGTATCATAGGAAGATGTGCATACAAAGAAAAACTCCACAATTGAGAAGATTTTCAAGAGGTGAATGAGGGTTTGGATGTCAAGCATGAGGCAGGGGGTTGTGTGCCCTAGCGCAGGAATCCAGAGCGTCCTTGGATGAATTACCTCCCGAGAAAGATCCTGCACCATTCGAAGTTGTTGTAGCAGTGGACATGGGGAGTTATGATATCATCATATTTTTAACTTATATTAATTCTTATTTAAGGAAAAAATTGGATTTCATATAAGAATATTTAATCTTTATAATTAATAATATTATTTTTAATCTTTTTTTTATTGGCAAACATTTTTTAGAACTAGAGAGGCTACAAACAAGAGACCTCATCCTGAGACCACAAACCAGGGTCATCCTCTCCCGACCTTAAAACCTATCAACCGAGTGATCTCATCCTCACAATATTATTTAACATTCTTCATTATATTGTTTTAAAATTTGATTAAGCTGCCGCACCTAACACATCTCCTCCTGAAAATAAGGCAACAATTATTATAACCTTTTAAAAAACAAACAATCCCTTTTTAATCTACAAAAAATAATTTATAAATGGATCTTGCCGTTTACTGATTTGGGCTTTCTTTGCTTAGGGCTCCACTGGCTGGTACACCGAAGCAGTCAATGCCCCAGTGTGACTACCAATTTAAAAATAATATTATATTGTATTACAGGCATCTTCAAATGACAGGCTTCAGTGTAGTAAAGATCGTGGGCCTCCTGGATTATTTTCAAGGCTGACGATCATAGAAGCCATCAAGGTTTAAACACAATTTGGATAAACAATGAATAAAAAAGGTGATGGAAAATAGAAAGAATTATATTTTAGTACATACAACTTTTCAAATTTATTAAAAAATATTTATGTATAAAAAATTGTAGATTTTGTTGATCCCAACAATCCCAGTGAGGTTTCCAGCCACTCTGTTCTTTGATAATTCGGGGGTTCTTTTCATGCCAAAGGTAAAGCCTGACTAAGGTTTCCAGCCACTCTCTTCTTTGATAATTCTGGGGGGTTTTCTTCTCATGCCAAAGGTAAAGCCTGACTAAAATATCCTATTATTGCCATCCGAAGATGGAGGCTTTGGGGCTTTACCGTTTTTTCGCAGAGCCTGGGTTGTAGGAATTAGGAACAAACTCATCCAAGGGGGCATAGTCAGAATCATCCTTATCAAACACATCCTTTTGGATTTCTGTTTACAAGCTCCCAAGTGGAATGCATCTTCATCAGAGGTTTCAGACTCTGATGACTCATCAGTGTAATGCCAATGAATATTTGGGGCATAGTGAATATTTTTCTTTCCAAGGGTTGGGGTTTAATCTCAAGCAATTTAGCATTTTCAACAATCAATTATAATGTTATAATACTAATTTTTAAGTCTTTATATTCTTTTATTAATATTTAATGACATATTCAATTTCTTTTGTTGTATTTATTTTGTCTCTTTTTAAAATTTTAACATACTATTAACCTATGATTCTATATTTTTATTAATATTCTTTGCTTACAATTTCTAAATCTAAAACTACTTTCTTTGAATCTTTATTGTAAATTATAAATTTGTATTGTTTTCAATAATTAATATCATTTATTTTTGTAAAATTGATTTCTCATTCACATGTAACGGAAGGAAATATTTAACATTATTTTTATATCGTAATTCTAGGTTTTCAAAATGTAACCATTTTGTAGAATGATTCCTTTTATATATGCAATCCTAGGTGGATAATTCAAACTTTTTATTTACCAAGTTAATTGGCAATTGTCAAATTATAGATTGTCAATATTGGAATGTGAGGGTTTGAATTTTTGAACAATGCTTCCTTGGAAATTTCTTAAAACTGTGTAAACATTTATGAACAACTTACAAACCAATTTTTCTATGATTTTCAATGTCATTATCCAAATATGATATATAAATCTCTTCCTAGAAATCACCATGAAAATATCTACCTTCACATACATATTTTCATCTTAAGATCAAACATTATTGTAGTAGATAATAATATTATTTTAATTGCTAGGAAGAAAATCTAATCTCTTTTCTAGAACACTTTAAATTGTCAAAATTCTTATGGGATTCCCAAACCTTATATAATTTCACATTATTATAGTATTTAAAAAAGAACATTTGATAGCTCTATTATCTACTTTTAACCTATTCTCTATTGTGAAGATCATATTTTACCCAATAAAAACTCTAGAAAGATTGCCTCATTAAACTATTTTTACTCAATCACACCTTCATATGTTTCTTATTAGTAATTTTTATTAGTAATTTTTTATGTAGGAGAATTTTTATTTAAGTAATAATTCAATATGCCCATATTTACTCATATTTGTATTCAATACTAACCCAACTAATATTATTCCTATCCATTTCTATCAAATTCCTATTCATTATTTAAATAAATTCATTCTACTAAAATGTGTAACAAGTGCTAATTTATTTTTTAATCCATGATCCTTGTAGAATTTCAAATAATTTAATAGATAAAATTTACCACAATTATTAGTCTTAATCATAATAATATTTTCAATATCATAATTCTCTAAAAGAAACTTAAACTCTTTAAATTGACTAGGAAAATTATATTTACTTATAAAAGAAATATGCCAACAATATTCTTCTAAATTACAATAATAAATGGAAAAAACATAATTGACATATTTGAAAATTGAAGGAACATTAATAAACCTAATTAAATCAAAACATATTGAGTCTATTACCTTTAAATTTATATATAAGAACTAAAATAATACTAGACATGGTTTTGTTTTCCATAAATCACATGTTCAAAGAAATTGAAATCAAAGTTGCAATGATTTACCCTCTCAACAAACCTTGTATATTGAGGTCTTTAGCACCATAATATATTTTCCTCAATAAGAAGTATAGTCTCTAAGAATTGAGTATGCTTTGGTACTTAAAGTACATGACCATTAAAATAGCATGCAATACTATTATTTCTATTTTATTCTATCCAGTAAGGTAAATAATCTATATATTTGCTCACTATGGGAATATAAGAGCTATAATAATAAAATAGGAATGAATTGAGTTAAAACAAATGCATATTGATACACCTTGAGAAATCACTATAAAATCTTTAATTACCTTCTAATATGAATTTGATAAAAGAACATGCACACCTAAGAGAATCAATGTAATTATAGAAAGTAGTTTCATGCCAAAAATCTAGATATGCAATACACCATTGATTTCATTTAATTGTTTATTGAGGAATCGAATCAGGAATCCTCAATAAATAAGAATAATCAGATTAGAATCTTATGAACATAACCAACTTTCCCTTCCAAGACCTTTTACCTTTTAGGCTCTGATACCAAATTGATGACATGCCTTTTATATTCTTAACTCTCACAATCTTTCTATTGCCTACTAACTATATCTATCTACACATATGCTAGGAAAATCAATTGCAAACAACTCATTAATCATGCAATGGCCAACTATCTTAGTCAACAATGACAAGAACCTTCAAAATATGACCAAAATTACTAACAACCATAGGAATGTCTAATGACATGTAGAATCTTTCTAATGTGATTGGAATCCAACAAAATTAACATAAAAATATTAGAGACATTCGTTAATCATAAAATTGAACTTAGAATAATCTTTTACAATTCTTTATTTAGAATTAGATAAGCCATGGATCACTTGGCTTGATCCTTTACAAAAAATGATCAACTTCCCTGATTCTTAATCAACCCAATCCCTCAATGAAATGAGGGAATTCCTTCATACCATTTCTTTGCCCTACTCCAAAACTGATACTCTCTATAGCCTCCTCTATGTTTTCAATTGATGACAAAAGGTCGTTATTCATCTATTTTGTCAAACCAGATCATAATCCTCCAGTCCAATCTATTGCAATGAATACATGTCACTCCTACTAATTCTTCTTCAAAATTCCATGTTACTTTTTGTTCTCCAGAGCCAAGACTCTTTTCTCCATCGTTCCAAGCCCCCCTCCCCAACTTCCTTCCTCTCATTTATCTTTTAACCTTACAACATTACCACCTACACACAATAATTCCACAACTTCCATAAGTAACACAAAATAGAGAATCTCAAAGAAAACCAAAAGAAATACTTTGCTAATGCATCACTTATTAACCCTAACACCAAACACAATTGAATCTTAATAATAAACCAAATTGAAGCTTAACTCTAAACCCAAACCTAAACTACACTCTTATACTTATAAAACCTTAATACTAATTGAACACTAAACTTGAACCTAATTGAACTATAATGCTAAATCTTAAAGCCATCATCATCAAGCTTATCTACTTTTTAGATGTTTAGAGTATTTGGCTTTTCAAAATCTACTCCCATGTTGATTTTGATATCATAATCAAATCTATAATACAATTAGAATAGTGACAAGGAAAGAGAATAAAACATAGTGATTAATGGATTAAGATTGATTAATCATTCATTTGAAAGCAATATTTTATTAGATTCTATTGCTAAGTTGTAAGTTTTATTACATTTAATTTCTTTCATGTATATCTATCTTGTAAACATCAATTGACCAATGCAATATGGTGTTTACATCTGATTTAATTATTTAAGTAGTAAATCTTGTCATTTGTTTATATTTATGAATGCTAAAAAAATTTTAAAATTGATATCTCTCTCCATCTTCTACATGAATTTTATTAATAAAAGTAGTCTTCAACGATTTTTAATAGACTTATAAAAATATAATAATAATAATGTAATCCTAACATATCCTTTTATTTGAGAACAAATATAAAAATATAATATAATAATAATAATAATAATTTGGGCTCCTTGGCTAGGCAATAGAATCCTATTCAATGCCCATGGAGAACTAATTAACTATTATCCTTTCCCGCTCGACTTGAAAGGAAAAGACTTGGATAGGCATCGGGTTTTCGCGGGAGTTGGCCTTGGCTACCTTAAATGGCGGTTCTTGGGAGAAAATTCAGAAGACCTGGGTAGAGAGGATGACCTAATTCAGTTTGCAAGACTCAACGACATTCTGCCTTTGAAAACAGAAGATGAAAACCCTCAAATGGAATAGGCATGCAGGGGTGGTGCTAGCAGGGGTCGTCACGGGTCCAGACTTGGCCATGGTAGGATTCGCCCTCTGAGCACAAGTCATGGGAGTGTGAGGAAGGAGCACCTACCATCTGAAGCCCACAAGGAAATTGCAAGCTAGGTCCCCTTTTAGTTATTTTAAAGCTTACTGTTTTGACTCTCGAGCGAGTATTTGTTCTTATCTTCATAATCTCTGTTAATAGGGCAGCAAGCTTCTCCCATTTAGACTTTAAGTTTTTTTATAAAAAGGGAATCCCCAGACTTATATATGTTAATGCGGAAGGACTCCTTATGCCTTCCATGGATTGCCAAGGCATTTTGATGCTTCCATTTTGAATTCTGTTAAAAATCTATTTGCTATCTTAGCTCTGTAAATTCTACATAATCAATATAATTATGGCTTTGCCTTTACCGATCAAAAAATAATAATTTGTACTAAATTTTTTTTTAATATGATATTATTTTGGTAAACTTTACTTATCTCCTCTGAAGAATAAGGTAGCTATTACTATCACTTTTAAAATTGTTATTACCAAATCATGCTATATAAATTAATCTTGTCGTTTACTGATGTGGGCTTTCTCTTCTTAGAAAGCCATTTAAATAATTGTGTATTCAAAGAAATGAATTTAGTATTTACAATTATCATTATATGGGTACCGATAACGTGTGTGGCAGTATGTTTGATTGCATACCATCAGCGGATGCCATATTTTTTAAGGTAATAATTTAGACAAAATTTCCATTGTCAACCATCTCACATACTTATAATCTCTTCAAAGATCTGTGCATAGATTATTATTGACTTTTAATTGTAATTGCATTTTGCGTGACTGATGCAGAATGTATTGATAGATTGGGATGAAGAGAAATGCAAACAGATACTTAGAAATTGCCACAAAGCTTTGCCTGAAAAATGGAAGAATCATAGTGGCAGAAAATATTACAATGGAGGGATCAATGTCAAATAAATCTATTGATATGGTTGTAGATCTGATTATGATTGCCATTTTAAGTGGAGGAAAAGAGAGGAGTGAACAAGAATGGAAAAGGCTACTTCAAAAGACAGGCTTCAGTGTAGTAAAGATCGTGGGGCCTCCTGGACTATTTGCAAAGTTGAAGATCATAGAAGCCATCAAGGTTTAAACGCAATTCCAAAGTAAATTAATAATCATCATATGAAGGCAAATGACATTTAAAATGGATCATGTCTTCTCAAATAAGGGAAGTGACATTTAGAGTGGATGTTTAATTGCTTGTCTTCTCAAGTAAGTGTCACTTTAGTGATAATTGTGTTTTATTAAGATAAACGAGTTTTACAGGGATCCAAAAGTTAAATCCATCAAAAAATAAATAGAGTTCAATCAGAGTCTAAATAGTTGTTAAAAAACAACAGAAATAGGGGAAGCACCCCAAAGAGTTTAACAACAAAAGCACAACCCAAACAAAAAAAACAAGCCAAAAATAACTAACTAAGATCTTTCATGAGCTCGAAAATCTTCTGGATCGTCTTATTGTTGATCTCCTAGAATTATTCCATGATGAATCTCAAACTGCCTCTTTCTTTTTTTTTGCTCCTGGTCCTGGTAGAGGGCCCCGTGGAGGTCTGCACATCTTGGTTCTTCTTGTCGAAGTTGATGTTTGAGAACAGGTCGAATCTGATCAGTTGAGCTTTCTGGATGGAAAAATTCCCGTTCACTCTTTTGATTCCTTCTACACTATTATATATTGCCTCCTTACTGATCTCCACCAAACCTGAGTTCACCCTTTAAATCTTGGACATCATTCTCTAGCCTATCAAGCCTAGTTTCATGCTCTGTTTTCATGACCTTGATATCTTCTATAATTTTTTAGGTTAGTCAATGTCCAAATCATTTCTTTTAAGCTCATTGGGGTCCACAATAAGGGGAATATCAAGTTTAATTTCATCCTCCCCTTTTTCTTGAGTCTCTGCCCTTTTTCCAGTCTTCTACTTTTTAAAATTTTGTGCGCCCAAATTTTGGGATTGAGAAATAGGGGTTTTCAACTTTTTTGCTGCCCATCTAGGTGGATTTCTACTTTTCCTACTACTAGTAGTGCCAAGAGTGGGCTTCTGCAGGGGGCCCTCATCCTTTGAGGGTCTATATTCAGAGTCATCCGATACACGGATGTCATTCCAGTCCATGGAAAACCGGCCCTCCTCACCAAAATCCATATTTGAAACATCATGCACATCCTAGCTGACTAAGGGTTTGGGGTTTCTCAAAATTGAGGAGGGTTTAACCTCAGGAGACTTATAATACTCCATAATTATGAGAATTAACCTCTCATGCAAAACCGAATTTTCCTCATTTTCACAATGCTTATGAATAGAATGCTCAAGAGAGGATATCAAATAAAATGACATCAAAATCCTTTTGTCATGCCTAAAGTGATTCTGAATAGTAAAATGATAAGTGTGATGTGGGGAAAAGTGAATGATGGAGAGATCAAGAGGAAATCTTTTCTTCCCTCCGAGAAGAGATGAAAGTTTCACTGTGGATTTTCCTTCAAACACTTTATCCACATTACATTAAAGAGAAGGGAAATTCACTAGATCTAATCTCTTAAGGAAGAGACTGAATACTAAATGAATTGATAATAAGATAGAAATGACAAGCTAACCCCTCTTTTAGAATGGAAAATGGTTGAATTATGTGTTTTGAGACTAAGTGCAAAAGTAGCAAAGAATTGATTATAACTTGAAATAGAAGCGTGAGATCATTTGTACACCTAAAAGGGTTTTTCCAACTTTGCAAATGGAGTCTGAATGTAAAAACACAGTTGCGCACCTGCAACCTACACATAGAAAGGAGAGGAAAATGGGTTGGGATTGGGGGTTTGCCTTCAGGTCAAACCCTAGTTTTGGAACTAACCAAATGATGAAAGAAAATACTTGCAAGTAAATGTAAATGAAAGACTGAAATGTAAATCACCTCAAGGGAGGTTGTAGATAGAAATGTAGGTAGATTTGCTTGTATGAAATTGAATGTTGAAAGGGATGTCCTCTTCAATGGTAGAATCCTTGACTTGAATGTAACACCTGGCCTTAAAGGGAGACTTGAGAATGCTCAATGCTGGAAATGAATGCTTGAATGCTCGAATTATTGAACTCATGCCCACTCTTCGCTTATTGAACCTATGAAAATGAGAGGATAAATGTGACTTATATATTCATCAATTAGGGTTAATTGACTAATTTTTCTTCATAGGCTGACTCAGGGAAAGTTTTCTTTCCTTAAGTGCAAAGACCAATGCAAACTTAGGATAGAGGGGGCCCCAAAATAGGGCAGGGATAGGGGCACCATGCCCCTATCCTGCCCTTGTCTCAAGATAGGAAGCAGGTTTGGGCAGTGCGGAGGGCAAAAAAAGTGCAGTTTCCAGGGATAAGAAAGTCTTGGGTCTTCGATCAAGCTTGGGGATTCAAATTGCCAATGTGAAGACCCTAATGTGGTCGCAAATTGTAGGGGTCACAATTTTATGATACTACAATAAGTAAAAATACTAGCAAAGTGGCCATCAAGGGTTATGTACCTCATAATGAACTCTGCCATATCTACCCAAATCTTCAGAAGATCCTTTCACTTATAGCCTCCATTTGAGTTCTTCTTGAGTTTGCTTTTCTCACTCTTTTTGTCATAGAACAATGAAAGGGCTTCTTTCGAGTTTTTCCTTTCCCTGTAGAATTTTTTACCCTCCATACTTAGCCCAGTAATTTCATCTATGAAGGGTTCATCTACCCTAAATTCCATACCATACACACTTATCACCCCATTGTTCCAACTTTTAACAAACATTTCCATGAGCTTGTGGTTATGGCCATGGAGTTTTTTAATAAATGGTTCCAGACCACCATCAACAACTTCCCTCCATACCTCTTCATTTTTCTCTAAAAGCTCAAACAAGGATGATTCCATTCTATTTTTCTCTCCCCCCATACAATTGTTACCTCTCTAATTTTTAGTGTTTACACTAAAACTAGGCTTCAAGCAAGCAAAAAAAACTAGACCCACAAGAAAAAGCTGGAAGGTCACCGCCACTTCTTTCTAGGAATGGCATTACACATGTGAAAAGTTGTCATCATTAATGCTCTATCAGAGAGAGATTTTTGGCATCCTTCTGCACCAATTTGCATAAATAAAATGGAAAGGATTCCCCTTTCCACCACCATTTTTTATCATCCCTAGCAATGCCAAGATTTTCCACGTGGTCTATGGGCATGTGTCCCTCCCTAAAAACATGCAAGATTTGAATCTCTTCAAGTTTGGCAATCATTTCAAAGAACTCCTGTATTATATGATTAATCGTCCAACTGGGAGTTGTCTTTTTAATCAAGTAGTTGATTATGTTTAGTGAATCATTTTCCAGCCAAACCTTCTTGAACCCTCTACGAAGAGTCATTTTAAGCCCAATGTAGGCCACATTTGCCTTAGCATAATGGTTTTTCTGAGTGCCCAGTGGGAGTACCACTGCATAGATAACCCTACCATTGTAATCACGAGCAACTCCCCCACAACAAATAGACCTAGGATTTCCTTTGGCCACCTCGTCAACATTAATTTTTATCCATGCTCTGGGAGAAGCAATCCAAACAATGTTGGGTCTAATGTGCTTTGTTTTTATAGTTGGTCTTGATAAATCCCAATCAATGTGCCATCTATTGATTATATCCTAGTCTAGCTTGGAGGATTGAATGACAGGATCAAGCTTACGGGAAGGGCATGAAGAAATGAAATTCTCCTTAATAGTCGTCTAAATACAACGAACAACTAGAACAACAGGGGATTCATTGTCTCTAAGAATGCAGTTATTCCTTTCCTACCAAATGCCCCAAACAACATGTGGGAGCATAAAATTCCATAAAACCATAAGATATTGGTTATCCGAAGGGCAAGACCATTGGGATCAACAATCCAACAAACTGTAGAGGAAACACCAACTGACACTCCAAAGATCAAAGAAGTGAGCCCAAATCTCCTGGTCAAGGAAACATTGCAATAACAAATGTGCGACATCTTCAATAGCTTCCTTACAAAGAAAACATTGGTTAGGCAAATACATCCCTCTTCTACACAGATTATCAATAGATAACACTTTATTTTGCATAAAAAGAAAGAAAAAAATGTTAACTTTAGTGATTAAAAATTTATTCTAGAGACAAGACCATAATGGGGCTGGAGCAAAGGATCTAGAAAGCAAAGCAAAATCTTGGGAGAAAAAAAACCTTTGAAAGAAGAGCCCACCCAAACTAGGGAATCCTCAGCAGGAAAGGAAGGAGTGTGAACATTCAAGAGCCATATTTGGAGAGGAAAGAGCATCGAATCTAATCTAGAGAGGTCGATCCAGCTACCATTCTGAATATAATCAACGACCCAATGACCAACCTGATCTTTACACTTCTCCATGACATGAACCATCCAATCATAGTTCCTTAAAGAATAATCACCAAACCACTAGTCTTTCCAAAACTAAATTTTCTGACCATTACCAAGGCACCATATAGATCCTTTAAAAATTAAGGATCTATTGTTGAGAATGTTCATCCAAAGGATAGAAGCATTCTAGGGAAGACGAAGGCTTTTCAGAACATCTTGAGGAGATGAGCGGGAAGGACAAAGGTACTTTTTGTGCATGATTTAAGTCCATTCATTAGACTCCTTAAGCGCTCTCCACAACTGTTTGGACAATAGGGCAACATTGAAATCACAGATATGTCTCATTGCAAGACCACCAAGCTTCTTCGAAAGGCAAACTTGATCCCAGGCAACAAGATGAAGGCGATTTTTAGATTCAGTACATGTTCACAAAAAGTTCTTTTGGATTTTCTCTATCCAATCAACAAATTTGGTAGGGATTTTAAAAAGACTCGTAGCATAAATTGGGAGATTTTGCAAAGAAGCTTTGATCAATTAGAGCTTACCAGCTTGAATCAATAGAGAGCCCTTACAACCAACAATTTTGTTCTGAAAGCGACAATCAGATTAGACCAAAAAACATCTAGACCAACACCCGAGCAAAGAGGGAGCCCCAAATAAGAATTTGGGAGGGAGCTAGCTTACACCCCAAAGTTTCAATAATTTTTATCTATCTATGATTAGGGGTATTCAGGAAGAAGATAGAACTTCTGGGGAGACTAATCCTCTAACTAGATCCCTTTTTATAAAGAGAGAGGAGCCACTTCAAGGATTTTGCCTCTAAAACTGAGATTTCCCCCATCAACAAAGTATCATCCACAAACTGTTGGTGTGAGAAAATTTGTGATTATGAAGAAGGTCGAAGACCTTTGAGCCTACCAATCTGGATTTCTCTATGAATGATCTTGCTAAGTGCTTCTCTCATAATGATGAACAAAAATGGTGAAATGGGATCCCCTTGTCTGAGACCTCTGGAAGCCAAAAAAGAACCAGAAGGAGAGCCATTGATCAACACAAAAAACTTAGGAGTAGATATGCATTGAATAATCAATTGAATAAAACGGTCACCAAAACCAAAGGCATGAAGCAACCCAATCAGGAATCTCTAGTCCACCCTGTCATAGGCCTTTAGTAAATCCAGTTTCAGAAAAAAACCAGGTCTTTTATTGACAGAGAGGGAATGGATATTTTCATGAACTGAAACAATGGAATCCAAAAAATTTTGCACCGACACGAAACCATTTTGTTGCTTCAAAATCAAAAGAGGAAGAAACTTCTTCAGTTTAAGAACCAAAATTTTGGAGAAGATCTTATAGATAGAATTGCATACACTAATAGGCCTAAATTCCTGAAAGCAACAAGCATCTAGTTTCTTAGGAATTAACACAATGAAAGTAGCATTGATCTCTTTAAGGAGGGACCGAGACCTAAAGAATTCCTAAGTAGAATTCACAACATCCTCCCCCTCAATAGTCTAGAAAAGATAGAAAAAGAACATAGGAAACCCATCTGGGCCCAGAACTTTATTCCCCTCAAAGGAAAAAACCGCTTTCCTAACCTCATCAACATAGGGGATTCTAGACAACTCAAAGTTCATGTCTTGAGAGATAATAGCCTAGATTTCATTAAGGATCTCTTCCTGAGCCACCATGTCAAGAGGACCATCAACAGAAAAAAGGTCAGAGAAGTATCGAACAACTTCAAAAAACATCTCCTCCTGCTTACCAATCCATTGATTATTGATAGATATCCTCTTTATTCTATTCGAATCTCTATGCTTGAGAGTAATCATATGGAAAAATTTAGTATTTCTATCACCATTCTTAAGCCAAATGGCTTTGTATCTTTGTTTCCAATACTCCTCTTTAGAGATAATATCATGGAATTTGGAAAGGAGTTCCACTTCTTTGTCCATTATATTAGGGTAGCACCCTTGGATTTGAATTTGTTGTTGAATATCACCAAGCTCCCTTTTCAAAGAATCTTTCAACTAGAAGATATTGCTAAATGAGGACTGATTCCATTTCTAGACATTAGCTTTTACATTAGCCAATTTCTTAGCAAATCTATACATAGCAATTCCATGGACATTTATATCCCACCATTCAACAATATTATCATAAAAATCAGGATTATGGGTCCACATTTTTTCAAATATAAAAGAAAAAGTCTTTCTCCTACTAAGGGAAGAAATACTCATCACAGTTGAGAAATGATCAGAACTAATCCTAGACACAAAAGATAAATTATAGGAAAAATCCATTAGCCAATTAGGGGAAATGAAACCCCTGTCAAGTCTAACTTGGATAAGATCCGAACCACTCCTCCTGTTGGACCATGTGAACTTGGAACCACTAAGCTCCAGATCCAGCAACCCCATAGCATTAATGAGATCTAAAAGATCTTGTTTACTTTCTTTAGAAATCGGGGCCCCACCTTTCTTTTCTAGATTTGAGATGGGGCAGTTAAAACCACCCATCAAAATCCATTTCTCATTATAGAAAAGTTGTCTAGAGTTAATCGAATAATTCCAAAGAATCTTCTTGGAAATCCTACTATTAGGAGCATAAATATTGGAGATAATACAAGAAGACCCATCCAAAAGATTGGTGATTCTACTAGAAATATGATTCAAACTAGAAACAATAATCGACCCTTGAATTACCCTTGGATTCAAAAAAGTAGCGATTCCTCCAGACTCTCCATCCGCATCAAAACAATGAACACCGAAATCCTTGAAGACAACCAACTTCAGCTTTAAAAGTTTTTCAGATAGCATTTTTGTTTCCAAAATAAGGCAAACTTCCAGTCTATGATCTCGAGTCAAAATTGACAAGAGATCATACTTATGGGGGTGATTCAACCTCCTTATATTCCATGAAACAATCTTCATTTAGAGTGACTAGGGGAGCCAATCCCCATGTCCTAAAGAGTCCTACAATCACTTTAATTTCGACATAATGTCATATATTCAACATTTATCAGCATATCTATTTTTCAGAAATAAATTTTAAATTGCTTTTAATGTTGTCGATGTTTTTACATTTGTATCTTATTTTTATAATGATCATTTGGCTAATGACTTCTTTAATCTTATTACATTGAAAGATAGCAAGTTCTAACTCTAGCTTTATTTTTTATTAAATTGGTATCAATCATATCTTTAAAGATAATTTGTTAAATATTATTTTTCTTAAAATAATGTTATTTAAATATATTTTTATAGAAATAAATGGTATTCTTTATCTAAAACAATACAAATTTGTAGTATATAATCTTTTTGAAAGTTTGAATGAAAATAATTATACATTTAAGAGTTGTAAGTAAAAAATATTAATAAAAATAATGAATCATAGTTAATAGTAGGTAAATATATTAAAGGAGACAAAATTAATATAACAAAAGAAATTCAATATGTTTTTAAATATTAAAAAGGAATATAAAGATTTTAAATTTTAATATATTTTAATTAATAGAATAAGAGAAGTATGACACAAATTTGTAGAATTGTTAGAAGGAGGTTCTCACGAAAATATTGAAGAGATCAAAAACAAAGGATAAGTTGAGTTTTTAAACAAAATGGACAATATTGTAAAAGATATAAATAAGTTTTAAATAATAGTTAAGCTATATAAATTAAATATGTAGTGTGTGTGGAGGTGTACACATGTACATAATAATTAAGTAAGATAAATAAACTAAAATAACTAAACTTTGACTATAAATAAATTATATTGAAATAAAATTAGAAGGAATTAATCCTTACCTTTGAACTTTCTTAAAGGTTGATTTTGAAACCAAATTCTCTATTAGAGAGAGAAGGTAGCAAAAATTCAATAAATTAAAAATATAGGAACCTACAATTGTAGTTGTGCAACTTGTTATTTTATTTTGAGTAGAAGTGAACCTTCGTCACATGGAAAAAAAAATCACCTCATGAATATTTAAATTAAAGGAGGACTATGTGGTGTTAAGGAGCAAGTTAATCTAATTTGTTATGTAAGGATTAAAGTTCACAATTTCCTTATACCTTAGTTGTACCTCCATATTCAATTAATAATAGTAAAAGAGATAAGGATTTATAATGATTTACTCTCTCAAAATGACTTTTATGTCGAGGTCTTTAGAACCATAACATATTTTTCTCTATAGGAGATATAGTCTCAAAATCTTGAGTATGCTTATATACTCAAAGTGCATGCAACACTCCTATTTATATTTTACTCTAATTGTTAAGGTTGATAATCTACAGATCCCTTTACTATGGGAATATAGGAGCTATTACAATAAACCATGCGTGAACTGAGTTAAAACAAATGCCCATTGATACACCCTTGATCTAAAGCTTAAATTACCTTTTAATATGTACTTGATAAATCAGCTTGCACACCTAAACAAATTAATTTAATTATAGAAAGTATTTTCATCCCGAAAATATAGATATACAATATGCCATTGGTTCCATTCAAATAATCATCAATGAATTGAATTAGAAATCATGAATAAATAAGAATCATCATATTATATTCTTTATTAAAATCACTCTTCTCTACTACAAGTGCAAAAATGCAAATTAGAATGTTTCTCGGGAAGGAACCTCCTTCCTCCAACCCATCTGTAGAAAAGGGTTGGCAAGTTTTCCACTCCAGGAAAAGCCAAAAAGAATGGAAAAGGAAGGTGAATTATGCACTTCACACCTTAGGGATCCCAATGAAAAATAAAATCAATTCTAGGAAGGGCAAGAGACACCAGCCTTCACAGAATTTAGGATCCATTAGGGCATCAAGGCCACAATAGGCCTCGGGCATGAAAGCTATACCTATTAATAATGCCTATCAATTCCATATTCGACAAGACTGGGCTCCTCTTTCCCAGAAGGAGCAATTGATTGATAAGATTCCATTCAATTTGGACCCTAAAACCTTTAATCCTATTTGGGAGCACTTCAAAAAACTCAGGGTTCTTGTGATCTGGAGTGGAAAGAACCACCCTTTGTAGAGTATTATCTAGTGGTGGGAAAGAAGGTATCCCAACCAGGTAAGTATTTCTACACTGGACTATAATTTCCTCTCAAATTTGTGTAAAGATGAAGTTACCAAACGTGATATTCTTGATGGAGAAATTAAATTTTTTAAGGGTTATTGTTTTCATTGCTTTAAATGGATTCCAAATTTCTTTCCTAATGCATATCACCCGAGCCTCTTGTACAAATGGATTGATCTTGGTAAATCACCTATAGAATATCAATTTCTACGAATCCTAGAAGACATAGGCAACAAGATCAGAACCTTTCTAGGTTGTGAGGGTGTTGCACTCAAGGAGCGCTCCAAATTGGTCAAAATTCTCTTGAATATGGATACTTGCATCAAGTATCTAGAACATATTAAAATATTATCAGAGAAAGGATCATGGATCATCAAACCCTCCTTTTATTCAAGGTTCATACATGAGCAGGATATTATCCTTAAAACAAGGAATTGACACGTTAGCAAACCTTCACCCATAGTTTTCTCAAATCCTCCTCCAATGGTTAATATCAGTCTCAATCCTTCAGGTGGGGTGTTTTTCGGTGGAAACTAAGGGAGTAGATTCCAAGGATAACTTTAGAGACAATCCTTCTATATTTCAAACCCACTCTAGTTCAATTTCACGAAATAAACCTATGAGTTCCCTGAGAGAGATACTGCAAGAGATAGAGGTTTTAAGAGAGGAAGTAGTGGAACATATAGAGGCCTTGGAACATACAAAAAATGATACTTGTCACCTTTAGATCACTGAAGGGTAGAGCAATGTGGTAAAGACAATATCAACAATGCTGAATGGGAATGATAGTCAAGGGATCCAAGAGAATTATGACATTTCCCTTGAATTGGAGGCAACATATAATCTTCTTGGATTCAGTGATGAGGAGGATGGAGATTAGGAGACCATTGCTGCTAAGAAACATGACTAATTAAGAAAATCCTAAATATTATGGAGTCAGGAGGCCATGATGGTTATGAAGAGGTGGAGCTTGAGGAGCCTGCCCCAGAGGCAGGATTAGTATCCAAGAAGGGAGCCACCCTGCGAGTTTTGGGTGATGGGATTAAAATTTCTATCAGTCACACTTTGGTAACAAATGAGGAGGCAACTAAATTGGGCATTAAACAAGATTTCCAAAGTTTGGATAGCCCAGATTGTGCCAAAGAAACCAAGAGAAAAGGTAGAAAATTTATTAATGATCTGAGAATCAAGGATGGCTTGGTTGAAGATCAAACAAAATTAACTATTTTAAATGCAGGGAAGGGGAAGGTCCTTCCCAATGAGCCATGAAGATCATTTCCTGGAATGTTAGGGGCATGATCGCCCCTAAAAAATAACACATAGTTAAGCACAATACATCTTCTTAGAAATTAGAAGTCATTTTTATTCAAGAAACTAAGTTGAATACAGAGGAGATAGATCTGATCAAGAAAAAGTTAGGATTCTGGTAAATGGAAGTTGAATAGATAGATGGAGTCCTTGGTGGATTGGAGATCATATGGGATCCAAAGAAAGTCAACTTTTCTATGCTAAGCTCTAACAAACAATAGATAGCAGGGCTTATTCAAAGCCATCAGAGCAACTTAAGTGAAATTTTTATTAATGTTTATGGGCCAATTCCGTGAGATAAAAAAAGAGAGCTATGGACAGAACTAGAAACCTTTTGTCTTCAACACCAAGACAAGAATATTATACTTGGAGAAGAATTTAATCCCATCCTGATCTTAAGAGAAAAATATGGAGGTTTTAGGAGAGAACCTCAATCTCTCCAAGATTTTAGAGCCTGGGTCAATAGGAATAACCTATTGGAGATTATGGCCTCCAATGGCAATTTTAATTGGAATAATAGCAGAGCATGATTCAGTCAGATTGCAGAAAAGTTAGACAAATTTTTCTTTAAAGGAGACATGTTACACTTTTCTTTCAATTTGAGTTCTAAAATCCTTCCAGTCTCAGGGTTTGATCACTTTTGAATATCTCTTTCCATCGAAGAGGATGTTGGCCCCAAAAAGTGCCCCTTCAAATTTGAAAGGATATGGATGATGAATGGAGATTTCCTTCTCAATATTTAAAAATGATGGAAAGAGGAGCATTTTTTAGGCTCCAAACTCTTTTGTTTCAATTCTAAGATCAAATTAGTTAAGAGAAAGCTTATGCAGTGGAACAAGGAACATTTTAGCAACATTTTTGTAACTAAGGAGAAAATAGAAAAGGATCACGAGGAACTAAATGAGGCCACAATAAAATATAGAATCCAATCAGACTAGATATCTCAAGGAGAAAGAACTATTAGGTCAATATGCAGACATCTTAGCCAAGGAGGAAATCTTCTGGAAACAAAAATCCAGGGAAACATGGTTCAAAGTTGGAGATAAGAATACCATATTCTTCCATAACAGTACCAAGCAAAGAAGGATTATCAATAGTATCAAGAATGAGAGGAGACATATATTTGAGGATCTTAAGGCTATAACTCTAGAGGCTGAATCTTTCTTTAAATAAATCTTTAACAACTGGGACTCCTTAAACCTTGTAGCTCAAGCTGATATTCTAGCTAATATCCCCAGACGGGTCACCCCAGAACAAAACTGTATGTTAAATAGAATATTCTTAGTTGCAAAAATAAAGATAGCTCTTAATTAGATACTCCCTAATAAAGCTCTTAGGCCAGATGGTTTCTCAACATGCTTCTTCCAAAATCCTGGCACATACTAGGAGAAGAACTAGTAGAGGTCCTAGAAGTAGCTAGAAATTTAGGTATTTTTTTGAAAGAAATTAACAATACTTTCATTTCCTTAATACCAAAGGAGAAAATAGAATCATTTGATGATTTTAGACTGGTCTCTCTATGCAACACCATCAATAAGATCCTAACTAAATCCCTAGCCAATAGATTAAAAACAATCCTCCCTCACATTATAGATGAAGAACAAACCAGTTCTATTCCCAAGAGATCTATCTTTGATGGAATCATTATACCTATACACTCCATCCAACAGAGCTGTAATCCACGTATGCTAGTAAAATTAGATATTAAAAAATCTTACGATAAAATGGACTAGAGGTTTTTGTGCAAATGTCTTGAGGCATTTGGTTTCTCCAAACAATGGATCAATCTGATTTTTGAATGCATTTCTAGCCCCATGATCTCAATCATAGTCAATGGATCCCTTATAGGTTTCTTTGAAATCTCTAGAGGTCTTAGACAAAG
Organism: Cryptomeria japonica; assembly: GCF_030272615.1. Taxonomy (NCBI): domain Eukaryota; kingdom Viridiplantae; phylum Streptophyta; class Pinopsida; order Cupressales; family Cupressaceae; genus Cryptomeria; species Cryptomeria japonica. The sequence continues at coordinate 98,791,853 of NC_081408.1, read as the reverse complement.
AGATCCAATATCCCCTTTCCTGTTTATCATAATGGCAAAAGCCTTGGGCATAACCATAGATAAAGCTCATACAAATAATCAAATTAAAAGAATTAAAGTGACTAATGGTATCGAATCAATCACTCATTAGCAATTTAATAATGACACCATGCTAATGGGGGTGCCAAGAAATTAGAAGCAAGAAGCTTCAGGAGATTTATGGTAAACTACTCCAAGGCCTTTGGTCAAATGGTTAACCAAGACAAATCTGAAATCTTCTTTTTCAACACCCCCCCTGTTGGAAATAGAGATATGCAACATTTTTGGATATAGGAAAGGCAATCTTCCCTATAAATATTTAGGATTACCATTGGATAAAGGACGTAGGAATAAAAAGTTGTGGGACAAAATCTTTTCCAAGATAGACAAGAAGGTGACATCTTGGAAAAACAAGTGGCTCTCTCTAGTAGGGAAATCAACTATGCTGAAAATAGTATTATCTACTATACTTATTTATAAAATGTTTTGTTTGCCTCTCCCAAAAAGAGTTAATGATAAGATAGAAAGGAAAATTCAGCACTTCTATTGGAATGGAGCTCCAAACTAAAATAAGCTAGCTTTGATTTCCTGGGATAAAATCTGCAGACCTATTAAGGAAGAGGGAATTGGGATTAAAAATTTAGCCAGGCAAAATCTAGCTTGAGGAGCCAAGCTTGTTTGGAAAATGTACCCAGATCCCAATCTTAAATGGGTAAAAATCCTCAGACATAAATATCTCTCTGCTAATGATCTGTTAAGTATCTTTAGGACTGCATCACGTCCCAAAGGGTCTATGGTTTGGAATTTCCTTCTAGAGCTCGCAGGGATATTATTCTAGAATTCATGTGATGTTGTTAAAGGCAATAAAGCTCTCTTTTGCAAAGACTCTTGGGAAAGATATCTGACCTTAGATGGGGTGATGGAAAATTCTATTATTAAAGACAAAGTGACTACTCACTGGGGTAGGTATGTTAAAGACTATGTAGAATTCCCAGAAATGACCCCTCACTGAGATGGAGATGGAAATCTTTAGACAACTTGAATCTTCCTAGGCAGGAAAAAGAGGCTTTTTTGAAACTTTTAGACAAAAGGAAGGTTTCTTTTAGAAGGGGTGAGGACAGATTGGTTTGGATAAGATCCTATAATGTTAGAAAGGGTTATCAATTACCTCCAGTACCCTGAAACCTCCCTCCCGATTCATCTTTGCTGGAACAACCTCTACCTCCCGAAAACAGGCATTTCTTCCTAGTTATCCCTCCAAAATAGGATCTTAACAACAAATAGATTTAATAAAATGGATTTTGAAGGCCCATCCAAGTGTCGCTTATGTGAAAAAGCATCACAATCAACAAATCACCTATTAATAAATTGCCTATACAACAACAAATGTTGGAATTGGTTATGTAATAGGTTAGAATGGTCAATGACAATACTTGATAAATTACATGGTTGGTTCAAAAGCTGGCTAAATCAAAACAATAAAGGGATCTATAGAATCTTATGGACAGTAACCCCATCCATTCTGATATGGAAGTTATGGAAAGAGAAAAAGAAAATAATTTTCAAAGGAAAAATCTTTGTAGCAGACCATCTGATTTTGAAAATGGAGGCACCCATCGTAGAAATTGTTAATAATAGATTTCTCTCTCAACAAAATAAGGAGGTAACTCTTACTAGATGGGATAAAGGAATGAGGAGCAGATGGCAAGGCCTGAAAATCTTCCCTATATTGGAAATGGCAACAAGGATAATTCCAACCCAAGAGACCATATCATATGGACCCTTTCTAGAGAAGGATGGTTTAAATTGAACTTTGATGGAGCTTCAAGGGGTAATCTTGGAAAGGAAAGTATATGATGTGTCATATAAAAATAAGATGGCTCAAAAATTGCCAGCCTTTAAAAATGTATCGGGATAGAAACTAACAATATGGCAGAAATTCTCACTCTTATTGAGTAGAAAGTTGAATATTAGAAAATTGGAAATCGAAAGGGACTTGGCTATAATAATAAAAGCTTTAAGAAGTGAGTGTATATCCAAATGTAAATTAAATGGTCATCTAGGTAGGGCTTTAGACCTTCTCAAAGCTTTAGAGGAATTCTCCTTAAATCAGGAATTCTCCTTAAATCATAGAGAGGGAAATGGTAAAGCTAACACACTAGCTAACAAGGGGCTGATGGGTTTTGGGTAGAAAATATAATAGTAGGATAGAAATAAGGGTAGAGAGAGAATAATCTTAGGCTCACGAGAGATAGATTTTTGCTATACTGGATGATATTTAATTTTGACATTGCCTTTTTGGAGAGTATCTTAATAATTACTCTCGATTCTAGACTTTAGATGAGTAGCTGGTGGCCCATGATTATTTAACAAGGTGTCCGATTTAACTCCAATCCCCTCTGCACATGTCGAGGTACTCCTCACTTAATGTGTGAATTTATAGTCATCATTTCGGATTATGGTAACTCCGTATAACAATGCTGGAAGATTTTCTCATTGCAATTTTCTTTAGAATTTGTTTTGTTAGTTAGGAAATGGAGTCGCATATTGTATTAGTCCTTGATGAGAAATGTAGGATGATGGCTTTTAGAGGGAAGGTTAAACTAGAAAGACGACAGAGGATTTTAAAATATCTTGATGACCTGACTATTAGGGCGGTGCAAGAAGCTATGGGGAAGGAGTCTATCAACTATTACCATAGAACCTACATATTCCTGTGACTTTTGCTGCAATCCTCTTGATTCTGAAATTACCAAAGCTGTAAGTTATCCAGCTCTGCAAATAAATTTTTAGGTAAGACCTACTAAGAGGGTTGTAAATTATGGTGCAAAATGTCAATGAAAATCTAAGAATTCCCTTCCTAGAAGACTATGAGTTGGAGGGAGTATGGTTGTTGAGAGCCCAAAGGAAGGCATTATTCGTCACCTTGTTTTCGTGGAAGAAATTCATAGAAAGAAAGTCGATTATGGAACACAATATTGAATTCCTCTAAAAATGGCTTCATCTAAAGCCAGCGGAGGGCATCAATTGGTGGGTAGAATACATGAAAAAGGTTGTGTATAAGAGGGCATGGAGGAGAGGGAACCATTGGATCCATTTATGCTAAGGTTGAAGATAAGTATCGTCCCATATGAGACATCATTGATCAATGATGGCACCTTAAAATTCACAACTCACAAGCCCTTACGTGCAGTTGCCTATTTCCTAAATTCAACATTCCAATTTTGTCCAGATTTCAAAAGCTGATCAGAAGGTTCTAAGTAGCTTCTACTCAGCCATAGAGTGGATGGTACTTGATCCTTAACTTTAAGTGAAGATAATACCTAAGAGTGAGATCTATAGACTTGCACAAGGGGACCTTTTTGCATGAGACATATGCAACACAACTTGGACGAAACTGCAACTAGTTAAGTCTATTAACAGCATAATTTAAAATTTAAATTTTACCCTTTTTGAGCCCCCTCCAGAATTTTCTGAAACGAATCTAACTTACAAGTTTTACCACCTGTTATCATCAAACCATCCCACCCGCAGGGCATAAAATAGAAGTCCAGAGAGGCTCCTAAAAGAAAGACAAGGGATCCCAAGGCTGAAGCAGAATCTTCCTTAGATGTAGTAAAAAAAGAAGCCATGCGAGGAGCCCAGGGCCACTATGATAATGGAGTCGATTGATCTTCTCTCCCCAGGTGGAGTAGATGAACCTTTTTGATATCTTCCAGCAATTACTATAGTCTATGGTGGATTAACCACATATCCATAGTACTCTATGTTTTAGTACTCAGTAGGAATAGCAGGGGTAGGCGGTGATAGTGGAGCCTACCCATTTTTGTCATCTTCTTTTTTGGTATTTTAGACTAGGTCATAGTCTGCAGTTATTGATATGGACTCTAATCTAAATCTTATGCTGTAGCTTCGGTAACGGTTTTAATTACAAACTTTTATATTTATTGGACTTGGAAATCTTACTATATGTTGTTCAAAAGAATGAGTTATTAGTATATGCTTTTATTGTTCACTCCCATTTATACTCCCCTGTTAGAAACTTTGAATATGGGTTATCTTTTTCTCGGTTTACATGAATGACTGTTCGTTTCCTTATATTTTCAGTTATGGAAATATCACTTTAGTTGGCCTATTGTAATGGGTTTTTTTTGGCATTTGTAAATTTGTATATATATATATATATCCATACACATATATATACATATCTATATGTATGTATATATATATATGTATATATATATATATAAATATATATATATACATATATATATTTATATGTATATGTATACATATGTATATATATGTATATATATATCTATATATATATATATACACAAATATACATAGTCATAGATATATATATACAGATATACAAAACGTTTGGATGATCCCATAAGGAAGATTTAGGTACAAAAATTACCATCTTTACTCTCAACTGAATGCATTTATATTTTTTTTGGCCTCCATGTTATTTGGCAAATAAATCATTGTCTTGGGTGGATGGTCTGTTCTAGTGGTAATAAGTTTATATCACTAAATTTCCCATCTTTACTTTGAGAAGATAACAACAATAGTCTTCTCGCATATTGTGGGCCCTTTTGTGAATGTAGATTATCAACATGTTTTTGGTTAATTGATAATTCACTACCGATGAAGTGTCCTTGGTTTAGCTAGCTCTAAGATTGATATCTCTCATTTGTTATTTCCACATGCATTAGTTCAGGAGCTTTACATTATTATGTGGTTTGTTTTTTTGAATGATCATATTTCGTTGGGATGAATCTATGTGTATTCTATGTAGAATATATTATCAAGCAGGTTATTCTTGGGTTCAATCTCCGATGGTGAAGGATCTCTATATAGGCAGAACACTCCAAGATTGTTATTTGTCTCTTTACTCACCATAATCTTATTTTCTTATTATAGCTAACAAGTGTTTTTTAGATGGTGGCACATTTTAGTATAGGCTTAAGTGTTGATACTAAAGAAGATGCTTCTCCAACAGAGATTTCAGTTAACAATTGTATCATAGAGGAAGGGTGGAGAGGGAGCTTTGTTGATGATTGTATTGTAAATAATTGGCAGTATGCCAATAAATATAATTTTCTTATGGGATGTTTGTTTAGTTTTGTAACTAGGAATGTATATTCCTTTGGCCAAGATCAAAGTTTTTCTTTACCTGGTTCTTTCCTACCGCTGCCCACACTGAATCGGGAATGTAAAATGTAATTTTTTTTAAAATTAATAAAATATATCCGCTATGGCCTATTACCTATCAAAAAAAAGAAGTCATGATATTAAAATCAAATACAAACTCTAAATTACCACAATCATAAATATCACATTTTGAGAAGAATCTCAATTTGAGATGATATGAAAAGATGCATCAAAGTTGATTACCATGCACCTTTTCATGCATGTGTAGCCAAGCTCATTACAAGAGCATAAAAAATATGCTAAGATTACTTCTCAAGCCCATTATCAAAATCTTTTTTATCATATTCTCTTTCCACTATAGTCTCTTCTACAATGGTGATCTGAATTATGGATTCAGATGACAACACCTAAGTGAGAACCTGTGGTGTTGTGGATGAACAAGATAATACAAAATTGAAGCAAGCCAAAAAATAATCTATTCCATTCAAAAATCCAACATATAGAAGTTCATGAGATTCCAAGGGTCAGAAAAACCCGTTAAGAATCAAAGTCCAACAGTCACATTTGTTTATTACATAATAAAATCTAAAACTATGTAATTTTTCAGAAAACTATATAAATGTTGTCCTAACTTTAACTAGGCATAACTTTCTGCACAGGACTCAAAATTACGAGCCGTTTAACTCGTTGGAAAGGTCTCAAGAGTTGTAGACAATATTTTTCTACTCTAAAGGGCTAAAAGTGCCCTGAAGGCCTTCAAAAATGCCATTTACTAACATATAGAAAAACTTTGAAAATATATAATAATATTTTAAATTTTATTCTGATCATTACTCCCCCCTTGAAGAGAAATGGGCTCCATTGCATAATTACTCTGAATGAAATGAGGGAAATGGAGCTAGAGCTGCTCCTTGGTAAACCACTTTCCTTGTTGAGTGATCTGCCCTACTCGAACCACTTTGTATAGATAAATTTTCTGTTGTTTGAGTGTTTTCACCATGGTGTCCACAATCTGATCACATTGGAATGGAGAAGATGCACCTGGATTCAATTCTGTAGTGGAAATTGTTTCTGCAACATCTAATAGTGGAGGAAAATATGGCTTCAAGAGTTCCTTTTGAATATGCAGCCACACCTTGTCCCCAACTTCAAAATTATGAGGAGTGCGATACTCATCATGTCTTTCCTTATATTTCTTATTGGTATGCTCCAAGATTTCATCCTTTTTCTTTGCCAGAACCTTGGGACTACCACAAGGTGATACACTTGGACGAATATGTCATTTCTCAATCAAATCTTGTATTTGTCTCTTAGATTCATCATTTCCTAATACTGATCTATGATAGACTGGTTCATTGGGCAATGGAGTTCCTAGTATCAAACCAATTGTGTGTTTTACTTGGCAGTGTGTAGATACCCCAGTTGGCAACTTAAACAAATTCTCATATTTTATCAAAATTTGGTCCATTGATCTTTTCTGCTGTGTTGTGATGTTTGTGATGTCATTGGAATTATATACAGACTTCCTTTCTTTTTCAGAATGAATCATTAATAATATGAATGTTCTTGTTCTGATAACCAGTCTCCTACCTTGCTTAGCACTAATCAAAGAGGTAGTGTTTGCAGGGCTTACCTCTGGTATTCAGTATTTCTGCTCACCTAATCTGATTGTCACACTACGAGTCTAGATTCATAAACACCATGGTGCTGGTACATATATGGTTGTCACAACAAAACATCACAAACATCTAAAGGAGCCACATCACGGATTACTTCATCTTTGAAAGGCTTTATAGAGTAGGAAATACGAAACTATTGGTGCACTTGGATATCTATCCCTTGACTTACCCATCCCATAGAGTAGGGTTGTGGATGTGTTGTTGTTTTCAAATTCAATCTTTTCATGGTTTCTACTAATATTAGGTTCTTTTGACTTCCACTACCAACAATAAAGTGTAGGGCTTCTCCTCCGACCCACATTTGTGAGTGAAGAAATCTCTCATCATCCTCCCGGGGCAATATCTTTGTAGTAGATACCATTGCATATGGATCAGCTTTAATGACCTATTCATGACTTTATTTTGGACAAGATTCTGCCACGTGAGGTTCCTCCTTGTCCTCATGTGTCTCCATCATTAAACTTTTTATGGTTCTGCAATCTTTTGTGTTGTGAGAGGGACTCTTATGGAATTCACACCACATATTGTTCTCTCGTGTCTTCTTCATACCCCATGCCTTTTTTGTTGGTGAATTGGGAGCAGATTCCTTGGAGCTCTTCCATCTATTATTTATGAAGTTATCCCTCCTTCCTTTCTGTTTGAATTTCTCCTCAATTTTTGTAGCAAACTTATATCCACTAGGTACATTCTCTATGTTCAGGAATTCCATTTCGGTTTGAATATACCTATGGAGTCCACTTTGATATTTTAAAACTTGGTGCTTCTCACAATCTTTGATGCCAAGTTTTGCTATTAAAGCATAGAATAGATTAGTATATTCTTGAACAGTTTGGTCTTTTTTCTGTCGAAGCAATTGCCACTGCATATATTTCCGTTCATATATATCTACAGGAAAATATTCTTCCTTTATGTGCTCCATGAATTCTCCCCATGTGGGTTTTTGATCAAAGATGAACGTAGTGCCCATTCCTGCTGCCTTGGTTGCTAACTTCACTTCCCAAGAATCTTTCACATGATTTTCAACTTTGAGAAGAGCGAAAGTTATTTTCTCTTCATCTAAGAACTAGTTGATAGAGAAATATCTTTCCAGTTTTGAAACCCAGTCATCAACGACATCTGCATCAATTGTTCCTTGAAAGGTGGGTATATCAAAATTCACTTGCACCTTGAATGGTGTATACCCTATGAATGGTGGGTTTGCAGGTGACCCATGACTTTCCAACATCTACTTGAACTGCTCCATCATTTCTTCTCAATGTTTTGTTAAAGCATCTGCAACCAATGCTTTAATGTCTTCATCGGTCTGCAACTTAGCCATCTATGATCGTGTGCATCTCAAATGAAGGTAGTCAGAAGGATTCCTTGTTTCCAACCCAAATCTTTTATATGTTGATCGCGTGTGATATGACATATAGGAGCGAACTTGCTCTGATACCACTGATCCAAATTATGGATTCGGATGACAACATGTAAGTGAGAACCTGTGGTGTTGTGGATGAACAAAATAATACAGAATTGAAGCAAGCCAAAAAGTAATCTATTCCATTCGAAAATCCAACATATAGAAGTTCATGAGATTCCAAGGGTCATAAAAACCCCTTGAGAATTAAAGTCCAACAACCACATTTGTTTATTACATAATAAAATCTAAAACTATGTAATTTAAAAAAAAAACTATATAAAATTTGTCCTAACTTTAATTAGGCATAACTTTCTGCATGAGACTCGAAATTACGAGCCGTTTAACTTTTTGGAAAGGTCTCCAAGAGTTTTAGATGAGATTTTGCCACTTTCACGGGCTAAAAATGTCCCGAAGGCCTTCAAAAATGCCATTTAGTAACATTTAGAAAAACTAAGAAAATATTTAATAATATTCTCAAATTTTATTCTAATCAAATGGTTAGTCTTCATTCAAGAAATTTAGATTTAGATTTTCCTAATTTCTTATTATTCTTCTTTCCTTTTTACTTTTCTAACAAAAATAGTTGTGGTATCCTTTTATAGTTTGCAGTTATTTCTATGCATCTATTCAAAAATAATTGATGCTACTACCTTATCCATTATGAATTTGAAGGCAATAGTAATTAGTAAGCAATCCATAAATCTAGCAAAGAACACAATAAAGTCATGTAATGATCCCCCTCCTTCTTCACTCCAATAAAATATAACTAAGTAACAACCATGCCAGATGCATTTAGTTGTTCAACTATGGACTAACCATCCTCCATACTAATGGTGTAAAGTTATTTCATAGTAAAATATTATTTACCAAGGATTTAACCTATCAAATCTCATGTATCTTCTTCCAAAGATTAACTAAATTAGTCTCTTCTTGCACATTCAAAAATGTCTAATCAATTAGTTAGATTCTAATGTGGATCTTATATTTTTTACCCATTCTCTTCCCTTATTATTGTGACATTAAAAATTATCAATCCAAATTTTTAGCCAAGGATCTCCATCCTTGAATAATTTCCATTGTGATGCTTTAAATGTTGAATTTTGTTCTTGAGAACCTTTTACTATAGATGTTATTTTTATAACTTCTTGTAATAAGATCAAAATCTTTTAATGCAAGTTCCCACTAGATTGAAGACAATAGAAAACCCCTCTAATAAACACTAATAATCTAAGGTGGTCAATATCTAATACAAAATAAAAGGGATAATAGTAAATGGAAACATTTATAAAATAATTATAGATGAGAGTAATGTGCTTGTTGAATATTTAGAATTATGAAAATGGGAAATATGTGTAATACATAAAAAAATATTATACCACAAAACAAGTTTGCGAGAGAAAATTACATGCAAGTGAAAAGTCCAACACTCAAAAATATGAAGAAATACATTATCGACAAAGGCACATTACAATAAATTCCTAGGAAATTTCTTAATAAGAGTATCACCAACATATAGCTCTAGATTAATTCCAATAGCATGGTAATGTCTACAAATAAACTATGAAAAACCTCCAACTCAAGCACCCCATAAATAGTAGAAGAAGTAAATGAAACTATAGACACTTAAATCTATCCATTGAATATTTATCCAATCCTTTATCCCCATCCCTTTTGTAACCTTAAGTAAATAAACAAATATTGTTTACTTAATTATTTTACATTTCAATTAACACTTTAAACACTTATTTATTTATTTATTTAATTCCATAATTTACCTCCATCCCTTTATCATTGTTAATTTAATCTTATCCATTTAACTTGTTCATATAAATCATATTTTAAAACCTTGACCATATAACAAGTGTTCTCTTCACATGTCTTACTAAGCCTTGTCCACATTCATTGAATCTAGACATCTTTCCAAAAATAAAAAATAAAAACTTTTCACCCTATCCATCCATTTTAAAGTAAACACCTTAACCATATCCATTCACATAAGGATGTTTCCTTCAATCCAAACCTAAACCTATATCCTATCATTTATGTGATATTTTTTATATGACTACATCTTTGAGCCAAAACTTAATCCTTATTCAATCTTAGCCATCCATCCTTGTTCTATCCTATCCATTGAATTTACCTCTTGAAAAATATGTAACTAGAAACCCCCATCCTTCATAAAAGACCTAATGAAGCTATATAAATAATAAATAAATCTTGTGATATCATTTTAACATCATACTATAATTTGTTTACCAAGGTTATGTTCATTTTTATGTTGAACAATCCACATCACTTTCTAGAACAAATCAAATAGATTTTGGGTGCTTTCTATTTCAACCTCATTTAGGAGGATGGAGATTTTTTGAGGTATACATTTTATTTGATGAATTTATTATGTTTTTTTATCTTGAATTGGTTTTTAAGGTCTTCATTTTTGCTCACTTGGTGTGAACCACATCACTATTTTGAACTTTTTGGTTGAGTTTTTGTGAAGTTTTTTATTTCATATTCGTTTTAGGGTCTAAAACTATGTTTCATGGCATGCCTATCATCAAGTGGCATATTTTTATTAAACCAAGAAACCTCATCATTAAAATAAGGCACCTTTATTTTCCAAAGTTGTGCTTGTGCTCCCAAGACATGCACCCATACCATTAAAAAAATTGAATATGTTCTATCCATCTGTATTGAAAATTGAGTGTTCTTTTCTAGAGTTTTTCTAATATAAATGGTACTTTGTTTTTTAGGTATTCATTATTCTAACATTCTATTTTTACAAGTTTTCTAATTCACTAGCTGCAGAAAATTAGAGTTTCTAGGGTTTTTCTAACCTAGGATTTCTTTGAAGGGCTTACTAAAAACCTTGCATTTATAAAAAAATAATACATGAAAAAATACCATTTCCAATTATTAATTAAATACTCTTACACAACCTCATAAATAAGCCCTTACATTTGAAGTTCTTCCTTTTTTGAACCAGCTCCTTTAGAGTTGTGATAGCATCAATGGTGTCCTTAGGTTTACGAGAATGATGTATAGTAGTTATTGGATGGAAAACCAAAAGAATTTATAAGGATCCTTATGAAAATAGAACATATGCAACATTCTAAAAGTAATATCATTAAGGATGGATTAAATTTCATGAGATATAAAAATAGAATGCAAGAATGCATACAACCTAAGTTGCTTCCTCCTACAATTGTTTTTAAGAGAATTCAAAAGGATGCTAAATAGAGATAGCTTAAAGAGTTTAATAAAAATAAAAGTGTCATCTATAGCTAGATAGAATAAAGTATAAGCTACCTCATATTGAATCATTGTCAAATCATCCTTGCTTACAAAATAAACCAACATAAGAGCTATTTCTACATTGATGTGATTCTCTTCAAAATTATGTCTTAAGTTCTCATAGAGAGTTGAAAACTACCTTATAGTATATCCACATTTCAATTTATATACAAAAAATCATATGTTTTTACTACTAATGCTCTCTTCCTCATCCATTATTAGTTCTTGATTTTCACATAAATAAAAATCTAGATCAAGTTGGGATTATTTTTCTCCTTTCATGAATACTTCTCCATTCCTCAATAAATAGACGTACTATTTTCTATCTTCTATCATTATCTCCATCATTTAAGTGAATACCAAATATTGACTAGGCCCTTTATGAGAAATGAGGGCCTCTAGTTATAAACATATCAAGAGGCAAAATCAAGGGATGGAATTGATAAAGGATGAATGGCTAAGATTGAATGAGGATTAGGTTTTGGCTCAAAGATTTAGTCATGTGATATGTCACATAAAGGATATGATCTAGATTTACATTTGGATTTGGGGAAATTCCCTATCTGAATGGATACGATTAAGAAGTTTAGTTTGGGATTTATGGATAAGGTAAAAAGTTTTTTTTTTAACTTTTGAGATGTCTACATTCAATGAAAGAGGAGAAGTATTAGTTAGACATGTGAAGGGGAAACTTTTCATATGATAGAGATTTTTTATTATGATCCATGTGAACAAGTTGAATGGTTAGGATTAAATGGACAAGGATAAAGGGATAGAGTTAAATTGTAGAATTAATTAAATAAATGATAAGTATTAATCTAATAAATGAGATCAATTGAAGAGTAAAATAATTAGGTGTGTAATAGATATTTATTTAATTAATGTTAAGATAGGAATGTGTATAAAGGATGGGATGCATTTTTCATGGTTTAGGATAGGCTAAATTGGGCATTATTAGGGATAGGCAGATTTAGTGTGTATAGTTTCATGCATTGCTTCTCCTATTTATGGGGTTATTGAATAAGAGGTTTTCATAGTTGATTTTTAAACATTATCACATGCTAATTATTCTAGAGCTACATGATAATGAAACTCCCATTGAGGAATTTCTTAAGATAGTATTGTAACTTAATTTTCGCGATAATGTATTTGGTTTATAATTTAGAGTCTTGGTCTTTTAACCTAAATGTGACATCTCTTAGTACACTTGTCTTGCGGTATAAATTTTTGTATGTATTACATATATTTCTCATTTTTATGGTTGTAAAGATTTACATCCACAATACTCTCATCTAAAATTAGTTTATAAACTATTTACATTTACTATTATTTGTTTTATTTGTATTAGATATTGATCACCTTATATTCTTAGGGTTTGTTGTAATTTGACCTTCTGTGCTGATCCTAGATCTTGCCCTAAGATTAAAAAAATCAATTGAAACAAGGAATGCAATATAGTTATTAGCATAAATCCTGGTTTAGGTCCTACAACCATGTTAGTTAATATTTGAACTATATTTCAGAAGACTATTCATTTCTTTTAGGGTTAGGAATCCAACAACAAATATAAATGCCTATATATGTCAATAATCATCGTAACCTAATTAGATAAACCATACAACTTGTTGATCTTAAAAATAAAGCATTAATATACCATTCCCCTTAATCAACCATAGTAGGGTTTGGAGAGGAAATCCATAAAGGGTGCCTAGTTACTATTAAGCCCAATTAATCTCAACAAAATGCAACATCTAACTAGGAAAACTTGCCCCTTGGCTCACAAGTAGCATCAACATCCATTTCTGATGATTCCATCACTTGGGGTGGCCTACTTGATTCGAAGGAACCCAAGTTATTGAGCAAGATTGTTCAGGCCAATTAAGACCAAGAGCACATAATGTCCAACTAAGACAACCCAACCATTGGCCCACAAGTGGTAGGAACATCCATCCTTGAACATGGAGGTGGATGTAAGGAAGTTAAGTAGAAGAACAACTTCCTACACTAACCTTGAGAGGAGGATAATGCAAAATTTTTTACAGATCATTACAACATATACAAAACCTTAACATAAATAGATACACTAACATGCATACCATAACACAATGATTTATGTGGGAAAAACCCTTTCGGGAAAAAAACCCCACACTCGAAAAGCAACTCAATATATTATTCAGCAAGCAATAACAGATTACAATATACTTGTAGAGAAAGCTCTTTGCAAGAGTACCACTAATTTGAGACTCAAAGGTAACTCAATCACCATAAGACTCTTGCACCCAACCTCTATCTCACGCACCTCACAAATAGGAAATACAATACAAGAAACTGTCAAACGATATTACAAAACCATGGGCTAAAATCACCCAATAAGGTATAGCCAACCTTATCTCCCTTTGAGATGCCCCATGATGTGTTAAAACATACATTAACACACATCCTTCCCTCTTATAGCTCATTTATGTGCCCAATGTATTTTATATTTATTGTTTTAGGAGTACAAACTTCCAGAGGCCATAAATTGAAAACCGTGTGTCCTATTGACGAACCCTTTGAAGCACTAAAAAGCTCAAGTGAAGTTCTCTATTGCCTCATAATAAGATAAGTTACTTATTCCCACTTTTTAGGGTATTTCGGGGCTTCTAACGTCCTCAAAATTAAATTTAAACCTTTCATTGCACCCATTCAAAATGAAAAATTTAATATTTTCAAAAGTTGTGATCTTGCGATGTAACTTTACCAGAATGCTTATCTAGCCAACCAGAATCTTCGAGGAGAATTTTACACCATTTCATGCTCAAACAAAAACTTACTATAAATAGTAACCTCATGCAAATGCAAGGTTGAGACACCATTTTTCCCAATATTCTCCCACTTGGCAAGCACCTTGCAAGAGAAAAGGAGTATCAACACAATAAATCAATTTCTAGGGGCTAGGAGATCCATACAGAGATTACTTTAGTGGTGAACATTTGCTAATAGCAAATTTTTCACATCGGTGACCTGGGAAATGATGAATATTTTGTATTGACTGGGGTGGCCATATTTCCAGAATATTATCAATTTTCGTCGAATTCGCAGCCCGATTGCCATATGTTTTATGTAATTAAATATTTCTACGTGAGGATTTTGCCAATACAATATACAATGGATATACAATAAATTTAATGTTTTTGCCTACACTCTCTAAGGTTTCCTTAATAGACGACCATAATTCGACTATAGGCATATGAAGATTTGTTAGCTAGGAGGACCCAATTCACCCAACATTTTACCGATGCGTGTCTCCATTCACCCCAACTTTTGCCAACTATATTGTATTTGCCAGTTATTTAGATGACTCATAATCGCCTCGAAAATTACATAAGTCTTGTTATAGTTACGCGAGATTTGGCAAATATTTGTATACTAGACAAAATTCCCATGAAATTTTCCATATAAGGATTGGTATAAATACATTCAAAGATAAGATCTATCTCTACAAAATTTGGTGGGTTTTAGGCTCTGAATTCTGATCAATAGCGAAGTTTCAGACCAAGGAAAATCATTGTTGTTGATTGCATTGGCGACTACTAGTGACCTAAAGGTGAGCCATCATATTTTTGATGTGCTAAAATATTATTCTGAATTTATCTATATTTGTTTGCATTGTTGAGTTCATTCTTATTCAGTGGGGACCCATCAGTGCCAAGTGGTCAGCCGAGAGATTCATTCCTCAGACATCTAGATTGTAGGTCGTAGGGCCAATGAAAAATATCTTATACTTTATAGTCTATTATTTATTCTTCAACAAATTGATATTTGTTTGACAGCCTTTATTTAGTTGGAGATGTCGAACAGGAAGAAGGGTAGGAAACCTGAATGTGGGGAAGGCCATGAGAGGCCAATAGAAAGAAGAATGTTGTCTTTGTACTTTGGCTTTGGAAAAGATTGTGGTAAAAAATAGGAAGGTACATCATCACAAGTACAAGTACAAAATTTGCAACCTACATCGTATGTTGAAGACGATGGCAAACCTGATATCTCAGATTAGGATAATCTTGAAGAAGATTATTTGGTAGATGCCCAAGTTAGTCAGAATGATGTAATCGACTTGGGTGATAATTCCATTGATGATAATGCACTGAAGGGAAAAAGAAAAGCTAGAACAAAAAAGGATCAAGCACAATAAAAAAAGGATCGAGAGTGGGATATGTTAGTGAGGAATGTTCAAATAAATTAGGCATCAAAGTATCCATTCATTGAACCAGCGAACAATCCAATTGAAGGTGAGCCTCCAATAGAATGTAGGTGTAAGATTTGCACTTGGAAACATAACAAGGAAATTAGGTTGCAGCGAAAATTTGACACCATAGAAAAGCATATGGGTAAAGTTTATGAAAAATAAATGATAGACAGAGTTGAAAAATTAGTGATAAGATGGAAAAAAAAGGAGGAATGTAAGCATGTGAGGAATGCCGAAGAGTATTATTTTCATGAGAAAATACAGATGAAGCCTGCTGAAGTGAAAGGTTCTATTGAAGATAGTTTTGGAAAAGCAATGCAAATAGAACAACTGGGAAAAGTTGTTCAGTTAAGTGTTGTTTTTTATATTTTGAGCAGAGGGTGTTCTATGAGAAAATTTCCCATTAATTAGTGGTTTATTACACTTTTTGAAAGTTCCTAACTATCCTAATAGACACTAGTCAGTAAATAGTGGATGGGAATGGGAAAGTTGTCTTGCTGAGGTTGAAAAAGAAGATGTAAAGGAAAAAATAAAAGAGTAAAACATTATTGCATTTTGTTTAGACAAAGTTATGGTAGCAAAAAATACTTCATGGGTATGCATGCATGTTTATACTGTACAAAATCATGCCCACCAACCTCATCTACTATCTGTTGCTAAAATGAAGGAGAGTGTGACAACGGAAAATTTATTTCAACTAGCAAAGAGAAGTTTAATTGAATATGGAGGTATGGATGACATGACAGTTGCCAAAATATTGGTGTGTTGGAGAAAATGGAGCTTCAGTAATGCAAGGTCATAGGAACAATCTTTGTACAAATATTGAAACTTAATTTGCACCATACATTACTACAATTGACTACATGGCTCATAGAATGAATCTAGCTTTTGGAATTATGAGCAAGTATGCTTTAGTAAAAAAACTTCAAATTATAATCAAAGAGCTCTACTCACACTTTTGTCAAAGTCCCAAGTGATTTATGGAATTTCAACACTTTGCTGATGGAATAACTGATGGGAACAAGCTTCTCAAGGATAATGATACCAAATGGATCTCTTTGGATGGTCCATCGCATCGAGTTTTTTCAGAATATCCATCCTTGATTGGACTATTTCACACAACTTGAGATGAATCGGATCAACCAAAATTTCGTGACCTTCTTCGGAGGTTAAGTTATCTAGAGACACTCTTAACTTTAGCAGCTCTTTTGCCCATACTAGAGGAAATGAGGAATATTATGAACGCTGCCCAAAAAAGAGCTTTGTATATTGCAAAATATGCTATGTTGCGTAAGATGACATGCATGACCCTCGACAATCTCTATCGAAATCAAGCAACACTTTCTGATGATAAATTTGTCAAGTGGCGGATACTCATAGATTTGAACAATCTTGATAAATTTCCACAAATCAATGCAAACGGGGAGGTATGTGCCAATGTATGGGGAGTTGAGATACCAATGCACTTCTATGCCACGGTCGACCCCGAGGAATGAGGAAAGTGCCCCAGGAAGCAACTAGCAAGAGCTACAAGGTAATATTTCAATAAGATTGTTGAGTCTATAACTACTTCTGTGAAGAAAATTGCCAATGATCTTTCCTCACAAATTAGAAGCAGATTCCCTCCTGACAACCTACTCGAAACCATGTCTATTGTGTTTCCTCAATATTGGAGCCTCAACAGTACAGCTGATTTTTGAAGTAAGCTACTAACTTTGATAGAATAATTTTGCATATCCAGAGAATTGAATGGAGTAACTATAAATGGAATATTATATGAAAATCGTCTTAGAGAGCAATCATCTCATTTTGCATACACTATGAGGGAACAATATGGCACAATGGAGAACCCCCACGAAGAGGGATCAGTACCAAGGCTTTGGAATTATATAGATAAGAATGCAACATTGCGTGATTCAATGCCAGAATATTTGAAGCTGGTTGATTTATTTCTTACCATGATATTGGGTTCGGTGGAAGATGAGAGAGTTTTTAGTGCTTTGGGGTTCTTAAAATCAAAGCTTAAAAACAAACTAGACAAAAATTTTGAAAATTGCTTGAGGCTCTATACATCTAGGTATGATGTCCATTGTTTTCCTTACGATATGACACTGCAAATATGGAGGTCCAAATGTGAAAGAAAAGGTTTAGGAAAGACTTAAAACTAAAGTACCACTGGGACTATTGACTCATGTACTGGACCTACTAGTAGCATTGAGATGCAGTTCAATGAAGGTATGCAAACTCGGAGTGAAGAAAACACATACAAGATTCAAGAAAGCTCTAAATTTGATGAGGATGAATGGAAAATGTAAGAGATTGGTATTTATTAGTCTTATTACTATATCTCATCATTCATATTACAAAAGAATATTAATATGGTTGATAACTTGATGATATTTTATGAGTCTATCAACTTTTTGCAATTAGAATTTAATATTGATTTGTAATTGTATTTTTCAACTTTCTATTTCCAGATTTAAAATAGCATAATAAAAGACCATAATGTGTTTATTGATACAGAGATGTTTATTTAGACATGTTCAAGAACTTAGATTTTCATTAATTCTTGTAAAATATAACCATATGATACAATTCATTCAATACACCACTCTGTGTGATTCTCCATGCAACAATCAATACAAAGTTTCAGAACATTTTGCAAATGAGCCTGAATTCCCTTTTATAGAAACAAGGGAGAAACAACAACTTTAGGTTGATTTGGAACATGTGAAGTCTCAACATCAAAATCACAAACTCAGGCTTCAGCACAAATTTACATGGCCATCACATGCCGAATTAGCAATTTAACAAATGGTACATGTCTGCTATCTCCTGTTCAAAATTAAATATTAATTCAAGCCATGAAAAATTAAATATAGATAATAGCAGTGCCAAAAACCTAGTAATCAGAAATAGAGAAATGCAGAAATGTTAAAACTTGGGAGAATTTGAGAATACAAATTTATAGGCTGAAGGTTTTCACTGTGCATCATAGATTCATAGGCTAGATTAGCAATAGCGAGTGTTGTTGTTTTCCTGTTCATAAAACAAAGTTATTTCAAGGGATGCCAAATTCCAAACAGAAAAAACATAGAGCCTTGAAATTAAGAGTAAAAGCAGAAAATTGTGCAATACATACTATGATTCTTAAGATTTATGTGCTATTTTTTGTAGGGTGATCCACTCTTCATCTAATGGAAGGTCAATATTCTTTAAACTATGGAAAGTCAACTGCAACTTCTTCAACAATCCATATTTAAAAGAGTGACTTGACA
The DNA here is from genome assembly GCF_030272615.1 of Cryptomeria japonica. Taxonomy (NCBI): domain Eukaryota; kingdom Viridiplantae; phylum Streptophyta; class Pinopsida; order Cupressales; family Cupressaceae; genus Cryptomeria; species Cryptomeria japonica. Next base: position 98,772,800 of record NC_081408.1, on the reverse strand, counting down.
TCACTGTTTCACCCAATACCGCATTCAAAGTTGTAAATGTTTGGATGAATTCCAGAAAGCTTTGGGGAGTTGTGTTCTTAGGAAGCAAGTCTAAATCAGACTTCATTTTTATCTCCATGTTTTTTTTGTAAGCTTCTTTTCCAATGAATTTATTTGATGGGTCAATGGTCTTAGGCAAACCAAGTTTAATCAAAGTAGTTGTCTTTTCTTGCAGCTTCAATATCTTTTTTCCACATTTATCCATAACTTCTGATGTCTCCCTTAGTTTCTAGAATTTTTGAAGGATAGATGATGTCTTAACTGTGACATCAATGTGGCTCTTAATTCCCTTGGATTCCAAATAGTTGTCACTGGTATTGTAGACTACTTTCAAAATCTGTTTTGCCATATCCTCTTTTGAATAAACATGTATGCTCTTCTCAATGTGCCCTTTGATTTTCATATAAATTAATTTTAGAGTTTCATTCAATTCAAACCATTCACACAACTTGTCACTCCTCTGCATTATTTTCCCCCAAATGTTTTCTTGTATATACTTCGTTGTATTTTTCATATTATCTTTCAATCTATCCTCCGAAGTTTTAATTTTATCATTTGCATTGTGCAGGTCTTCTTTCATTTGTGCACATTTTTTTCTTTCTTCCTCTACTTCCTCTTCCAAATGTTTTTCTTTTTCCTTCTCATGATCCAATAGGTCCTGTATTTTTCTTATTTCGACAGCAACAGACTCATAAATTTTGTATAATTTTTGAAAATTGGCTCTTTCCTCATCAATTTTTTTACTCCTTTTACTCAGTTTTTCTCTCAGGTCCTTCAATTCCACATCCATCTTTTCTCGCTCTACAATTTCTACTGTAGTGCCCGAATGTTTTATCCTTTTCTATAAATCATTGTACTTGTTATCTGCTGCTTTCCTCTTTGATTTTTCGTTTGCCATCTCTTCCTGTAACTTTTCTATTTATTTCTCCAATTTATTTTTCTCTCTCTCCACCTTTAGCAGTGAAGTGTAGACCACTTCATTAGTCCTTTTTGACACACTAATTTTGTCCAGATTATGTACTTTGGAAAAATCCATTTGGATGGTGCTAACTTGAAATTTAGAGGGATCTATCTGACTGTGTGGTGGTTTTTTATCTTTAGGTGGGGGCATAAAAACCATGAAATCCATCATATCTTTGTGTGGGTCATATGTTGGAAATACCCTGTTCCTTGTAGGCTATTCGTCTAAAACTTCAGTTAGGGTAACCCTATGAAATGCTCTTTTTTTTTTCTTTATTTGCATTTGTTGTGTGTTCAAATTTTTTATAGTAATCACAAAATTGAAAATCTGGGCTTGTTGAAGCAATTGAATGTTTGAAAGGTGAAATAGGAATAGTAGAGGCTTGAGTTCCACCTATGCCTGTGGTTTTAACTAATGCATTACTAGGATTACCAACAACCATTTATGATCATGTCCCACTGTCATTTTCATGTGTAGTTTTGATAATCTTTTGAGGGGTCTGACCTGAAGCTGCAAATTATAGATTTGTAGTGTCAGTGGCACTTGATATAGGATTCTGAATAGTATGAGAATCTACCACTAGTGGCCTATTGTGAGAGATATTTTGTTGTTGCCCTTGTCCAACACCAAGACAACTAGTATCAGTAGTAGTACCCTTGCCAACCCCACTAATCGTAGTGGAACTTGACTAAACACTAATAGGAATACTATCCCTATATTTCCCACCAATGGCAGTGGCACTTGATTCACCACCAATGGGAATGCCATGATGTGGTGGTGGTTGTGGATTTGAACCTGAAACAAATGCAAGTGGACCCTGAGGGTAATGAGAAGTACCTTTCCGTGATGAATTTGAAGAATCAACTCCAATGACTGGTTTAACAAAAGATTTTGATTTTGAATTTGATGGAAGTTGTACCTCAAGTGGATACTAGATGCATTCTCATTTGGGACCTAGACCACCACCTTCAAAACCCATTTTTTCCACAATGTTTGGCCCTTTGCTATGTTTTCTTTCATGGACTCATTGACTCCACCTAATATTTCAGGGACTGTAGTAGTTTTTGGAGTGGGGTCAACCTCATAATCATTATCATCTTCACTCCTGTCATATGCTATTATGGGATGCTCCATATTCCACAATTTGCTAAACTCTTTATCCTCATCGATGGACTCAAAATTTGCACTGGTCTTTGGTTCATTGAGATTCTTCCTCATAATCCAAAAATCATTTATTTTGGTTTGAGTCTAATAACTTTCTTTACATTCTTGCAAAATTGTTTTGGGAATAGATTTGTTAGATGGATTAGCAGATTTTTGGTAGAAATTGTAGGACTTAGTATTTTGGATGCCTTGACCCTCCTCTGTTGTCCTTTGTGTGTGCAATTCCATAATTTGTGATGACATTTCTTCTATTGAAATGTTATTGTTAGCAGCAATTTTCTCCATCTCTTTTTCTACGTCATCCCAAGAGTCCATGTTTCTAATCTTTTCTAGCAATGGTTTACTTTCATGTTGACATAATGTTGAAGAGTTCCCATTTTTCTTAAGCCTTTCTTGAAATACACCAGTTGGATCATACTGCCAGAGACCCTCATCACCAAAGCTAAAAACTGTCAAAAAATCATGTGCCACATTGAATGCTTTTCTCTTAAATGTGAACCCTCCACCTGAGAAAGGCAAGGAAGGAAATATGCTCTTCTTTTACTGACCATGGAAGTGCCTATCTATTGTCTCCAATTGCCGTACATATTCCAATATAAATACCCTCTCTGTCACATGTATTGGAAGTCTGTATGGTTTTACTATTGATTCGTAAAACCTTAACACAATGTATTCTTCCATGAAGAACCAATCAACCAATTGTATTTGACTTCTGAGTTGAATGCAATCTCTACAAGACATAGGCAATATAGGCATTGAGTGCTTGTAATTTCATTATACATTGGTGCTAAAAAGAAGTCTACAAAATGGTTGTAGTTCTTTCTATTATCATGCATCCTTATCTTTGGTGTCCATTCATATATTGGACACTATGTTCTGTTCCAAGTCTTCTCATCAATCTTATAGTTCACAATGTGAAGATTTTTGGTCTCAAATATTGCAACATACTTGGATAGAAGGAGATAGCACAAGTAGGATGAGAACCTAAATGTCTTACATGAACCTTTTTTGATCATTAGTAATTATTTTTGAATGGATTGATCAATGTGCTCAACAAAATTATATCTTACTGGACATGTTACACAATGGATATTAAAAATCATTTCAAGAAGGCTAGCATCCACTTCCCTATCATTTTCTAATCCTAAGAAAAATGTCAACAAGGAAATAGTATCCCGAACCCATGGAACAAAAATGTTAGAATCATAAGGAGTCTTATGATTCCGATCCAATGGAGTACCACACATTATTAGAGCTCTAATAAATGAATCTCTACGACCTTGATCGAGACTCTCATAATTCTCTGCCAACTTTCTTAGGTCAATGTGGACGTTTGAGTTTTGTGCTTCAAACCCTAGGTTCAACAAACAAGAAAATTCTCCCACGTTTATGGATAGAATTTCCTCTTTTGTATTTTTATTAACAATTGCTTTTTTGTCTTCATCATAATTTTCGGCGCAGACCATCAAAAAATTAGGGCAAGGGAATACTTCAGGTAACACCATGCTTCCCAATCCAGCATCCCACAATGTGATTTTATTTGTTCTTTGTTTTAACATTGTGTTAAAAATAGTAAATTTTGCCTTGGTTGGATCTGCCACCTTACTAGACAATGCATATATAATATCTATGATACACTTTTCACCATGGATAGCAGGGTCATAAATATCATGGTATTCATCAGTGAAACCTAGTGTTTGAACCAGTTTGGTTAAGTACATTTTTTTTCACTTGGCTTCCTGTTGAACTACTGCTTCTTGTTTTCCCAATTGTTGTTATTATTAATAATTCAAATAATGCTAGATACAAGCCTGAAAATGCTAACCCTCAAATTGAACCACGAAATTAAAAAAGAAAAAAAGATGAGATGTAGGTGCTCTTGATTTTACCCGAAATTTCTATTTCACTAGATTGGTGTAGACAGTCTCTGTTGTAACTTTCATTCCTCAATCTAGTAGTCATTTCTGAATCTCCCTTGATTTACTGATTTGTCCATGAAATGAAATATGATTATGATTTATGAGTCACTTATTTTGAAAATACTGAAAAGTACAAAAGTAATACCTAAAGGGCAAAATATCTAGAAGCCTGTTGTAATTTTATTAATTATTATTAATATCTATTCACCGTCGAAGGACAAAAAATTCATTGCTTCAGTCTAAATTTTGAGGACATTAAATCTAAACGTTCAATTCCGAGCGAAGTTCTCACAAATATGTTCACTTCCTACATTCGGGCCGAAATCCACCCTAAGCCATTGATCTGTGCTTATCCAACAGATGATGGTATCTGTTGTTCGTTGTCATGGGTCCCATGACATTTGCCATTTTTCAGGCACGTCACCACACTTGAGTCACTTTTTTGGACTATTTTTTAAGTCTTTTGAATCCTTCAACTTTCGCTCGAAATTGAGCTTTATCAACTTAATTATATTTAATTAAATGTAAAATGTTCAATTTCAGGAGAAGTTCTCACAAATGTATTCACTTCTCACATTCGGGCTGAAATCCACCCTAAGCTCTTGATTTGTGCTCATCCAATTAACGATTGTATCTGTTGTCAGTTGCCGTGGGTCCCATGACTTTTGCCATTTTTCAGGCACATCACCACACTCGAGTCACTTTTCTAGACAATTTTTTAAGTATTTTTAATCCTTCAACTTCCACTCGAAATAGAGCTTTATAGACTTAATTATATTTCATTAAATGTAAAACCATCAAATTCGGGCAAAGTTCTCACAAATGTGTTTACTTCCCACATTCGAGCCGAAATCCACCCTAAGTCGTTGATTTGTGCTCATCCAACAGACGATGGTATCTGTTGTCAGTTTTCGTGGGTCTCATGACTTTTGCCATTTTTTGGGCACGTCACCACGTTCGAGTCACTTTTCCGGACTGTTTTTTAAGTCTATTTAATCATTTTCAACTTCCACCCGAAATAGAGCTTTATAGACTTAATTATATTTAATTAAATGGTAAATGTTCAATTTTGGGGGAAGTTCTCACAAATGTTTTTACTTCCCACATTCAAGCCAAAATCCACCCTAAGCCTACTCATCCAATGAACGATGGTATATGTTGTCAGTTTTTGTGGGTCCCATGAATTTTGCCTTTTTTTGGGCACGTGACCAGACTTGAGTCAGTTTTTCGGACTATTTTTTAAGTCTGTCTAATCATTTTCAACTTCTTCCTGAAATAGAGATTTATAGACTTAATTATATTTAATTAAATGTAAAACATCCAATTTTGGGTGAAGTTCTCACAAATGTGTTTACTTCCCACATTCTAGCCGAAATGCACCCTAAGCCGTTGATCTAATTGAGTCTAATCCTGTTCTCTAATCGAGTCTGAGAATCTTGAATTTCCTTCTAATGAAATTGGCCTTGAGTCTAATAATATGGTGAATCTTATTGATAAACCTATAGCTCCTAAGGAACTATGCAATATGCATTACCTTTGATCCTAGTGAGACTATTGAAACAGCTAATGGCCCACTATATGTCACTACAAAGATTAAAGACATACTCTCATGATTTGTTCCAATATATATATGTATGATATATTGATCAGATTCATAAAATTTCATCATTTTGAATATAGAAAAAAAAGAAAAACCATTGTAATTGCAAGAAAAAACAAGCCCACCAAAGGGACTAAAAAAGAGGGTAAGCGATTGATTATCATATCAAAGTTTATTATCATATCAAAATTATATTAAATAGTCTTTTTTTTCTATTACAAAGATAGATTATAAGATCAAATGAGTGATATGACCAAATAAACGGACATGCCTTTCTTCATAAAATACCTAATTCATTGGGTGTTTTTTAAAGTAATTAATTAATTTAATTTGTTTGATACAAAACAAATGGGACCAATTACCACATTGTATATTGATACATATAAATGATAAAATATATCCACTTCTCAATTCTATTTTTTGAAACTGTTCTAATAATATATTCACATCCTTGGTTCTCTTTCATGAAAGAGATCCCATCTACCGTTCATAAATGTCTCAAATTTCTTCATAATGACAAAATCTTAACCATAAATCATAGCATGTACCAACCCATGCATGCACTATTTCAAAACTTCAACAACAAGTAAGTTGGACTTTTAATTCACTTGTTTTTCGCGAGATAAAAATCTTTTTTTTATATATTTATAAAATTATAATCAACCATAATCAATGTACAAATAATTAATGGAACGAATTGTATTTATATATATATATATTAAATATAGAGGAAGAAGCATTACATAAAAAAGATCACAGTATTAAATTTATTTCCATTGTTTAAGAAAATATTGAAATAACGTAGCTCATAGACAAAAAGAATTTACAAAACTATCATTAATAAAATGAAATAGAAAGCATTTTTATATCCATAAGAGGCAAACTGAAATGAACCGGAATTTCCAAAATTATCATTAATATTTATGTTTCAGAAATTTACAATTTTTACATGTCTGAGACTTGAGTCCCTCAAAAAATTTAAAGCCAAAATGAGTGAGCCACTGAGCCTGTGAGGTTATGAGGACATAGACAAAACAAAAAAGCTACTAGGGGGTTGGGGTTGGGGCATAGGTAGTGGATGGTTTACCCTAAGAATCTGGCCCTCCCTCCATGTAGAATTCTTTAGATAGCATAAGCTGAGAGAATTTTTCAAGCCAACTGTAGTTTGGAAAGTCGTCCAGGAGCAACCATTTCTAGAGAAAGTCCCCGCCAATTTGTGCCCATTTCCTATGACATGTCAACTGCTCTGCATTCAGGTTCAAAAGAAATAGTTGCTTGGCCACTGACACTATTTGGTCAGGGAGGAGAAGCTTGGTTAATTCACTCACCCAAGGGATCTCCACCCCTACTTCTGCAAGGATGATAATAGTAAGATCTTCTCCAAGGAAGTCTTCCTTAAACACCTTCCTTAACAACATCAACATATCCACCTTGTCTCCTTTGAGGTCTGAAAGAGACGCCAAGAATCAGGATGTAATATCCATGTTAACATGGTATCTATTTTCGTTATGCATAAAGTCTCTACCCAACACCATCCTCACCACCTCATTGGTGAACATCCCAACCTCCTTGTAGATTGATTGGAGGGTTGGGTCTTTAACGGAGTCAAAAAAGGCCATCTGGTCCTCTGCAGAAATGATTCTCAAGCGGATAGGAGTGTCCATCTTGACAAATCAGATTACCAAATTAAACAACCTGAGCTTATAGACCTAAACCAAAGGCAAAATTTAAATACCGTGAGCTCCGACAATTTATCTACCAAATGACAAAGGCCAATTGAAGATGAAAGAAGCAGAGATCATATATAAATAGTTGAAGCTCTTGATTGTAATAATTACTTCTCTAACTATATTAATTCCTTTAATTTTTTTTAATTCTTTCGTATGTCTATGCAAATATTTCCTATTAATTCACTAGTGTGTGAAATTGGAAACAGCTATAAACCGGTACCAAGTTGGCAAGTACCACATTGGAGGTCATGGGGGCAGAGTGGATCGCAATTAGTGACTAGACATATATTAAATGACCAACAATATCGATCGTGACATTTGATACATGTCTGTTGAATCTAATTCTATTCTGGGCACTTTTTGGTAAACTATGTTATCTTTAGAAAATTGGGCCAAAATAAAACTTCAACCATTGGTCTACAATCATCGAACGGTTTAAATTCATTGATGGATTTTAGGTACATTTCACCCTTCATGTGTCAAAGAGGTCGTGCTTTTCGATACATCAGGCAGAGTCCGAACTCAGTGTGATGTACTAATGTGATATGATGTGCCTTGTCTATTAATGGCAATGAATTCATGAAATCGCCAATAAAATACATATTTTTCCATAACTAACAAAATATTAGCCAAACAAATTAAATAATTTTCAAGCGGTCAATAAAAATCACCAATACACTTTAATAACTTTTGCTTCGGACTAAATTTTTTTTCCCAGACAATTATATATTTGTTCCTTTAAACAAAAAATATTCACCTCCTACACTATATATTTTCCCCATAGAACAATCTGTATTATTCGCCAAAATTTTATGTAATTTTTCGTACCCTAGGAAAACATCACCAATACAAAATATTTTTTTTTCCTACTTTGAAAAAAAATTTCACCATCAATATAAAAATTTCCCCCAAAAAATAATGTCTGATTCACCAGGATTTTACACTTTTGCCCGACGAGTGGTTTCTTAAAGTTATCCCTGGACCCATAGACTCTGAACACCATCTAAACTTCTATGTGCTTACAACCTTAGTTAAAGGATCTACAACATTCATCAATGTTTCTACCTTAACCAGCTTCACCCTATCATCTTCGACCATGTCTCTAACAAAATGACACTGAGCATCAATATGTTTGTTCTAGGCATGAAATGTCAGGTTCTTAGCTAGGGAGATCACACTCTGGCTGTCACAATAAACTGTGACTGTACCTTGTTTTATTCCAATACCTGAATACAATCTCTTAATTCAAATGGCTTCTTTACAAGCATGAGTAGCTTCCATATACTCTTCTTCTATAGTGTAAATAGAAACCACAGCTTGCCACTTACTCATCCAACTAATTGTACCACTAAATAAAGTAAATGCATAAGAACTGGTGGATCTTCTACTATCAATATCACCTGCCTAGTCTAAATCCACATAACCATGAATATCAAGGAAAGTCATGTCTTCAAAACAATCCATGATAATGTTGGCATATGCACACTCCAATGAGACATTATATGTGATTGAAGGTTTTTTCATTGATGGAAACCTTGTAATCCTATGGCACCGACAAAGGCATTATACCGGCATCAGCAGATCACACTCTACACTGGCACTCAGGACACTGGCACTGGCACAAAAGAAAAGAAGTATATCGGCACAGAGGCTGACAGGATTTTGTTTTATTGTATTTTGTTTATTATTGAAAAACTTTGTAAGCCGACTTGGAAAATTGTAAAATGACTCTTATATATAAAAGAGATCATTGTAGACATCAGTGTAAGGAGACATAAGCATAAGGAAAATATTAGGCAGACCTATTGTGCGAAATATAGGTTAAGAGGTATATGTAAAGAACATAGCAAGAACCGGTACTGAATCTGGTATTGAAGATACTATTGTAAAGCAGTACAAGTTATTGGATTTGTATAATCCTCATTGTAAGTCAGTGAGACTTCGCATTGAGCAGTGAGCTCTAGGCAGTTGGCTTTCCTGCATGTGCAGGCCCCTATTGTAAGTAATATTCTCTTATTGGCCAGTGAGTGAATATTGTGGGTCACAAATCCCACCGAGGTTTTTCCCACACCGGGTTTCCTAGTTAAAATCTTGTGTTATGGTGTGCTTTTCATGTGGATGTTCTTGATTCTATTTTTTACATTATTTCTTGCATACCGGTACACTGTTATATTATGTTTTGCATGTTTTAAGTTAAGAAATTCCATTCACTAGTTAGATACTGATTCACCCCCCCCTCTTAGTATTTGTGAGATTCCTAACAATTGGTATCAGAGTCTGGTCCTCTATTTTCAGAAGCCAAATAGCTTGAGGAAGATCTTGACACCGGTAAAGATGGAAAATCTAATGAAGCAACTTGAAGGAGCTCTTACAGACTATGATGCAGAGAAATTGAAAAATATCAAACTAGAAGATGATTTAAGGGCAGCTCAGGATATCATTCAAGCACTTCAAGAAAATTTTACTGTTACAAGAAATAAGAGAAGAGAACTTTGTGAAAAATTACAAAATGAGAATGATGAAAAGGAATCACTTAATGATATGATAAGCAAGTTGAAACAAGAGATCATGACAACAAAGAATGAGATGCAGGATATGACTATGAGATTTTGCAAAGAGATTGAGGATAGGAAGAAGAATGAAGAAGAATTGACCAGAAGACTAAGTGATGCAGCAAATGAGAACACAAGACTTAGCTATGAAAATGACATGTTGAAGACAAATCTGATGCATACTCAGAATGACTCAAATGAACTGATGAGACAAAAGGAAGTCTTAGAAAGAGAACTAGAAACTGCAAATCAACATAAAGAAAAATTCAAGAAAAGCTCAGAGGAACTTGGCACCTTGCAGAAGCATAAAAAACCTAAAGGTGATTCTTCTGGAATTGGCTTTGAAATTGGTGAAAGCTCCAGTACTGCAAATACTCAGGATCACAGCAAATCGGTAAGACAACCTAATGCCTATAAATTCAATGGAAAACGCTTTAACTGTAATAAGTATGGTCATAGAGCAAATGAATGTAAATCTAGAAATTATCAAAATATCAACACACCCACCGGTCAATGTTCTAAATGCAACAAAGTTGGTCACAACTCTGAAAACTGTAGAATGAATGTGAGATGTTATGTTTGTGGAAGATTTGGACATTTATCTAACCAATGCAGAACACAAACCAGCATAGGTTATGGAAAAGCTATTCAGAAGAGTAATGTAACTTGTTATGCATGTAACAAGATTGGGCATATTGCTAAATTCTATAGAAGTAAAGGAACACCGATAGACAACAAAAGTTCTAGCTTGAAAGGTAAAGAAAAAGTTGAAGAGGTTAAGCAAGAATTCTCAAAACAATGGATTAGAAAAGATGATCTAAATATTGGGAATACTCCTCCACCGGTAGAACAAACCAATGCTTCACCGACAAGATAGAGTGATGCTTCACTGGAAGAACAGAGTAGTGCTCCACTGGCAGGAAGTTCTTCATCCAATTGAATAAAATTTCTTTTAGGGTTTGGCAATCTAATGACACGTGTACTATTATTCCCTCAGTTAGAGATAAGAAGTAGAAAATTACTTATTACCAGCAAACAATGTTAAGTGAATACTTAACCGGCATGCAATTAATGTGGTAGATGGAAAATAGACACTATAAAATTAAGATTTTGGCTCCATTTCATTTCACTGAGATTCAAAATTTATGAAGAGCGTGAAGATTCTGAGCTAAGGCATTTTGAGCAAGAAGCAAGAACACTCCAAGCAATCATCCATCCTAAAGGCAGTAAAAGGTATTTAATCATGGCATCCACCTTTGCAATTGAATATATAGCAAACCCTACTATTGTTGAAGTGATAAAGAGACCTAGGCCCGTATTTTAGTTAGTTCCCGAAGTAGCAAAGAAAGATGATACCTTAGGTGCTTTTTCTCAAATTCCTAAGGGAGTTGTTTATGCCGAAGACCCTAGAATGTACATCCATTGCAACATTGAGGAACTAGGAGATGAAGAAATTAAGACTATGTTTAAAACTGTGATATGTGATAAAACCAGCAATGTAAAAGATGAACACAAAATCATTGAGACCCTAGGATTTATAGAGATCCTTAGCATTCCTGAATTTCCCAAGGATGTGATTAGGATAGTCTTAAGTAGGGTACATGGTGAGTTTTTCTGGTTAGATGCAGTCCACAAAATCACCAAGGAAGCTGTGAAAGTTGTCATAGGATTACCGACCACCGGTTAAAGACCAGATAAAATCAAGAAGGTTTCCAATGACCTAGTTATAAACCTAATTGGTGCAACATTCGACAAGAGGTCCCTAAGAGTTAATGATGTAACAGACATTAATGTGAGATTCATCAGCATGATATTAGGGTATAAAGATACTCATGCAAATAGACTCAATTCAGTTTCAAGTTTATGCATTAAGAGTGCTTATGATATGGTCACAGATAATGAAAAAATTGATGTATGTGAGTGGTTAAAAGATGAATTAATTGACAACCTTGGAAAGCTCAAGAAGGACAAGAAAGGAACTTTCAGGCTTGGAAATCTATTAGTATGTCTGATGCTACATATAACAAAATAGGTTCCTGGTATAGGTTACAAAGAACTTGGATATGATATACCGATAGGCAAACAGTTAACAAAACTATTCAATAACATGGGTGAAAACAAGGAAAACAATATTCATGACTTTTTTCAAGCATTAAAGGCCAAAATGAAGAAAAGAATAAGGTTATCACAAAAGATTGTTGACAAATACAAAGATGAAATATGCTTTGTAATCAAGAAAGATGAAATATGGATGGAAGCAGTCATCCCTAGGACAGTTTGGGTAACCGAGATGGGCTATGAAACAGATAATCACATAGTTGAAACATATGCTAAAGTACTTCTAGAAGCCCCAAAGAGCCTAAGGAAGAAATATTTGGTAGTGCAAAAACCATTGAAACCCAAATACAATCAAAGAAAAGAGTGAAAAAGGTTGAGGCAGTTGTAAGGAAAGGTTCCAGACAAGCAAAAGCCATCAAAGAAGATGTATTGAAGAAAACTGGTATAACAGAGGATGAGTTAGCAACTCCACAACCTGAAACTCACCTATCATTGGTAGGTACTTCTTCGGAAGGTGACATGCCTGCAACTTTCAAAAGAGTTGTAAGAAAAAGAGATCCCTCACTGGCAACCACACCCCACCTAGGAGGACAAGGCAAAAACAACAAGCAGTGAGATCTCCGGTAAGAAAGGCCACACCAAAGAAGAAACTAACACCCAAGAAGAAGAAGAGGACAAACAAAGACTTGGCCCCTCTTGATATACTGCTGAATGAAATCACAGAGGAAGGTAAATTGAAGAACATAAAGAAAATATATGATACCTTAACAACTGATGAAGAAGAGCAAGTTGAAAATAGTTTTATATTGCACATGGATATGTATAAGAAATTTTTAATGGAAGTAGTCAATGAAATTCTAGATGAACTATTCAAAAGACTAGAAGCAAGAAGACAAGCAGTAATAGAACTGGATAAGAAAATAAAAATTGAAAAGCTACTTACTGTATATCCGGTAAACTCTCCCAAAAAAATTGATGACCTAATTGCTCAAGCCAACTAGATAGTATTTTCTACTGCACACTAGCACATTGCTTTAATGGTTGGAAGAGTAAATGAGGTGACTGAAGAAACTGAAAATGGATGGGACATATTCCTAGTTGAGAAAGAAAAACAAGAAGAATACAGGAACCCCAAACCCATAAAAGTTTATCAGAAAGATAGAGACAAGGGGAAAGGAAAAGTTGGTGGACCACCTAGTATCAAGGTTAGAGACAACTTACCTCCACCTCCTTTGATTACTCCACTGGTAAAAACAATAACTACAGATGATCAACTGATAGCCGAGAATATGGATGTAAAAGGATAATAATCCTAATCCTGAAGGCCTATATACTATGGATGTTGATACTCAGAAGATCAACATAGTGGTAGACAGTGATACAACTAATAAGACTAATATGGCTAGTGAGCCTCTGGTAGCTGAGGAAACTGATAGCACACAAGAGAAACTAATAGAAGATAAAGAGAAAAAGGTAGAGACTCAGACTCAGACTGAAGCAATGCAACAAACAGAGGAACAAATAGAGCAAAAGGCTCCGGAACAGGAACAACAACAACAAGAATAGGTACATAAGGAAACAGTACCACCGACAACTAGTAAAGCAAAAAAACCATTGCTTAAAGAAATGCAGATACAAATAGACCTACTAGAGGTCAATACAAGCTTGGTTACTTCCACTGGTACTTAGATTGTCGATTCATTATCAGGCTACAAATCAACTAATGTGACTGAGGTACTATTAGATTCAATTAAGAAAATAACCGACTGCAGCTCACAAGCGTACAAAGCAATTGATGATACCATACCAATTTTAAAGGTAATTGCTCCCAACTGTAATATAGACAATAAAGATTCTTTAGGACAACTTGATACACTGTGTAAATATATCAGAAAAAACATTGAGAAAATAAAGGAAGAGTCATTGAAGGATAAGGTAGAAATTGAAAAATAGAAATTCTTTGATGAGAAAATAAAGAAGTGTAACAGAGATTTTGACACACTTCTATCGGAATTATGTAATTTGTTGAAAGAGTACAAAAATCTGTACAAAGATACCTGTAAAACAAACTTTTTGACTGTAGATATAGACAAGAAAATGAGCAAGGTACATGATGAGATCAATAAACTTGCAGATAGTTTTGTCAACTCACGTGATACACTATCAGTTTTTGAGGAGAAGATAACAAATTTTGAGGAAGAACTACTTAAATTGGAAAGAGAGAAAGAAAGAATAGTAAATAAGGCAAAGCATTTGAGATCAAAGCTAAGTCCAAGATTGGACTATCTAGCATCTCTACGGAAGGAAATATCTGAGGCATTAATATAGGGAAAGAAAACACCGACATAGTATTTGCAGCATCTCACCGATACAGTGAAGAGAACAAAGACAACAATAAAGGATAGCAAAAATTTTATGGACAGTATAAACTTGATTTTGGTAGATCTTTTTCAAATTGTAACCACCCAGTTACAAGGTTAAAACTACAAACTCTACTAACATCTTGACAACCTTTTTCATTGATGCCAAAGGGGGAGTAGTAGGATGAGAAAATTCAAATCATAGGAATCATATGCTCAAGGGGAGCTCACACATTTTTGGTAACATTTTTGGACTTCACTTTTTTTTGGATCATTTTTTAAAATTCTCATGAGTGTTGCCATCAATACCAAAGGGGGGGATTATTGGCATATGCACACTCCAATGAGACATTGTATGTGATTGAAGGTTTTGTCATTGATGGCAACCTTGCAATCCTATGGCACTGACAAAGGCATTATACCAGCATCAGTAGATCACACTCTAAACCGGCACTCAGGACACCGACACCGGCACAAAAGAAAGGAAGTATACCAACACAGAGGCCGACATGATTTTGTTTTATTATATTTTGTTTATTATTGAAAAAATTTGTAAGCCGACTTGGAAAATTGTAAAATGACTCTTATATATAAAAGAGATCATTGTAGACATCAGTGTAAGGAGACATAAGCATAAGGAAAATATTAGGCAAACCTATTATGCGAAATATAGGTTAAGGGGTATATGTAAAGAATAGAGCAGGAACCGGTACTGAATCTGGCATTGAAGATGCTATTGTAAAGTAGTACAAGTTATTGGATTTGTATAATCCTCATTGTAAGTAAGTGAGACTTCCCATTGAACAGTGAGCTCTAGGCAGTTGGCCTTCCTACATGTGCAGGCCCCTATTGTAAGTAATATTCTCTTATTGGCTAGTGAGTGAATATTGTGGGTCACAAATCCCACCGAGGTTTTTCCCACACCAGGTTTCCTAGTTAAAATCTTGTGTTATGGTGTGCTTTTCATGTGGATGTTCTTGATTCTATTTATTGCATTATTTGTTGCATACTGGTACACTGTTATATTATGTTCTGCATGTTTTAAGTTAAGAAATTCCATTCACCGGTTAGATACTGATTCACCCCCCTCCTCTTAGTATCTATGGGATTCCTAACAGATAACACAAATAATACTCTGAGGTACCCTTCAAATATCTGAAGACTCTTTTGACTACATCCCAGTGAACACTACCAGGATTAGACATATATCTAGAAAGAATTCCCATTGCTTGGGAAATGTCTAGTTTGGTACAGACTATAACATACATCAAAGTTCCATCTACACTTGATAAGGTACTTTTCTCATGTATTCCATCTACGATAGGGATGGAGGACAATTTGAAGTAGATAATTTTGTTCTAACTACAAAAGGAACACATAATGGTCTACAATCTTGCATATTGAACCTCCACAATACTGAATTTACATACTTACTTTGGCCTAACCATAGCTTTTTGTTCACTCTATCTCTTCTAATTTCCATCCCAAGAATATGCTTTATAGCACCAAGATCTTTCATTTCTAATTTAGTAGCGAGATGAGACTTTAGTTCTAAAATCATACCTTTCCCTTTACCAATGAATAACATATCGTCAACATACAATGCAATGTACAGGAAATTATCACCATCAGATTTATAATAAACATAGTGATCTGATTTAAAATGCTCAATTTCTAGACTCAAGACATATGTATTATATTTATGGTACTGCATCCTAGGACTCTGTTTGAGGCCATACAAATATTTCTTTAATTTACAGACCAAATTACTTTTACCATTCGCCATATAGTTCTCCGGTCGTGTCATATAAATATCCTCCTCCAAATCACCATGAAGGAAAGCAATTTTCACATCCATTTTCTCAATCTCTAAATCATAAGCAACAACAATAGAAAGAAAAAATCTAATGAATGTCATTTTTTCAACAGGAGAAAATATCTCACCATAATCAACACCCTCAACATGAGAGTAGCCTTTTGCAACCAACCTTACTTTATACTTCTCAATGCTTCCATTTGAACCAATTTTTTTCTTGAACACCCGTTTGCGACCAATATGATTCCATCCTTTAGGTAATGGTACACGATCCCATGTATTACTCTTTTTCAAAGCTACCATTTCTTCTTCCATAGCAATCTTCCAAGATTTTGCATCATTCATACCTAATGCCTCTTCTATAGATCTAGGTTCATCTACATTAGTATTCAAAAAAAAATTACATCTCCAATCATTAGGTGGTTGTCTATGTCTTGTAGACCTTCGAACAAGCTGAGTTGGAGGTTCTTCCTCCTCTTCTGAAGATTTAGAGCTAGATGATCTCTCCTCAACTTCTTGCCTATCAAGTGGGATTGATTCAACTCTTTCAGGCATAGAAGAGAATTGAATTGGATCTTTTTGTTTAGTCTATTTTGGTTGCAATGTAATAGAAGGAGAATTAATTTATTTAAAAATAACACTTCTAATATGAATTACCTTTTGTGCAACAGGGTCCCAAAGCTTGTATCCTTTCACACCATAACTATACCCGATGAAGATACATTTCACAACCTTGTTCTCCAACTTTGTTTGCTTCTCCTTTGGCACATGGACATATACCTTGCAACCAAAAACTCTAAGATGTCTTAATGAAGGCTTGTGACCTGACCATGCTTCCATAGGCAGTTTATCAACAAGATCTGATATAGGAGACTTGTTAATCATGTACTAGGCAGTAACAACAACTTCAACCTAAAACTTTTGTTCTAGACTAGCTCCACTCAACATACTCCTAGCCTTCTCCATCGATGTGTTATTCATTCTTTTGGCGACTCCATCCTATTCTGGATACTATGGGGTTGTCTTCTATCTATTAATACCACAGTCTTTACAGAATCTATCAAAATCATTAAAGAAAAATTCACTGCCATTATCAGTCCTCAAACATTAAATTTTCTTTCTAGTCTGCAACTCAACCATTTCTTTAAATTCCTTAAAACAACTGAAAACTTCAGATTTACTTTTTAGAAAGTATACCCATGTCCTTCTACTAAAATAATTAATAAATGAAACATAATATGTGAATTTTCCAATCGAAGGAACATCTACAGGACCAAACATATCAGAATGAATAAGATCAAAAATACCACAAGATTTATGAGAACTTGAGTAAAACTAAATGTGGTTTTGTTTTCCATAAATACAATGCTCATAGAAATCAAACTCAAGATTACAATCATTCAAACCTTCAACTAGGTTTTTATTTTTCAAGGTCCTCATAACCTTTTCTCCAATGTGGCCAAGTCTTTGGTGCCATAACACAGTCTTCTTCGAATGTAACTTTTCTTTAGAAGAAAGAGCACCCTTAGGTACCCAAAAGCCATATCCATCCACTGAAGGTGAAACCCTCAAATCTTCTGATAGAGTATCCATAGATTTACTTTTTACATTAGTGCTATTACACTCAACACTTTATTCCTCTAGCTTATCAAAGTGTCTAACCTAACACCTCTAGCAATCACCTTAGCACCCTTAATAATATTACATCTTGCATCAGAAAATACTACCTACACACCCACATCTATCAGTTTTCTCATAGATAATAAATTTTGTTTTAAACCAAGGATATGCAACACACCTCTAATCCTTTTTATTCTACCATCAGGAAACTTGATCCTAACTTTCCCTTGACAAACAATGTCTAAATGTGAATCATCACCCAAGTACACCTTGCCTCCATTAAATAATTTATATTTGAAAACCAATCTTTATTGGAAGTCATATAAAAGATGCACCTGAGTCAATTAACCATGCGTCATTACCTACATGAGGAGCCAAAGATGTAATGAATGCATCACCATCTTCCTTCGCGGACTCAGAATCATAATCAAACTTCTTCTTTTTCTTCTTCTTTTCTTCTTTGCAGTCCTTATGGATGTGACCCAGTTTACCACAATTCTAGCATATGACTTTGGACTTTCCAGGAGATTTGGATCTCCCTTTGGATTTGGACTTATTGTGCTTCTCATTCTTCATGCCTTTTTCCTTAGGTCTTCCACAAACACTTAGGAATGCCTTCGAACTGATGGATACCTTCCTTCACATCCCTTCACCAAGTAGGGCACCCACCACATCTTCGGACTTCAAAACAACAAAAGTATTATCGATAGAAGTAACAAGAGTATCCCATGAATCAAGGAAAGAACAAAGCAAGACTTGGAATTTCTCCTCTTCATCCATTTTAACACCAATAAATACAAATTGAACCACCAACATATTAAATACTTCTAGGCAATCAACAATTCATCCACCCTCTTTCATCTTCAAGGAATATAATTTCTTCCTCAAGTAAATCTAATTTAATAAAGATTTGGCTTGATACATCTCACCAAGCTTAGTCCATTACTTCTTTATAGTGTTCTCTTCATGGAAATTGATTATAATAGAGTCTGCCAGACACAATCTGATTAGACCCTTAGATTTTTAGTCCATAACATCATACTAAGTAGCCGCAATAGGATTTGCAGGTCTTGAGACATTCGCATCAACAAAATCCCATAGATCTCGATCTATTAGCAGATCTTGCATCTTCAACTTCCACATCTCAAAATTACTACCGTTAAATTTCTCCACCTCTATTCTCTCTAACGAATTTGCCATATAAGAATTCTTGCAATAAGATCAAAAAGTGTCTTCTGGACAAGCTCCCACTCAAATCTGGATAAGTTCAAAAAACTCAATAACCCACAACTGAAACCAAAGTTGATCAAGCTTTGATACCAATTGTAAGGAAGTTAAGTAGCAAAACAACTTCCTACACTAATCTTGAGAGGAGGATAATGGAAAAACTTTTATAGATCATTACAACAATTACAAAAATTTAACAGAAATAGACACAATAACATGCATACCATAACACAATGATTTACATGGGGAAAACCCTTTTAGGAGAAAAACCCCACACTCGAAAAGTACCTCAATCTATTATTCCACAATCAATAATAGATTACAATATACTTGCAGAGAAAACTCTTTACAGGAGTACCACTAATCAGAGACTCAGAGGTAAATCAATCGCCATAAGATTCTTACACCCAACCTCTATCTTATGCACCTCATATGTAGGATATAGAATACAAGAAACCATCAAACGGTATTAGAAAACTATGGGCTAAAACCACCCAATAAAGTGTAGCCAACCTTATCTCCCTTCTATATGTCCTATGATGTGTTAAAATACACATCAATATGTGTCCTTCCCTTTTACAACTCATTTATGTGGCCGATGTATTTTATATTTCCTATTTTATTATAATGGAATAGAAAAGAAATGGATACTTAGTACACATTTTATTATAATGAATTTGTATAAATAATAAATAAGATGTTGATAGAGGCTGATAGGAATAATATTAGTTAGGTTATTTTTGAATAAAAACTATGGGTGAAAAGTCTCCCACATCAAATATTATTGAAAAGAAACATATGAAGATGTGAATGAGTAACAATAGTTTACTATTGAGAGGCACATGCTCTTCCTTATGGAGAATAGGTTAAAATTAGACAATAGAGCCATTAATGTACTTTGTTAGTTATAGTATTCATGTGAATGGGCATAAGTTATGGGATTATATGGAAAATAATTTTTTACAAGTGTTATTTTTATAAAATTTAATCTTTCTTCCACTATTTTGTAGCTAGTAAAGGATGAAATAAAGATATGGTTGAACTAACCCAAATATTGAGAAACTTGAATTAGAAACCCATGAAGAATTTGCTGAGGAATGGAGATTAGATGATTTAGATACTTTTCAAAAAGAGAGAAATATTCTACCTCAACCATTGAGAAGAGGCATTCAAAAGGGACAACAACCAAAAATGTACAATTCTTTTAATTGGAGGTCTATTTTAGATTTGATTACTAATATTGGCAAGTCTATGACTATGAAGGAGGCTATTGGTATGAATTATGTAGTCATGGAAAGTGGCCATGGACGAGGAGATGGATGTCTTGAAAAAATGACATAACAAGAAAATAAATTTATCCAATGAATATAAACCCATTTGATGCAAATGATTAAGAAAATAAATAAATTATTTTAGATACTAGTGTTTGTTCCCAAATTGAGCTAATTGATTATGGGAAGATTTTCTCCCTAGTTATTAAACTAACATCCATTCAACTCTTATCATATACTACAATAATGTTCGATCTTCAGCTAGGAATATGTATGTAAAGGTAGATATTTTTTATGGTGATGTCAAGGGAGGGATTTATATGTAATGTTTATATTGGGACATTGGAAATTGTAGGAAAAATTGGATTGTAAGTTGAATAAATATTTTATTGATTTTGAGAAATCTAAAAGGAAAAACTATTCAAATAATCAAACCCTCACATTCCAATATTGAAAATCTACAAGTTTAACCATTTCTAATTAATGCAGTTAATTAAAAAAAAAAAATTATTGATCTACAATTGCATATATAAATGAAACATCCTATAAAACATTTACATTTTTAAAACCTAAAATACTATCTAAAAAGAATTAAAAAAATCCCTTATGTTACATAGATAAAACATCCATTGGCACATATTATCCTTGAGCATCAACAACCATGAACAATCAAATATATCTTTAAGATGAAATTCATTTTTCATGTCCATTCTATATATACTGTAAAGTGGAAAATCGATCGAACCCTAGTTGCTCTCCCCTCTTCCAACTCCAAGGAGAGAGAAGGGAGGTTACTAGGGTTGACGGTTTTCACTTAGGGGAGACTTTACATTCAAAAGAGGGGTTGAATCCCACAAGATCCAATCCCACGCAATGTGAGATTGGATTCTAAATGAGTTTCAAGGGTTAAGACAACAAGGCTACCCTCTTTTGTAAAGAATGTGCATAGAATGATCAAGTTAGGAATGCATGAAAAGTGAGAAAGATTCGCTTATAAACTGAGATAGGGATATAGGATGAAGCTGCGGACCTGGAATTAGCAGTAAAATGTCGATACGGCGCTGTCCTGCAAATTTGAGCAAAAGTTGATGGGCCGATGGCGCCCGGCGTGCACACGGTCCTCTGAAAAATCCACGAAACGAAGGGGGGTCTGTTCGTCTCTGCACAAGGATTCCAGATCTTCAATTTCAGTCGCGTACCTGCAACCTACATACAAAAAAGCGAAGACGATTGGGGGGTTAGGGATTAGGGGTTTGCCTTTAGGTCAAACCCCGGTTTTGGAATTAACCAAGAAACGAGAAATGCTGTAAATGTAAATGATTGTAATGTAAAACAAGTACTAATAACTTGTTGCAAGGATGTTTGTATCCTTATGTGCGAAGGTATAGATGTTGTTGTTTGTTGTATTGTTGTATGTTGTAGTATGTGATCTCCTCTTCAATGGTTGAATCCTTGTCTTGAATGCAACACTTAGCCTTGAATGGAGACTTAGAATGATCAATTGCTTGAAGGAATGTTTGAATGCTTGAATGCTTGAATGCTTGAATGCTTGAATGTTTGAATATCGCTTCTGCCTTTTTTTCCATCCATCTATCCAAATGAGAGAGGAAAATGTCATTTATATACTTGTCAATTAGGGCTGATAGACTGATTTTCCCGACCTTAGGCCGACCATGAAATGATATTTTGCATTTTGCAAACAAAAAGACCCGAAGTCCCATAGGAGACCGGGCCCAAAATGGTCCTGGGACCAGGGCGCTGGGTGCCATGGTCCTGGGGGACCAGGGTGCTGGGTGCCCTGGTCTTGAAGGACCAGGGCATTGGGCGCTCTGGTCCCACCTCCCGAGACAGCAGGGTGCAAGGAGGATCAAGCCAGGGTGCTGGAAAAATGCAGTTTTTGGTGTCGTGGACAAGTTTCGGGGTCTCCATTCAGGTTCCGTGTTGCGTCGCCATCGTGAAGACCCAAATGCGGTAGAAATTGCAAGTGTCACAATTTTAGGACGCTACATTTAGCCCCCACTTTAGCGGGAGTATAGGCGTACGCTCATACTTCCGATAAAGTACAAGGAAACAACATTGAAAGACTTTCACCACGTCAAGGAGGCAAGACACACCAAGCCCCCAGTGGACTAAGGATCTTACGACTTCAATTGACAAAGTAAAAGGGAAGATCATGAGGGAGAACCATGACTATCAGTAGTAAGGTTCCCTCACTATGAGTCATGCAAGAGAAATACCAAAAATTTTCAAGGCAAAGCTAAGTTTGCCAAGAAATTTTCAAGTATCCTGAAGGGATAGACGGGGTGTATGCCCCCCTACGTTAAAGCGATCGCACACACCTCAACGGGGGTGATTGCTTTAACGTAGTGATACACATAAGAAATGAAAAGGGAAAGGAGCACGTTATCACAAAGATTTAGCCCCCAAGTGTAAGATAAACCCAAGGATAATAGACACAAAGCACGAGGTGACTTCACTTTCCTCGGGGTCAGTATGCTGTATGACAAGTCATGTATATATATCATATGTATGTATGCATAATTGTTCATCATTCCCCAATCAAGGAAGGTCACCTAGAAGAAGGGAACACATGTGTCTTTTGAGTCAACATGAGAGAGACCAAAAGAGATCTCAATGCTTTGCATCATCCTCAAGTAGACAACACTAAGGATGACAAATAGAAGAATAAGAATAACACATAGAAGAAGTAACAAAAGAGAGGAGGAGAGAATCTGCTATGCTAATGTAACTAGTCTAGCATGTCATCTACCCCCCGATCTTGCTGATCAATGTTTCAGGAAGGCAAGGAACACGCTAGAGGAGGAACATCCAACACAGCAGATGGAGCTATCACAAGATCCAAACAAGGGCTATGTTCATGTTCCAAGCCGCATTGTTCTTGTCTAGGAGCTAGGATAAGTGATTTAGAAAATTCGTTAGATAAATGGTTATCAATATCAACAAGTTCATATTCACTATCAGAAGCAAGAGGAGTAACATTTTCATCATGAATAACATTTTCATCTATATCATTATCAAGATTTATAAAAATAGGGTCTTTAACTCGCACAGGATCAAGATCATCATGCATCTTATGTTTGGGAGATTTTGGAGAAAATGGAATAATGCTTGTTGAAGGTGTTTTTGGAGATTGCAAAGTTTGAGAAGCAGTTGCTTGAGCTCTAAGACAACGCTTTCGTCGGCGTTCACGTGCAGAACGATTTCGTCTAGTCTTAGTAGGAAGTGGAGAAGATTGAGGAGGAGGGATGTTCTCATCCTTATTACTTGGGTGTTTAGGTTGTGGTCTCTTAGGTTGGATAATAGGAGAAGAGGAAGGTCTCTTCTCTCTATAAAAGGACAGAGGAGGAATTGCTCCATATAAAGGAGGAATTTTTGGTTTAGGAAGAAGACCAAGTCCATCATGACGAGGAGGTATAGGTCTACTTTTAGAAGGTTTATTAGGCATAGACATAGTCACATCCATAGGGATGGGTTGGGAATCTTCTTGAGGAAAGACATTAGTTTTATCTTTCAAAGGAAGAACTTCCTTCTCAAGAATGATAGGAATATCAAGTTTAGGTGTTCTAGGTTCACTTAGAGATAGGATCATATCTGTTTTCCACTTTTGATAAGATTTGAAAAGATGATCACTTCGCGGAGGAAGAGATTGGAATTGTTTAGGCCAAAAATAATCAATAGGAATACTAGAAGTTCTTTCAGCTAGTTTAAAGAGACTATGATTGACAGTAACAATTTCACCATTATGGGGAAATTTCAAACATTTATGAATAGGAGAAGCAATAGCTTTCATGGAAGATAGCCAAGGATAGCCAAGCTTCACACGAAATTGTTCGGATGAAGGAATAATAGCAAAGCTCACATCAAGGGATTTGTTATGAACTTCAATAGGTAATGTAATAGAACCAATTGCAGGAGAAGAAAATGCATCAAATAATTTCACAACCACATCTGTTTTGTCATAGATCACTTGATTCAATTGCAAAGTAAAAAGAAATTCTTCAGTAATAACATTAACCATGCACGAAGGATCAATAAGCACTCCACGGCAAGGTGTATTCTTGACTTTTGCAACTATGTATAAAGGACCATCAGGTGCCCTGATAGTTTCACTAGAATCAAATGTGATGGAAGGTTTTTTAGGGTTTTCTTGCTGCTCTACAAAGTTAATCACATTCGGAGTCATAGACACAAGACCATCAGATGAGAGAGAGGAATCATTAGTCTCAATCGCATTAGAGGTATGGGAAGGTATGGATTAGTAAAAATCTGAAGATTTTGGTTAGGAGGAGCTACAGATGTATTGCCTTTATCATTCACTCCAGAAACAGAGATAGTATTATTATCAATCAAATCTTGAATTTTACCCTTTAAAGAAAAACATTTTTCAGTATCATGCCCAGGTTGACGATGAAATTGACAAAAAGATTTGTTATCAAAATAAGGTGAATTTATCTTTGCAGGATCAATTTGCCTTACAGGAGGAAGAGTAAGCACATTTTGTTCCAATAACTTATTCATAATACTATGCAATGATTCATTCAAAGGAGTATACTTTCTTTCTTTCTTGAAAAACTTAGAAATAGGAGGCACACCTGATGCTGCATTCACATTGTTGTTGATGATGTTTTCATTGAATTTGATGGAATCTCTGTTCGGTTTAAACTTTCCAAATGGTTGTTGACTACTATCACCCTTATCACTCGGAGCCATAGGATGTGATTGTTCCATTTGACTCACAGTCAATTGATAATTGTGAAGAGTTGCACACAACTGTTGGAAAGAAGTAAACTCAGAAAATAGAAGTTTGTCTCGAATATCTTTTTAGGTGAATTTATCTTTGCAGGATCAATTTGCCTTACAGGAGGAAGAGTAAGCACATTTTGTTCCAATAACTTATTCATAATACTATGCAATGATTCATTCAAAGGAGTATACTTTCTTTCTTTCTTGAAAAACTTAGAAATAGGAGGCACACCTGATGCTGCATTCACATTGTTGTTGATGATGTTTTCATTGAATTTGATGGAATCTCTGTTCGGTTTAAACTTTCCAAATGGTTGTTGACTACTATCACCCTTATCACTCGGAGCCATAGGATGTGATTGTTCCATTTGACTCACAGTCAATTGATAATTGTGAAGAGTTGCACACAACTGTTGGAAAGAAGTAAACTCAGAAAATAGAAGTTTGTCTCGAATATCTTTTTGTAAATTAGAAATAAAGATTCTTTGAATATCATTGTCAGGCACTGGAAAAGAAATTTGAGCATACAAATGCTTATATCTACCAATGAAATCAGTCACTTTTTCTTTAACACCTTGTTTACAATGCATTAAATCAATCAAAGTAACTTTAGGACTTATATTGTTTTGAAATTGTTGAATGAAAGCATTTGCAAGTTGTTCAAAAGAAGTAATAGAATAAGAAGGCAACGAGCAATACCATTGTAGGGCTTTGTCTCTTAATGTTCTAGTAAACAATTTTGCAAGCAACCTTTGGTCATAAGCAAAATCGGTACATATTGTTTGAAAAGTCTTAACATGTGTTAGAGGATCTCCTTTACCGTTATAAAGCTCCGAATGCGGGATTTCAACATGTTTAGGGGGGATAGCTCGAACAATGTCAAGAGAAAGTAGGCTCGCAACATCAAATGTGGGCACACTAAACTTAGATTGATTCATAGAGGCAATTTGTTGCTGTAAAGAAGAGACAGTTTGTGCCAGATTGTTAATGGTCGCTTCAGTCGAAGAATTCATATTAGATGTGTTAGATTGAGATGGAGGTGTTATGTTATTGAAAGAAGGTAAAGAGTAAGGTGGCGGGACACTATGATAGTTAGTCATAGGAGAGGATTGGACAAGAGGAACACTACAAGGAGGAATGGAATGGTTGAATGAATTGCCCCCTTGCGTCATGTTCATTTGTGGAGATGTAATAGGAACACTCATTGAAGGAATGAATGAAGAAGTCAGATTAAATGTAGGAAGAGGGTTAATTGAAGAAGAAGGATTGGCCCCATGACTGGTGATCATAGGAGGAATGTCTTGTATAGAAGTAGCCATTATGTTTGATGTAAAGGTAGGTATGCTAGCAATAGAAGTTGTCAAAGGAATAGAATGATTGACTTGAGTGGGAGGTTGTATATAACCTAAAGTTTCAGCACAACTCTTCATAGGCATCACATTCGAATCCACAATGTGTGCAATACCACGCAAAATATCAATTCCATTCTTATCACTTTGAAGCATATGTTTTAGACCCTCAATTAAAGGAAGAGCTTGACTATCAGGGTATTCTTGAGACATCCATTGTCGAAAATCGTCAAATTGGTTATCCAATTTCGCAAGTTGTTCTACAGAATCCTCATGGAGAGCTTCTTCATCATTAGGAGGATTAGAGGAATTACACATGTCCTCGTTAAAAAGGCTATTCAAATTAGGTTCCATCTCCTCAGTAATTAAACCTCGGAAAGACTTAATTCTACGGCTTCGTCTAACGGGAATGGTGTAAGTAGGGCTTATTGTTGTAAAACTCATGCACCAGAAAGGGAGAGAAGATTTTGAATTTAGAGGTAGCAAATTTCAGTAAAATCAACCAATCTTCTAGATTTAAGCTGTTAAATGCAATCACGACAATCTCCCGAAATTTCGGAAAAAATGTCAAGGACCGTGGCACTCGGAGTGCACACGGTCCTCGCAACTTTTTTCGAAACTTGCAAGGATGAAAGTTATGAAGATTTTAGAGCTAATCTAAAAAAATTGAGTGATTTTACGATCTGTAGATAGGCCAAATTAAAGTTGCAATCTCAAAATTGAACCTTACCCAGATTGTCAAAAAATGCAAAATTTGAATTTTGAAAAAGAGAGGGAAACTGAAATTTTGAATTTTATGATTTTAGAGGGAATACCAAAAGCAATGCAAGTTTTGAAATTTAAAAGTTGACTCAATTTCACATGAAATTCAATTTTGAAAGCGGAAATCAAAGTTGCTGTAATTAAGCACTTAATTTCAAAAGTCACAAATTGCAAGAATTTTGAATAAAGCACTGAAATTTCGAATGAATGCAAACACACTTTTCAGATTTAGGACAGTAGGAACACAATTTTGACACAAAATTTCAATTTCAACAATTTTTGAATGATTAGAAGCCCTAAACCAAGCAATCACAAGACCAACTTTGACTGTAATTTTGAAAGTATTAGATTTGATAAAATCAGCCAAAATTCTGGATTTTAGCAGGAAAATACAGTAAGATCTTGCTCCCGAAATTTCAGAAAAAATGTCAGGGACGATGGCGCTCGGAGTGCACACGGTCCTCGCAACTTTTTTCCAAATTTTCAGGGATGAAAGATTTTATGATTTTGTTGCGGAATCCAAAGTTACAGCCGATTTGGAGATGTTTTGATCAGTGAAATTGTCGGACAAAGGTTGAATCAAGAGGGTTTCAAAAATTAGGGTTTTGACACTTAACCACTTAATTTTCAGAATTAAAGCACAAATATGAATTGATAATTTGTAATAGAAGGGTAGATCTGAAACAAACATTAACAATTAAACATTTCGCAAGCTCAATTACCAAAAAGAAAATTTTAGGGTTTTTATGCAATCAACCTCTAAAATTTGCAAAAGATCAAACATGGAAATGTAATCAAGGAATCAAATTTTCAAATCTAACCATGAATAATCAAAAAGGATGTTCACGTCGGGTTCACCAAAATGTAAAGCGGAAAATCGATCGAACCCTAGTTGCTCTTCCCTCTTCCAACTCCAAGGAGAGAAGGGAGGTTACTAGGGTTGACGGTTTTCACTTAGGGGAGACTTTACATTCAAAAGAGGGGTTGAAACCCACAAGATCCAATCCCACGCAATGCGAGATTGGATTCTAAATGAGTTTCAAGGGTTAAGACAGCAAGGCTACCCTCTTTTGTAAAGAATGTGCATAGAATGATCAAGTTAGGAATGCATGAAAAGTGAGAAAGATTCGCTTATAAACTGAGATAGGGATATAGGATGAAGCTGCGGACCTGGAATTAGCAGTAAAATATCGATACGGCGCTGTCCTGCAAATTTGAGCAAAAGTTGACGGGACGATGGCGCCCGGCGTGCACACGGTCCTCTGAAAAATCTGCGAAACGAAGGGGGATCTGTTCGTCTCTGCACAAGGAATCCAGATCTTCAATTTCAGCCGCGTACCTGCAACCTACACACAGAAAAGAGAAGACTATTGGGGGGTTAGGGATTAGGGGTTTGCCTTTAGGTCAAACCTCGGTTTTGGAATTAACCAAGAAACGAGAAATGCTATAAATGTAAATGATTGTAATGTAAAACAAGTATTAATACCTTGTTGTAAGGATGTTTGTATCCTTATGTGCGAAGGTATAGATGTTGTTGTTTGTTGTATTGTTGTATGTTGTAGTATGTGATCTCCTCTTCAATGGTTGAATCCTTGTCTTGAATGCAACACTTAGCCTTGAATGGAGACTTAGAATGAACAATTGCTTGAAGGAATGTTTGAATGCTTGAATGCTTGAATGCTTGGATGTTTGAATATCGCTTCCGCCTTTTTTTCCATCCATCTATCCAAATGAGAGAGGAAAATGTCATTTATATACTTGTCAATTAGGGCTGATAGACTGATTCTCCCGACCTTAGGCCGACCAGGAAATGATATTTTCCATTTTGCAAACAAAAAGACCCGAAGTCCCATAGGAGACCGGGCCCAAAATAGGGCCAGGGACCAGGGCGCTGGGCGCCATGGTCCTGGGGGACCAGGGCGCTGGGCGCTCTGGTCCCACCTCCCGAGACAGCAGGGTGCAAGGAGGATCAGGCCAGGGTGCTGGAAAAATGTAGTTTTTGGTGTCGTGGACAAGTTTCGGGGTCTCCATTCAGGTTCTGTGTTGCGTCACCATCATGAAGACCCAAATGCGGTCGAAATTGCAAGTGTCGCAATTTTAGGATGCTACATATACATCTTTTGCATAATCACTCATTATTTTACATCAATCTTCAACAACATTTAATGATTAGATTAAGTCACAAGTAATGTAAATGTCCACCAATTTTTCATCCTTATCTTTTTTACTTTTATTAAATGAACATGAAGGTCCAACTAAAGTATAAGGAAATCACGAACTCTAATCCTTCCATAACAAATTAGATCAAAGCCCCTTAACACCACCTAGTCCTTGTTTAATTTAAATACTCATGAAGTGAACTTAATTATTATTTAGAATTTATTTATTTCTTTACAATATTATCCATTTTATTTAAAAATTCAATTTATCCTTTAGTTATGATCTATAAAATATTTTCTTAAGATCTTTCTTCTAATAACTTTACAAATTTATATCTTATTTCTCCTATTTTATTGATTAAAATGTTATAATACTCATTTTAAAAGCTTTATATTCCTTTTTAATATATAATAATATATTAAATTTCTTTTGTTCTATTGATTTTGTCTCTTTTAAAAATTTTGACCTACTATTAAGCTATGATTCTATATTTTTATTAATATTCTTTACTTACAACTTCTAGGTCTAAAATTACTTTCTTTGAATCTTTCAAAATTATTATAAATTTGTATTGTTTTAAATAATTATCATTTACTTTTATAAAAAATTATTTAAATGATATTATTTCAAAGAGAATAATAATTAATAAATCATTTTTAAAGATATGATTCAAATCAAGTTAGCTCAAATAAATTTAGAATTACTCTTACTATCTTTCAATAGAATAAGATTAAAGAAGTCATAATCAAATGATCACCGTGACAGTAGAATACAATTGTAATAACATTGAGAACATAAAAACTATTTAAAATTTATATCTGAAAATAGATATACTATAAATGCTGAAGCATTATATAGAATTTATTTTGATTGTAGGCCCTAACAATTATCATTATAGTGACACATATTTGAGAAGACAGGCAATTAAAGATCCACGCTAATGTAACTTGACTTAGATTGACGATTAATAATTTACTTTTGAATTCCGTTTAAACCTTGATGGCTTCTATGATCTTCAACTTTGAAAATGGTCCAGGAGGCTCCACCATCTTTACTACACTGAAGCCTGACTTTTGAAGCAACCTTTTCCATTCTTTCTCACTCCTCTCTTTTCCTCCGTTTGCAAGGACAATCATAACCAGATCTACAACTTTATCATTAGATTTATTTGACATTGACCCCTCCATTGTAATGTTTTCTGCCACTATGAGTTTTCCATTTTCAGGCAAAGCCTTGTGGCAATTTCCAAGTATCTGTTCGCATTTCTCCTCATCCCAATCTATGAATACATTCTGCATCACCCACACAAAGTGCAATTATATCTAAAAAGTTAATAGTGATATATGCCAAGGTCTTTCAAGAAATTATAACTATGTGAGATGGTTGACAATGAATTTTGTGTTTAACTTTATACCTTAACAAATATGGCATCTGCTGAAGGTATGGAATCGAACATACTGCCACCTACGTTCTCGATACCTGCATAAATGGTCATTGTATAAACTAAACATTTATTTCTTTGAGAAGATTACTAGCTTAGGTTTTGAAGAAAGGGGTTTCGAAGTAAGGGTTTTTTCTTTTATAAATCAGATGTGTCAATAAGTTCTTGGCCCTCCTAAGTTTTTTTCTTTTCTAAATCATACTGTAACATTGTTATTTCTTACATCTAACGTAGTTTGAAATGCTAAATAGACTAGCTAAAAACAAAACCTAAATTTTTTATTTCTTTGGAAACAATCAATTTATTATCCTAAATGGATTTAACTTTGTTTGTTTAACCTACAATACAAAATGAATTAGTACATTCAGGAACAGTTTAAATCACACACACTAAACCTACATTTTTAAGCTTAAAAATGTTAAACATTTAGAATTGATTGATATTTTCTAGGTTTAATACATTGCTTAATGTATATTGTCACACTAAGAATACACTTCTAAACTTAAAGTGTTAAACAGTCATAATTGACAAACATTCTTTAAACTTAATAAATTACTTAATGTAAAAAATTTAAGACTGATCTATATTCAACAACATAATCCTTTCTTTGTATACTTTTTGGTAAGTATACAAGAAATAAAGAGCACAATTACCTGCAATTGATGGGGCAGTCTGAACAACATGAGGAAGATCATAATTAATTCCGTGGATGTGACGATAAACCTTCACAATATGCGCCAAGGCCGTCCCTTTTCCTCCGCCCACATCAACCAAAGTTTTCACATCCTTGAAACCGTCATAGCAGCTCACAATTTGCTCCATACCCAGATCTGTAACCGTGGACATGCAGTCATTGACAACATTGTTAACAAGTGGGTCATCCTTCCCGTATGCCCACAAGTCCTTTCCATGAGCCTTCTCGAATCCATTAGTGTCTTGAAGCACACATTCATGAAGATGGTGCCACGACGTCATTAAAACAGGGTGAGTATGCATGAGAAGAAGTGGCACAAGGCTCCTTGGATTATTCTCCCTAACGAAGAACAGCTTTGTAGTAGCAGTGAGGCCATATCGAATATCAGATGAGTTATCGCTCGTCTGTGTTTGGACAAAGATACTTTTGGTAGAGAGATATGTGAGAATTCGAGAAAGATAATGCAGATTGGGAGTTTCAGTGGGGAGTTCTAAGGCGATCTCATCAAGTGTGAGGGATGCATTGGGGCCTGCTTTTGCGATGATATCAGGGATATTGAGGAGTATGGCTGATTTGAGAACAAGGGTGGGAACAAACGAGAAAATACTCTCTAAAGCTTGTTCCAGCTCACCTCCACCCATTGCCATTGGGTTCACTTGAGGTGTTCACAGCCGCTTCAGCATTGTGGGAACCCTTGATTATATAGACAATTTTGGTGTACTTAACAGGATCTCCGACTTAAGGTTGAAGAGGTATATACGTCTGTCTTACTTACTTTCGAATTTTTTTTGTTTTTGTTTTTTTTGATTATATAGACAATTTTGGTGTACTTAACAGGATCTCCGACTTAAGGTTGAAGAGGTATATACGTCTGTCTTACTTACTTTCGAATTTTTTTTGTTTTGTTTTTTTGTTAAGTCAGGGTATCTCCGAGTCCCAGCTTAGCATTCAAACCTTGCCAGACCCATCGGGAGATCTAGAATTATATGTAATTGAATTGAATTGGATGGAATGGAATTTTTTTATTATCTATAATATCAGGCAATTTGTTTCTGGGTCTATAGATAATTTATAGTATATGAGGCTATTCTATATTTCAATTATGTAGTAGACATCTATCTATAATTTTAATATGAGGCATACATGTTCTATTTGAGAAATGGCTATTGAGTCATCAGGATGCACTCCAGATGTTACATAACTGAAATTTTGGCTTCTGATAGATGAGGATCATTTGTAGCTGTTCATTGTACAATCGCCTCAAATAAATAACAACAATCTTCATCCATGAGAAGTCAAAAATTCGATTATGTAGCATCCAGCAATGAATAACATGATACATCTTGATAGTTGAATAACCATTTCCCTCTACTCCTACATACATAATAAACACTAAATTATACTTCAAATATGAAATATATACCATATCCCTTCAGGAAATTGATTCTCATCAAAGCTGAAATAAAAATGTACATGAAGATCAAAAAAGAAATTACAAATACAATGGAAAAGGCAACAAGTGAGACTCCCAAAACGAACAAGGACGGCCCAGAACAGCTACAGAAGCACTAAGCACGAAAGTGGAAATATGATGACTCATGATGTCACCTGACATCATAGTCTATTCTGCTTTAAGCTTTCGGCCTTGAAATTATCCTCCTTAGCAAGCAATTCCCCTACAGCAGAGACGTCTTTGCCATGGATTTCTTTCGATTCAAAGCTGACAATGACAATGTTGACTTTCAGAAAGAAAAAATCAAGCCATATTTGTCTGAAGTGATTTTATCATAATCATAGAAACTTTTGATGTTGAAATTGACGTCATCTTTGTTGACAAATTTGTCATTGTTGTTCATTGATAAATTTGTATATAATTGACAAATTTGTCATTGGTATCTTGGTATGGATTTCAAAATTATAAGTTTTCCAATTTTTTTTTCAACATTTACCTATGGTGCCTTTTTTGATTTAGAGGTGGCCTTAATAGTCTTTGTTATCAGCTTGGCGGTGCAGATTTCGCACCATTTCATAAACTATGCTAGACCCAAAGCTTACCTTGTTTTGTATATTATTTTCAAGGTCTTCCAACTGGTCCCAACTTAATCAACAACGTGGGAATTTCAAATTCTTCATGTTTTTTTTATTATCATAAAATATATTTCAATTATTTCTTCTGTTTTTTTCTCTAAAGCTCAACATGATTGAATTTGGATTCATGATTTCTTTAAAACTTTTTAGGAAT
This sequence comes from Cryptomeria japonica, assembly GCF_030272615.1. Classification (NCBI taxonomy): domain Eukaryota; kingdom Viridiplantae; phylum Streptophyta; class Pinopsida; order Cupressales; family Cupressaceae; genus Cryptomeria; species Cryptomeria japonica. The sequence goes on along the minus strand of NC_081408.1, from coordinate 98,739,071 downwards.
TTCAAATTCTTCATGTCTTTTTTATTATCATAAAATATATTTCAATTATTTCTTCTAGTTTTTTCTCTAAAGCTCAACATGATTGAATTTGGATTCATGATTTCTTTAAAACTTTTTAGGTTTGTTTCTTTTTCTTGACACATCCAAATACAATCATATTTCATATGCTTTTAGGGTGGAGATATTTTTAAACACTTGGAATAATAAGATTTTTGTTATTTTTGTATTTTTTCTATTGATCACAAATTTTTGGTTTATATTAAACCTATTATATGTTCTAAATAAATTCAAACATAAGAAAATAAAGTTGAACTTGCAATTCCTCAATTATAGGTTTTGTTGGGCCACTAGAGTAATGTTCCATGTGTTGTTGTCAAGGTTCCTCCAACTCTTATCTCCAACAAAAATCAATTTCTATGTTTCTAGGTATCATAGAAGATGTATTTAGATAACTTGTGACAACTAACATGTTTATTCACAAGTATTTCTACCTCTTGTAAGTGGTTGTGGCCTCTTAGTTTCTACACTACTTCTCCATTAGCACTTGGAGAAGATAATATAGAAAGTTGTATTCTAGGAAATTACCTTGGTTGGATCTTGTTATTTCCCATGTCCATGTTTTTAATAAAGATAATAAAGGTGATAATGTTAATGATAGTAATGATGGATGAGACCCTCCTATGGATATATGATAGCCACAAGCTCAAATACCAGGATAATGGATAACAAAACCAAGTAAAGATGAAATGGAACTTTAGTGTTAGCTACTTCAAATATAGTAGGAAACCTCTATTTAGACTTTGTCAAATGACTTTCAAATCATGAAGAAACTATCCCAACCACAAATTCCCTACATCAATGGCGACAAGAGTCTTTAACTTTAATAGTAACTACCAAGAGTGATAGGAGTATTGTGAACTTAACAAAGTAAACTAAGTACATGATCTAGTGGAGCATGAAATAAAACTTTTCATTGATTAAATTCTGCTGTATAAAGAAGGCTAAATGACAATGTATTGATTTCACTCCTTTATTCAATCAACACAACCCCAAATCCTTAGTTACATTTTCCATAACATAGGTTTATTCTACTTGATTATATAGAGAAGTTAAAAACCTATAGTACTCCGTTTGATCCCTCTCAAGAATATTTGCCTTCCCTTGGCTAATTACAGAGAGCTCCCTCTTACATATATCATTCTATTCTCCTTTTCAAAAATCCAATACTCTAAAATAGTATCTTTCTCTCACCATTGTAGATCTTTGTTTTCTAGAAAAACTCCCACAATGTCCTTAACTCCCACAACTATGTGTGCCAAATAAGTAGATTAGAGGGATAACAAATGTGAGAATCTCCTCCAATGAACTTGCCCATGATATTCCCATTTAAACTCCTACAACATTTATGAAAGAGAAAATAGAAGAAGATTCTAATCTGAATAGATCGGCAAGCCAAAATGGAAGAAGAAAACATAAAAAACTCAACTATGAAAACAAGGAACAAAAAGAAAATTCAATGCCCCTACATTAGGTTCTCTAGGTGAGAGCATGAAATATAACTTTTCATTGATTAAATTTTGCAATATAAAGAAGGCTAGATGGTAGTGTATTGATTGCACTTATTTATTCAATCAACACAACTACGAATCCCCAATTACATTTTTCCATAACATGAATCTATTCAATTCAGTTATGTAGAGAAGTTAAAAACCTACACCATTATGTCAGATCCCTCTCAAAAAAAATTTCCTTCCCTTGGATGATTACAAAGAGATCCCCCATATCTGTCATTCTATTATATTTTTCTCAAAAAATAGATCATCTTCTAAAATGGTGTCTTTCTCTCACCATTGTAGATCTTTATTTTCCACAAAATTTACTCAAATTTTCTTAAATCCTACAACTAAATGTGCCAAATAATCAGATTAGAGGGGCACAAAATATGGGAATCTCCTCCAAGAAACTTGGCCATGAGATTCCCCTAAAATTTTACAGCATGTCTCAAATGAAAAATAGAAGAAGATTTTGATCTAAATAGCTCTACAAGACAAAATGGAAAAAGATACCATATAAACCCTAACTATGAAAACAAGGAACAAAAAGAAAAGTCAATGCCACTACATCAAGCTACCTGGGTGAGATTTTTGCAAGCATAGCAAAGGGAATTGGGTAGTAGAACCACCCTTTCAAGTTGTCAACCACTTGCAAAATACCCTCTATGATTGAAAATAACTACCTATATCAATTTACTTCTTCCAACATGTGAAAAAAATAGTACTTTTTTTACATAGTGAGATATATTTTGCTTTTCCATATTCACATGTGGATCCATGTCCACCCTGCATCAAACTACTCTTCCCAAGTACTCCCTAAATTCACTATCCAATTATTATCTTCATCTAAGTACAAACTATTTAAAAAATGAACTCTCTAGATTCATTTTTTTGCACCCATAATTTTAGTCTTCACATCCCATCTCATCACTATTACCCATGGGGTTTGAAATGTTTCTTGCCTCCATTGTTGCACTACGTTATTTGGCTCCATATTACCACTCCATTTCAATCATTACACATTCATGTAAAGAAACTTCAACTATATCAAATTTGTGAAAACTAAGATATTATCTTTTCATCCTTTGTAAGAATGTTTGTCCAACTTTCTCTCACTACAAGCCACTCTTCCCCGATGGCTACAATTTGAAGTAAGAAATCATCTTTCATATCTTATTTTTTTGTCTCCATCATCTATCCATGAAGACTATGGCCAATCTTTATTGTTGCCCCAAGATGTGCTTCTTGCAACCACCTTCAATTTCATTATTTTTTCTTCATGATAATTCTTCATGGCTTTGACATCTTTCACCAATTTTTGAATGAGCTCGAGCAAGTTGTTCATGTTGTTCGAGAAGGGGGAGTTCAAGCTATTTTGTCCCTAATGTAATTGATCTTTCTTTTCAAACCAAAGATTTTCGCGACCACCCAATTGAAAAAACTAGTTTGTCCTTCCATAGACGCCTTCACCACAACTTCTCTAGCCCCATAATCCACAATAGAGGAGCCCATATATTTACCCACAGGGGTATCCTTGTCCAGCTTGATTTGAATTTCAATATAAAAGTCCATATTTTGTTGAACCCCAACAATACCAGTGGGGTTTCTAGCCACTTTATTCTTGGGCACTCTAATTCTTTGAGAATTCTCTAGGGGAGGGGTTTTTGTTTTCATGCTAGAGGAAGAGTCCAACTCAAAAATCCTATTATTGCTATCCGAAGACAAAGGATTTGGGGCTTTACCCTTTTTAGTAGAGCCTGGGTTGCAAGAATCAGGAACAAACTAATTCAAGGGTTATGAAAAAAAAACCTTACCCTTAGAAGAGGATTTCCTTTTACAGGCTCCCAGGTGGAAGACATCTTCATCAGAGGCTTCAGACTTTGATGACTCATAAGTGTAGTGTCAATGAACATTTTGGGCATATTGAAAATTTTTTCTTTCTAGAGGTTGAGGGTTGGGGTTTAATCTCAAGAGATTTAGCATGTTCAACAATTAATTATAATGTTATAATACTCATTTTAAAGTCTTTATATTTCCTTTTTAATATTTAATGACATATTGAGTTCCTTTTGTTGTATTGATTTTGTCTCTTTTTAAATTTCTAACCTACTATTCAGCTATGATTCTATATTTTTATTAATATTCTTTTCTTACAACCTCTAAATCTAAAACTTCTTTCTTTGAATCTTTCAAAATTATTATAAATAGAAAATTTTAATTGTTTTCAATAATTAAAATCATTTTTTTTTGTAAAAAATATTCAAATGACATTTTCTCAAACAGAATAATAATTAATAAATTATCTTTAAACATATGATTCATACCAATTTAAAGAAAAAAATCTAGAATTACACTTGCTATCTTTCAATAAAATAAAATTCAAGAAATCATTTTAATCAAATGATCAGCATGACAATAGAATAAATACAAGAACATTGACAACATTGAAATCCATTGAAATTTAATTTTTGAAAATAGCTATACTGTAAATGTTAAATATTAGACATTAGATAGAAATTAATGTGTTTGTGGCTAGGCTGCTATTTATATTTGATGTATCTTTCTATAGCGTCCCATTGTTGGTTCCAGATCCATGAAAAATTTGAGGGTTTCAAGTCCCTTCAAAACCTATTGTACGGGGTTTCTGGTCCTCTCAAAACCTGTTTACCCTAATAAAAAACAATTATCATTATAGTGACACTTATTTGACAAGACAGGCAATTAAAGGTCCACTCTAATGTCACTTTCTTTAGATTGATGATTAATAATTTACTTTTAAATTTTATTTAGTCCTTGATGGCTTCGATGATCTTCAACTTTGAAAATGGCCTAGGAGGCCCCACCATCTTTACTACACTGAAGCCTGAATTTTGAAGCAACTTTTTACATTCTTTCTCACTCCCCTCTTTTCCTCCGTTTGCTAGGGTAATCATAACTTGATTTGCAACTATGTCAATAGATTTGTAATATTTTCTACCACTATGAGTTTTTCATTTTTAGGCAAATACTTGTGGCATTTTCCAAGTATTTTTTCACATTTCTCCTCTTCCCAATATATTAATACATTTTGGATCACCCACATAGAGTGCAATTGTATCTAAAAAGTTAATAGTGATTTATACAAAGCTCTTTCAAGAGATTATAACTATGTTAGATGGTTGACAATGAATTTTTTGTTTAAATTTTTACCTTAACAAATATGGCATCTATTGAAGGTATGAAATCAAACATACTACCACCTACATTCTTGATACTTGCAGAAATGATCATTGTATATACTAAACATTTTATTTCTTTGATAAGATTATTTGGTTAGGTTTTGAAAAAGGGGTTTTGATGTAAGGTTTTATTATTTTCTGTAAGTAAACTTGCAACCAACTTTATGACAGTTTCCACATAACCCAGTTTAGATTTCAACAAAATATCAACATAGAATACACATGTAAAACCTTTGCTCAAGGTTGAAGGAGCCTAGAAATACCCTACTTGTAGTTGTGGGAGCCCTGTAAAACCCACTATCATGGTTGAGGGATCCTGGAAAAACCCTTTTTTTAGCTTTTTGTAGGGAGAGGCTAGATGCTAGCATTTTTCAAGGGCCCAGCTTGGCCGGTTTTGTTTTATGGTTAGGATTGGGCTTTGTGTTTTTTTATGGCCCAGAGACTCTGTTATAGGTTGGGGGAGCTTGGTTGGCTGAGGTTGCCTGGAAATCCCTCGTTCTCTATTTTTATTGAGGACCATTATCTGTTGACTTAGTTCATATGTTTGTGCTAGTATTTTATGTAATGTTTATCTTTTGATAGTTGGCTGGTGTCTAGTTGGTTGTGGTTGCCTAGTTTTCTTGTTCATTCTTTGTGCAACCTTTGGGTTTTGTGAGCTAGATGACCATAAGTCCAAAAGGTTTTAGGTCCTTTTTAAAAACCTTTGGTTCACTTCCAAGTAGTCTTGTCCATTCCTTGGTGGTGGCTCTCTAACTGTAAAGGGTTTCAGGGTCCCTTCAAAACTTGTTTATCCTAATAAAAAACATACCAATCAAAGATGACATAAGATATACCTTGGGAAAACCCTCATGAGGGAAAAACCTAGCCTCCAAAAGCATCTATCACCATTTAATATTCAACAATGCAACTTTACAATACAACTGTGAAAGCTTCTAAAACCCCATCCATCAACAAGCCATCAACAAGCACTCCATATGAACAAGAATGTAAGCGCACATCCCATGCCATGCTTCCAACCTTCACAAATGCTAAACTTGGCTAACCTAGCTAACCCAAATAACTACCTTTGTGGTTCCTTTTATAAACACAATCTCCGAAAAAACCACCAAGTGGTATTACATCAAAACCATGTACTGAAAAAGCATGTGCAAATACCAGGGGCTACCTACCCCCTTGACTGCACATCTAATTTTAGGTTTTTCATAAAATTTATTTTCCCAATATAAAATAAATACAATATGATATATCCCAATGTTACAATAAAACTCATCAAGTGGTCCCAATAATATTCCTAAGGAATCTCTACTTGTTACATGTCCATGTGCAACATCAATTAATTAAATATTACATTACATGTCTATGGGAAACTCATATAATAAATAAATATCACAATTACAAACATTATTGAGCAAGGTGTACAACACCTATTTTCCCAACATTCTCCCACTTGTTGTATACATTGCATAAGGGGTAATAAGTAACCACAACATGAACAAGGAAATGATCCCTCTAACACATATACCAGCATGGAATCCAAGTGCTCCATGTGATCCATCAAGATACCTAGAATAATAAATAAAGTGACCACCATCTCATAAATGAAAGCTCTCACCCTCCACCATGCCACTTCCACTGGACATGAAAAGGCCATCCAAAGAGAAAGCCACACAATCTGTCCCATCAAAATGTAAGTCCCATCTCAACTAATATCCAAACATAAACACTCAATCCAAAGGTAACCAATGCATCGGTAGCCGTCAAGAACCAATAACCATAGCTGAAATAGCACCCATGGCTAGTTCTAACACATCCAACTATCCATACCTCCAAGGTATACAAACATATCAAGTGAATCTCATATCATCAACATGTACAACCCATAACATGCAACCATGAGATCCAAATGCAATACTTGTCACATACACACCTAGAAACTCCCACTGCATATGTAATACCAAATTAAAAATCAATCCAATAACAACATCTCATATAAAGTGTAACCATAACCATGTAGTATCAAGGAAAATCCACACCAATAAGTATAACCTGTAAACCAATAACCTGCAAGTACAACTCCCACCACAAGTCTCCAATGCTCTCCCATTTTCTTCACAACCAACAAAGAAAAGAGATAAAGGAACCTCCATGTCAACTCCCACATGACATCACATGATCACAAGCTAGTGAACACATAGCTCCAAACAACCTCAAATCAATGTAATGTGAAACTCAGCATCTAGGAAGATAACCAAGACCTAACAGAGAAATGCTACAAATCAAAACTTGTAGCATGTACTTCTACATACACCTCTAAATGCCAATTATATCAAGCGTGATCTCCTCCATAAAACCCCAAATGAAAAGCCATAACAACACCCAAAATCGTTCAGTCCCTTGGACCAAACAAACATATTATCATATAATCAACTTGGATGTAAGTCAATAACCAAGAAGATCAAACTAATGTCATTCCCAATCCCAACAGAATATACCCAATAAAACATCTCCCAAACTCAAATACCATCATAATAATAACTCAAATACTCAAGGAAATAACTAATGCCAAACATCTCTCAAACTGAATCCTCAAGAACTAACCATCTATCCATAGCTCAATATTCATATCTATGAAAGATAAGCATAAACATAATGCACCTGAAAGGAACAATGGGGAATACTTCTCAATTAGTAAACTGTCGAGTAGACCAAGCATGGGGAATGAGAATGCTCCTCCAAGAAATCAAAGTCATCATGACTCATCTAATAACAATCTCCTCTTAAGTCTATATCAAGTGAATGCTCCTTTGTCTTCTTGCTGAAACCATAAACCATTTCAACACGTCTCTAATCACAAGAAAATACTAGCATCACCTATGTCTCCAACTATCCATGAGTACCTATAACCAATCAATCCATGCTAAACTCCAAATGCAACATAGCACCATCATGAAGTAATCAAGCAAATGATCATGTACCCAATACAAAGAGAACCACCAAGATCAATGTCAAAGCTCCAACCACATAATCAGGAACACAAACATGATAATATGATCTAACCATCATCTCCAAAGAGATAACATGCTCCATATGAACATATCAAATAAACATATCATGCCAAAACTCTAAGCTAGCCATCAAGAGTATACCATGACATAATACCAACCACCCAATCAATCAAGGATAACATGTCAAATAAAAGCATAAACCACACCTCAACCAAGGACTCCTTAAGCCCTAAAGATGTCAACATCCTCAAATATCATGAAGATCACCATCTCCTACAAGTGTACCTGCAAATGTGAAAGAGCCTTCTATAATAACAAAATCTAAGGCATCCTCCAAACATTTGCACACTAAGAAGATCATTCACCATCCAATGGTGATTACACATCACTGCTACAAGCTCCCACTAAACTGTGATACCAAGGTCTCTATAGGATCATGATAACCATCTCCTAAATGAATATCATCTAGGTCTACACACATGTAACTGAAATGCCAATAATATCAAGTAAACCATGAAATCCAAGCCAAGAAGATACAAAACCATCAACAAACAATTAGGAACCAATCCTACATCACCACATCATCACTATCAAAATGTACCATTGAAAAGTCTATCCAATCTATCCATGACATCATGATAAAACGTACTGTAACATGAGAATAAACCAAAGCCATTTAACAATCAAAGAACTCAAAGTGAAAATCATGAGCTTCCAATAGCCAAAGTAATCATGATCCTCAAACAAGAAGATACATTTCCATAAGCAATCAAGAATCCAAAATAAATCATCATCAATCAAATCACCTGCAAATCCAATTAGGTCATCTCAAAAACACAAGGAACAATCATGGCCTCATGATCACCTCCACAAAACAAGCATCTAACTCCCAATGTGTCCAATTTGTCAGCATAACATAGTCAACATCATAGGTCCTCCACCATGATTGTACTTGGTAACAACATCTCTCCTCCTCACCATGCAAACAAAATTATAAAACAATGTGACTAAACCAAGCCACCAATCTGAATATGCATCAACAATGAAAGGTCTATGGGCATAGACAACCCATATCCAAGCCATAAATGCAATCTTGTAAGTATAGACCACTTACAACATTACACAACTTGTAGACCCAACAAAGCAACATACATATTCAAACCAAAACTTAATAAACATGTCAACATGAGAAAAATCAAGATACAACAGTAAGTGTACAATGACATAAACTCCAAATCTCCAATATGTAACATGTCATAAACTCATTTTGTCACAATAGTCAAAAGAACCCATAAACAACTCAAATCAAAATATCACCACATAAAACATCTCAAACCTACTCCAAGTCTAAACCAATCTGTAGTTCTCTCCAAGAGATTTATGTCAACTTAAATTCCCAAATCTGACTCTGTATGCTCAATTTATGACCTCTCAAAGCCATAAAGGTAAATGTCACTTCCAGCTAACATTTCACTATCCAAACAACAAAATCTAAAAAGACTGATCATGAAAATATGAAGTACACCGAACCACCTTTCCAATGACTATAAGAAGTCAAAAATATGATATCATAAGCCCAAGTTATGCTTCGTCGAAGAAAATCGGCCTAATAGGCTATGTGCAACCAACTGGATCTCAAAAATCTTGCCAATATACCATAAATTTTTTTTTTTACACTTTTCTCCCATATGCCCAAAAAAATAATTTTCTAATTTTTTAAATATAACAAATCAGGTCAGCCATTGCCCAGACCCATCCACATATCAAAACACCGACATATTAAACATGGCATATAAAAATTATCACTAGCAAAAAATATTTTAAAATGTTATAATTTTTTTTTTTTATAGATAACTTTAAGAAACCACCCCCCGGGCAAAAGGGTAAAATCCTAGCGAATAAGACATTATTTTGGGGGGAAATTTTCATATTGATGGCGAAATTTTTTTTCAAAGTAGGAAAAAAAATTATTTTGTATTGACAATTTTTTCCTAGGGTACAAAAATTACATAAATTCTGGTGAATAATACCTTGTTTTGTGGGGAAAATATATATTGTAGGATGCGAATATTTTTCGTTTAAAGGAACAAATATATAATTGTATGGGAAAAAATTTTTAGTCCGAAGAAAAAATTATTTAAGTGTATTGGCGAATTTTATCCACCACTTGAAAATTATTTAATTTGTTTGGCTACTATTTTGTTATTTATGGAAAAATATATATTTTATTGGCAATTTCATGAATTCATTGTCATTCATAGATAATGCACATGATACATCACATGACATTAGTACATCACATTGAGTCCAGACTCTGCATGACGTATCGATAAGTGTGGCCTCTTTGTCACGTGAAGGATGGCACGTACCTAAAATCCATCAATGATTTTAAACCGTTCGATGATCATAGATCAATGGCTAAAGTTTTATTTCGGCCCAAACTTCTGAAGAGAACGTAGTTCAATAAAAAGTGCTCAAAATGGAATTGTATTCAATAGACACGTCTCAAATGTCCCAGTCGATAATGTTGGTCATTTATTATATGTCTAGTCACTAATTGCAATCCACTTTGTCCCCACGACTTCCAATGTGGTACTTGGTACTAGTTTATAGTTGTTTCCAATTTGGTACTAGTTTATAGTTTGTTTCCAATTTGGTACACGTACATTTATGGAAAAGATTTGCAGAGATATATGAAAGGTTTTATTATTACAATCAAGAGCTTCAACTATTTATATACGATCTTTGCTTCTTTCATCTTCAATTAGCCTTTGGTAGATAAATCGTTGAAGCTCACGATATTTAAATTCAGCCTTTGGTTTAGGTCAATAGGCTCAAGCTATTTAATTTGGTAATTTGATTTCTCAAGATGGATGCTCCTTTCCACTTGAGAAGCATTTCTGCGGAGGACCAGAGGGCCTTTTTGGGCTCCGTTAGAGACTCTACCCTCCAATCAGTCTGCAAGGAGGTTGGGATGTTCACTAATGAGGCTGTGAAGATGGTGTTGGGTAGAGACTTTCTGCATAACAAAAATACATATCGTGTTAACACAAACGTTACGTCCCGGTTCTTGGTGTCTCTTTTGGACCTCGGAGGAGACAAGGTGGATATGTTGATGTTGTTAAGGAAGGTGTTTAAAGAAGACTTCCTTGGAGATGATGTTATTGTTGTCATGTTTGCAGAAGTAGGGGTGGGGATCCCTTGGGCGAGTGAATTAACCAAGCTTCTCCTCCCTAACCAAATAGTGCTAATGGCCAGGCAACCATTTCTTTTGAACCTAAATGCGGAGCAGTTGACGCATCATAGGAAATGGGCATGGATTGGTAGGGACTTTCTCCAGAAACGGTTCCTCCTGGACGACTTTCCAAACTATAGTTGGCTTGAAGAATTCTCTCAACTTATAATGTCTGAAGAATTCTACATGGAGGGAGGGCGAGATTCTTAGGGTAAACCATGAATGTGTCCACTACCTATTCCCTAGCCTCGATCCCCTAGTAGTTTTTTTTTTGGCTATGTCCTCATAACCTCACAGGCTTAGTGGCTCACTCATTTTGGCTATAAAGTTTTTGAGGGACTCAAGTCTCAGACATGTAAAAATTGTAAATTTTTGAAACATAAATATTAATGATAATTTTACAAATTCTAGTTCGGTTGAGTTTGCCTCTTATGGATATAAAAATGCTTTCTGGGTAAATGCACAAAGTTGGGTCCCAATCTCACAGAAGTCCATGGGTTGGGAAAACAGCCTACTAGAAACGGGTAAATCGGGGACCCATTTTGCTTCGGGTGCCTGAGCCATTCAAAAACGGGTGCCTGCTTAGCAACGAGTGCCCAAAGCTAAACGGGCGCCCGTTTTTGGAATGTATTTACTTATTTTTTTAAAATCATTTTCCATCATTTTTACTATTTCAAAAAAGGGTAGACGTTTCAAAGGAGCACGGGTACCCTTTTTTTTCATCCTAGCTGACCCCCAAACCATTTTTTACCTCCTTCCAAGTATTTAGTTTTATTTTTTATATTCTGTTTTATTTATTTTTATTATTTTTCATTAAAAAATGTTAATTTATTGTTATTATTTTTCATAAAAAAAATGTTAATTTATTGTTATTTTTTAATTTTGGTGTTTTAAAGTTTGAAAAATGTTTTTTATTTTATTTTATTTCATGTTTAAAATAGTTTTTAGGTTTTAAATATTGCAAAAAACATGAATAGTAAAACTCGTAGGAAAAAAAGAAAAAACATGAATAGTAAAAACCATAGGAAAAAAACAAAAAATAAAAATGTAAACCCTAGATAGAAAAAAAATGAATAATAAACCCTAGAAAATAAATGAACAACAAACCCTAAAAAATTAACAAACAATAAACCATAGATGAAAATCAACAATAAACCCCCCTTCTCTCTCACACACACATGTACACGTTACCATCTCTGTCATTACGCTCTCTTTCTCTCTCTCTCAATCTCTCATTATCCCCTCTCTCTCACATGCACACACATTACCCCCTCTCTCTCTCTCTCACACACACACACATTACCCCCCTCTCTTTCTTTCCCACATTACCCTCTCTCTATCATTACCCACTCTCTATCATTACCTAATCTCTATCTCTCAAATTATCTATTCTCTCTCTAACTTGTTGTATCTCAGATTACCTACTCTCCCCCTCTCTCTCTCTGTTTTAGTCATGCGTAAAAGTCTGATTGTTTAAATTTATATTTCTAAATATTGTATTTAATTATAGGATTCTTTTGTAAAACTTAGATGTTTAATTTATGTTTAAATTGAACTTTAAAATGATAATGAATATGAATGTGTTTTTTTGTGTGTGTGAAAAATAGGGTTCTTAAATTTGATAATACTCTAACTATCACTATTAATCCTCACTACTTCCTAACTTAGCCCAATCTCTAAAGATATACTATATATTTACAAACATGATAACATGTCCTTTTTCTTTTTCTTTTTTTTTCTCTTTGCTTTATCCTTTTATCTTCCTTTAATAACCCATGCCTCCTTTTTATAGTAAATACCCACCTAATAAGAGAGATAAAATGAGAATACAAAACTCCCCATAAAGAAGTAGGTCACGTGCTAATGATGAAAGATTGAAGAAAAAACATGATCCATTACTTGCAAACAACATTTTTTTTCCTATAGGAATAAACAAATACTGTCATTATAATAAGTTGGGTAAATACAAAATTCAAATCTAAATAGACTTGTGTCTTTAAAAAATTTGCAAATATTCACATTTTGGAACAAAATGATGATAAAGAATCTTGTGAGGATCAAAGTAGAATGAGCGCCAAAGATAATATGATGGGTTGCCAATGATGGCATAGCTATCATGAAGGAGGATATCAATATCCTCAAAATAGTATTTTAACATATGTAATTTTAAACTCCTCAAACAAGGATAATATAATCAAAAGATATGAATCCCAAGTGGTCATGTTTAGAAGGTGATTAATGCCATGCTAGACTAAATCATTTGGTTTTATGGAATTGGTGATAATAATCTAAAATAATAAAAAACATTTAAGATGAATATTAGGTCTTGATAGGATGAGTACTTGAAGAATGAGACAAGCCTCTAAATTGTTAAAACATGCAAGACCTATGATATAATAAATTTCCTCTTAAGTATCACCATCGAAGGGTATGTGATCTTCATCTACAAAGGGAATGAAACAATCTACAATAGGATCCTCTAGTAATGGAGAGATATGAGGGTCTCCATGGATCTCCTAAAGTCTATTCCAAAGTATGTTGGGGAAATCATTATCCATTACAATACACATAGAATCATGATCTTGATACTAGATCAAATCACTCCTACATGGTCAATGATGTTACACCAGGATTATATAATTTCTAGTGTTTCTAGTTTAGGTATGAGTCCATACATAAAAGGAAAATGATTACACCACCTAAAACTTATCAAGATATCATTTTACAAAAGAATCATAGTTATCCCTTTCTAATTTTACCACAAAAGGATGAATAGAGAAACTTATGATACCTCCTCAAATAAAAAATTAAAAGATCAATAAAATGAATACATATAAAACATATCAAACAAATTCATCTCATGTAAGATGGTCATTTTCAAGTGCCAAGATGTCCAAGTAAATGACTAGAATGTGAAATCATGAAAAATAAAATATAAAATACGAGGGAATATTCTAGAAAATAATTGTGTGATCTATGAAGATTTATGAACCACCTTTTCAATGCCACATGAAGCATGAAAAAATATGCTCTCTATCAAAAGTTACGAGGCATTAAATTTACATAGATTGATTTCAGTTAAGAGGACAATAAATCACACTAGTGGCAGATTTAATAAAAATAAGAATCAAATATAGATCAATATTGGAATCACATTTTGTGGGTTGCGACTTTGAACAAGAAAATACCAATATAAGATTGAATATAAAAAAAATAGTTTTTTTTTTGTTTTAACTCCTCCAAGAGTAGAGAACCGACTATTTATTCAAGCTTCAACTTAGTGTAGTACTACTAGTTGTGATCACTAAATCATCCAATGATTCTAGCAAAGAACACAACAAAGTAGTACATGTATTGACAAGTTCATAGATATAACTTATGACTTTAATGAATCTCGTTAAAACAAAAAGAGAGTAGTTGAATCAAATCCTATCAAGTTGAAAATATAAAGTGGTAGCCTAATTGATGATAATGGTTAAATATTGCAAGGGTACTAAATTGTAATTCCATGAAAGTTACCTTCATTATCTAAATTAGTGGAGTCATTTATTCATTATCTATTATCTCTCTCTCTCATGATTATTTTTATGATTTTGATGGAACTTATACTAATGCATCTTTAGATGTTAAAAAGTATTGTTTGAGTTGCATGGACATTATGGTGTTTTATTTTGTAGAATATTTCTTATACTTTGATTTACGTGGATAATATTTCTTAAATGATGCTTATTATTAAAATAGACCCACCTATAAATAATATTATAGATCTATGTGAGTTTCATTTTTTTATATTTAAGTTGGTAAATTGTATTTAATTATAAATTTTTTTGGAAGGTGAAATGCAAATTAAATAGTAATTGTAAATTTTCATGTTTGTATATATATGCATATTATTTTCACAGAATGGATGAGTTTGAGACAGATGGGCTATTAGGTCTAGCACCACCTCCACCACCACCACCTCCACCTCCACCTCCACCTCCACCTCCACCTCCACCTCCACCTCCACCCGGTTAGTTGAGGCAAACAATTAGGATGAATATTGATTCTTTGATTAGATATATCCACACTATTAGACGCGAGCCTCATCCACCTCCGTAGTTGTTATGCCTTGCAGATAGTATGCAAGGGATTGTACAATCTGTACAGGCTTTAGATAGCGAATTAGATAGCTATCGTAGTTGGCGGGAGGGATTGTGTGCATTTTACGCTAATGGCCTAACATACAAACAATTCAATGAATTAAAAATAATAAAAATGGATTTGAAACAATATTTTGTGAACCCTAAGATGGGTGAAGAGATAGATCCAAAGAAGCCACAGATCTCAATTTGATGGTGTAGGCACCCAAGCATAGCTAGACACTTTTGGGAGCAGTGGTGGATGGTCCACCACACTCCAATCCTGAGGTCCCAATGTATTTTTTGAAGAAATTATGGGCTGAATTTGAATTGGGTAAAAAGCCCAATTACTTTGATATTAGATCATTTCAGGGGGTCGGGAGAGGCATGCCCGAGGATAGGCCGGGAGCAAAACTGAGCGACAGGGTTAGAAACCATGTGAACGATGATCCATTGGTTCCTCTTCCATCACCAATTTTTCTAGCACCTGCCCATCATCAAGTAGTGGATTCTGCTCTTGGTTCATTGAGTGCCTTGTCGGGCAATTTGGTACAACACTTGTGCGAGGTGAGGGCTGCCCCTAGCTTAGCACATGTTTGCACGAGCTGCGGGGATGTATGTATGGGTCCACAGAGTGAGGCTGCCTCTAGAGGAGATGGTGATTTTGATGATGTTGATGCTGCCCAGGTGGTTATGATGATGACGAGGAGGTTGTACATGCTGATGCCACCTCTTCATATGTTGATCTCCAATGGGCAAACGATGATCAACCTACAGAGGTACAAATTTATTTATATAATTTACAATGCAATATTAAATTTCTTATATATACACATATGAACCATAACATGAGTCAATTTTTCTGAACAGAGGATGGATCATACCATGTCATTGAGGAAATGACATCATGTTACCTCGATACCTAGAGATGTTGGTGCCCCATTTACAGTATGTGCTTTCATCTAGATGCATTGTATTGATATGTACATTTAAAATAAATAATTTTTTTTTTAATGTAATGATGTGTATGATATGTTTTTTCAATTCTGTAGGGTGCTTCGTGTAGCACCAAGGTAGGTAGTTCTTCACGTGACCCGTGGACTGCTGAGGCTCAGCCTCATATACCACTAGTATGTTTTTCATCCATTAATTTAAAGTGTTTATATGCTTACTAATTTATGTACAACTTTGATTCATGTTTGTTATTTTTTGCAATTGTAGGCTTTTGGATTGTTTGATGGTGCATCACATGTATGCCTTCACCCATCAGTTACTTTGCCTGCATCACATGTATGCTTTTCTGCAATAAAATTGTAGTCTATATATATACTTTATAATTTATGTATATATACAAGTTTGATTCATGCTTTATATATGTTGTTCAGGTCGATACCACTACCAGTATTGGTATGGCTATGGGATTGAACGAGATGCAACCATTGACATTGTCATTTGCAGTGGTGATTAGAAAAATAATTTCTAATTTGTTTATACTGTGTACCTAGCTTTTATAGGGATTATCAAAATTGATGTACAATGTTTTTTATTGCAAGACTTGATTACAACCACTTTTCTTGTTCATGATAGTGGACCTCCATGTACCAGTGAGGGCATTGTAGAGCACGGTCGTATGGTAATTTATTTTAAATTTTCAGTATTTAATTACTTTATAAGTGAATTATACAAGTAAATTCTTCTCATGTTAAATCTTTTTCTCATGTTAAATATTTTAATAATGTACAGGAGGGTGGAGACACTGATGCCGCACACACACAGGATGGTGCATCTCAGGACCACATGCAATAGGATGATTCATCTCAGCCACCTTCATGTGGAGTGAAGAGGACTGTAGATGAGATGCACACGAGTTCTTAGATTATATATTTGAGATCATGGCATGTTATTATATTATGGAATTTTTATGATGACACTTGTTATGTTATCCTGGGACTTGTTATTATGTGATTATATATAGGACTTGTTGTTATATGATTATATATAGGACTTTTTATTATGTCATTTCATTGCTATTATGATATCATGTA
The DNA here is from genome assembly GCF_030272615.1 of Cryptomeria japonica. Taxonomy (NCBI): domain Eukaryota; kingdom Viridiplantae; phylum Streptophyta; class Pinopsida; order Cupressales; family Cupressaceae; genus Cryptomeria; species Cryptomeria japonica. Next base: position 98,721,894 of record NC_081408.1, on the reverse strand, counting down.
GTGTTATGTGATTTGGCACACTCTAGTGATTATATATGTGATGTTGTTTTGTTATTATGTTATTTGGACTTGTTTTAATGTCATTTCCTTATTATTATTTTTTCAAGACTTGTTATTATGTCATCAAGAATTGTTATGTGATTATATATAGGAATTTTTATTTATGACTTGTAATGTGATCTATTTATGACTTTATATTTTAACATTGTGATTGATCTTCTTATAGTGCAACAATTTATAATTCAATAAAATAATCATCCCAATTTACAACAACATCCTAATCTTAAAATATAATAATAAAATCAAGAACTTACAATTAATCTATGAAGAGATTATGATAAAATAAATATATCATAAAAAATTCAATTCAATTGTAACACAATTACAATGTGCACAAAATAAAATTAAGAAGAAGATAACTAATACAATGTTGTTTATGAAACCAAAATGTATCAAATGTAGACAAATACAATGTTAAAGGGACAAAGAAAAACAATTATCATGATTAAATATAAATTAATCTCATAGAGGAATCCAATAGATTGATGGAATTAAGGCTAACCAAATTATTAGGAAGGTTTGAAGAACATTATTCAATATTTGCTAAGATTTGTAAATTTCCTAGCCCTTGATATTTGAGTGATACAAAATTATATGTCATAGACATTTGATTGGAAGTATACATAGATTCTTTCTTGTCAATTTCTTTTTGAAATGCATAATTCTTTTGACATTTTGAAGGGTTGGAATAAGTAAAGGAAGCCCTACTACTCCAACCATTATATTCAAATTGTTAGAGCTCAATATTTCTTACATGTACACCCAAATCCTACCACATAGATATTGGGAAGCTAATGCTATAGTCATTATTTGACTAATTATGTCTCCAAAAATATTTAGTTAAATTAGTTTGTTTTTTCTAAGCCCATATTGATGCATTCTTGTTGGAAGAAAATGATAGCTAACTCGTCAAAATAATAGATAGAAATATAAGAGCTAAGGATTAGAAGCATTCAAGAGTATAGTCCTTAGAGTTCATGAAAGTAATTTAGGTTAGAATTTATCTTCATATGCAATATCTATACATTTATTATTGAAAGATGGTAGGTGAACATTATGACCTCCTTTTCCATAATATAATTCATTTATATAGCTATAACAAAGCCATTGGTAAATGAGTGTGTAACAACCTCGAATGCAAAATGTGCAATAGAATAAGAGCTACAAACATAGTATCCACTTTCCTCTTAAGTTGACCACACTACTTTACTAGTGTATTGAAGGTTTATATTATAAGTGCAGATAGTAGTGGTATGAAAAGCATGGATAGAATGGGAGGATGGCTAAAGAAAGTGAGAGATAGGAGGCAATAGAATGGTAGTAAAATAAAAAATCATACTATAAATATAGAGTTGTCATACAACGATAATGAGGAATGGTACAAGGAATAGTGATAGTTCTTATATGACTACGAATAAACCTTATCTTGGAACTGATAATTCTATTTTAGACATAATTCTATCTTTTAACTTACAATTAATCTATGAAGAGATTACGATAGAAAAAATATATCATTCAATTGTAACACAGTTACAATGTGCACAAAATAACATTAAGAAGAAGATAACTAATACAATGTTGTTTATGAAACCAAAATTGTATCAAATGTAGACAAATACAATGTTAAAGGGACAAAGAAAAACAATTATCATGATTAAATATAAATTAATCTCATAGAGGAATCCAATAGATTGATGGAATTAAGGCTAACCAAATTATTAGGAAGGTTTGAAGAACATTATTCAATATTTGCTAAGATTTGTAAATTTCCTAGCCCTTGATATTTGAGTGATACAAAATTATATGTCATAGACATTTGATTGGAAGTAGACATAGATTCTTTCTTGTCAATTTCTTTTTGAAATGCATAATTCTTTTGACATTTTGAAGGGTTGGAATAAGTAAAGGAAGCCCTACTATTCCAACCATTATATTCAAATTGTTAGAGTTCAATATTTCTTACATGTACACCCAAATCCTACCACATAGATATTGGGAAGCTAATGCTATAGTCATTATTTGACTAATTATGTCTCCAAAAATATTTAGTTAAATTAGTTTGTTTTTTCTAAGCCCATATTGATGCATTCTTGTTGGAAGAAAATGATAGCTAACTCGTCAAAATAATAGATAGAAATATAAGAGCTAAGGATTAGAAGCATTCAAGAGTATAGTCCTTAGAGTTCATGAAAGTAATTTAGGTTAGAATTTATCTTCATATGCAATATCTATACATTTATTATTGAAAGATGGTAGGTGAACATTATGACCTCCTTTTCCATAATATAATTCATTTATATAGCTATAACAAAGCCATTGGTAAATGAGTGTGTAACAACCTCGAATGCAAAATGTGCAATAGAATAAGAGCTACAAACATAGTATCCACTTTCCTCTTAAGTTGACCACACTACTTTACTAGTGTATTGAAGATTTATATTATAAGTGCAGATAGTAGTGGTATGAAAAGCATGGATAGAATGGGAGGATGGCTAAAGAAAGTGAGAGATAGGAGGCAATAGAATGGTAGTAAAATAAAAAATCATACTATAAATATAGAGTTGTCATACAACGATAATGAGGAATGGTACAAGGAATAGTGATAGTTCTTATATGACTACGAATAAACCTTATCTTGGAACTGATAATTCTATTTTAGACATAATTCTATCTTTTAACTTACAATTAATCTATGAAGAGATTACGATAGAATAAATATATCATAAAAAAATAGAATTCAATTGTAACACAGTTACAATGTGCACAAAATAACATTAAGAAGAAGATAACTAATGCAATGTTGTTTATGAAACCAAAATTGTATCAAATGTAGACAAATACAATGTTAAAGGGACAAAGAAAAACAATTATCATGATTAAATATAAAAGAGTTCACACAAGTAACGCAAACTTACATGCATGTAAATTTGATTCAACCTAATGTACCATTTGCATCCTCTCTCTTCTGAAATGCATCTATGATTGCCTCATGCTCTTCTACTAAAAGTGTCCACAATACCTTATTAGCAGGTCTAACTTTGTATCTTTCTAATTTGATGTTTGTTGCCACCACCAAATGAGAATAGTGTATAATCTTCTTTTTCGATTGGTAGTCTTCATAAGCTAGTAAGCCATTCCTTCTTGTTAAGTATTTGTGTAGCCATGTGCAAATACCATAGCAGACCCAAGTGGATACTAAAAACCATCATCATCTACTTGATCACATATCAACTTTTTCTTAGGTTCTACACATCTAGCTAGCCAATACTCAACCTGCTCATCATTATCCTCAGGTGCAACAACAACATACAGATGTCCTAGATAACAAATTTAAGTACCTGCAGAAATAAAACTTGTTAGAATGTATAATTCAAATACAATTATAAATTATATGACAATACATAAAAATATATAATTTAAAGTTATAAAAAAAAAATTGAATATGAGGTTTGAAACATGATCATAATCTTCTGATGTAAATGCATGATCTAGGTCTTCATTTCTTCTAACATCTTCATATTGTGTCTCACTAGGTGTTAAGGATTTGTGTTGCCATTCTTTGACCCATTCCGTATTCTTGCATTCTTCCCATTCACCCACAACACAAAATTGACAAAAACATGCAAGCTCTCTAGTCCATATAGTCCAAGTGTTAGAATTAGAACTCTTAAAGGAATGCCATCTAGCTAACCCATTGATTGTATCACAATCATATCTTGGAAGGATATTCTCCTCTTTAACTAGCTAGAAGAAACGTCTAATTCTTGAGTTCTGACTTGATCCTATGGATAAATTTGCACTACACCAATCCACAATTGCATTTACATTTTTAAAATTAGCTGTTTCCTTGAATTGAGTTTCTCTCTGCAAAGGGCTCTCTTAACACATGCATTGGCATCGTCATGTTCTCCTTTCCTGTGTCCAGCCTCAAAAAAACTCCACATGTGTTTGATATTAGTTTTCTTATGAATCCTACTCAACCAATAAAACATTCTAGCATTCTTGAATTGCCCTGCGCAATTATCAGACCATATTAGATGTTGTGTCATCTGAATTTCTCTCTCCCTCAAATTCTGAAAAAAGGTCTTGAAGCAATACTAGACAAACTTAGATGAGTGTAATTTATTATCACTCATATAGAAATGGTACTCTCTGAAAATTTTGCGATCCTCTTCTGTACTATCTGGTGCATTGCTATAGACAATGTGGACAAAAATTGATACTTGCACTGAATTGTAGTATTGTAATTGGACCTCATCTTGTGGTACAAGCGTGTAGTTCTCTGCAAAGTCAACAACTGAAAGTATACTACCAATAGGAAATGTATCCTTACATATTCGAAACTGACCATCGAGCCATGTAACATTTTGAGTGTGTTTAACATATTTAGGTATGATATTACTCTTAAATTCATTCATAAATGCATGAACGCTAACTTTTTCTCTGATTAGATCGCATCATTTTACAACCTTTCCATCCTTCAGTGGATACTCAACAGTTTTAAATCTTTAAACATCAACTAATTGTTGTCCAAAGATTGCCACATATATCACATACACCAGAAACACATGCATTGAAAAGAAAATTTTGCTCATTTAGTGGGTTGCAAAACAAACTTGATATAAACTCCTTTATAGTTTCAGGTGCTATATTTATACCACATTCTTGGAACATTCCATTACTATGCATGGTAACATGTATATATTGAAATACATCATAACGGTAGCAAAATCGAACATGAGTTTTGCAACATGTGACTCTTTTCTTGTTAATTCAAACAAATGTTAATAGTCAACACCTTATCATCCAAATTTTTTTTGTACAATTTAGTTTGAGTCATGTCCAATAGGTGTTTTGGATGTGGATCATGAATTTTTGACCCAACTCTTAATTTAAGAACATCTCTAACATTAGGTGATACTTTCGTATTATCATGCTAAAAGTTTTCGATCAAATTTTTGACTTCACTAGTAAGTTTCATATCCGACCTTGGTAGTCTACCACTAAAAGTCCACAATTTGTTTGCCGAATCACTTTCAAAATTAACTCTTCTTTTTATAGCTCTTGACAAAGTTTTGCGATGAATATTAAGATATCCACTTATGTTACTCATCATTCTTTTATTAGAAGTTGTTTGGCTTACTAAAGTTGTTGTTATTGCCCGTCGTGCCACATTTTTATGTTTAGAACAACTTTTCTTTCCAATTGTATCAAAGGCACTAGCAACAGTCGATACAGCTTGTTTTAAAGACTCATCCTTCTTCTTGGGTTTGAAATAAAAGCCTAACTTCTTCATCAGTTTTCACATTTTAGTCATTTTAAAAAGTAGTACCATTAATTGACATTGAAACCCAAATTTCTTATTACAAAAAAAATGTCTAAACAATCTATTTGCATGTGTCCTAATCTGTCTCCATGAAACCAAGCCGGGAATGTTGTCTAGTACATCACTTTTAATTTCAAAATTTTCATTCGTTTGATTATCATTCAAGCATGTTTCATTTTCAATTGGTGTTTCCATGTCTACATACACATTATTGGTTTTAGTTGTAGGTGGATTTTCAATTTCATTTGGAGTTTCAAATTTGGTTTCAATTTCAGTTTCAAGTTGAGATCTACTTTCATTTGGGGTTTCAATTTGGATTTCAATTTCAGTTTCAACTTGAGTTCTAATTTAATTTGGGGTTTGATTTTCAATTAGCATTTCATTTAATAAGTAACCCGCTTCTACTAAATCACCAATTTCTTCATGAGAAAAAACATAGGGCTGTGAAGACATACATGTATCCAATAATGGATTAGAAGATGCACCTAAATTAAATGGTTCTATTGTGTTTCCTTCGTCAGCATTTATGGTCTCATTGATGTTTGCCTCTTTTGAAATGATTGTGGAACTTGAAGCTCCTTGTCTCATTCTTTATCTTCTGTATTGTTGATGCATTGCTTCCTTCTCCCTATTTGTTGCAATCTCCTCAGTTATCAGAACCTTCCTTTGCCTCTTCCTACGTTGATTTGATCCCATGGCTACACCAAATTTTGAATTTGAATCGATCTCCTTACCAAATCGACAATAAGACAAACAAAGAGAATGATTAATCAAAACATTCTCTTTGCAGATTGTACCTGTCAGGCAATGATTGAAAAATCATTCAATCATTGGGATTTGTGCTTGTGGGCCAGATTCTGGCCCAATAGATCTTTTCAAAAATGGGTACCTGTTATTTAATGAAACGGGTGTCCATTTTATAATTGGGTGCCCATTTTTAAAAATGGGCGCCCGTTTCACTTTCAATGATACAAAGCGAAACGAGCGCCCATTTTTTGAATTTAAAGAATGGGTGCCCTTTTGTTAAAATTAGGGGCAGGAAACAACCCTTAGCATTTTTTTTTGCTTCGGGATAGGCTTGGTCCCACCAAGCCTATGCTTGGACCTCCAAAAAAATGACTAAGGTAAAACGACATCAAATTTCTACTTTGGCCTAATTTTTTGAGGGCCTTTTTGATTGAATTTTTTGATGAAACGAAAACCCATTAGAGTTTTCAGCGTCTTGATTTCAGAAATGTAAATTTCATAGTCATAAGATTATTTTAACTATTTTGGTATTATTTATTAATCAAAAGTGGAACCTAAACCTAAAATACCAAGGTTCACTATAACTTTAATAACTTTTTTGTTTTTAGGATTTTAGAGAAATAAATTATATGACATCAATCTACATACAATTCTTTTGAATATTAAATTTTTTTTCTGAAAAATATGAAATTTTCATCAAATTATGGTGGTTGTACACTCGATGTTTTGAAAATATACTTAATTGTCAGTTAAAATTAATAAAAAAAATATATATTCGATAAAAAATATAAGCAAAAATATTCTCATCAATATTTGGTGCCTTAGGTATCATTTCCCAGAAGGATTTGCAAAAATTCATTTATTTGCATCAAAAAAGGGTGCTCATACACAAATGGTATGGTCTTGAAACAAGCATTTTGAAAAACTGGTTTTTAAACATGCGTACTAAAAAGGGATTTCTAGCATGTGGGTATTAAAATAAATTACATATTTGAAGAGTAGACTCTGAGCACTACATTTTTTATTACTGAAGTGTTTCGAGATTCAATCTCTAAGTGCGTCAAATTTTGACATCAATGGACACAAAATTTGAAAAATAGAGAAAACACTTCCACTTTTTGCCCAAAATTGGGACTCAACTTCTTGCAGTCACCCTTCTGTTTCATTTTATTAATGATAATTTTGCAAATTCTTTTTGTCTATGAGCTACGTTATTTCAATATTTTGTTAAACAATGGAAATAAATTTAATACTATGATCTTTTTTATGTCATGTTTCTTCCTCTATATTTAATATATATAAAAAAAAATCCAGTTCATTCCATTAATTATTTGTACATTGATCATCGTTGATTATAATTTTATAAATATATAAAAAAAAGATGTTTATCTCATGAAAAACAAGTGAATTAAAAGTCCAACTTACTTGTTGAATTTTTGAACTAGTGCATGCGTGGGTTGGTACATGCTATGATTTCTAGTTACGATTTTGTCATTATGAAGAAATTTGAGACATTTATGAATGGTAGATGGGATCGCAATCATGGAAGAGAACCAACGATGTCCCAAATTCACACAAAATTGATTTGATGTGGGAATGATAGAAAAAATGACATCTAAGCACTTAGTACCAACCTTAACAAGAAGAGTAATAGAACCTATAGTGGGACAAGAGAAACCATCAAAGATCTTAACCACTAAATCAAATTTATCCATGTTACTTCATGCAATTGTAAAGTATAAAGATATTCTAAAGTTATTACATTCACCATACATGTTGGATCAATGAGAGCCCCTCGTGAGAGTATGTCTTTGATCTTTGTAGTTATATATAGTGGGCCATCAGGTGTTTTCATAGTCTCACTAGGATCAAAGGTAATGCATATTGCATAGGTCCTTAGGAGGTGATGGTTTATCAATAAGATTCACCACATTATTAGACTCAAGGCCAAGATCATTTGAACAAAATTCAAGATTCTCAGACTCAATTAGAGAATAGGATTAGACTCAATTAGATCAACGACTTAGGGTGGATTTCAGCCCGAATGTGGGAAGTAAACACATTTGTGAGAACTTCACCCAGAATTGAATGTTTAACATTTAATTAACTACAATTAAGTCTATAAAGCTCTATTTCGAGCAGAAGTTGAAAAGGATTAAAAAGACTTCAAAAAAAGTCCAGAAAAGTGACTCAAGTCTGGTGACATGTCCGAAAAATTGCAAAAGTCATGGGACCCATGAAAACTGACAATAGATACCATCATTTGTTGGATGAGCATAGATCAACAACTTAGGATGGATTTCGGCCCAAATGTGGGAAGTAAACACATTTGTGAGAACTTCACCCGGAATTGAATGTTTTACATTTAATTAACTATAATTAAGTCTATAAAGCTCTATTTTGGATGGAAGTTGAAAATGATTAAAAAACTTAAAAAATAGCTCAGAAAAGTGACTCGAGTGTGGTGACGTGCCCGAAAAAATGGCAAAAGTCATGGGACCCACAACAACTGACAATAGATACCATCATCCATTGGATGAGCATAGATCAACGACTTAGGGTGGATTTCAGCCCGAATGTGGGAAGTAAACACATTTGTGAGAACTTCACCCAAAATTGAACGTTTTACATTTAATTAAATATAATTAAGTCTATAAAGCTCTATTTCAAGTGGAAGTTGAAAAGGATTAAAAAGACTGAAAAAATAGACTAGAAAAGTGACTCGAGTGTGGAGAAGTGCTCGAAAAATGGCAAAAGTCATGGGACCTACGAAAATTGACAACATGTACCATCATCCATTGGATGAGCATAGATCAATGACTTAGGATGGATTTTAGACCAAATGTGGGAAGTAAACACATTTGTGAGAACTTTGCCAAAAATTGAAAATTAAATATAATTAAGTCTATAAAGCTCTATTTCGGGCAAAAGTTGCAAAGGATTAAAAAGACTTAAAAACAGTCCAAAAAAGTGACTCGAGTGTGGTGACGTGCCCGAAAAATGGTAAAAGTCATGGGACCCATGACAACTGACAACAGATACCATCGTCCATTGGATGAGCACAGATCAACGACTTTGGGTGGATTTCGGCCTGAATGTGGGAAGTAAACATATTTGTGAGAATTTTGCCTAGAATTGAATGTTTAATATTTAATTAAATATAATTAAGTCTATAAGATCTATTTTGGACAGAAGTTGAAGGATTAAAAAGACTTAAAAATAGTCCAGAAAAGTGACTCGAGTGTGATGACGTGCCGGAAAAATGGCAAAAGTCATCGGACCCATGACAACTGACAACAGATACCATCATCCATTGGATGAGCACAGATAAATGACTTAGAATGGATTTTGGCTAGAATGTGGGAAGTAAACACATTTTTGAGAACTTGACCTGGAATTGAACGTTTTACATTTAATTATCTATAATTAAGCTCTATTTCTGGCGGAAGTTGAAAAGGATTAAAAAGTTAAAAAATAGTCTGGAAAGGTGACTCGTCACTCGAGTCTAGTGATGTGTTCACTGTCCTCAAAATTTAGACTGAAGAAATGAATGTTTTGTCCTTTGGCGGTGAATAGATATTAATAATAATTAATAAAATTACAACAGGATTCTAGATATTTTGCCCTTTAGGTATTACTTTTGTACTTTTGAGTGTTTTCAAAATAAGTGACTCATAAATTATAATCATATTTCATTTCATGAACAAACCAGTAAATCAAGGGAGATTCATAAACGAATACTAGATTAAGGAATGGAAGTTGCAACAGAGTCTGTCTATGCCAATCTAGTGAAATCAAAATTTTGGTTAAAATCTAGAACACCTACCTCCCACATCTTTTACTTTTTTTAATCTCATGGTTTGATTTGAGGATTAGCATTTTCAGGCTTGTATCTAGCATTATTTTGAATTATTAATCATAACAACGATGGGCAAAATGGGAAGCAGTAGTTCAACAGGAAGCCAAGTGAAAAAAAAATAGACCTAATTGAACTGGTTAAAATACCAGGTTTCATTGATGAATACCATGATATTTATGACCCTTCTATCCATAGTGAAAAATATATCATAGATATTAGATATGCATTGTCTAATAAGGAAACAGATCCAAGTAAGGCAAAATTTACTGTTTTCAACACAATGTTAAAACAAAGAACAAATAAAATCGCATTGTGGGATGCTGGATTGGGAAGCATGGTGCTACCTGAAGTATTCCCCTGCCTTGATTTTGTCATGTCCTACACTAAAAATTATGATGAAGATAAAAAAGAAATTATCAATAAAAATACAAAAGAGGAAATTCTATCCATAAACGTGGGAGAATTTGCTCGTTTGTTGAACCTAGGGTTTGAAGCACAAAACTCAAACGTCCACATTGACCTAGTAAAGCTGATAGAGAATTATGAGAGTCTCGATCCAAGCCGTAGAGATTCATTTATCAGAGCTCTAATAATGCATGGTACTCTGTTGGATCTGAATCACAAGCCTCCTTATGATTCTAACATTTTTTGTACTATGGGTTCGGGATACTATTTCCTTGCTGACATTTTGCCTAGGATTGGAAAATGATAGGGAAGTGGGTTCTAGCCTTCTTGAAATGATTTTTAATATCCACTGTGTAACTCAGCCAGTAAGATATAATTTTTTTGAGCATGTTGTTCAATCCATGCAAAAAAAATTACTAATAATAAAAAGGTTCATGTAAGACATTTAAGTTCTCATCCTACTTGTGCTATCTCCTTCTATCCAAGTATCGTGCAATATTCAAGACCAACAATCTTCACATTGTGAACTATAAGATTGATGAGAAGACTCGGAATAGAACACTGTCCAATATGTGAATGGACATAAAAGATAAGGATGCATGATAATAGAAAGAACTATAACCATTTTGTAGACTTCTTTTTGGCACCAATGTATAATGAAATTACAAGCACTCCAATGCCTAGATTGCCTATGTCTTGTAGTTATTGCATTCAACTCGGAAGTCAAATACAATTGGCTGACTAGTTCTTCATGGAAGTATACATTGTGTTAAGGTTTTACGGATCAACAGTAAAACCCTAGAAACTTCCAATACATGTGATATAGAGGGTATTTCCATTGTAATATGTACATGTTGGTTAACAAATTTGTCCTTTCTTTGTTTATATATGTAGATTACAATATTAACTCATGTACACCCTTTTATGAAAGGAAAACAAATGAACCAACAGTTGGATGAACCGAATTAGGGTTCATCCTCTACATTAGAGGGAAGCTCCTCGTGAGATTTACAATGAATTTTTATGCATTTAATTTAGAAATGAATACACTTTTCACCAAAAAGCACAAAAGGATTTCGCATTCATTTATCAACACAAAAGAATGCTACAAAGATCTATTTTCAATTGTAGAGCTCACAGACTTCAACTTCAGCATATGTTCATTCAATAAACCCAAAACAAAGTAAACTCAAAGTAGTGTAAATACTGATCGATTCTCACTCATGCCTCATAGGACAAGGGGGATCAATGCCATTTAAACAACAATGAAATTTCTTGCTAACAATGAAAATCAATGAATTCACAAACATAGAAAGAACTAGTAATGAAATGACATATATCACACATTAGCATATATCTCAAGAGAGATCACTAATCCATCAAACACACAAATTTTAAAGATTGCACCAAAATAGCATTTCATTCAAGTACCAAAAATATCAGTTCTGATAATTTCAAGGAAAATCAAATTTGTTCCTCCAAATCAAATTTTTTTAGACCATTTAAAAGACATTTCCAACCACATAAATACCCTCTAGGCTATGATAGTTTATTACATATAAAACCAGAGTTAAATAATTAACTCTATCTCAAAGTTTAAATAAGTCTAGATTCATAAAACTAAAAAGTGATAACTAAGCTAAAAATGCGGCATCAGTCGCATGCAAGGAAAGCACGATCAAGCCCTAGTAGCTAATGTGTCTTCAGCCTGTCTATCTTATGATCCAAGAGTACTTTGAATGTTCTGCCATTCCATGTGACCTATTGAGAAGCTTAAGATGAGTTGATAATGCGGGAGACCTATGTGTAAAATCCACTGCTTCCATACTTCTTTCTTTTTACCTACCTGTAGGACTTTATTCTTATGCATCTCCAAATGATCAAAACAGATAGCCAACATAGATTTGAATCTTTTGACCTTGGAGAAGTCCTCAATTATTAAGGACTGTGCTTCCTAAACTTGTTGTATGTGATATTTGAAGGCCTAAATCATTTGTGATGAATCCTCAACCATTTTCTTATCCTCTCTAAAGAGCTGAAGATCTATGCATTTCATGTCTTTTTGCATAGTGTCAGTCAACTCTTTCAATTCTTTTAAAAGCTTGAGGAATTATTCATGTCCTTGCTGAATGATTGAGTTCCTTCACTCAATGTTTTCTTTGCAAACAAAGAGTATGTTGTCATCTCAGCAAGGAAGTTCATTATCCCATATCTCTGTGTGTCTCTCATTTGCCTCAACACAACTAACCATTTATTCTTTTCTTTCTCCTAGGCAACCATCTCTATCTCTAGCTCTTTCCCAACAAATTTCGCATTCTCAAACACTTTGACCAAATCAAAGATATAACTTGTCCCTTGTTGTGCAACTGATTCAAGTTATTCGCTAAAAACATTTGTGATCATTCGTCTCCTTTGAACTTGATCAAGTAGCTTTTGATTCAAAGGTGATTTTGGGTTGAATGATAAGGAAACCTAGGAGAGAGGCCGAGGATTTGGGTTCTGGATAGCATTAATATACTAGGCCATTTGAATTATAATTTGCTTCATCTCACTTTTATCCTTCTCATCCTTCTAGGTCCTTGTGAGAATCCTTTTAGTTGAAGATTCCAAAAGTTTTACATCAGCGGCCCGAGAAGTTGTCCCTAGATCAATTCTTTCAATAATAAAACCTTTCTCGGTAACATTCTCAATTTCTTTATCTGCTGGAGGTCTAGCTACCTCTACCACCTAGTGTCTCGTCTACTCATCCACATAAATCTTAGATTTTGTTTTGAGTCTTTTGGAATTTGAAGTCCTTCCCAAGCATTTGCTAACCTTATCCTCCATTGGGATCGAAATAGGGATGACGTTCCTCTTTTTGATAAGTGAGGCACTCAGCCACTTAGGAGTGGTGGATATTTCCTTTGACAATGGTGATTTCCGATCATTGGTGACAATGGCCATAGTATTCCCATAATCTTCAGGTTGCATGATTTATTTTCCACTGTCCCCTACATCTAGGAGTGGTTGATCTTGCACTTGGGCATCCATTGTTTCTTGAATCTCTTCTTCAGAATCTAAGTCCACTACGAATGAACTTGCCAGGGTTTTTTGATTACTTTTCCTTCTGTGTGATTTGGTAACACGAGTGGAAGCTGAACCCGTGGAAGACTCTCCTAGACCTATGTTTTTAGTCTTCTCCCTCCTTTGTTTCCTTTCACCTACAATATCAACAAAAACATTAGAAGAAGGGAGAGATATTTGGGAAGCTGCATGAGTTCGACTGGCTTTCTTATCCTTAAGTACAGGAACATGCTTTTTCTTGAAACAATGATCCTTCAACCATTTCTCTTCTCTTATGATTACATTAATGGTTCTAGAATGAATGCTATCATCTCCTTTTATACTCCAATCAATTTCTGGAATAGGATGTCCCTGTATATTTTCATCAAACTCAGGGTCGACTACATCTTCATCTCCTTCTTCTTGCACCCCAGAAACATTCATGGAGAGGTCCATTGTGACAATTTTATGAATTGTGAACCTTGACCACACCCTTCTCTGGACTTCAAACTGATCAACACAATTTTCCCAATAATCCTCCAATTAAGGTTCATGCCGAAAATCACTGTCCATTTCTAAATTTTCTCTAGTAAATGCTCGGCTATCAAATTTGTGTTTGGCAACATATGGTTGAAGCTTGAACTTTTAAAAGTCAAGCTCAAGGTTCAATGTATCTGAAACAGATGCACAACTATAATGGCCAAGTTCCACAGGAAATATCACTTTAGACTTCCCTCCACTCTTTTTATCAATGTGTGCTAGTTGACGACAAACTTTAATTATAACATAACTATCTAATACAAACCAAGGCAACCTGAAAGGTTCACCCTGGAAACCACCAAATCAAATGTAAGTGAATAGGGGAAATTGAATAAAATAACTACCATAAATGCCGATGAATTCCATGGCCTCTATTGTCAATCTCTTATTTATGTTCCCCTGTAACTCTTGAACCAATCTCCCTACGAAGATGTCATTCCACCTCATTAAATTCTCTACATATTTCTTCTCCTACAGGTGAGGATAATATTCATACACCTTTATCCCATCAATCCAAGGTTCATGATGCAGCCCATTCCAATCTTGGGTACATGCGAGAATATAAAACAAATAAGATGGCATAAAGAAGCCAGTCATTCCTACAAACCAATTCAGACTTTCATGCAATCTTTCTGTAATTACCTGCCCCCAATCTAGGTAGGTGCTCCCATTCAACATGACTTGGATATAGAAGTACATCCAGCATTCCCAATAGAAGGCATGGGTATTCCTTCTAATCTATTCTAAACAATGACAATGTTCTGCACCTCTAGTATAAAGTGTTCTCTGGTAAGCGGCCTCAGCAATCTAGACCCCCCTTTTTGAATTTTCAGCAGCCAATTTCTTGCAATCACACTTCTATAAGTGCTCTTCTTCTCAGAGAAGAATGAATATGATGTGCCAATATTCCATTCCTCATATGGCTCTTTATGAGGTATACCCATGGCTGCCATTACAGTTTCTCTGTCAATTTTTAACAGCACTTCACCATTGACATTCCTGATCCATCTACAGTCTACATCATACCTATTCATGCATTTTAGTACCAACTCTGGGCATGGTGCAGCAATGGGGAATGTGGCATCTTCAACCAAACCACTCTTCACTATTATTTCCATCATTGAATTTGGAACAAGGTTTTTGGCTCTCTCTCGAAAATCAGAGAGGTTCGCTAGAGCTAATGAAGAATCTCCCATTTTTGGGAGTGAACTAATCAGGAAAGAATTGTGGCTTAGTTTGGGTAGGGTGGGCCTCATTATGGCACCTCTCATTTAAACAAGTAATTTAAAGGGATGCAATGAACTTATGCACAACAAAGGAGAACGATCGACATGTAATTTCTTGAATAAGAAAACAGAGCAGAAGAGGGAATGACTGAAACTAACCTGGTTTCAATTGCAAATTATGGAAAGCTTCTATGCATAGACAAAATACCTTCAATTTCTCTTACTTGCATTATGACTGAAGAGAATTCTAGACACAATTGATAGCTTTCACAACAATGATAGACAAAATTACACTTAAAACTTAGCAAGTTGTACGAATTAAGGAAATTCGTGCAATCTATCGCCTAACTTGACATATAGTTGGCATGCATTTAATGTTTAGATCACTTCATCGCACAACTCATGATTTATCATAATTGCTTGTCATGATTTTTTAGAAACTAACCTTTTTGAAAACCTCAAAATATTCTTTTTTCTTGCCGCCACCTTGCTTAATGATGCATGCATCAATTCTGCCTAAGACTTTTTGGTCTTTTAAGAATTCAGACTTTGAACCTTGAACCAAGAACTGAGAGGTTCAAAGGTTCAAGTTAAAACACGATAAATAACATAGAACAACACTGGAAAACCAACTTCGTGATGAGATAAATAACATTTAATGAGTGAAGATGAAACCGACGCATGACCAACTTTGAACCTTCAACCTTGAACCAAAAAGAGTTCAACAGTTCAAGTTCAATGCAAATTACAACATAGCGCCCACCTTATCATAATAGAAAGCCACAAAGAGAAGTCCTTTGATGGTGCTTTGAACTTTGAACCTTGAACTTTTACAAAGGTTCAAAGACGGTTTCAAAGACATAAAGTACATAACCAAAAGGAAAAGAAAGACCAAAAGACAACCTTTGTGTTTGAAATTTTAATGAAAACTAGGGAAGGACTAACAATACGATAGTTGAAGAGCACAGATAGGCACTTTCATGGTCATAAAAAGAAGAGCATATTTCCTTCCTTTCCTTTCTCATGTGGAGGGTTCACATTTGAGAGAAAAGCATTCAATGTGGCACATGATTTTTTGATAGTTTTTAGTTGTGGTGATGAGGGTCTCTAGTAGTATGATCCAATCAATGTAGTTCAAGAAAGGCTTGAGAAAAATGGGAACTCTTCAACATTATGTCAACATGAACGTAAACCATTGCTAGAAAATATTAGAAACATGGACTCCTTGGATGAGGCAAAAAAAGAGATGGAGAAAATTGTTGCTAACAATAACATTTGAATGGAAGAAATGTCATCACAAATTATGGCATTAAACACATAGAGGACAATAGATGAGGGCATCCAAAATAGGAGGTCCTACAATTTCTACCAAAAATATGCTAATCCATCTAACAAATCTATTTCCAAAATAATTTTGCTAGAATGTAGAGACAATTATTGGACTCAAACCAAAATAAATGATTTTTGGACTATGAGGAAGAATCTCGATGAACCAAAGACCAGTGCAAAATTTGAGTCCATTGACAAGGATGAAGAGTTTAGCAAATTCTGGAATATGGAGCATCCCACAACAACATATGACAGAGTGAAGATGAAAATGAGTAATGAGGTTGAGCCCACTCCAACAACTACTACAGTCCCTAAAATATTAGGTGGAGTCAATGAGTCCATGAAAGAAAAATATAGCAAAGGGGCAAACGTTATGGAAAAAATAAGTTTTTAAGGTGGTGGTCTAGGTCCTTGAGGAGAAGGCATTTGGTATCCACTTGAGGTACAACTTCCATTAGATTCAAAACTAAAAGCTCATGTTAAACCAATCATTGGACTTGATTCTTCAGATTCATCATGGAAAGGTACTACTCATTACCCTCAGGGTCCACCTACATTTGTTTCAGGTTCAAATCAAAAACCACCACCACATTATGGTAGTCCCATTGGTGGTGAATCAAGTGCCACTGCCACTAGAGGGGAATCTGGGGATAGTATTCCTATTAGTGTTTAGTCAAGTGCCACTGCGATTGGTGGGGTTGGCATGGGTACTACTACTGATACTAGTTGTCTTGGTGTTGGACAAGTACAACAACAAAATATCTCTCACTAGATGCCACTAGAGGTAGATACTCATACTATTCAGAATACTATATCAAGTGCCACTGACACTACAAATCTATCATTTGCAGCTTCAGATCAGACCCCTCAAATGACTATAAAAACTACACATGAAAGTGACAGTTGGACAAGATTAGGAATGGTTATTGGTAATCCTCGTAATGAATTAGTTAAAACCATATGCATAGGTGGAACTGGAGCCTCTACTATTTCACCTTTCAAACATTCAATTGCTTCAACGAGACCAGATTTTCAATTTCGTGATTACTATGAAAATTTTGAACACACAACAAATGCAAATAAAGAAAAAAAGAGAGCATTGCATAGGGTTGCCCTGACTGAAGTTTTAGACAAACAACCTGCAAGGAACAAGGTATTTCAAACATATGACCCACACAAAGATATGGAGTTCATGGTTGTTATGCCCCCAACTAAAGATAAAAAATCCACCACACAGTCAGATAGATCCCTCTGAATTTAAAGTTAGCACCCTCCAAATTGATTTTTCCAAAGTAAATAATATGGACAAAATTAGTGTGTCAAAAAGGACTAATGAAGTGGTCTACACTTCACTGCTAAAGGTGGAGAGAGAAAAAAATAAATTGGAGAAACAAATAGAAAAGTTATAGGTAGACGTGGCAAACGAAAAATCAAAGAGGAATGCACTAAATAACAAGTGCAATGATTTACAGAAAAGGATAAAAAATTTAGGCTTTGTAGTAGAAATTATAGAGCAGGAAAAGATAGATGTAGAATTGAAGGACCTGGGAGAAAAACTGGCTAAACGTAGTAAAAAAATTGATGAGGAAAGAGCCAGTTTTCAAAAATTATACAAAAGTTATGAGTCTGATGCTGCCGAAATAAGAAAAATACAGGACCTATTGGATCATGAGAAGGAAAAAGAAAAACATTTGGAAGAGGAAGTAGAGGAAGAAAGAAAAAAATATGCACAAATGAAAGAAGACCTGCACAATGCAAATTATAAAATTAAAAATTCGAAGGATAGATTGGAAAATAATATGAAAAATACAACGAAGTATATACAAGAAAACGTTTGGGGGCAAATAATGCAGAGGAGTGACAAGTTGTGTGAATGGTTTGAATTCAATAAAAGTTTAAGATTAATTTATATGAAAGTCATACATGTTTATTCAAAAGAGGATATGACAAAATAGATTTTTCAAGTAGTCTATAGTACCAGTGACAACTATTCGGCATCCAAGGGAATTAACAATTGCATTGATACCATAGTTAAGACATCATCTATCCTTAAAAAATTCCAGAAACTAAGTGAAATATCATAAGTTATGGATAAATGTGGCAAAAAGATATTGAAGTTGCACGAAAAGATAACTACTTTGATTAAACTTGGTTTGCCTAAGACCGTTGACCCATCAAATAAATTTATTGGAAAAAGAAGATTACAAAAAAAACATGGAGATAAAAGTGAAGTTTGATTTATACTTGCTTCCTAAGAACACAACTCCCCAAATCTTTCTGGAATTCATCCAACCATTTACAATTCTAAATATGGTATTGGGTGAAACAGTGATGTCAAGTCACTCTTCTAAATATGGATTGTTGACAAAGTTGCAGTTGACTTTCCATAGTTTAAAGAATATTGAACTTCCATCAAACGAAGAGTGGAGCACCCTAAAAAAACTAGCACATTGTTGGCATTATAACAGACAATAAGAGATTGTTGGCATTTCAATTAGGATATTGAGAAGGTTGTTGATAATTATGGATATAACTGATTAAGGATGTTTACTATCTTCACAATATTATTTTGTCATTGATGTGAAGAAATTGATTTTCTGATTTAGTATGATGTTGCCATATCTTAAGAAGTATGTTTTGAAGAGAATTAAGATGTCGATAAAAGACATAGAAAGAATGTGATGAATAAGGGGAGGAATAACTTATTCAATGGGCAACTATTACCAAGTTAGATAATGATGAGATCATGTTGTTTAGATTGTTTTGATATCCTACATATGCTATTGTTTGTAAGGTTAATACTATACTATGTTACTGAGCAAGGAACCTAGTTAGTAAACCCTAAGGAACCTAGTTGATAAACCCTAAGGTTATCGCTATCGGTTAATGAAGGCAGAATGTCTACCGAGTGAAGTTTACTATTTAACGAGTTGCAACCGAGTAATAACAGAATGCATTAAATGAATACATGCGTTATTTAATGATGGAAGCTGATGAGCTAGTTATGATTAAATGATTGATAGAATGGGTATGAAGTTTGTTAAGGATCTATGACAATGGAAGATCGATAGGAAGATCTATGGCTCAGATTGAACCTCAATACCCTAGCACAAGTTCCAAGAAATGTATGCAAGTTCCAAGGTGAGGTAAAACATTTTCAGATCGAAGGATACATTGAACCTGGTCAAGATTGAAGATCTGATGGCTATGATTGATCATGGGAAATGTGATCAAAGAGATTAAGCAGGTAGCAAATTGTTTATAAATAAGGAACTGTTGATAAACAATGTATGCGGGCAAGTGTAAGCACAGGGATGCTACATAGTGATTACCGAGCATAGAAGCTTGAAGACCTATTTGAATAACAGAGTAAGGAGCCCAGCAGAGGGACAAGATAAGTCCTATGACTAGATTGTATTGAGCAAATAAGAACCTGCTTTAGCATTTTAGATGCAAAGTTATAGACATACTCATTACTGTTATTTTTTGTAAGTGACACAAAATCTCTTAACCGAGTGGACTTAACAATCTTATTTTTAAATCCTCTAGCAAGGTGACATTCTGATTGAGTGTTTGAAACCCTTTAACAAGGTGAAGATCCTAACAGATCTGAGGGAAATCCCTTAACTGGGTCACATCTAGCAATGTGTTTGTAATCTTTAACAGAATTTTCTTTTAACCGAGCATACTCTAGAAGAGTATAGTTCTTAGTGGGTCCAAAATCCCATAGTGGTTTTTCCCTATTTGGGTTTCCACATTAAATCTAGTGTTATGAGTGTTGTTATGACTATGTATTCTTAAGTTTGCATGTTTTACAGTTTTGGTTACATATATCTGTTAAAGCTACTGAGGTTGAATCTGTTGAATATATTGAAGATTAAGTTTGTATGATTCACCCCCCCTCTCATCTTATTAACAATTGGCATCAGAGCTAACAATTGGTATCAGAGCTTTGGACTCTAGAAGAAAAGTTTAAAGGTACTTGAGGAAAAGATCCAAAGATGTATAAGAGGGATGCACCGAAGCTGAACAAGTCAAGTTTCTCTACATGGTAGAAAAGGATGAAGCTGCACCTATCAGGAATTGGAGAATATGTTGTATATTATCTGGAGAATGATTTCATTACACCTAGCACCTATCCATTAACAATGGAAGAGATAAAGGCAAAGAAAGAACATATTCAAGCAATGATTGAAATAACATCTGCATTGACCGACTCGGAGTTTAATGATCTAGAAGACTGCAATGATGCCAAGGCAATGTGGGATAAGCTCATATCTATGTATGGTGGTGATGAACATGTTCAAAGAGAAAAAGTGGATAGTCTAAGAGGACAACTTGAATCTATGAGAATGAATGAAGGTGAGAACATAACCCAGTACAATACAAGGTTAAAGGAGATTGTCAATCAAATCAAAGGAGTAAGAGGAACCATTGAAGAGAAGGATGTCACAAGTAAGTTATTAAGAACCCTTCTACCTACTTATCCAATCCAAGTCTCTGCAATCAATTAATTGAGGTTTGTACCCAATATGCCAGTTTTTTTGGATGCTACTATTGGTAAGCTACATGCATTTGAGTTAAATAACTTTGATAACAGTGGGTCTTCGGTAAATAAAGTTGAGTTTGCATTTAGTTCTTTTCATCTTGATGAATCTGATGATTACAATGATAGAAAGTATAAGTACTCTAAAGGGAATCACAGTGGAGCAAGTGAAAGATTTCGCAAAAACATGGAGGAGGTACACAAAATTTATGAAGAAATCAGAAAGAAAGAGGAGTTTGAAGCACTATTAACCAGAAGGCTACCAAGAGGAAAAGGTTAGTGCAAAGGAAAGTTGCCTTTGAAATGTTTTAACTATGATAGAATAGGACATATGGCTTCTAATTGTCCTGACAAAGAATCCAGTGAAAAGAGAGATTACCGAGATGACAAACAAAAAGATAATCATTACAGAGGACACCGAGACTTCAGAAGAAGAGATAAAAAGACATGTCTAATAGCTGATGAGGAATCTAATGATGATAAATCAGATGAAACTGATACAGAGGAAGTTGTTTATGTGGCTATCAAAGATGGATCAGATGAAGAAAGGTACGAAGAAAAACCTTTAATAGCTCACATAAATACTAATGATTCTTGGATCATAGATAGTTGATGCTCACATCACATGACAGGTGATAAACACAAGTTTGTTATATTAGAAGATTATGATGGAGGTTCTGTAAGATTTGGTAATGATGCACCATGTCCAGTGAGAGGTAAAGGATCTATAACACTTCTTGACAATGCTAAATGTAATGATGTTTATTGGGTTGAACGTTTGAAATACAATTTGTTGAGTGTAGCACAACTAAACTATACAGGATACCGAATAGAGTTTCAGAAAGGAATTGTCAATGTTCATGACAAGCATGGAAAGTTAGAAGCTACCGGGACACAAACAAAAGGTAACACGTTTCACCTTGACTCAACTTGGAATAAGTGTCTATATGCAAAGATAGATGATACTTGGTTATGGCATAAATGGTTTTGTCATGTAAATTTTGATAATTTGATCAAAATAAGCAAGAAGCACGGAGTAAGAGGTCTACCAAGTCTTGAGAAACCTGAGAATGCTATGTGTCGAGGATGCCAGATGGGTAAGATGACAAGATCAAGCTTTACAAGTAAGTCCTTCACTTCTAAGGGAATTTTAGATCTTGTGCATACTGATCTTTGTGGTCCTATGAAAGTTCAGAGTTATTATGGTGATAAGTATTTCATATTATTTGTGGATGATTACTCAAGGATGATGTCAGTTATGTTTTTAAAAGAAAAATCATAAGCTTTTCAAATGTTTAAATGGTACAAGGCAAGAGTTGAAAATGAAACAGGAAGACAACTGAAATGTCTTAGATATGATAGAGGAGGAGAGTTCACTTCTGATGAATTTAACTTATACTGCAATGATCATGGTATAAAGAGGCAAGTATCTGCACGAAGAACACCCCAGCAAAATGGGATAGCCGAGAGAAGAAATAGATCAATTGTGGATTGTGGAAGAACCTTGATGATATAAAAGAAGGTACCTCAAACATTTTGGAGAGAAGCAATTAGCACTGCAGTTTACACCCTGAACCGATTACAACTAAAGAAAGGAACTTTGAAGACACCATATGAAATCTGGTATGACAAGAAACCTAATGTAAGTTATTTTAAAATCTTTGGAAGTAGATGCTATGTTCACAAAGATGACAGAAATGGTAAGTTTGATCAGAAAAGTGAAGAAGGAACACTTCTTGGTTATTCTTCTAGAAGCAAAGCATTTAAATGTCTGATCAAATAATCTAACAAAATAGTAGAAAGTGAAAATGTAAAAATTGATGAATTTGCAGAAAGAAATGATGAAGGAAACCCTGAAGAACCAGAAGATTATGAAGGATTTGTATATGTTCAACCGAGAAGTCCTACCGAGAGAACTGCTGAAGGAAATGAAGAGAATATCTAGTTACCGACTGATGAAGAAGATCATACAAAATCTACCGAGCCTATATTAAGCAAGTATGTTAGAAGGAATCATGCATCAAGTCAGATTATAGGAGATAAGAATGATCTAGTGATGACAAGGAATAAACTGAGATAGAACACATGTCTGATATATGAATTTGAACCAAGGATAGTGAAAGAGGCATTTAACAGTGAAGATTGGATAAATGCTATGATAGAAGAGATTGATCAAATCAAGAAGAATGACACATGGACACTGGTCCCAAGACCGAAGGACAAAAATGTAATCAGCACAAAGTGGATTTTTAGAAACAAGCTGAATGAAAAAGGTGAGGTCATTCAAAATAAAGCAAGACTAGTTTGCAAAGGTTATGCTCAAGAAGAAGGAATTGATTATGGTGAGACTTTTGCACCTGTGGCAAGACTTGAAGGAGTAAGAACATTGTTGGCATACACTGCTTACAAGAATTTCAAAGTATATCAAATGGATATCAAATCTGCATTTCTGAATGGTATATTAGAAGAAGAAGTTTTTATTGAACAACCTGAAGGATTTGTTGAAGGAGAGAATAAAGATCAGGTATGTAAATTGAACAAAGCTTTATATGGTCTGAAAGAAGCACCTAGAGCATGGTATGAAATGATTGGAGTTTTATATGGTATACAAATATTTAGCGAATCTCGCGTAATTATAACATGACTTATGTAATTTTTGAGGCGATTATGGGTCATCCAAATAAATAGAAAATACAATATAGCTGGTGAAAGTTGGGGTGAATGGAGACACGCATTGGCAAAATGTTGGGCAAATTGGGTCCTCCTAGCTAACAAATCTTCATATGCCTATAGGCGAATTATGGTCATCTATAAGGCAACCTTAGAGAGTGTAGGCGAAAAAATTAAATTTACCATGTGTCCATCATATATTGTATTGGCGAAATCCTCGCATAGAAACATTTAATTACATAAAACATATGGCGATCGGGTCATGAATTTGACAGAAATTGATAATGTTCTGGCAACATGGCCACCCCCACGAGGTACAAAATATTCACCATTTCCTAGGTCGCCGACGTGAAAAATTCACCACTAAAGTAATCTCTGATTTTTTATTCATTTAATAAATTTTGGTAGATTAAATTTTTTTAATTGTTTGTTAAATTATTACCACCCGTGGGGGGTTGGGTTTGCACCCAAGGGTGGGTGGTCCCCAATGCTGCTGATGGGGATAGTGGGAGTACCACCCACTATCCATGGACAATGGGGGTTATTGCCCACTGCCCATGCACAGTGGTGGTACCATTACCATATGTAGATAGTAGGTGGTAGTTTCACTTCCATGGTAGTGAGGTATGAGGGTGGGGACATCTCGCTACCCGAACAAATTTATAATTTTTTTTTTTTTGGCCATTTTCAATTTATTTATTTATTTTTCAACTTGTGCCTTTTCCAATTTTTAATTGTTTTTTTCTCTATCATTTTTCCAAAAAGGTCAACGAGTTTTTTTGGAGGAATTTTTTAATAATTTTTATGATGACATCCTGCAGTACGGCTGTACAGTTGTATCACCTAAACAAAATTGCTTCTTAGTTCAACATTATCAAAATAGGTCAAAATTTATATCAAAATTCATCTCCTAGCCTCCCTGATTACAACGATGGGGTCTATTTTGTCCCATGGGATCAAATCTAATACTTCTCTACCAAAACTCTCAAAATGCAAATTCATGGAAAACCCACTATGAGACAATTTTTGTAAAATCAGATCTACAATAAATGCCCACAACCTACAATAAACCCTCATATCTTGTCTTGTCTTTCATTCTAACATGCATTATTGGATTGAAGACCTAGAGTTATAACACCATAAAACCATAGCTCTGATACCACTATATAAATAGAGAATCCACATGCAAAGAATAGACAACATCCCAGTCAAATATGACACAAGATATACCCTAGAAAAACTCTCATGAGATAAAAACCCAACCTCCAAAAACATCCATCACCATGTATTATTCAACAATGCAACATTACAATACAATTGTGAAAGCTTTTGAGACCCCAACCATCAATAAATCATCAAATAGAACTCCATGTGAACAAGCATGTAACCACACATCCCATGCCATGCTTCCGACCTTCACAAATGTGACTAAGTTGGCTAGCCCAAACAACTACCCTTATGGTTGCTTTTATAAACACCAACTCCCACAAAACCACCAAGAAGTATTACATCAAAACCATGTGCAAATACCATGGGCTACCTACCACCTTGACCCCAATCTAATATTGGGTATCTAATTAAATTTATTCTTCCAATATTAAATAAATACAATATAATATATCCCAATGTTACAATACAACTCATCAAGTGGTCCTAAGAATATTTCCAAGGAATCTCTACATGTTACATGTCCATGTGCAAAATTAATTAATTAAATATTATATTATACTTTTGATGCAAGAGCATCCCTGGTTCTTGGCAATCTTGTATCAACCAAAAAAAACATTTCTTTTTAGTATATTTCTTGTTTTGCAGTTTTAGCATTTCTTTCTGTATTTTCATGCATTTTCTCACTGGATCTTGCGGATTTGGATTTTGCTTGTGAACATGATTATCTTCCTTATTCTTGAACCACAAAATGTTTGGATCTTTTTCTGGCAAGTTATCGATTCTAGATTCTGAGACATTTTTCTAGCTTAGAACTTTGGAACCGCTTGGACCTATCCTATTATTGGTGAATCATGCAGATATTTATGTTGCTTGCAGAGCCTCAACACATTATTCCAATGTTACTTGGCATGTGGTCAACCTTCTCTTTGGTTTGCACTTAATCCTATGGATTTTACAGAGGATTCTCATTGGCGGAGACCAACTTAGTGGTTTTACACGTTTCATGTTGTTCATCGGCATTTGATTCTACTTGGGCCGACGTGGATCTCTCTAGACTGTATAAATCAATTTAATTTAGCTTGTAGTAACTAGTTTTTGGAACTAGGAGGATCTAACTTGAAATTAAGTGGCCCAATACTGACAAAGACTATAATTGAGCATGTTCGTATCAGGCCAGTGAGCCAAATCTTGTATTCTACATGTTGTTGGTAGATTGTAAACAGTTTTCATGATATAATCAATCAATTCAGCATTGCATCCATTATCTTGTATTTCTTTCATTGTGTATTACTCTTGCTGCATGGTCCAGATAGATTTCATTGAGGTCCCTCCTAACTATGACTAAACTAAATGGTATCAAAGAGAGATTTTATTTTGGAGATTGCGTTGTTCTGAAGATTTTGATGTGGGGTGGTGGAGTGTGGATCCAACCTGTAGCTCTAGAGGACAAGTGTGAAGATGGTGCAAAGAGGAAATAGGAATGGTGGAGTGCATGGGAATGTAGACTCTATTGTAATAGAAATGTTAAGAGGAATTGCAGCCCAGTTAGAAGTTGTTGAAACAACCCAAAGAAGAGGTCAACATATTAAAGATGTGAGTGAAGATAAAGAAGAAGAAGCATCAAAAAAACAAGAAGCAAATCCACCGTTGATTGATCCATATGAGGAAAGGTTCTTGAGGGGTTTGAGTAGGATGAACACCAAATCACATTTCACCCCACTGGAGTATGATGGAAAGGGATTTGAATGAAATGATGGATTGGATCTCATAGATGGATAAGTATTTTGATTTTGAGAATACCACAGAAGAGAGAAAGGTGAAATATGCCTATACTAGGTTGAAAGGTCATGCGTGTCTTTGGTGGGAAAATTTACAGGTTGATAGACAGAGAAGAGGTAAAGAGAAGATCAAATCATGGGAGCGGATGGTTGCCAAGTTGAAATTGAATTTTATGCTAGCTGATTATCAAGTGAGATTGTTCCAAAAGTTATAGAACCTGAGACAGAAGGAATTGAATGTGAAGGAGTATACTGAAGCATTCTACAAGTTGAATATCAGGTTTGGACATGTCGATGATGAGATTGAACAAGTTGCAAGATATTTGAATTGGTTACAGATGTCTATACAAGACAAACTTAGTTTGATAAAGTTGAGAGTGTTGAAGAAGCTTACCAGTATAGCCTGAAAGAAGAAGAGAAGTTGAACAAAGGGCATGAGAAGAGATAGAGAGGTAGAGGTGGAAGGTTTCTCAGAGGAAGATTTGAAGAAGGAAGAGGATATCCTAGAGGAAGAGGAACCCCTACAGATCAGAACAAGGACAAGAAAGTAAGCAAGGATGGTAGTTCGTACTATAAGGATGATAGAAATTTTTACAGGAGAAGAGAACCTGATAGTCACAGAAATCAAGGTTTTGGAAAAGATAATAGAAGACTGTAATGTCCCCTACCTGATCTATTTAAATATACTAAAATTGATAGATTTTCTTCAATAAGTTATTAACAAGTGCTTGTCTATTTTCCTCATTAGCTAATTAATTTCATTATTCATAGTTCTTAATATAGATATCAAACCCTGCTACTACTTCAGTTTTAAGGGAGAAGGGTTTACATATGTTACCAAAGTGCTTAGAGACCAACTACAATAGGTTCCCTCAAAGTTTACAGATCCAAGCCCTTACCTATCTTGGGTCTATACCCTCAAGGCTTATTGGTTGTTGATCGCCACCCTATCTTGGGACTTAACCTATTGCTTGGATTTATACTGCCCCTCTTTGGAACATCTCAATCCCATCTTCCTAAATACGGAAAGTAATAACATGATTTAGAATATGAGTATATATATTTCTTATGTATTAGGAATACGTATATGAAATTAAGTATGACTATCATACATATTGCAGTCCATATTAGTATTACTATTAATTCTGCATAAGAACATTATTGGGCTTTATATATTTAATATTAAGGATACTTATTAAACACATCCCCATGCATACCACCAAGAACAAGGATGTTATTGCCTGTAACTTAATAACAGTTCTGATCTGATCTGATCCATGGTGCTCTTACTAGATGCTTTTGATTCCTTTCCTTTATATCTCTCAATGTGAGGGAGAGGTCACACCTCTTCATCATGTATGCCCTTTGGCAAGAGACACACCCTTTCACCATTCCCTTTGATAGAGTGCACCTCTTCATTATTTCTACCCTTTGAAAGGGACACAACCTCTCATAATCAGATCTGCACTTATCATTTAAATTAGATTTGCACTTCTCATTTCCAAATTATTCCCCCTCTCAAATGAGGTTCTCTTCTCCCTTTTATATCTCATTGTTGAGGGAATCACAACCTTTCCTTTCATTTCTTTTGACTTTTCATTAACTTAATTAATTTTTAATATTTTAATTTTATTATTATCATTTATTATTTAATTTTATTTCAAAGTGGGGACATTACAAAGACAGGAAAACAGAGTATTTAAAGGAGCTTTCTTTAAAGTGCGGAGGAGAAGGACATCATGAATTTGAATGTAAGAAGGTTGAAAACACTAGAAGAACAACATTGGTAGAAGAAGACCCTACTGGATTAGATAACAAACCCAAAGATGGAGAACCGTTGATGATGAGGAGAGATTTGTGTTCCATGGGAGATGAAGAGGAGTTGTTGCAAAGGAGAAATTTGTTCAAAACCAGATGTAAGGAATCCAATAAGTGCTGTAAAGTTATTATTGATAGTGGTAATTTGGATAATCTTGTTTCAGAGGAGATGGTGAATAAGTTGAAGTTGGAAAGATTGAAACACCCTAAGGCTTATCAAATAGCATGGATTCAGGATGATCATAAGATATTAGTAAGTGAGAAATGTGTGGTGAAATTGAAAATTGGAAATGACCATGATGAATTTTTGTGTGATATTATGCCTATAGATATTTGTCACATCTTGTTGGGAAGAGCTTGGCAGTTTGATAGATAGACAATACATGATGGGAGAAGAAACATATACACTATTATTGCAAATGGGATGAAGAAAACCTTGTTACCCTTGGAGGAGCCCCTGAAGAGTAAAGTCTATACGAATGCTAGAATTTGTTTGGTTGATGGAAGGAAATTCCTAGATAGAATGAGATATGAGAGTATGTGTTTTGACTTAGTTCCTAGGAAGACTAAGAATCTGGAACATGAGGAAGAACAACTAAAGGGGATAAAAGAGTTACTAATAGAGTATGTGGACATCATTCCAGATAATGTACCTGATGGATTGCCACCTGTGACGAGTATCAGTCATTGCATGGACTTGATTCCTAGAGCTAGTTTGCCTAACAAAGAAGCACACCAGATGACATAGACAAAGAATGAGGAGCTAAATAGACAAGTGCAGGAATTGTTGAAGAAAGGTTTGATCAGAGAAAGTTTGAGTCCTTGTGTAGTACCAGCCATGTTAGCACCTAAGAATAATGGAGAATGGAGGATTTGTATCAATTCCCGAGCAATAAACAAGATCATAGTAAAGTATTAGTTTCCTTTGCTTGGGATGCATGACATAATGGATTATTTGAGTGGATCCAAATACTGCACAAAGATCGATTTGAAGAGTGCATATCACCAGATTAGAATCAGAGAAGAAGATGACTGGAATACAATGTTCAAGACAAATGAAGGATTGTTTGAATGGTTGGTGATGTCTTTTGGGTTGACTAATGCACCAAGCACTTTCATAAGATTAATGAATGAGGCATTGAAGAAATTCTTAGGTAATTTTGTTATTGTATATTTGGATGACATTCTGATTTTCAGTAAGACCAAGGAGGAACATATGTTGCATTTTAAAAAAAGTTTTGTAGAGATTGAGAGATGAAAAGTTGTTGATAAACATTGTGAAGTGTAGTTTGATGAAGGAAGAGTTGGTACATTTTGGATTTTTGATATCTACGGATGGACCCTGAGAAGGTAAGAGCAATTGTTGACTGGCCTACACCAGAAAGCATTGGAGAGGTTAGATCATTTCATGGATTGGCTAGTTTCTACCAAAAGTTTATCATAAATTTTAGTTCAGTTTATAGCCCTATGACAGAGATAATGAGAGGAGATAGGAAATAATTCAAGTGGATGACCGAAGCAAATAGGAGTTTTGAACTGTTGAAGTAGAAGGTGATTAAGCAGCCTCTGTTAGCTTTATTGTATTTGAACAAAGTATTTCAAGTGGACCGTGATGCAAGTGGAAATGCAATTGGCGTAGTGCTAAGTCAGGAAGGGGGGGTACTAGCCTATTTAAGTGAGAGGTTGAATGATGTGAGAAGAATATATTCAGTGTATGATCAGGAATTTTATGCCATAGTTCAAGCGTTGAAGAAGTGGAGACATTCTCTATTTCCTAAAGAGTTTGTGTTGTATACCAATCCTTGTAGTATTTGAATAGTCAAAGTAAGTTGAAGTAGGGACATATGAGATGGGTAGAGTTCTTGCATAGTTACACCTTTGTGTTAAAGCATAGAAGTGGAAAGTCAAACAAAGTTGCTGATGCATTGAGTAAAAGGAAGAATTTGTTGACAGAAATGAGATTGACAATATTAGGGTTTGAGGAGTTGAAGACTTTGTATGATGATGACCCATATTTTGTAGAACCTTAGAAAGCATGTAGAGAACCGGTTATGGTAGATATAAGTAAGTGGTTGGATTATTTCATTCAGGATGCGATGTTGTTCAGAGGAGTTCTATTGTGTATACCTAGGAGTTCTATGAGGGATAATTTGATAAAGGAGAAGCATAGTGGAGGATTAGCTGGATACTTTGGTATTGACAAAACAATGGCATTGGTGAGTGAACATTACTTTTGGTCTCAGATTCATAAGGATGTCAGGAAATATATGTAGAGCTGTAGATTTTGTCAAGTTGCAAAAGGTAGTAGTCAGAATGTGGGATTGTATAAGCCTTTGACAATTCTAGAGAGACCTTGGGAGTATATAAGTATAAATTTTATACTTGGATTACCTAAGACACATAGAGGAAATGACTCTATATTTGTGGTGGTGGATAGATTCTCAAATATGGCTCATTTAATACCTTGTATGAAGACATCAGATGTAGTTCATGTAGCTGACTTATTTCTCAAGGAGGTAGTGAGATTCCATGGATTACCTAAGAACACAGTTTCAGACAAGGATACTAAGTGTGTTGGTTATTTTTGGAGGACACTTTGGAAGAAGATGAAGACAGTTTTGAAGCTAAATTCTACTTTTCACCCATAGATGGATGGACATTCAGAGGTAGTAAACCAGAGCTTGGGAAATCTGTTGAGATGCTTAGTTGGAGAGAATACCAGAAGTTGGGATCTGATTCATGCACAAGAAGATTTTTCCTACAATAATTTAGTGAACAGGAGTATTGGAAGAACACCTTTTGATATTGTGACCAAATCACACCCTAGAGGTATATCATAATTGAGAGCTATTAGTACTGAAGACAAGAGGAGTGCAAAAGTAGAGAAATTTGTAGACCATATGAAGGCCTTACATGTTCAGGTTAAGCAACATTTGGAGGATATGAACATCAAGTATAAGGAGAAAGAAGATAAGAAAAGGAGACAAGGAATTCAAAGTTGGTGATGAAGTAATAGTGTATTTGAGGAAAGAAAGATTCCCAGTTGGAGCCTATAACAAGTTGTAGATGAGGAAGTGTGGACCTTGTAATATCTTGAGGAAATTCAATTACAAAAATGCATATGAAGTGGGGTTACTAGATAGTTTTGGGATTTCACCTATATTCAACATTACAGACCTACATGAGTAACATGAATTGGAATTGAGTGAAGAAAGTATTGTAGACTTGGAGAAGTAGATGCCCTGGAAGGAACTGAATCATATTGAAGATAGTTTGGACATTAGGATTGGGTGTAGCACCCAGAGAAACCAGTACAAAGAGTATCTTGTAAAGTGGAAAGGTAGACCAGTTGAAGATTCATCTTGGATTTCTCAGGCAGAGGTGGACCATTTTGGTTTTCCTCTAACCCCAACAAAGTGAGAGACTCAATTTTCAATAACCTTGGATGTCTGATGTAGGAGAATCCCTGGTTCTTGGTAATCTTGCATCAACCAAAAAAACATTTATTTTCAGTATATTTCCTGTTTTGCAGTTTTAGCATTTCTTTCTACATTTTTCGTGCATTTGCTCATCGGATCTTACAGAGCTAGATTTTTCTTGTGAACATGATTATCTTTCTTATTCCTGAACCACATAACATTTGGATATTTTTTTGACAAGTTATCAATTCTAGATTTTGAGACATTTTTCTGGCTTAGAACTCCGAAACCACTTGGACCTATCATGTTATTGGCAAATCTTGTGGATTCCTTTTGTTTCTTATGGAGCCTTAGCGCATTGTTCCAACATTCCTTGGAATGTGGTTGACTTTCCCTTTGGTTTGCACTTCATCCTATGGATTTTCCAGAGGATTTTCATTAGCGGAGGTCAACTTAGTGGTTTTATGTGTTTCATCTTGTTCATTGATATTTGATTCTTCTTGGACCGATGTGGATCCCTCTAGACTATAGTAACTAGTTTTTTGAACCGGGAGGATCTAACTTAAAATTAAGTGGTCTGGTACTGACCAAGACTATAATTGAGCATGTTTGTATCAGGTCAGTGAGCCGAATCTTGTAGCCTGCATGTTGTTGGCAGATTGTAAACAATTTTTTATGATATAATCAATCAGTTCTGCATTGCCTTCATCATCTTGTCTTGATTTTGTTGTGTATTACTCTTATTGCATAGTCCAAATAGATCTCATTGGGGTCCCTCCTAACCATGACTACACCAACTTCCATGGGAAACTCACATAAGAGATAAATATTAGAGTTCCAAACATTATTATGCAAGGTGTACAACACCTATTTTCCCAACATTTTCTATATCAAATGTGTCAATATGTTCTTAGCCCTACTAAGTCATACGATAACATTGTTATTTCTTACATCTAACATAGTTTGAAATGCTAACTAGATTAGATAAAATCAAAACCTAATTTTTTTGTCTCTTTGTAAACAATCAATTTATTACCATAAATGGGTTTAAATTTGTTTGTTTAACTTGCAATACAAAAAAAACTAGTAAATTCAAGAACATAGTCCTTTATCTGTATACTTTTTGGTAAGTATTGGAAAAAATAAGAAATGGATTTACCTAGAATAGATGGGGCATTTTGAACAACATGAGGAAGATCAAAATTAATTCCATGGATTTGGGGATAAGACTTCACAATGTGTGTCAACGCCGTTCGTTTTCGTCTACCCACATCAACTAAAATTTTTGCATTCTTGAAACTGTCAAAGCAGCTCACAATTTGATCCATACTCAAATTTGTAGTAGTGGAATAGAATTATTGACAACATTGTTAATAAGTGGATCATCCTTCCTGTATGCCCACAATTCCTTTCCATGAGCCTTCTCGAATCCATGACAATCTCGAAGCACACATTCATGAAGGTGGTTCCATGATGTCATTAACACTAGTTGAGTATGCATGAGAAGAAGTGTCACAAAGCTACTTGGATTATTCTCCCTAACAAAGAACAACATTGTAGTAGCAATGAGACCATATCAAATATCGAATGGCTTATCGCTCATTTGTGTTTGGATAAAGATACCTTTGGTAGAGAGATATGTGAGAATTTGAGAAAGATAATGCAGATTGGGAGTTTCGGTGGGGAGTTTTGTAATGACCCCATCAAGAGAAAGGGATGCATTAGGACATGCATTTTCTATAATATTAGGAATATTGAGGAGTATGGCTGATTTGAGAACAAGGGTGGGATGAAACGAGAAAATGATCTCTAATGCTTGTTCCAGCTTACCTCCACCCATTGCCATTGGGTTCCCTTAAGGTGTTCACATTCGCTTCATCTTTGTGGAAGCCCTTATTTATATAGACAATTTTGGTGTACTGAGGGCAAGGTCCCATGCAATTGCTTAGCTTATTTTGGCTAATAGTGACGGCTAATGTTTTTCGGAGTACTTTGCAGAGCTAGTGGCCCATGCAGTTGCTAATTTTGAATACTTCACTGCTTAAATTGGAGTAGAAAACAAACTTAAGTAGTGGTATTGGAACATGAGGTTAAAGATTATCTCCATCTTAAGTTCTATACATTTTGCTTGCTTGAAAAAATAAATTAATTAATAATCTACAGATATTCTAAATAATTTGATAACTTGTTTTTATAAATTTTTGCTATCTATAATATCAATCTATTTTTGAATCTACAAATAATTTATAATATATAAAATTATTCTAGATTTAATATAATAGAAACCTAATCATTGTAATTTTAGTATAAGACCTATATACCTTATCCCTAACTAAATAAACACTAAACTATACTACTAATACTTAAGCGATTGGAGGTTTCTAAACACTGACTAGAAGTTCTATGGAATAAATACAGTACACTTAAAAAACAATCTATTGTCAATTTTCTAAATTTCAAGATGATTCAAATTCTAAAAATCTTGTTGTCTCTTAAGGTCTACAATTATTTTTCTTTTTTTTTTTCCTTTTTTTTCCTAGAATAAACTTGCATACTAGCATATCTATATTTAAAAAAAAAATGTAAAATAGATAAAAATATATATATTATAAAGATAATTATTTTATTTGTTTGTTATTTCATTTGAAAATAATCTTCTTATTGTAATTAATATTAAATAACTATTATTGGATAATTATATTATTTTATTTTAATATATTTATATTTCTATATTAAAATATTATATTTCATATTTATATTATACTCTTATAACTATTAAGACTATTTTTTTATAATGCTATTATACGTTTATATTTTATAGTAATATTTTTTATTAAATTTTATGTATCAAACATTTTAAAACCCATATTACCATTGTATAAGGCTATCTAATAGTTTGAAATGCTAAATAGATTAGCTAAAAAGAAAACCTAAATTTTTGGTTTCAATTTATTACTCTTGTTTTAAATTGGAATAAATTTGTTTGTTTAAATATAATATAAAATGAATTAGCAATTTCAAGAATATAGGGAGAGGATCTAGTAGTTGTGCACCCTAACTTGACGCTTCTCAAAATTCTATCTGGAAAGTTCAAATCACTCTCACTTTTTTAGAGCAGTTTACTTGGCAAGTCCCCTACTTAGAACTAAGATTTTAGGGCCAACATCATCAAATATGATGCCAAATCAGCATACTTTTTGTCAAGCTGTCCAAAACAGCCCAAAAAAAGTTGAAACCAATAGCTGTGCAAAAGGGGCCCCAATACTTGTGCAGCTGATGTGGCATCACATAATTGATCTAGTTTGTACATTTCATTCAGTTATTGTCATCAATAGGTAATTGTAGAATCACAACTATGAGTGTAATTTTCTCAGAAAAACTAGGCATTAAATAGCAAGTACAGGTATTAAATCAAGTTCTATCACAACAACTGAAACGCATTTAACTACTGAATCCTTTCCCCTAATCCTATATCTGTATACTGTTTGTCCTATATCTGTACACTGTTTGGTTAGTATTGAAAAAAATAAAAAACAGGATTTACCTGTAATTGATTGATGGGGCAGTCTGAACTACCTGAGGAAGATCAAAATTAATTCCATGGATGTGGGCAAGGCCGTCCCTTTTCCTCCAAAGTTTTTCATCCTTGAAACCGTCCTAGCAGCTCACAATTTGGTTCATAGCCAGATCTGTAAGAGAGGACATGGAATCATTTGATAACATTGACAACATTGTTAAAGTTGGTCATCCTTACCGTATGCGTACAAGTCCTTTCCATGAGCCTTCTCGAATCCATTACAGACAGCAGTATAAATAGAGCAACAAATTGCGCTACAGCAGAGACGTCTTTCCCATCATAGTCTATTCTGCTTTCGATTCACAGCTAACAATGCTGATTTTCAGAAAGAAAAAATCATGGCATAGTTTCCTGAAGTGATTTTATCATAACCACAAAAGTCTTGATGTTGAAATTCAAGTCATCTTTGTTGATATGGTTGACAAATTTGGCATTCGAACATGCAAATCATGGTGAAATGATTGAAATTGGTATCTTGGTTGACACCGAATGCCAAATTTTTCTTTTTAGGTTTTTGGCATGTGATGTTATTAGGAATTGATCTAAAATTCCATCCAAATACAATCAATTTTCATGTGCTTTTATGGTGCAGATTGTTTTTAACATTTGGAATGATAAAGAATTTAGCAATTTTTGTATTTGTTCTATTGATCACAATTTATTGTTTTATATTAAATAATAAATTTAAATATAAGAAATAAAGTTACACTTGCAATGTTCATTTGTAATGTTTTGTGTGTTGATGTCAAGGTTCTTTCAATAAAAATCAATTTGTACACTATGAGTATCATCGAGGTCAAGGCTCTTGTTATTTCTCATGTTCATGTTGTTAATGAAGATAATCAAAGTGTTATTTCTTCTTTTCTATTCAATCTTACTACTTAGAAACTTACTTTTATTGTTATGATGCTCTTTGTTTTAGACTATAGTTCCATTTAAACTTTAGGGATATACAAAAAAAATATACATTTTATTAGTTTACATCATTTCAAAATTCAAAACATAGCTTTCACTTTCTATTGATCCAATTTAAAAAATTGAATCAACATTAACCATTTTCTTTATAAAACTGTGACACAACTTTGTTCTTTTATCCATGTTTGATTTTATTTCTTTGATCAAATAAAAAAAACATTTTAAATCTGAAATTATTATATCATGATTTTTCCTTGACGCTATCTATTCTTTAAGTTACTAAAATTCTATTTGAGAACATGGGCTATGGTTGTATCAGCAATTTGGGTTGTTCATGACTTAGTAAACTCCCTTCTTTGATTTCGCCAAGGACATCATCACTTATATCTGTATCTAAATTTATTTATACAATATCCCATTAGTTATGAGAGACTCCATATTCGTTAAAATTTTGATCATAACCTCACTAGCATTATCCTAATCGTGCTAAGATTTTGGTCCCTCCAATGCTCATGCCACGACTAGCATTTAAAAGTAAAGGTCAATAAAGATGGTTTGATTAGAGCAATTCAAAATTTAGAGGAAGGGTAATCCCACAATATTGTGTCCCAACTTTTGGTTAAAATGGGACATTAAAATTATCTATTTAACTAAGTTTTTACTTTCTGTAACCTATAACAACTAAGGAGAATAATTTAAAGATAATGTGAACTAGTTATTATTTATATTTCATGTGGTTTTAATTAAGGAAAAAATGAGTTTTACAGGGAACGAAAACCATAAAGTTACAAGAAAAAATTAAAACATGAAGTTCACCAGACAATAAAGTTGCTAAGCCAAGAAGAAAAGCCAACAACAACTAAACAAAAACTAGGAAAAAGCAAGCATAAAAAGAAACACTCTAACCTAAAGTCTTATGAGTATCAGCCACCTTAGCCTCGAGGGCACGCATATTCTAAGCAATTTTCTTCAGGTCCTAAATCTCAAGAGGCATTATATTTTCTTTCCTCTTCAGGTTGCCTCTAGTCCTTTTGTAGGGTCTAGAATCCCCTTTTCTATGTTTGTCCTCTTCAAGGTCCACAATCAGAGTACCTTGTTGAGTTGTTTCTTGTTTCTCCACCATGGTACTCAGAGTAGAGGCCATTTTCTTAACTATCTTGTGACTATGCTCCACTATAGTAGTCATGATACCCTTAATCTTCTCAATTTCCCCTTTCATGCGTTTCATTTTTTTTTCTCATTATCAATTTTCATTTTCTCCATAACTTGAATTGTTCTTTGTAAACACTTAGCCATCAAGACCTTCTCCTTTTGTATCCATAAAGCCCCATTAACATTATAAGTCATGCCTTTGGTTTCCAAATCTTCCATCTTGCTAGAGATGGCTTTGTTCTTGATGCTGGGCTCTTTAATCTCATGAAATACCCATTTAATCAACTGAAAATAATCAAACACCCCATTTCCTGCAATAGATAAATATCATCTAGGAATTCTTTGTCAAATTTAAAATAAACATTATCTGGGTTGAGATTACCTAGGCATCTAGGGAGGTTGTCCCTATCAGTAGTCAGATGCAAATAAAAGGAAACCTCAACATCTTTAGAGAAAGTAGAACTATCATCAGGGGGGTCTTCAGAGTAGGAAACAAGTTTCTTCTGAGAAGTTTTCTTCTCCCATTCCAACACATCTTTAGAGGAACCCTTGGGAGTATCTTTAGGATTATTAGCAAAGACCTCATTTTTCTCGAGGGCTTCTTCTGTTTAGTTTTCTTGGGAACCTTCTTGGAAGAGGGGGTCTCCTCCTCCTCTCAATTAGAGGCCAGATCATCATCATTCTAAGACATACTAACATCAATTAATAATATTAGATTTCAACAATCCATAATGTATAATCTTAAACTTTCTGGATTAGATTGTGTAGCTCTCTTGAATCTTGATGATGGATCACAGAGTGTGATCTGAAACATTGATGCAAAAAATTGCTACACAATCTAATCCAAAAAGTGTAAGATTATATACTAACATAAGTAAAATAACCGTCAGAGGCTGAGATAGAGATAGGGTTGGATGGGGTGGGAATTTGACTATACTGCTCAGAAATCAATCTAATTAGGTCCACGTGCACCACAGGGTTTTTCCTCGAACTATTTGAAATGGCTTTAGCTTTTGGTGTTGATACCCCATTGGTGATTGAGATTAAGGATAGGGCCCAACTGATTTTCAAGAAATACCCTTTTAAGTCGGTTGAGGATGATCTAGAAGGTTCTTTTTCATCCATGCCCTATAGTGTTCTCCACAATGAAGACATTACAGCTTACGTTCACTATGATCTTGAGGAGCTTGGAAATGTAGATATGTTGGATCTTTACAACAAGCATTTGGTTGATGGTTTGGGCAATCTAAAATTGGAATACAAGGTGCTTCAAGAAAAAGGTTTCTCATAGTTCATGCATTTTCCATTATTTGATGAGGTAGAGTGGATCCGGTACATTCTTAGTCAGGTACATGATGAGTTTATATGGCTTGATAGGCCACACAAAATCACCAAGTAGGTGATTCAAACCATAACTGACATAGCTGAAACCGATGATGTTCCCAATTTGAGGAAAATGTTAAATGACACAGTCATAGCCACCACAAGATCCAAATTCGATAGTAGGGCAATGACCATTAACGACATCCTCAAGAATAATGTGAAGTTTGCATCGATGGTAGTCGGTTATAAGGTTTACCAATCTAGCAGGTGCAACTCTATCTCTAGTACTTCTATTTACTCTGCATACTAGATGCTTAAGGATGACAAAAGGTATGACCTGTGTACTGCACTCTTGAATGAATTATTGAGCAATCTGAAGAAGATGTAATAGGAAAAAAAGAACACATTCAAATATTTTCCACTTCTTATTTTCCTGGCTTTGTACTTCCTAAATGAGATACCCGATATAAAAGGTAAGGTCCAATGGGCCTATGAGAGACCGGTAGCTATGAAGATCAAAGAAGGATTATGGGGAGTTGGAGATGCAATGATGAGGATATGTTCTCTTTGGGGATATTTCAAAACCTTCCAAGCTACAATGAAGAACATAGAGAGGATCCCCAAGGAGGTTGTCGAAAAATACAAGAAAACCATTTGTTTCATTGTCGATAAGGATCAGTGTCAAATGGAAGTAGTGGAGCCCTGAATAGTATGGATCATGCCCATATGGTATGAAGTTGACTCCGTTACACTTGAGGAATATGACCAACACCTATTGAGTCAATCGGTGGATCCCAAGGAAGGGAAATTTCATACTTTTAAGGAGAAAGACCTCAGTCTCCACATGCAATTTACTTCTCCTGCTCAAAAAAAGGAAAGTTAATAAGATGGCAGAGGAAGTGGTAGTTCAGATGGGTTTCATCCATGAAGCGGTGAAGAAAGGAAGGGAAAGTCATGTATAGAAAGAGACTAAGTTTTATCCTACTCTGGTAGCCCAACTTGCAAAACCTATCCCATCTGGGAAAGGTGTACTAAAGCAAATGAAGAAGCCTAAAAGAACCTTTGTTGTAGTATCTTCGATAGCTATAGAAACTGAGTCTGAGGAGGAAGTAGGAAAGGAGAAAAAGAAATGACAATTTGTGAGAGTGATGAGCAAACCATAGACTGGTGGAGCCCAACAATCCAAGAAAGCAAAATTTGATCATGTAAGGAATTCAATTAGTGGAACAACTTCCTACACTAACGTTGAGAGGAGAGTAATGCAAAAACTTTTACAGATCATCACAATAGTTACAGAAAATAGAAATAGATATAAAAAACATTCAAACCATAACATAGTGATTTACATGGGGAAAACCCTTTCGGGAGAGAAACCCCACACTCCAAAAGCCACCCAATATATTTTTCAGCAATGAAAACATATTACAATATACTTGCAGAGCAAGATCTTCACAAGAGTACCACTAATCAGAGATTCATATGTAACTCAATAGATATAATACACTTACACACAACCTCTATCTCACACACCTCATATATAGGAGATAGAATACAAGAAACCATTAAACGGTATTACAAAACCATGGGCTAAAACCATCCAATAAGGTGTAGCCAACCTTATCTCTCTTCTAGATTCCCCCTGATGTGTCCCTCCCTTTTTACAACTCATTTATGTATTTGATGTATTTAATATTTACTATTTCAGGAGTACAAACTTCTAGAGGCCATAACATGTGAACCATGTGTCATATTCATGAATCGTTTAAAGCATCATAAATCTCTCAAAGTACTCTATGGCCTCATTTACACCCACTTTTCAGGGTGTTTCAGGGCCTCCAAAGTCCTCAAAATCAAATTTAAACCTTTCATTGGACCCCTCCAAAATGAAAAATTTATTATCTTCAAAGCTAGCTATGATCTTGCAATGTAACTTTACCGAAATGATTATCTAGCTAACCAGAAGCTTTGGGGAGAATTTCGCACCATTTCATGATCAAATAAAAACTTACTATAAATAGTAACCTCATGTAAATGCAAGGTTGAGACACTATTTTCCCAATAGATCCTGCTCCTACCAGAAGATCCAAAAGAGGCAAACAAGTCAAAATTCAACTTGATAAAGACCTTGAGTCTAGGAACATACAAGGTAAGTACACAATTTTTCCTCCACTATAGGTAGATTAGTTGTAAATGAAATAATAGTGGATGGCAATTTGAAGAATCTTGGAGCATACTTTGAGAATTTTGATGAAGGTGATAAGAGAAAAGTTCAAGAAGCAGTTGTACTATATTTACACAAATTTAGTGAGACATTGATTGAATTAGAAAAGACCATTCCAAAAGATTTGTATAATCTGATTGATGCAAGACGAATGACTGCAAGTATAATTGATAAGGAGATGAAGGAAAGAGAACTTGTAAATTTTTGTACTTGCATTACTCATGATGAAGTCAAGAGACTCATTGAAGAGGCAAATAAGAAGGAATTTAAAAGTAAAAATAGGATTAACAGATTGATGATCAGAAATATGGAGGAGGTGAGAAAAGAAATAAAGGATATATGGAAAAGATAATTCAGAATGACCCTATGTAAAAGGATGCATTCAAGTCATCTCAACCGGAAGATAAGCAAAGTGTTTCCGGAAGTAAGAAGGTTGAAACACAATCTAACCATCATCCAAACGATCATGACAACTCTCTATAGTCACATAAAACCGTCCATTTAATTAAATGAATATTTAGTATTTATTTGATTATTTAACCATCGAACAATAATGAATTAAATTAATATTTAATTAATTCATCTTAACCCTCTTCTCCTATTAATTAAATAAATTATTCAATTTATTTGATTTACTTCACTTAACCAAATGCAGACCATTAATTAAATAAATAAAT
The DNA here is from genome assembly GCF_030272615.1 of Cryptomeria japonica. Taxonomy (NCBI): domain Eukaryota; kingdom Viridiplantae; phylum Streptophyta; class Pinopsida; order Cupressales; family Cupressaceae; genus Cryptomeria; species Cryptomeria japonica. Next base: position 98,680,094 of record NC_081408.1, on the reverse strand, counting down.
CATATTTGTTTAATTAAATCTTCTCTCACATTTAAATAAATTAATATTTATTGAAATCCCCCAAAATCCCATATCTCACATTTAAATAAATTAACGTTTATTTAAATCACCTTTATCCTCCACCCACTTGCATTTTCCTACAAATGCAAGTTGCACAATTATTTTGAATAAATAAGTTATTTATTTAAAATCCTATTTATCCTCACCCATTTGAAACTTTAATGGTTTCCCTTAAAGTCTTCAAACTTAATGGCTTCCTTCTAGAGTCTTCTTAAGCCTTTAATGGTTTCCCTCAAAGTCTTCAAGCATTTAATGCTTTATCTTCCTTTTTCTCATGTAAATAAATTAAGATTTATTTAAATAAAATCCAAAATTCACATTCACATTTAAATAAATTAATATTTATTTAAATATCTATCCAAATGCAAATTACACTATTTAATTGAAATAAATGATTTTTTTTCAATTGAAAATCCCAAAATTCCTCCCACTTGCATTCTCCTACAAAATCCACTTGCATGCCTAAATCCCTTCTAGATTCTTCTAACTCCTTCTAATTAGCCTGATCCTATCCTAATCATTGTCACATTCCTAAATAAAAGGAAGTCACTTCTCAAAAACCTCCAAACTCTTCAATAACCATTAAAGGCTTTATGTCTTCAAATGGTTAACCTCTAAAGTCTTCGAAACCATTAAAGGCTCTTACATAACCATTTATGGTTAACTCACCTTTTACCTTTGGTTAAAGACTTTCCTCTTACTTAACCATCCTTTTTACTCATGGGTCTCTTCAAAGCATTTATTTCTTTGACTAAGATAACCATTTAACCCTTGGATAAAAGGAATATCCATTAACCTAACCCTAACACAACCCCCTAGGGTAACCATCATGTCCCCTCAAGTATTCAATGCTCCTTATCTCTCCTCTCAAGCCTCCTCATTGTGACACTTGTCAACATGGGATTGGGTTGAAAGTCTCACATGGATTGAATATCTTTCAATCCTAACCCTTGTTAAGATTTCTCAATCATTTACCCTTCATTTCCCCATTTTTTCTATAAATAGAACCCTTCTCCTCAAGCAAAGAGGGAAGAATTAGAGTATTGTTGTTATACTAGTATTAGCATAGAGACTTTTCATAGCATCACTATCTACACTTGCATAGCATTTGCTTATCATATACAACTATCTTGAATCTCCATATGGCATCCATGGCTAGTGCTTAAAGTTGAGAGCTACACTCATGTGGAACTTGGAGAGGAGAGGAACAAGGGAGGAGCAACTATGAGCATCTTGATTAGCATTTGGAGGAGTATAGTTTATTTATTCTATGTTTTTATGCTTTCTATTTCATGCTTAATATCTCTCTTGATATGCCTCTTTAGGATAATCTTTTGTTGCTAACACTAACATTTGTTTCTTGTGCTCTTGTGTGTGTTGCCATCAAACAGATTTTTTAATCCTTTTTGGAGAGCATCATTTGGTGAATCCGACGTGAATCAAAGAGCAATCATTTTGAAGACTACTAACTTTTGAATGTTTTAATTGACACACAGGTCATTCTCTTGCGCTTTTGTTCTTAGTTTAGCGCATTCACAAATTCATACTTTAGAGCTATGGTCTATACTGTTGCTCTTTCGTGTTAAATAGCGCTTCTATTTTCACATAGAGTAGAGCTATTGTAACAGAGAGTTGTAAGAAAATTCCTTGTAACTGAAAACCAAAATTTTTAGGCTTGTAGAAGCCCACCAAAACATGTGGATTTTTCTAACTAATTATCTTTTGTGCAAGTTTTAACCAACCCCTACATTAGGATTTTTTTAGCAATTTTAGCTTAGGAAAGAAATTTGTTCATATTGCTAACTTTGTCTTTCAAGTTAGGATAAAATAAATTCATTTTCCTTCTGGGTTAAAATCAACTACACTTTCATTTGGAGTTTTAAAAAGAACCACATCTTTTGTTTGGAGCTCTAAAAAAGAATCACACTTGTTCAAAGTTAAAAAGAATCACAAAAACAAACACACAAAATTATTTTTTGCAAAGTTAGGAACAAATTATTTTGGTGCTTAAAATCAACAAGGCACATTTTATTTCTTACATCAAACTAAAATTCACAATCAACACTTCATTTTGTGCAAGTTAAAAAGAATCCCCAATTTGTCAAAGTTGTTCTCAAATCGATTTACTTGAAGCAAAACGTGCTCTTAATTCAGTTGACCAAGATTTCCAATTCCTAGATTACAACACATTTTGCCATTGAAGGATAAAAAGAACACCATGACTATTGGATCAACATCTCCAAATAGTTAGATTACATTGTAAATGATGAGTTAAAAAGAACAAGTATCTTTTGTGTTTGGCATGCTTGTGCAAATTTTGTCGAGTGGTCCTACTTCTAACACACACTATCCTCTCCCTTGGCTTTCGTGGTCCTAGGTGCAAGAGAAAAGTGTTAGTAACACTCAAATTTTATCTTTTCAGGAGAGGCCTACTAAGAGACACATCACTCTTGGGAATGACCTCATGCGGTAAATCCCTTGATCCATTATAAAAATCAGGTGTGAGCGAAAGCTGTAGCCTTGGGTATAGTTGTTCCTACAATGTATCTTGCCGAAAGGAAAAATGGGCCCCACCACAAGTTACAAGGCTCTTAAGTGAGTCACTGCAGAATGAACTTATGTCCAAAGACATCGAAAATTGCTAAACACCTTTATGTAGTAGCCCACCCATTCTATTGATTGAGGATATTTGTGATAAATTCGGTGCAAGAGCATAGAAGGTTTTGCTCCCAAGATACTCACCAAACATATTTCCTTGAGTAGAAACATAGCTTTTTGAAAGGTTACTAGTAGCCCGATAAAAGTGGTGACTCCCCCATCATAGGGATCATCTATTTGTTATGCTCACGCAATACTTAATATATCACATCCTTACCTACCACGATGGGATTCATAAGGTATGTAGTACCAAAGTCAAAGAAATATCAAGATGTGGGTTGAAATTATCGCAATTGGCCATTTGACCTTAGGGATAAAGAGTGTTTGAAGTGTTTTCGTTTTTGAGTCAAGACTAGTGCAAATTAAGCTGACTTCGGGCTTTAGAAAAACACCTAAAATACATTTGAAGGAAAGGGTCATAAAAGTCCAAGGATTGGGTTGATCTAGATCCACACTTATTTGTGCCTTTTTTTGGGCGACATTCTTGTGTTTGTGTGCTTGCTTTGTTTTATTGTCAAAGAAAAATAAAAAAATCAATTCCAAAACAAGTATTCATCCAACACAAACATTTTTCAAAAACCAACAAAGGATCAAAATCAAACAGCAAAAGTATCAAACTATATGACCATTCTTCACATCTTGAGAAAGAAGAATCTTCATCAACACATCAACTTGAAGAAAAGACCATTAAGCTCAAAGGCTCTTATCAAAAGGAGGAAATTATTATATCTTAATAGACAAATCTTTGTCTCTAATAGAGCTTTTCTACATCACATGCGTCTCTATCTTCAAGGGAAATCAAACGAGTTTGATCAAGAGTCATTAAACCACCTATCTTTTATGCAATATTGCGCTTTGAGTTATCACAAAAACAAAGGAGGGAAGATCAATCCTGACTTCTTTTGAGATATTTGCATCACATATAACATAGCTCAGAAAGAACCACCAACTCCTAAAAGAGAAGAAGAAGAGTTTGTCCCATATATGACACAAAGCTTTTATTGAAGTTAACATTTCATCCATTACCACATTCACATCATTACTCCGTTCCAACTCTCAAAACATTAAGAGGTTCTTGTCCTAAGTTCTATTTCGACATTGCTTGAATCAAACACAAACAAATAACTTTTAGATTGTCTCTACATTGAGGATAAACTCATCCTAAGAGGCATTTCTACGCAGGTTAAAACTAATCTATGAGTGCATCCTCTCATTACTATGTAGTTAAGTCTATAACACATATCACATTTCTCTAAACCTTATCACATCACACTTTGTCAAAACACAACAAGCAATTCAAGAAAGAACTTTGGTAGCATCTACCTTTAGTGCTAGGGATCCGTATGCAAAACATTTCACCAAACATCAATCTTTCATTTCATCACCAACTCATTATCATATTCATCAAACTTCAACAAAAACTTATAAACAAAATGGCTCATACCAGATCAAGATCTAGACAACAAGAAATTGAAGAGGAAGAGGAAGAAAATATCAGTGAATTCCAAGAAGCCCTTGGAGGAAACATAAATGATGACAACCCAGGTACTCCTACTCTTGACCAAATACTCTTGCAGCAATAGAAAGGGCACAACACAACCCTCTCTTTAATAGACTTTTTGACCAAATACTCAAGAGCAATGCTGATGCTCACTTTTTAAGACTTGCTCAAGAGGGGGCTAAACTACCCTCTGACTTTGATGTTGTACAACTAAGATAAGCATCAAAATGCCAAAGTTGTAATGAGGATGAAAGAGCTCGAGAACATATCAGATACAACCTTCATCAAGGTAATCCCCCACCACCTCCTCCTCCAAATGAAATAGAAATGTTGTGGCAACAAGTTGAGAATCTCGCCCAAAAACTTCATAGTGGTGTGAAAACTAATCAGTTTTCACTTAATGACATTTGTCCCTATCCCTTTGATAGGAATCTTCATATGCCACCTTTTCATGAGGGTTTGAAACACCCAAGTTTGAAAAGTATCAAGGAAAAGGAGATCCTCATGATCATGTTAGAGAATTCCATTCAGCTTGCCTTGAAGTGGCATAAGAGGATACATACCTAATGCAACTTTTTCCCAAAAGCTTGGGAGGAACAACCACATCATGGTTTTCCCGATTACCAGGTGGCATTAGGACATTTGAAGAACTCATCCAGAAGTTCCTGGCACATTACTCACACAACATTGAACATGATATCACCATGGCAGATCTATGTAACACTAAACAAAAACCGGGTGAGCTATTTTAAGTCTTTCTGCAATGATGGCATCAAATGTCTAGAAGACGTTCTCTTTAGTTACCTGAACAAGAGCTAGTGGAAATATTAATTTCCATCTTAAATGACGAAATGGAATTTCACCTAGACATAGAAGACACAGACTCTTTCAATGACACAATCACAAAAGGCTTAAAATGTGAGCAGGCTCTCATCAAAAAAGGGCTTATCAAAATATATAATGAACCAAAGGATGGCCCTCACCCACACTTCAATAGTGACAAGCCTAACTTTTGGAACAAAAACAAAAATGTCATCAACGACGGGGTTGTGGATGCAAGAACTATCAAAAGTGCACAACATGTGGTATGATTTGTAGGACAGAACCCCCCACCCAAGAATAACATAGTTGCTCCTCCAATTCAAGGACACAATACATCTCAAGAGGAACCCAGACAATGTCAACAAAATTTTAAATCTAAACAAACATACACTCCCTTAGGGGAACCCATTGAAACAGTGTTACATTAGTTGGTTTCTCAAAATCTAGTGACCTTATCCAAAACATCAAATTATGAATCTCAAGTCAAACCTTCATGGTGGAGGGATACTGAGCATTGCGACTTCCATCAAGGGAAAGGACATAAGACAAGCAATTGTCACAAATTGAAAGATCTTATTCAAGATCTTATTGACCAAGGTGAAATCAAAATCGAAGGACATGACCCAAAGACAACAAACAATGATCATCTCATGTTGAAAAATCCACTTCCATCACAAGATCAAAGGGGTCCTTCCACTTTAGGGCAAAACACAGATACCACCAATGATACGCAAGCCGCATATAGTTACATTGTGAATCACCTATATGATGCCAGTGAACAAATTGCAGCTATTACCATAAAAAATCCCAGCTCCACTTGCAATGTTGTTACACATCATGGCAAGATTACTATAAAAGCAACTCCATAAGGTACCCCATCCCAAAGCAGTATAACCTTGTGGAACAGTTAGACAAAATGCCTGCATTGATATCTATCTTAGAGCTATTGCTCCTATCTCCATCCCATAAAACAATCTTGGATCAAGCTCTCCAAGAGGCGTCAGTCCCTGCAAACCTAAATATAGATCAGTTCCAAGCTATGGTTGGAAACCTAAGATCATCACCTTGTCTCACTTTCTCTAAAAGTGACAACTCATCCTTCCAGCAACCTCACAATGCCTCACTTCACATTGAAGGTTTTATCAACCAACATAGGATCAAGTGAGTATTGATCGATAATGGAGCAACCTGAATATCTGTACGCTGCAATTAGTCACAGCTTTGGGATATGCAATTGAATTAGTGGATCCCCGCAAGAAGATAACAATCAAAGCCTATGATGATGCAGAGCGTTCATCCAAAGAAGCTGTTGTGCTACCAATCCGAGTGGGCTTTGTTGTGAAACACATCATCTGTCAAGTTCTGGACTTTCCTTTCCCATACAATTTTTTGTTAGGAAGACCTTGGATACATAGCATGCAAGTTGTTCCATCCACCTACCATAAGTGTATCAAGTTCCCGCATAATAGTGTAGAAATCACAATCCCGGGCAATTCAAATCCCTTTGCATATTGTCACAATATCAATCATAAACTAGAGATTACCATTCCCAACAATAGAGAGGCCATCTCATCCACATCATATGTAAGTCCAGCCTCTCTTTCCTATTAAAACACAACTATATCCAAGCAAGAGAAGCTCAAAATAAAAAAGAAGAGGAAGGTCTTGGGGAGTACAATTTGAGCCAACTCTTTTGTGTTGGACAAATGCCTACTTCTCCTAGAACTCATGGTAAACCTCAATGGTTACTTCAAACACCACTGGTCAAGCCAGCATGCACTTTGACACCTTTCATCCTTGGAAAGAGTCAAGAAGAAGAAACCAGAGATGAAGACTTAGCAGAATGGATCTATAAGGATCCTATCACCACAAACATCCCACAAGCTAAGCTTCCCACAGATCAATATGGAAAGGGCCTTCTCATTATGAAAAGAATGGGTTATGATGGTCACAGTGCTTTAGGACCATGTAAGCAAGGACAACATGAACCACTGCAACCAAAATTAAAGCCCAAAGATAACACAGGACTAGGCTTTCAAAAGGAGATCCTTCCTAAACTCAGATTCAAAGGGAAACCCAACAAACCACTATATCAGCCTATTACAAAGAGGCCACTTTTGATTATAAAAGAAGCATCGAACACCATAGAAATTGCCCCATTAAGGCTAAAAATCCCAGCAAAACCATCTGTAACACCAATCATCCCACCAATCAAACCAGCAATCCCGTTAGCAACAACAATAACATCAATAGCACCATTAGCAGTAGCAACTGTATCAAAATCTCTAGTAGTATCAACACCACCAACAATTCTAGTAGAAGCAGCAAAGTCAACACTACCAATACTCCCCATATCAGATTCATTGATCCCCATAATCCTTCCTACAGCACCAATCATTTCATCTACAAAACCGATCACACCTATAGTGTTTAACTCAAAGGATATCCCAGTATGGTATAGTAATCGGATACTGGAAAGCAACTCAGAGACTGACTCACATGAATGGGAATTTGATTCCATCTAGCTTAATACTTCAAATGAGGAAGACACATCACTACCTCCACCCTGCAAAGACATCCCTATTTATGGAGAGGCACAGATAAAGACCTCTTGGGTTCTTTAGATGGAAACATCTTCCACAGACCCTATGTCACATCCTACACCTGATTCTGACAGGGAGAGTACCATCAATGACCTTCACCACAATGTCTTAAACCTCACTGACACATCTAATGAACTTAACCTAATTGATGAGGTAATACCCATTATCCATCCTGAACTCATCCAATGGAACCAACCTAAAACTCCATGTCTTAACCATTTCCAAAATGATGAGGCGATCATTGACTTTTTGGAACTACGAGATAACATACCAAGTGGGGATCACAAAGCTAGATTTTCCATTGAACTTAATAGCACAGCATACTTTGGGGTGGATGCCAAACCTTTTAGCTGCAAAAATATAACAATAAAACATGGATCCTCCAGTGAAAACCACACTGTGGCACTGTTTGATCTCACAAAAGTAAAAAGAAAGAGCGTATCCAATGGTGAAAACTTCTTTGAGGTGCCGAATGATGAAAGGTTTGACATTCTCCCTTCTAGTACACAATAGGAACAATCAACTATTCTCATCAAGGAAACCAAAGAATACAATGTGGGGACTCTTGAAACTCCTCACCACATACATCTGGCATCTCTTTTAACTCCAGAGGAACAACCTAAGTTTTTTGAATTCTTCAAAAAGAGTCAAATCAACTTTGCATGGTCATATGCAGATATGCCTGGACTTGATCCTGATTTAGTCATACATAACCTCACAGTAGTAGAAGGAGCCAAGCCTGTCAAGCAGAAAATTCGAAAGATGCATCCCCAGATTGCAGTACTAGTCAAAGTAGAACTTAAGAAACTCCTGGATGTTGGTTTTATTAGACCAATTGATTATGCAAATTGGATATCCAACATTGTGTCTGTCGGCAAACCCAATGGGGGCATTTGTATTTGTACTAATTTCAGAGATCTGAACAAGGCATGTCCTAAAGATGACTTCCCCCTACCAAATATTGACATCATAGTAGACCTAACAATAGGACATGTCATGCTTTCACTCATGGATGGTTTTTTAGGATACAATCAGATAAAGATCACACCAGAAGATCAACATAAGACAACCTTCACATGCCCATGGGGCACATACTACTGAAATGTAATGCCTTTCAGTCTAAAGAATGCAGGAGCGACCTATCAATGAGCAATGACCACTATCTTTCATGATATGATGCATACCATAATGGAAGATTATGTTGATGACTTACTAGCAAAATCACTCATAAGAGAAGGTCATCTAGAAATATTAGAGAAAATCTTTGATAGACTAGAACAATATCATGTTCCACTCAACCCAAAGAAATGTGTCTTTGGAGTAACCTCAGGGAAACTTCTAGAATACATTGTCTCAAGTAAAGGTATTGAGGTTGATACTGCATAAGTAAAAGCAATCATGGACATGCCACCACCAAAGAACATCAACCAGCTAAGGACACTACAAGGGTGGCTTCAATCTATCCACAGATTCATTGCACAACTGGTAGATAAATGTCACCCATTTACACACCTGCTACACAAAAATATCTACTTTCAGTGGGATGCTAGATGCCAGCAAGCATTCCAGATGCTTAAAGATTATCTCATGAATATACCATTGCTGATCCCACTAGATCCTAGTAAGCCTCTATTGCTCTATATTTCGGCAACAAGTACAACATTGGGTGTACTATTGGCACAACACAATGTAGAATAGAAAGAGTGTGTTGTTTACTACATCTCTCACACACTGGTTGGCTATGAACTCAATTACAACCCTATTGAGCGAGCTTGCCTAGTAGTAATCTTGGCATCCACTTAATTGAGGCACTATCTATTAACACATTAAGTACAACTTATTGTAAAGATCGATCCACTCAAGTACTTACTCAACAAAAGTAGCATTGATAGGTTGCTTGGCCAAATGGGTAATGAGTCTTAGTAAATTTGATATCGAGTATGTGGATCGTAAGGCTATCAAAGGACAAGTTACTGCAGATCAATTGGCCAATGCACCACTCATAGGTGATCATCCCCTCATTTCCAATTTTCCAAATGAAGAGATATTCATGATCACAACAACACAACCATGGACACTCTACTTTGATGGTTCATACACTAGGCATGGATCGGGGACAGGCATTCTGTTTATCACACCTCAAGGTGACAGCATCCCGAAGTCCTACAGGCCCACATTTCCATGCACAAAAAACATAGCTGAATATGAGGCCTTCATCACAGGACTCAAGCTAGCCATACAATGGAAGTTACAAGAACTAACAGTATATGGTGACTCCCAACTGGTCATTTGACAAGCAATAGATGAATATCAGAAAAAGGATGACAAACTCATGCCATACAAACAAATGGTGGACAAATTAAAGGAATCATTCACTACTGTCACCTTTGAGAAGATACCCAAAAATTAGAATTGAGTTGCTGACACTATGGCTACAATTGCATCTCTCCTCCGTCTTCCACAGAATTCAACATGCTATGAGTTCTCGGTCAAACAGCTTTAGATTCCCACTTATGATATCCCTGAATCTGAGATGATATGTCACCTTATCGGTTCTAAATCCCCATGGTATGTGTTTCTGTGTCATTTATTCCTCATGATAAGAGTGAGTCATCCTTTAAGATTTTTAGTTTGAGTCCTAATCTTTCTTATGATACCTCGGTTCAAGTCCTTAGTATGTCTGTAAACCTTTTTTCAATCATAAAAGTCAAGTTTAGATAATTGGTTGAACTCTGTGAACACGTTGAACCATTTTGAACTGGGTTCAATAGGTTCATTTAGGTTCCATAGGTTCCTAGGTGTTCAGGGAGGTTTTTCATACTAATATTTTCTCTAAGTGTCTTGCAACAACTCTCTAAAAGTTTCTTGTTTAGTGATATGTTACCTTATTTCTCTTTGGGTTTTGAACTCATTGAACTATGTTCAAGAGGTTCAAACATGTTCAATATAGCACAAGTGGTCAGAAGCTTGATATTATTTGTTTTCTCGGCAAAATTCTCCTTGAGTGCGACATACATCTTGAACTACTTGAACGCCCATGAAGTTTGTTCAGGATGTTCATATGTGCTCGAAGTTGGTGGGTCCCATGGGTTTTAATGATTTGATGGTGCATTCATTGCCAAATATGAGGAGGCAGAACCATGTCTAAAGTGACGTCAATCCTTGGTTTTTTGAAGTAAGTAATTATTTCGAGAACTGGCGGTTACTTCAAAAATGCCACCATGCATTCAATGCATGCGTGCGATGTCTAATCCACAAACTCAACACACTTGGACTGAAAATTGGAATTATTGCATTCAATGTTTCCGTATCATTGAATTATTGGATTGTTAGTGCTCTGCATTTGGTCCTCGCTTTTGTGTCTTTGTTTTTCCTAGATAGGAGTCTTGTTTGCTGCTAGCTATCGTCTGGTTGTTCAACTATGAAGGTGAGTCTTTTTCTTGTCATCTCCAGTGGTTTTTGCTTGCATTTTCTCTCTTACATGAAGTTTTTCTGTAACCAATTTAGGCTTATTGTTTAAAATTATGAAGTCCACACTACATTTGTTTGGGAACATTTTTAACCTGGCATCCACTAAACCCATAGTTAGCGATACTGACCTAAAATGGGAAAACCTTGAAGTGTTGAAAGAGAGGGTGTTCAAGGGAATTGACAATTCTTTTGGTGTGGAGATTTTGAGTAGCGGTCTAGTAGAAGCTGCAGCTTTTCCCCCAGCCATTCCTTGCCAAGAATTGATTCGAGAATGTATTGCTAGATATGACCCAATGTCTGAAACCATTAGGAGAGACAATGGTGAAACCCTTCTTGCCATAAATCATGAAGTAATTTCCTTAGTCTTCAAGATACCTAATTACCAGTTCTCCAACTTTTCTCCTGCTCAATCAATCACCGAGTTCAACGTAGACAGAACCGGACACCGTAACAATGTAGCAAAATTCTGGTTGAAGGTTCCTCAAAGAGGTGGTTCCAGGTTACCCAAGAATCCTAATAAGAATCACATGTTGCCTCATATTCATGATGTAATGCTTTTGTTGCACCGAGCCAGAGGATCTACTAAAGCTTATAGCTTCGACGACTAGATTTATTGCTACGTGCAGCTAGTTTTAGAAGGGAAGCAATATTTGGATTGGGCTAAATTGATTGCTGACTCAATGAGAGAACAACTGAGTTTGGCTAAACAGTTCAAACAAAACTTCTTTACATCTTCATATCTCTTGTATTATTTGGCTTGTGTTAAGGAGTTGGTTGGAATACCAAAACAACTCACTGAGGAGGATGTTCCCGTATATGAGTTCTATCCGATGCTGCAAAAGGATAAAGCTTTACAGGATTTCAGAAGGGTCCACAATGCTTTTTTGGGTGATTTGTGTTATGAATTGAAGAATATGAAAGCCAAAAGAATCTTTGAAGATGCACAAACTTTGATAAAGAGGTTTGGTAGTTTTTATATCTAGTTTCCACACTTTTGTTACATACAGGTAGGCAGCTTTGAAGAGGAGCCCTTCAAGCTTTCTCACTTCTGTTCAGATTGCTTTGTTCTAGCGGAGATATGTAGGCAACTAACCTCTATAATAAAAAAGGCACAACCTAGGGACAAATGGGAAGGTCATTTTCCCATCCAATTGGGCGTGTTGTCCTGTAGTTCAATGTTTGACGCTTTGAGTATAGGAGTAGACCTCAGGAATTTCAATTTTTCCCTGTATCCTGAAAGGAAAGGTTTTGATAATAAGGGATTTTACCAAAGTCTTGGTCTAATGCCATACCTTCCGATGCCATAGTTAAAGGATTTTTGGGAAGATTGTACATATGAACTTGAAGTATTCAAAAGGGGACCATGAGATTGGTGTTAGAACAAGTTGTTTCATTGCAGATAAAGTTGGATACTACGGGGCTCGAAGAGGATCATCTAGAGTTATTCGGACTAGGGTACTTAGCCCGTACAGAAGCCGAAATGCCTCCAATTAACTGGGATGAGGAAGAGAAAGATGATATATAATTAAGGACTAAAGGAGTTTTGGAAAGGACCGCGGCATGGGTGGCCAATAAGAAAGAAATGAAATCAGTCGTTAAGTCTAATTCTGTGAGAAGTAATAAGGATCCTCTACCTTCAGCAAAATGTCTTTCTAACAATGCCTCTATGCCTGTCCATGTGGGTAAGGATAACAAGTCAGCCCAGCTTAGACATAGGTCCAATTCAACTTTGAATTTTTGTACTCCTTGGCATACTCGGTCCCGAAGTGCCGCTCAAACAAAGATGGATCAAGGAAAGGATACAAGGGTGAAGGATATGATTCTCGATGCCCAGATATTTGAAATTGAAGAATTGGATGGTGATGTTGCTAGTGCCCTTGATTCTCATATGGTGATTGTGGCTATGATGCCACCTTCCAAGATGATCGAAGGAACCACTAGTTCCAGTGCAAATCCTAAGTGGTTGACCACCTCAGTGAACAAAAAATGGAGTTTTCTTCCCATGACTATTCCAATTTAGGAAATGGTCATTAAATACACAGAGAAGAATCCAAAGCCGAAAAGGTTCAAGACTGCCACTCGCCTAGACAATGATGAGGGAACTGGAAAATGGGTTGCTGAAATCGCCTCATATAAACCCAAGGATGAAAACAAGGAGGCTAGCCTTGATGATTTCAAGATCACAAAGGTGGAATTGGGAAACATGAGTAGAGACACAGACAATCATTTCTTCCTGGAATCGGCAAAGAAAATGCTCACTAGGTTGGAGAAGGATGGGCGAGAAAAGAGAGAACTCAAGCGACACATAAACATTCTGGCCCAATTCATTGATAGTATTGGTTGCCTTGGGGAACTCCCAATAACTCATGCTACAGAGAACTTCGACCCAACTTCACCGAAAAATAAAAAGCTAATGAACCAAGTTCAATGGGCCAAGAGTATTGCCGAAGTTGTGGAGAAATGGATTCAGGGAATAATCAAGGATGGTGAAAAGTACATTACCGACTCCCGGAGGCTATGTGATGAAATACAGGGCCTTAGTGCTAAATTTCAAAATCATCTCGTGTCATGGGAGGAGGAGCACAAATGGCAGAATGTCTTGCCTTTGTTTGCCAAAATAGAAGAATATGGAGTTACTGGGTTTTTGACAGAACACTCAATCAAGTTGGTGGCGGATGAATGTCAACTTTTTGTGCTAAAGAAAACCATAATATGGTGAGTGCTTACCTAAAACTCTGTGATCACTGATGCAAAGACCTCTATTTATGAACTCCAAGATCTCCAGTGTAGCATAGTTAATGATAACAAGGTGGTTAACCCTAACCATGATTGGCAATTGGGAATTTGTGGGTTGAGCACACAAGATGCAATTAGGTCTTTCTAGATGAACATGGAGAAGATCAAGGACAAGGGTAATTTCACTCCGGAAGATATAACCAGGGTGGCTAGGATTGAGTCTATGACTTTCATTGGAAATGATCAATTGCTGAAACATTCCAAAAAGATGGTGAAGCACCGGTGGAATAAGGAGGCGGCAAAGGCGAAGCTCAATGCGATGAAAGTTTTGAACCAATCCATTGTTCAAGAACTTACAACTACTCAGGATGCCCACAAAAGTGGAGAGGATGATGATGATGGAAAAGTGGAATAATGCATTGATTTAGGCCTAGTTCCCTTTATTCTTGTAATTTCTCATGATTGTGCAAAGACTTCGGGACATCTGTCCCAAAATACTTCTTGTTGGTTTCATAACTATTTATAGGGGAGGTCAAGTTTTCAGGGAGACCTCCCCTATTCTAAAACTATAAATTAAGGAAAGATAGATAGTATAGGGGTTAGATTTGGTGACCAATTTTTGGTTTTTCCCTCTATTTTGTGTATTTTCTATTTTGTAGAAGGAAGAATCAGACTGCTAAATCTGGAATGGAAACGATTTATACATGTATTTTCATGCCTTTGTTGCATAAGAATATATATATATATAGAATGATCATACTGTTCTTGGGAGAAGGAAAATCTATGTGCTTTGAATCTGTGTAGATACATGTCTTTGTATATGCTTATCTAATCAAATAACAGTAAGGATCTTTCCATTACAGAAAATTCTTCTTCTTCTGATATTCCTTCCTTTGAGTGTTTGTTTACTTCTAGAGAAGATTCATGTTTGAGGATAGATTTAGTTTCTTAAATCCGTTCATTCTTTATTAAACCTGTGGAAATGGTGTACTGAACTTTGTTTCAGTTGTTGTCATCTCATATATTGAAAACATAGGAAAAATTATTTTCTTCCTTTTAGGAAACATGCATGAAATATCTCCCTCTCTTCCAAGAATGAAGTAGGCAGCCTTACATGCTTTCAGGTTAAAAGCTACTATTCGAATTATATAGTTTAAAGCATTCCTTGAAAAACTGAGATAGGGAGTTGTACCTATGAAAAATTCAGAGGGAAGTGATTTATACAACACTTACCCAATTGTTTAGTGAAACACTTGTCCTTAAAATAAGGCAACAGAGTTCAAAATTGATCATTTTAAAAAAAGGACAAATCTGTTCACTAACAAATTTTTGGCAACTCTGCTGGGAAAGTTAAACAAAGAGAAAACTGAACATTTAGTAGACTGGTATGCCATAGACATAACAAAATTGAGCCTATAATCGACAAAATTTCATAGAGTTCGTTTTGTCAAAGACACAGATCTATAATTCAAGAAAACCATTGAGATTGAGATTTGCTTGAAAGAGTTTAGGATTCCTAAGGGTGATAACACTGGATTCACATCCATATACCAAAGTGCAAAGGAGAGAAGGAATAGTTGATAATTGTTTTGAAGAATTGCAAGGGTTGTCATTCACCACAAACTTTACTCCCAAAAGAAAAGCTAAGAGCAGACCTTCCTCTCCTAACAGAGTTACTCCTATACCTTCTTCTTCAAACCCTTGGCAAGCACTAATGCTTAATGGAGTTCAAGCCCCTCCCCTTGTAACCATTTATCCTATGTTCATTATGGCCCAACCATGGAGTGCTGTTGTTGGACCTCTTGCTCTCGCAGCTCATAATCCACTTCCAAAAGGGGCGAGGGATGTTTTACCTAAATATAATGGAGATGGAAAAGTCTTGTTTGAAGAGCACTTGAATTCTTTTAATATGGCCACTAGAATTCTGGCAGTCCAATATGAGGATGTGGCCGTTAGGCTTTTTGCCCAAACTCTCACTGAGGGGGTAGTAGATTGGTTCAGCCATCTGTGGGCAGGATCCATAACTGACTGGCAAATGATGAAAATTGCTTTTGAGAAAAGGTTCAAAAGTGTTGATGATGAACATTTGCTACTGGCTCAGCTCACACAAATGAAAAAGGAAATTCATGAGCCAATGAGGAACTTTGCAGCTAGGTATAATAAGATTATCCACAAAATTCCTCAAGCCAAAAGACCAACTGTGGATAATCAACAATGTTTCTTCATAAATTCCATGCCACCTGACGTGGGTTTTCACCTTAGAAGTAGGCTGGCTAATCTGGAGACTGTACAAAATGAAGCCATACAACTTGAAGATGATCTAATAATAGCCAGAAAATGGAGGAAAGATGTAAAAACCCCTCAAGGCCAAGCTCAGGCATCTACCTCTTC
The DNA here is from genome assembly GCF_030272615.1 of Cryptomeria japonica. Classification (NCBI taxonomy): domain Eukaryota; kingdom Viridiplantae; phylum Streptophyta; class Pinopsida; order Cupressales; family Cupressaceae; genus Cryptomeria; species Cryptomeria japonica. The sequence continues at coordinate 98,663,852 of NC_081408.1, read as the reverse complement.
TACTGACCCAGTTATTCAATGGTTTGTCAATGATATGATTGCTCTGAAGAGGCAAATACCCAAGCCTGGAAGTTCTTATCCACAACCTTATCAGGATATAAGCAGGAAAACTCCAAATTAGTATAACTATGGACGACGGTTGCAATTACCTGTTGTTCCACAAAGATTACAAATAGAGGCACCTCCTGACAAAGGTGTCATGTGTTCATTCCATCTTACCATAGATCATGATGGGGGTTCTTGTCCCGATATGATAAGACATGTTCAAATGCAAAACACAAAAGATGAATTAGGTGCGTTCACTAAAGCAGAAAAAATTCAAGAGGTGCCTAGCAACTCTGGAACATTCTACCTCGAATATGAGTCAAATTCAGAAAAAGGTAGTAACATTTTGGCGACCCTTGAAGGTCCTACATGTGCAATTCTAACAAGGAATCAACGAACTTCCTAGGCTTCTTCTTTTGTAAATCCTTCTTGAAGCAATTTCAAAGGTAAAGATCTCCCAAGTAATAGCCTTTTAAAGATCCCTGAAGTTAGGATTTTGCAAAGGAACCATGAAGATAACAATATCCCTTTCTCTTCCTCCTCCTTTGACTTCATTGAGTTCTGTAAAGCTTCTACTATTCAACTTCCTACTACTGAGTATTTGAAACTAAATCCAAAAGAACTAGATAAACTGGTCAAATATGTTAAGGGAGATTCTTCTTCGGAGTCCCTCATACACGGATGTGTGGAGAATAGTGATTTAACTGCTGCTAAAAAATCTTCATCTATCTCGTACTCATTAGCTAACTTGGCTGATCCTTGTGCTTTTCATGATGCTAAAAATGGGCTTGAGGTTGAGATTTTGAAACCTGAACCTTTCTACATATCCCTTCTCTTGAATGGTCAGAAGCTTAGTAATTGCATAATAGATTTAGGAGCATCAGACAACATAATGCCTTCACTTGTCTCTAGGTTTAACCCTCACGAAAACATTTGGGATATTCTTTTCGATGGATGGGAAACAGGTTCCTCTTATTGGACAGGTAAAAGACGTCCAGGCAGTGCTAGTAGCATGCCTTGATAAAAGAGTAAGATTAACTATCCTGGTTGCTGATATTCCCACGAGTTACAGAACACTTTTGAGTAGAACTTTTTGCATGGATCTTGGAGGTGAAATCAAAATGGACTGGTCTGAAGCCATTATTCCCCTTGGAAAATAGAGAATCAAGCTTCAACCTGAGCCTAAAAATAAGTACACTATTTTTCCTTTGGACAACCCCAAAGCCCAGATTTTGTTTCAAGAATGAGAGTTTGGAAACTATCTCATTCTTGCACCTAGCGAAAGGGAACTGGAAGATGCTGTTGATGAACTTGGTGGGTTGTGGTAGATGGAATTTGATGGAAGCTGCACCAACTCTGGCTCTGGAGCGGGGGTAGTTTTGCTGTCACCCACTAGTAATATTTTCCCATTTTCTTTCAAGTTGGATTTTAAGAATACTAATAATATTGCAGAGTATGAGGCATTATTATTAGGATTAAATGAGGCCAGATGTAAAGGTATCAAATTGCTCAAAGTTAAAGGTGATGCAGAGTTGATTATTAGACAGGTGAGAAATGTTTATACAATTAAGAATGACAGATTGAGACAATATAGAAATAGGGTTTGGGATGAGTTAAAATTGTTTGATGCTTTCTCGATTGAAGCCATTCCAAGGGAACAAAATAGTAGGGCAGATTCGTTAGCCATTTCAGCTTCACTTTTATTACTGCATCCAGACTTAAGGATAATTCATATAGGATTGAAATGATTTATAGGCCTAGTGTCCCTAATAATGTAAATCATTGGCAAGTCTTTGATGCAGATGCACAGATCAAAGATTTCCTAGAATGTGTTCAGTTACTCTCCCAATCATATTTTGAAGGTTCTGAAAATGCCTGCAAGGAGTTTAGTCCAGACCCAGATGTTGATCCTACAAATAGTTTTATTCAGCTCAAAGGCAACAAAATTCTGAAGGGGCTAGTGACTCTGGAGAGGTTTTTCACTAGAGTGTTAGGGTTTCAAGTAGATCCGAAGCAAATATGAACTAACAATTATATGCAGATTTAAATACAAAAGATAAAAAAATAAAATAGGACACAGATAACACAGAGATTTAACATGGTTCACCCAGAATGGGTTACGTCCACCATACACAGCCGTCCAATCTTTCTTATTATCCAACAAAAATAGTACATCAACCTTACAATGCCTTAAGCATCCCACCTGCTAATAACATGCATTTTTAGGGCAACAAACAAAGTTGGCCTTTTTAGGGTTTTATTACAATGTTGGTTTTCATCAACGAAAAACGGCAAAAAAAAAATTTTCTCAGGGGCTGCCGCCCCTGAACCCCCGCTTGATATTATTTGTTTCCTCAGCAAAATTCTCCTTGAGCATGGCGTACATCTTGAAGTACTTGAACACCCATGAAGTCTATTTAGGATGTTCATATGTGTTCAAAGTTGGTGGGTCCCATGGGTTTTAATGATTTGATGGTGCATTCATTGCCAAATATGAGGAGGCAGAACCATGTCTTAAGTGACGTCAATCCTTGGTTTTTCAAAGTAAGTAATCATTTCAAGAATTGGCGGTTACTTCAAAAATGCCGCCATACATTCAATGCATGCATGTGATGTCTAATCCACAAACGCAACACACTCGGACTGAAAATTGGAATTATTGCATTCAATTTTTCCATATCATTGCCTTCACTAATAAGGTATGAAGGATTGTGAGTGCTCCGCATTTGTTCCTCGCTACTGTGTCTTTGTTTTTCCTGAATAAGAGTCTTTTTTGTTGCTAGCCGTTGTCCGGTTGTTCAATTGTCAAGGTGAGTCTTTTCTTGTCCTCTCTAGTGGTTTTTGCTTGCATTTTCTCTCTTACTAGAAGTTTTTCTGTAACTAATTTAGGCTTATTATTTAAAATTATGAAGTCCACACTACATTTGTTTGGGAATGTTTTTAGCCCGACATCCATTGAACCCATAGTTAGAATTACTTACCTAAAAGGGGAAAACCTTGAGGTGTTGAAAGAGAGGGTGTTCAAGGGAATTGACAAGTCTTTTGGTGTGAAGATTTTGAGTAGCGGTCTCATAGAAGCCACAACTTTTCCCCCAGCCATTCCTTACCCAGAATTGATTCGGGAATGTATTGCTAGATACGACCTAGTGTCCAAAACCATTAGGAGCCCTTCTTGCCATAAATCATGAAGTAATTTCCTCAGTCTTCAAGATACCTGATTACCAGTTCTCCAACTTTTCTCCTACTCAATCAATCACCGAGTTCAGCATAGACAGAACTGGACACCGTAACAATGTAGCAAAATTCTGGTTGAAGGTTCCTCAAAGAGGTGGTTCTAGGTTACCCAAGAATCCTAATAAGAATCACATGTTGCCTCATATTCATGACGTAATGCTTTTGTTGCACTGAGCCAGAGGATCTGCTGAAGCTTATAGCTTCGATGACTGGATTTATTGCTACGTGCAACTAGTTTTAGAAGGGAAGCAATATTTGGATTGGGCTGAATTGATTGCTAATTCAATGAGAGAACAACTGAGTTTGTCTAAACAGTTCAAACAGAACTTCTTTATGTCTTCATATCTCTTGTATTATTTGGCTTGTGTTAAGGAGTTGGTTGGAATACCGAAACAACTCACTAAGGAGGATGTTCCCGTATATGAGTTCTATCCCATGCTGCAAAAGGATAAAGCTTTACAGGATTTCAGAAGGGTGCACAATTCTTTTTTGGGTGATTTGTGTCATGAATTGAAGAATATGAAAGCCAAAATAATCTCTGAAGATGCATAGACTTTGATTAAGAGGTTTGGTAGTTTTTATATCTAGTTTCCACGCTTCTGTTACATACAGGTAGGCGGCTTTGAAGAGGATCCCTTCAAGCTCCCTCACTTCTATTCATATTGCTTTGTTCTAGTGGAGATATGTAGGCAACTAACCTCTGTAATAAAAAAGGCACAACCCAGGGACAAATGGGAAGGTCATCTTTCCATCCAATTGCGTGTGCTTTCCTGTAGTTCAATGTCTAACACTTTGAGTATAGGAGCAGACCTCAAGAATTTCAATTTTTCCCTGTATCCTAAAAGGAAAGGTTTTGATAATAAGGGATTTTCCTGAAGTCTTAGTCTAATGCCATACCTTCCCATGCCACAGTTAGAGGATTTTGGGAAGATTGTATAGATTAACTTGAAGTATTCAAAAGGGGAAACATGAGATTGGTATTAGAACAAGTTTTTTCATTGCAGATAAAGTTGGATACTAAGGGGCTCAAAGAGGGTCATCTAGAGCTATTCGAACTGGGGTACTTAGCCCATGTAGAAGTTGAAATGCCTCCAATTAACTGGGATGAGGAAGAGCAAGATGATATACAATTAAGGACTAAAGGAGTTTTGGAAAGGACCATGGCATGGCTGGCCAATAAGAAAGCAATGAAATGAGGCGTTAAGTCTAATTCTATGAGAAGTAATAAGGATCCTCTACCTTCACCAAAGCATCTTTCTAACAATACTTCTATGCTTGTTCGTGCAGGTAAGGATAACAAGTCGCCCTAGCTTAGACATAAGTCTAATTCAACTTTGGATTTTTCTACTCCTCGACATACTCGGTCTTGAAGTGCCGCTCAAACAAAGATGGATCAGGCAATGGATACAGGGGTGAAAGATACCATTCTTGATGCCCAGATATTTGAAATGGAAGACTTGGACGGTGATGTTGCTAGTGCCCTAGATTCTCATACGATGACTATGGCTATGACGCCACCTTCCAAGATGATCGAAGGAACCACTGGTTCTAGTGCAACTCCTAAGTGGTTGACCACCTCGATGAACAAAAAATGGATTTTTCTTCCCATGACTATTCCAATTTAGGAAATGGTCATTAAATACATAGAGAAGAATCCAAAGCCAAAAAGGTTCAAGACTAACGCTTGCCTAGACAATGATGAGGGAACTGGAAAATAGGTTACTGAAATCATCTCATATAAACCCAAGGATGAAAACAAGGAGGCTAGCCCCAATGATTTCAAGATCACAAAGGTGGAATTGGGAAACATGAGTAGAGACACAGACAATCCTTTCTTCCAGGTATCAGCAAAGAAAATGCTCACTAGGTCGAACAAGGATGGGCGAGAAAAGAGAGAACTCAAGCGACACATAAACTTTCTGGCCCAATTCATCGATAGTATTGGTTGCCTTGGGGCACTCCCAATATCTCATGCTACAAAGAACTTCGACCCAACTTCACCGAAAAATAAAAAGCTAATGAACCAAGTTCAACGAGCCAAGAGTATTGCTGAAGCTATGGAGAAATGGATTGAGGGAATAATCAAGGATGGCAAGAAGTACATTACCGACTCCCAGAGGCTATGCAATGAAATATAGGGCCTTATTGCTGAAGTTCAAAATTATCTTGTGCCGTGGGAGAAGGAGGAGCACAAATGGCAGAATGTCTTGCCTTTGTTTGCCAAAATAGAAGAATATGGAGTTACCAGGCTTTTGATAGAGCACTCAATAAAGTTAGTGGTAGATGAATGTTAGCTTTTTGTGCTAAAGAAAAACATAATGTGGTGAGTGCTTACCTTCAAGTCTGTGGTCACCGATGCAAAGACCTCTATTTACGAACTCTAAGATCTCTAGTGCAACATAGTTAATGATAACAAGGTGGTTAATCCTGACCATGATTGGTAGTTGGGAATTTGTGGGTTGACCACACAGGATGCAATTAGGTCTTTCCGGATGAACATGGAGAAGATCAAGGACAAGGGTGATTTTACTCTGAAAGATATAACAAGGGTGGCTAGGATTGAGTCTTTGACTTTCATTGGAAATGATCAACTGCTGAAACATTCTGAAAAGATGGTGAAGCACTAGTGGAATAAGGAGGCGGCGAAGGTGAAGCTCAACACGATGAAAGTTTCAAACCAATCCATTGTTCAAGAACTTGCAACCGCTCACAACGCCCGCAAAAGCGGAGAGGATGATGATGATGGAAAAGTGGCATAATGCATTGATTTAGGCCCGGTTCCCTTTATTCTTGTAATTTCTCATTATTGTGCAAAGACTTCGAGACATCTATCCCAAAATACTTCTTGTTGGTTTCATAACTATTTATGGGGGAGGTCAAGTTTTCAGGGAGACCTCCCCTATTCTAAAACTATAAATTAAGGAAAGATAGATAGTATAGGGGTTAGATTTGGTGACCAATTTTGGGTTTTTCCCTCTATTTTATGTATTTTTTGTTTTGTAGAAGGAAGAATCAAACTGCTAAATCTAGAATGGAAATGATTTATACATGTATTTTTGTGCCTTTGTTGCATAAGAATATATATATAGAATGATCATATTGTTCTTCGGAGAAGGAAAATCTGTGTGTTTTGAATCTGTGTAGATACATGTCTTTGTATATGTTTATCTAATCAAATAATAGTAAGGATCTTTCCATTACAGAAAATTATTATTCTTCTGATATTCCTTCCTTTGAGTGTTTGTTTACTTCTAGAGAAGATTCATGTTTGAGGACAGATTTAGTTTCTTAAATTCATTCATTCTTTATTAAACCTGTGGAAATAGTGTACTGAACTTTGTTTCAGTTGTTGTCATCTCATATATTGAAAAGATAGGAAAAATTGTTTTCTTCCTTTTAGGAAACATGTGTGAAATATCGGCCTCTCATCCAAGAATGAAGTAGGTAGCCTTACATGCTTTCGGATTAATAGCTACTATTCAAATTAAATAGTTTAAAGTATTCCTTGAAAAACTGAGATAGGGAGCTGTACCTATGAAAAATTCAGAGGGAAGTGATTTATACAACACTTACCCAACTGTTTAGTGAAACACTTGTCCTTAAAATAAGGCGACAGAGTTTAAAATTGATCATTTTAAAAAAAGGACAAATCTATTCACTAACAATATGGTGATTTCTACACCTACCTCCACGATCACACACTTCCTCCTGACCAATCGAATAACCAATGTAAAACCTTCATTCATCAAACCGCTCGATATACCATTATTGCTGAAACCCTATACCGATGCAGTCTTGATGGTACTCTCCTTTAATGTCTGGAATAGGATGAGATAACAAAGGCCTTGGAAGAGGTACATGAAGGAATTTGTGGAACTCATGAAAGTGGTTTGTCACTAGCCAAGAAACTCATGCGCATTGGATACTATTGGCCATCAATGGAAAGAGACTCCTACTATTTTGTCAGAAAGTGCAAGAAATGCCAAGTTCATGGAGACCTAATACATGCGCCAACACAAGAATTGCAACCAATCACAACACCATGGGCCTTTTGCCAATGGGGACTTGAGCTTGTGGGTAAAATCCATCCATCTTCATCCAACGACCACAAATTCATTATTACCGCCACCGAATACTTCACAAAGTGGATCGAAGCTGTTCCAATTACCCAAGTCACCAGCAAGCAGATCACCTCATTCATCCTTAATTACATCATCTATCGGTATGGTGTACCCATGTCCATCATCATAGATAATGATCTTCCTTTCAAAAATCAAGATGTTTGTGGACTCTGTGAGAAGTTTCATATCCAACACCGCTTTTCCACTCCCTATTATGCACAAGGAAATGGTCAGGCTGAAGCATCAAACAAGAACATATTAAGAATCCTCAAGAAAATATTCAATGATGCCGGTCATGATTGGCTTGTTCAATTGAATCTAGCACTATGGCCATATCGAACTAGCATTCGAACCCCTACAGGCACACTTCCCTACTCACTAGTATATGGCGTAGAAGCTATATTACCTATTGAGGTTGAGATACCATCTCTACGAGTTTCCTTGCACAATCTGATTGGTGATGAAGCATACAGAGTATCCTGTCTCCAAGACTTAGAGCTACTTGATGAGAAACGATAAGCTGCATACAATCACCTCAAGGCCTATTAGCAACATATGAGTAGAAGCTATAATCACCGAGTTAGACCTTGTACATTTGAGGTAGGTGATCTTGTTCTTAGGGAAAATCCTTGTAATACACCAAACAAAGAACATTAGGGTGAATCAAACTAGTTGGGTCCATATGTTATCGCTGCTATATTTGGGTCCGGGACATATCAGTTGGCTACTTTAGAAGGAGAACCGCTAGCATATCCAATCAATAGTATGCACCTCAAATAGTTTTATACATAAGCTACATAGAGCATCAGGCTCCCAAACATACCAAAAAAACACCAAAAACATTCAGATATATGTCCTGAAGAAAATACAAAAAACATAAAAATAGTACAGAAAAATCATGCATCCAAACAGTGAACAACCACTCCGGTGGCACCTTGGGTAAGTGCGATGGTAAAAACCTGGCAAACAGGCACCACTCATAAAGGCTATGGCTCCATTGTCTTTCAAACTTGTTGGGATCACATTCACTACATTCATTCATCCATCCATCCAAACCATGGCTCGTTATTGATCTACAATTAAGGATAGTACTTCATGCATCTTGCATCCCGCTTTTTCAGAGTCATGCCTAAAACTGGGGGCAATACCCTTAACCTATTTGATGGAAGTGTATTCTACATTACCTGTGATTCATTGATTCTTCATTCAAAACTATCTCACAAAATCCAAAAACATTCAAAACTATCTCACAAAATCCAAAAAAATTGGAAAACTATCTCACAAAATACAAAAAACATTGGAAAACAATCATCAAAACCCAAAAACATTGGAAAACTATCTCACAAAATCCAAAAACATTTCAAAAACATCAAAATCAATCAAAAACATGGCAACACCTTGTACATACATTTTTCAAAGCAGATATCAAACAAACACTGTGATATACTCAAAATGATCACCACTTATCACATCAACCCAACAATCAACATCGACACAAAAATTGTCTTCACAAGGATGCATCCTTCCTTACCAAAACAAAGACAAGATCATGTTTTCTTTGACAAGAAATTTTTGTTTAAAGCTATCAAGTACTTGGTTCAATTTGTGGGTTATTTATTTATATCAGGCTCCTACGCTACTCTGACATATCCACAAGTGATTAGAGTGGTCGGGATGGTTCCTAAGCATTGTTTGTATGTCTTCTGCAAATTATTCCAATGACATTCTGGGGCATGTACTAATGGTGTCTACATGGGAAGTTCACTAAGCTATGTGATCTTATGCAAAATACAGTCATAGATCACTATGGCTTGCTGACTACAGCGTATACCTCAACCATATTAGCATGAACCATTATCAAGGGTCCATATTCTTTATTGTTTATATATGATGTTTTCTTACAGGTACAATGCTCCATCTTTGGGTTCTACTGCCTCGTCCAAGCTTGATAATGGTTTTATCTCTTACTACAGTATGAACTTGTCTCAGGATATGATCAGCAAAAGATCAAGGAGGACGTTCCAAGTCATGCATGAAAGGAGATAATCCTTGTCTGTTCTGCAAGCAATACTCAGGTCAACTTGATCCATTATATCAAGTTGCTTGTATTAACTTGCTATATCAAAATCAATGTTCGGAATACTCAGGTCATCTTGAATCATTATGTCAAGTTTCTTGTATTTTTCTTACAACATTTTAAAGCTCAATGATGAAAATAAAGCACTATGGATTGTCATTTCATCTCATCTATATATATTGAATTCCGTTGCATTCCATCCATCCATACATTCATAATAGATGCATATCATGCATACATAGTAATGAAAATGGATACTCTATTTTCCTCTTCTTCCATAGAAATGTGTCATAGGTCCTCCATTTCTTTGATCTAACATCGAACCCCCCTCACCCTCCCCATCTTGGTAATTAGAATCACATACCCTACATCATCTCCCATCAGCCCAATCAAGCCAATTACTCTGTCTACATAGGCACATCGACTCACACACAGCTAGACTATCAATAGATACTCTGATCAAGTATCTTCGGGTCTCAATAGGTAATTGATTATGGCAAACCTAGACTACAATAGGCATTTATCATAATGACTTAGTCTCAACGGGGCTGCTATGATTCACCACAACCATCCATCACACACACACACACACACACACACACACACTATCAATTGATCAACCAATCAAACACAATCATAACGAACAATTACATCAATTGTCTAAGTCTCAACAAGTATTTTGCTTCAAATATCTTGACTTCATCGGGAAATTACATCAATTGTCTAAGTCACCATCAGGTCACTTTGATTCACTTACTCAAACTTTATCTTGTCCAAGTGAACAACTGACATCAACTGTCATGCTTTGACTCGACCAGGGCAATTAAACCAATTGCACTAGATTGTCCAGCCAATTTTGATCAATTGTATAGCATCAATCAAAAACACAATCACCACATTTTCACTGTATCTCCTGCATGACCTAAGGATACTCACTGGCTTGCCATTTCTCCGTATTCACTCTGTTTTCTTACATTCTTTCACCGTTATTGCTAATTTCTTTTATTCTACCTCCCCTCCACTTCTCACTCTTTTTCGAGAGATCGTCCGATTCTTCAAAAAAAAAAATCGGCCCATCTCTCAAGGGGGCATACCACCCACTAAATTAATATTTATCGAGCATATTTCTTCACACCTTTTTTTTCTTTCTTTGAAACATCACGATAAAATCACACCGTCTCAAAGAGGGGCAAATGTAGTGACATAAATCTATCCACTTAATTAAATGAATATTTAGTATTTATTTGATTATTTAACCATTGATCAATAATTAATTAAATTAACATTTAATTAATTCATCTTAACCCTCTTCTCCTATTAATTAAATAAATTATTCACCCTCTTCTCCTATTAATTAAATAAATTATTCAATTTATTTGATTTAATTCACTTAACCAAATCCAGACCATTAATTAAATAATTAAATCATATTTGTTTAATTAAATCTTCTCTCACATTTAAATAAATCAATATTTATTTAAATCCCCAAAAATCCCATCTCTCACATTTAAATAAATTAACATTTATTTAAATCACCTTTATCCTCCACCCACTTGCATTTTCCTACAAATGCAAGTTGTACAACTATTTTAAATAAATAAATTATTTATTTAAAATCCTATTTATCCTCACCCACTTGAAACTTTAATGGTTTCCCTTAAAGTCTTCAAACTTAATGGTTTCCTTCTAGAGTCTTCTCAAGCCTCTAATGGTTTCCCTTAAAGTCTTCAAACTTAATGACTTCCTTCTAGAGTCTTCTTAAGCCTTTAATGGTTTCCCTTAAAGTCTTCAAACTTAATGGCTTCTTTCTAGAGTCTTCTTAAGCCTTTAATGGTTTCCATCAAAGTCTTCAAACATTTAATGCCATATCTTCCTTTCTCTCATGTAAATAAATTAAGATTTATTTAAATAAAATCCAAAATTCACATTCACATTTAAATAAATTAACATTTATTTAAATATCTATCCAAATGCAATTACACCATTTAATTAAAATAAATGATTTTATTTCAATTGAAAATCCCAAAATTCCTCCCACTTGCATTCTCCTACAAAATCCACTTGCATGCCTGAATCCCTTCTAGATTCTTCTAACTCCTTCTAATTAGCCTAATCCTATCATAATCATTTTCACATTCCTAAATAAAAGGAAGTCACTTCTCAAAAACCTCCAAACTCTTCAATAACCATTAAAGGCGTTATGTCTTCAAATGGTTAACCTCTAAAGTCTTCCAGACCATTAAAGGTTCTTACATAACTATTTATGGTTAACTCACCTTTTACCTTTGGTTAGAGACTTTCCTCTAACTTAACCATCCTTTTGACTCATGGGTCTCTTCAAAGCATTTATTTCTTTGACATAGGTAACCATTTAACCCTTGCACATTCATTTATCCCTTGGATAAAAGGAATATCCATTAGCCTAACCCTAACCCAACCCCCTAGGGTAACCATCATGTCCCCTCAAGCATTCAATGCTCCTTATCTCTCCTCTCAAGCCTCCTCATGGTGACACTTGTCAACATGGGATTGGGTTGAAAGTCTCACATGGATTGAATATCTTTCAATCCTAACCCTTGTTAAGATTTCTCAATCATTTACCCTTCATTTCCTCATTTCTTCTATAAATAGAATCCTTCTCCTCAAGCAAAGAGGGAAGCATTAGAGTATTGTTGTTATACTGGTATTAGCATAGAGCTTTTTCATAGCATCACTATCTACACTTGCATAGCATTTTCTTATCATATTCAACCATCTTGAATCTCCATATGGCATCCATGGCTAGTGCTAAAAGCTGAGAGCTACACTCATGTGGAACTTGGAGAGGAGAGGAACAATGGAGGAGCATCTTGATTAGCATTTGGAGGAGTATAGTTTATCTATTCTATGTTTTTATGCTTTCTATTTCATGCTTAATATCTCTCTTGATATGCCTATTTAGGATAATCTTTTGTTGCTAACACTAATGTTTGTTTCTTGTGCTCTTGTGTGTGCTGCCATCAAATAGATTTTCTAATCCTTTTTGCAAAGCATCACTCTCCACCTAATGCTGAGATCGGTGATGCTCATTCTATGGTGGATAGCTCTGTATCGCCTAAGTTTCAATATGTTGATACTGCACCAAGTGGAAACACCAATGCAATAGATAAAGAGGATAAGGGAGAGAAGAAAGATACTGAGACAACAAATGCGAAGGTTACTAAGGTTGACAAAGGAAAAGGTATAGCTGATCCGACAATTGTCACTCCTTCGGTTACAGGAACCGCACCTCAGATTTATATTAATCTTGATGGTTTTGTTGATCTTGGAAAGATGTCACCCCAAGAAAATCTTATGCTCGCAGCTGCAGTATAAGCCCAAGCTAGCCAAGATGTGGTGAAGTCAGAATTTGAAGATAAAAATATAATTTTGATGTCTATAGACATTTTGCAAAAGGTGGCCCCTAATGTATAGATAGATTCAAACAACAACCCCTCCAATAAATTGTTACAGTTAATTAATAGTGTAAATATCGGTTTTGATTCTTTGGAGAAGACAACTTCACATAAAGTTTTGGATAAATTCAAGGATGTTAGGAAGCAAACATTCTGAAAAATGATTGAAGATGATAGAGTAAGATTAAATGAGTGACTGCAGATTATTTCTGACACATTGTCAGAAGCCGGAAAATTATACAAATTAATTTTGCCTAAGTTCACCTTAGATATGGATTAAGTAGATTGGTATTTGCCAAGGAAAGCTTGTTGGCATTTCTCAGTCCTTTGATCCTAATGAAACTCTACCCAAAAGTATTGAAGGGCATATTATAGCCTTAAATGATAAAATCTCAAGCCGTCAAGTGGATAAGGAGAAAATTTTGAGAAAATTAAGTGAACTCCAAAATCTAATTGCAACCAGTTGGACACCATATTAAGCAATAAGGTGGATTGAAAGAAGGAGATGACCTGACCTGTACCATCTGATTTGAGAGAGCTAGAAATTCATGCCACTATATTTAGTGCATTTATCACAGTTTTTGACAACTTGAAGAGTGGGTGGGATACTCAACTATTATTTTTGAAGACTATTTATGCTGATATCTTCAAGTATTTATAAGAATCTTTTTTTTGGACAAGACCCCATCTTTGGTATTGCTATCAAAGGAGGAGAGAGATGGTGAAAAATATACAGTATTGGAGAGTGGTATTCTTTTTCTAAGGGGGAGCCTTAGAGATTCTTATAATTCTTTTGAACAGGTGTTCAGTGCTCAACACTTAGTCATTTTTCACGATTGTTGTCATCAATTCCAAAGGGGGAGATTGTTGGCAATTGACACTCATCCAATGATTTATGATGCTTGATTATTGGTTTAGGGTTGTCATTGATGGAAAATCTTCATGGAGATTTGATCCAACAGTAGCAATTCTTCTTATCCGGAAGTGTGTGTTAACCAGTAGCTAATTAACTAGTATTTTAGGTAGATTAGAATATTTTTGGGTCTGAAAGATTTTCAGTGATTGCGGTGCATTGAATCATGTTCTTGTTTATTGAGCCTATTTAGAAACATTACTTTATTACTATTTTGATGATCCAAACTTATCTTTTTGGATCTGATCAAGCCGACATGTGACTGCACGTTACATTTTTGGAAGCGGACTTGGAGGAGATTATTTTTTATATGACCAGATATATAAGATTGAATTGGTGATTGGTTTCTAGAGTATTATTGTTGTGGTGATTCATTTTGGTGCAATTGAGCCTAGTTTCACGTGCACATTTGATTCCCAGGGATCTGGTATCTGATTGAGATAGAAATAGAGCATATTGCAGAGCAAGTATAGTTAGAGATCTCGTGCTTAACTGAAACTCATTTTTGCATTGTTAGATGCTATTTCAGAGTTCTTTAATTGTATTTCCTCATTGTAATCAAATTATATGTCAATGAGACTTCCCTAAAGGTTGTAGCCTTCTAGAACATTGTAATTGAGTAGTGACCTCTAGGAAATGATCTTGAATGCAAGTGCATTCCCCATCTATGTAATATTTATGTACTACTGGCCATAGTATATGAATATTGTGGGTTCTAGCCCCACTATGGTTTTTCCCTTTTTAGGTTTCCATGTAAAAATTTTGGGGTTGCGGTTCTATGGTTTATTTATTGTTTGTGTATGTTCTTTACTATTATGCATTTCTAACGAATGGATAAAGAATAAGTTTGTGAATTTGATTTCTAGCAGAATACTAATTCACCCCCCTTTTAAGTGTTCCTTGATTCTAATAAATTGTAGCCAACTTTATGACAATTTTGACATAACCCAATTTAAATTTCAATAAAATATGAATAGAGAATCTACATGCAAAGAATAAACAACATACCAATCAAAGATGACACAAGATATACCCTAGAAAAACCCTCATCAGAGAAAAACCCAGCCTCCAAAAGAATCCATCACCATGTATTATTCAACAATGCAACATTACAATACAACTGTGAAAGCTTCTAAAACCCTGGCCATCAATAAGTCATCAAAAATAACTCCATGTGAACAAGAATGTAACCACACGCCCCATGCCATACTCCCAACCTTCACAAATGCTAAACTTGACTAAGCTGGCTAACCCAAACAACTACCCTTGTGGTTGCTTTTATAAAAACCAACTCCTATAAAACCACCAAAAAGTATTACATCAAAACCATGTGCAAATACCATGGGCTACCTACACCCTTGACCCCAATCTAATATTGGGTATTTTATTAAATTTATTTTCCCAATATTAAATAAATACAATATGATATATCCCAATGTTATATGATACAACTCATCAAGTGGTGACCCCGAGAATATTTTTATGGAATCTCTACATGTTACACGTCCATGTGCAGCATCAATTAATTAAATATCATTATACTTCTGATACAGGAGCATCCCTAGTTCCTGAAAATCTTTTATCAACCAAAAAGAATATTTCTTTTCAATATATTTCCTATTTTACAGTTTTAGAATTTCTTTTCGCTTTTTTGTGCATTTTCTCACTGGATCTTATGGAGCTAGATTTTGCTTGTGAACATGATTATCTTCCTTATTCTTGAACCACAAAACATTTGGCTCTTTTTCTGGTAAGTTATCAATTCCAGATTGTGAGACAGTTTTGTGGCTTAGAACTTTGGAACTGTTTGGACCTATCCTATTATTGGCAAATCTTGCAGATTCTTTCCATTTCTTGTGGAGTCTTAGCACATTGTTCCAACATTGCTTGGCATGTGGTCGAAATTCCCTTTGGTTTTCACTTCATCCTATGGATTTTTCAGAGGATTGTCATTGGTGGAAGCCAACTTAGTGGTTTTACATGTTTCATCTTGTTCATCGGTATTTGATTCTTCTTGGACTGATGCAGATCCATCTAGACTATATAAATCAATATAATTTAGCTTGTAGTAATTAGTTTTTGTAACCGAGAGGATCTATCTTGAAATTAAGTGGTTTGGTACTGACCAAGGTTATAATTGAGCATGTTTATATCAGGTCAGTGAGCTGAATATTGTAGCCTACATGTTACCAGCAGATTGTAAATAGTTTTTTATGATATAATCAATCAATTATGCATTGCCTACATCATCTTATCTTGCTTTTGTTGTGTATCATTCTTGTTGCATGGTCAAGATAGATCTCATTAAGGTCCCTTCTAACCATTACTATACCAAATCATATTAGAATGAGATTTCATTCTGGAGATTGTGTTGTCATGAAGATTTTGTTGTGGGGTGGAGTAGTGTGGATCCAAATTGCAACTATAAACGACTAGCATGAAGATGGCGTGAAGAGGAAATAGGAATGGTGGAGCATGTGGGAATGCAGACAATGTTGTGATAGAAATGTTGAGAGGAATTGTAGCTCGATTAGAAGCTATTGAAATATCCCAGAGAAGAGGTCTAGATATTGAAGATGTGAGTGAAGATGAAGAAGAAGAAGCACCAGTAGAACGAGTAGCAAATGCATCGATGATCAATTCAGATGAGGAAAGGTTCTTAAGGGTTTTGAGTAGGGTGAACACCAAACCACATTTCACCCCACCAGAGTATGATGGCAAGTTGGATTTAGATGAATTCATGGATTGGATCTCAAAGATGGAGAAGTATTTTGATTTTGAGAATACCACAAAAGAAAGAAAGGTGAAATATGCATGTACTAGGTTGAAAGGTCATGTGTCTCTTTGGTGGGAACATTTGTAGGTTGATAAATAGAGAAGAGGTAAAGAGAAGATCAAATCATTGGAGTGCATGGTTTCCAAGTTGAAATCAATGTTTATGCAAGTTGATTATAAGTGAGTTTGTTCTGAAAGTTATAGAACCTAATGCAAAAGGAATTGAGTGTGAAGGAGTATACTGAAGTATTCTACAAGTTGAATACCAGGTTTGGACATGTCGATGATGAGATTGAACAAGTTGTGAGATATTTGAATGGGTTGCAGATGTCTATACAAGATGAACCCAGTTTCCTCAAGTTGCAAAGTGGTGAAGAAGCTTACCAATATGCCCTCAAGGAAGAAGAAAAGTTGAACAAAAGGCATGAGCAGAGACAAAGAGGTAGAGGTGGAAGGTTTTCTAGAGGAAGATTTCAAGCAGGAAGAGGTTATCCCAGAGGAAGAGGAAACTATGCAGATCAGAACAAGGGCGAGAAAGTAAGGAAGGATGGTAGTTTGTACCAGAAGGATGATAGAAATTTCTACTAGAGAAGAGAACCTAATAGTTATCGAAATGAACGTTTTGGAAAAGATGCCAGAATACAAGAAAATAGAGTATTTAAAGAAGCTTTCTTTAAGTGAAGAGGAGAAGGATATTGCACTTTTGAATGTAAAAAGGTATGAAACACTAGAAGAACAACATAGGTAGAATAAGACCCTACTAGATTTGCTAACAAACTGGAAGATGGAGAACTGTTGATGATTAGGAGAGATTTGTGTCACATGGGAGATTAAGATGAGCCATTGGAGAGGAGAAATTTGTTCAAAATAAGATGTAAGGTATCTGGTAAGTGTTTCAAATTCATTATTGATAGTGGTAGGTTGAATAATCTTGTTTTAGAGGAGATGGTGAATAAGTTGAAGTTGGAAAGATTGAAACACTCTAAGCCTTATTAGACAGCATGGATTCAGGTTGATCATAAGATATTAGTAAGTGAGAAATGTCTGATGATATTAAAAATTGGATGTTACCATGATTAATTTTTGTGTGATATTATGCCTATGGATATTTGTCACATCTTATTGTGAAGACCTTGACAATATGATAGACAGGCAATACATGATGGGAGAAAGAACATATACACTATTATTGCAAATGGGATGAAGCAAACCTTGTTACCCTTGGAGAATCCCCTAAAGAGTGAAGTTTGTATGAATGATAGAATTTGTTTGGTTGATGAAAGGAGATTCCTAGATGGAATGAGATATGAGAGTATGTGTTTTGCCTTAGATCCTAGGAAGACTAAGAATCCAGAGCATGAGGAAGAACAACCAGAGGAGATAATGGAGTTACTAATAGAGTATGTGGACATCATTTCAGATAATGTGCCTAATGGATTGCCACTTGTGAGGAGTATTAGTCATTGTATGGACCTGAATCCCAGAGCTAGTTTGCCTAACAAAGCAACACATTGGATGACACTGACATAGAATGAGGAGCTGAATAGAGAAGTGCAGGAATTATTTTAGATTAAAGCAAAAACATGTTTTTAAGGGACACAAAACCCTTTAACAAAAAGCATCGAGGAAGTCCATACTTAACAAGCTATTAAGCCATAAGATACTAGTTATAAGAGAAACCCTCACAAGGAGTCGAAACAAAATAGAGGGCAAGCCAAAAAAGAGCCCTGAGCACCTAACAAAGAAAAAGACAACAAGAAGTAGAAACATAGCACATAACCAGAACAAAGGCAACAAAGTGCCATCAAAAGTCCAAAAGCAACATAGATTGGGAAACCTCCTTCTTGATTATTTTCCTATCCCTTGTGGCATTTTTCAGCTTCTCTAATTCAAGATGAGAATCAACTACCTTGCATTTAATAGTTCCTCTTCTTCTCTTAGTAGGGCAATCCACTTCATCAAGTGTAGGAATTGTAGATGAAAGGTTTGATCAGAGAAAGTTTGAGTCCTTATGCAATACCAACCATGTTAGCACCTAAGAAGAGTGGAGAATGAAGGATGTGTATTGATTCCAAAGCAATAAACAAGATCACAATAAAGTATCAGTTTCCTTTTCCTAGGATGGATGACATAATGGATTGTTTAAGTGGAGCCAAATACTAGACAGATAGATTTGAAGAGTGGATATCACCATATTAGAATCAAAGAAGGAGAGGAGTGGAATACAATGTTCAAGATAAATGAAGGGTTCTATGAATGGTTGGTGATGCCCTTTGGGTTGACTAATGCACCAAGAAATTTTACGAGATTAATGAATGAGGTATTGAAGAAATTCTTAGGTAATTTTGTTATTGTATATTTGGATGATTTTGATTTTCAGTAAGACCAAGGAGGAACATATGTTGCATTTAAGACAAGTTTTGAAGAGATTGAGAGATGAAAAGTTGTTGATAAACATAGAGAAGTGTAGTTTCATGAAGGAAGAGTTGGTATATTTGGGATTTGTGATATCTGGAGATGGGTTGAAGATGGACCCTGAGAAGATAAGAGCAATTGTTGAATGGCCTACATCGGAAAGCATTGGAGAGGCTAGATAATTTCATGGATTGGATAGTTTCTATGGGAGGTTTATAAAAAATTTCAATTAAGTTTGTAGCCCTATGATGGAGACAATGAGAGAAGAAAGGAAAGAATTCAAGTGAACGACTGAAGAAAATAGGAGTTTTGAGCTGTTGAAGTAGAAGGTGATTGAGCTGCCTTTGTTAGCTTTATCAAATTTCAACAAAGTATTTCAAGTGGACTGTTATGCAAGTGGAAATACAATTGGTGTACTGCTAAGTCAGGAAGGGAGAGCAGTAGCCTATTTTAGTGAGAAGTTGAATGATGTGATAAGAATATATTCAATGTATGATCAAGAATTTTATGACATAGTTCAAGCCTTGAATAAGTGGAGACATTATCTATTACCTAAAGAGTTTTTGTTATATATTGTTCATCAAGCCTTGCAGTATTTGAAAAGTTAGAGTAAGTTGAACCACAGACATATGAGATGGGTAGAGTTCTTGTAGAGTTACACCTTTGTGTTAAAGCATAGAAGTGGAAAGTCAAACAAAGTTTCTAGTGCATTGAGTAGAAGGAGAGATTTTCTGACAGAAATGAGAATAATAGTATTAGGATTTGATGAGTTGAAGATCTTGTATGATGATGACCCCAATTTCACAGAACCTTGGAAAACATGTAGAGAACTAGTTATGATAGATAGAAGTAAAAGGTTGGATGATTTCATTCAGGATGGGATATTGTTTAGAGGAGTTCAATTTGTATACCTAAGAGTTCTATGAGGGAGAATATGATAAAGGAGAAGCATAGCAAAGGATTAGCTGGACACTTTGGTGTTGACAAAACAGTGGCATTGGTGAGTGAACATTACTTTTGGCCTCAAATTCATAAGGATGTTAGGAAATTTGTGCAAAGTTGTAGAGTTTGCTAAGTTGCAAAGGGTAGTAGTTAGAATGTGGGATTGTATAAGCCTTAAACAGTTCCAGAGAGACCTTGGGAGGATGTAAGTATGGATTTTATACTTGGATTACCTAAGACACAAAGAGGAAATGATTCTATATTTGTGGTGGTGGATAGACTCTCAAAGATGTCTCCTTTCATACCTTGTAAGAAGGCATTAGATGCAGTGCTTGTAGCTGACTTAATTTCAAGGAGGTAGTGAGATTACATGGATTACCTAAGAGCATAGTTCAAACAGGGATACTAAGTTTGTTTGTTATTATTGGAGGACACTTCAGAAGAAGATGAAGATAAATTTGAAGTTTAGTTCTACTTTTTACCCACACACGGATGGACAAACATAGGTACTAAGCTAGATCTTGGGAAATCTATTTGTATTCTTAGTTGGAGAGAAGACTGGAAGTTGGGATTTGATTCTTGCACAAGTAGAGTTTTCCTACAATTTAGTGAATAGGAGTATCAAAAGAACACCTATTGAGATTGTGACCGAACCACACCCTAGAGGTACATCAGAATTGAGAGATATAAGTACTGAAGACAAGAGGAGTGTAGAAGCGGAGGAATTTGCAGACCATATGAAGGCCTTACATGTTTAGGTTAAGAAGAATTTGGAGGATATGAACATCAAGTATAAGGAGAAAGAAGATAAGAATAGGAGACATAAGGAATTTTAAGTTGGCGATGAAGTAATGGTGTATCTAAGGAAAGACAGATTCCTTGTTGGAACTTATAACAAGTTGAAGATGAGGAAGTGTGGACCTTGTAAGACCTTGAGGAATTTAAATTTCAGAAATGCATATGAAGTGGAGTTACTAGATAGTTTGGGGATTTCTCCTATATTCAATATTGCAAACCTACATCAGTATCATGAATCAGAATTCAGTGAAGATAGTATTGTAGAATTGGAGAAGTAGATGCCCCAAAAGGAACCAGATTAGATTGAAGACATTTTGGATAGTAGGACTGGGCATAGCACCTAGAGCAACTAGTGGAGAGAGTATCTTGTAAAGTGGAAAGACAAACTAGTTGAAGATTCATCCTGGATTTCTCAAGAAGAGGGACCGTTTTGGTTTTCTTGTAGCCCCAGCAAAGTGAGATACTCACTTTTCAACAACCCTAGATGTCTGATGCTGGAAAATCCCTAGTTCTAGGCAATTTTTCATTAACCAAAAAACCATTTCTTTTCAGTATATTTCTTGTTTTGTAGTTTTAGCATTTCTTTCTGCATTTTCGTGCATTTGCTGACCGGATCTTGTGGGGCTGGATTTCACTTGTGACCATGATTATCTTCCTTATTCCTGAACTATGGAACATTTGGATCCTTTTTCAATAATTTATTCATTCCAAATTCTGAGATAGTTTTCTGGCTTAGAACTTTGGAACTGCTCGAACCTATCTTGTTATTGGTGAATCTTGTGGATTCTTTCCATTGCTTGCAGAGCCTCAGTACGTTGTTCCAACGTTCCTTGGCATGTGGTCAACCTTCCCTTTTTTCCACACTTCATCCTATGGATTTTATGGAGGATTCTCATTAGCAAAGGCTGACTTAGTGGTTTTACATGTTTCATCTTGTTCATTGGAATTTGATTCTTCTTGGGCCGATATGGATCCCTCTAGACTATATAAATTAATGTAATTTAGCTTGTAGTGACCGATTTTTGGAACTGGGAGGATCTAACTTGAAATTAATTGGTCTGGTACTGACCAGAACTGTAATTGAGCATGTTTGTATTAGGCCAATGAATCAAATATTTGTTTGTTTAACCTGCAATATAAAATAAACTAGTAAATTCAAGAACATAGACCTTTATCTGTATACTTTTTGGTAAGTATCGAAAAAAAGAAGAAATGGATTTACCTAGAATGGATGGGGCAGTTTGAGCAACATGATGAAGATCAAAATGTTTGGATTTGGGGATAAGCCTTCACAATGTGTGCTGGGGTCATTCCTTTTCCTCTACCCACATCAACTAAAGTTTTCACATCCTTGAAACTATTGAAGAAACTCACAATTTGATCCATACTCAAATCTGTAATATTGGACATAGATTCATTGACAAAATTGTGAACAAGTGGATCATCCTTCTTGTATGCCCACAAGTCCTTTCCATGAGCCTTCTCGAATCCATGACAATCTTGAAGCACACATTCATGAAGGTGGTGCCTTGACATTATTAACGCTGGTTGAGTATGCATGAGAAGAATTGTCACAAGGCTACTTGGATTATTCTCCCTAACAAAGAACAACATTGCAGTAGCAATGAGGCCATATTGAATATCAGATGGGTTATCGCTCATTTGTGTTTGACAAAGATACCTTTGGTAGAGAGATATGTGAGAATTCGAGAAAGATAATGCAGATTGGGAGTTTCAGTGGGGAGTTTTGTAGTGACCCCATCAAGAGAAAGGGATGCATTGGGGCTTGTGTTTGATATAATATTAGGAATATTGAGGAGTATGGCTGATTTGAGAACAAGGGTGGGATGAAATGAGAAAATGCTCTCTAATGCTTGTTTCAGCTCACCTCCACCCATTGCCATTGGGTTCCCTTAAGGTGTTCATTCACTTCATCTTTGTGGGAACCTTTGATTGTATAGACAATTTTGGTGTGCTGAAGGTAAGGCCCCATGTAGTTGCTTAGCTTATTTTGGCTAATAGTGATGACTAATTTTTTAGGCATAATTTGCAGAGCTAGTGACCCATGCAGCTGCTAATTTTGTTGCGTATTTTCAAGCTATCATTTTAATTTTGCTGGTAGTATCATTATTTTTTATTTTTCACGTAAAATTTGTAGGGAAACTCTAGTGGTAAATGAAAAAGGAAAATTATGGTGGCAAATAAAAGAGGGAAATAAATTTATGGAGACACCTAGCATTTTTTTCAACAATGGGTTGCTGCTTATTTTTGGCCAGCCCCTCCATTTTCTTCATGACCTATTTTTATTTCCTAAACAATAGCTGCTCTACAAAAATAGAAAAAGATTCTTTATTATCCTTTTTCCACAATTTAAATTTTCCATGGGAACACTTCACTACTTAAATTTGAGTAGAAAACAAACTTAAGCAGTGGCATTGGAACATGAGGTTAAAGATGATCTCTATCTTAAGGTCTATACATCTTGCTTGCTTAAGTGGGAGTTATAGAGAAGATTTTCTAGAATTCTTATCTTAATGAAAGTTTTACAACATCAATTCCACACTTATGATTGAACTACTTGAAAAAATAAATAAATTAATAATCTATATATATTCTAAATAGTTTGATAACTTGTTATTATAAATATTTACTATTTATAATATCAATCTATTTTTGGATCTACATATAATTAATAATATATAAAATTATTCTATATTTAATATATAATAGAAACATAATCATTGTAATTTTAGTATAAGACATATATACCTTATCCCTACCTAAATAAAAACTAAACTATACTACTAATACTTAAGCAATTGGATGGAATAAATACAATACACTTAAAAAGCAATCTATTGTCAATTTTCTAAATTTCAAGATGATTCGATTCTAAAAATGTTGATGTCTCTTAAGGTGCACAATTTTTTTTATTTTTTATTTTTTATTTTTTTTTTAAGAATAAACTTGCATACTAGAATATCTATATTTTAAAATATGTAAAATAGATTAAAAAAAATATTATAAAGATAATTATTTTATTAGTTTGTTATTCCACTTGAAAATTATTTTCTTATTATAATTAATATTAAATAACTATTATTGGACGATTATATTATTTAACTTTAATATATTTTGATTATTCTATTTTTTATATATTTATATTTCTATATTAAAGTATTATATTTCATATTTATATTATACTCTTAAAACTATTAAGACTAATTTTTTTTAATACTATTATACCTTTATATTTTAAAATAATATTTTTTATTAAATTTTATGTATCAAACATTTTAAAACCCATATTGCCATTGTATAAGGCTATCTAATAGTTTTAAATGCTAAATAGATTAGCTAAAAAGAAAGCCTAAATTTTTGGTTTCTTTGTAAACAATCAAATTATTACTGGTGTATTAAATTGGAATAAATTTGGTTGTTTTATCTATAATACAAAATGAATTAGCAATTTCAAGAATATAGGGAGAGGATCTAGTAGTTGTCCACCCTAACTTGGCCCTTCGGAAAATTTTATTTGGGAATTTCAAATCACTCCTAATTTTTTAGAGCAGTTTACTTGGCAAGTCCCCTGCTTATAACTAAGGTTTTAGGGACAAAATTATCAAATATGGATGCCACATCAGCATACTTTGATCAAGTTTGTACATTTCATTCAGTTATTGTCATCAATAATTGTAAAGTCACAACTATGGATGTAATGTTCTAAAAAAAACTGGACTTGTAAAAAACTAGACGTTAAATAACAAGTATATGTATTAAATCAAGTTCTATCACAACAACTGGAACGCATTTAACTAGTGAATCCTTTCCCCTAGTCCTATCCCCTAGTCCTATCCCCTAGTCCTATATCTGTATACTGTTTGGTTAGTATTGAAAAAAATAAAAAATAGGATTTACCAGTAATTGATTGATGGGGCAGTCTGAACTACCTGAGGAAGATCAAAATTAATTCCATGGATGTGGGCAAGGCCGTCTCTTTTCCTCCAAAGTTTTTCATCCTTGAAACCGTCCTAGAAGCTCACAATTTGGTTCATAGCCAGATCTGTAAGAGAGGACATGGAATCATTTGATAACATTGACAACATTGTTAAAGTTGGTCATCCTTACCGTATGCCTACAAGTCCTTTCCATGAGCCTTCTCGAATCCATTACAGACAGCAGTATAAATAGAGCAACAAATTGCGCTACAGCAGAGACGTCTTTCCCATCATAGTCTATTCTGCTTTCGATTCACAGCTAACAATGCTGATTTTCAGAAAGAAAAAATCATGGCATAGTTTCCTGAAGTGATTTTATCATAACCACAAAAGTCTTGATGTTGAAATTCAAGTCATCTTTGTTGATATGGTTGACAAATTTGGCATTCGAACATGCAAATCATGGTGAAATGATTGAAATTGGTATCTTGGTGTCGTATTTCAAAGTGGTATCTTGGTTGGCATGTGATGTTATTAGGAATTGATCTAAAATTTCATCCAAATACAATCAATTTTCATGTTTTTTAATGGTGCAGATTCTTTTCAATATTTGGAATGATAAGAATTTAGTAATTTTTGTATTTGTTCTATTGATCACAATTTATTGTTTTACATTAAATAATAAATTTAAGAAAATAAAGTTACACTTGTCATCGAGGTCAAGGCGTTATTTCTCCTTATTTATTTGCTCTTACTACTTAGAAACTTACTTTTATTGTTATGATGTTCTTTGTTTTTTACTATGGTTCCATTTAAACTTTAGAGATATACAAAAAAATATATACATTTTATTAGTTTACATCATTTCAAAATTCAAAACATATCTTTCACTCCCTTCTTTGATTTCCCCAAAGACATCATCACTATATCTTTCTCTAATTTATTTATACAATCTCCCATTAGTTATGAGAGACTCCATAATTGTTAAAATTATTTTGATCATGGCCTCACCAACATTATCCTAATCCTACTAAGATTTTGGTCCCTCCAATGATCATGGCCTCACTAGCATTTAAAAGTAAAGGTCTTTAAAGATGGTTTGATTGGAGCAATTCAAAATTTAGAGGAAGGGTAATCCCACAATATTGTGTCCAAACTTTTGGTTGAAATGGGACATTAAAATTATCTTTTTAACTATTTATTTACTTTTTGTAACTTATAAAAACTAAAGTGGGATATCTCTAAAATCAATAACGATAGATAGAGGTACAAAATATATAAATAAAGATTTCTTATAATATTGTAAAAAAACATGGCATGACAAAGGAATCAACTATTTCCTAGTCACCCTCTCAATCTAGACAATTAAATGAGAATGCAAAGACCCTCAAAGAATTTTCTAAGGGTAATTCTTAAGGAACACAATTGGACCACTAAGAGGGGGAGTAAGTCAGTGGTAATTTATGAATTTTGAACTTACTAAACAATCAAGGCTTTAATAACTGAAACCAATAAATTATGGGTAGAGATATTAAACTTATTCACACTAAAGTCAGAGAGAACATCAGATATGCGTAGAACAATTTGTACAAGGAAAAACCACAGTGGGGAAAAACCTCAGTGAGAAATGCTACTAGAGTCTACTACTCTAATCCAATCACACAATGAAAAGTTTGATTACACATTTATGGGCACCAACCCTTGAAGTTTATGGGCACCACCCCAAAGGAGCATTAGCCCCTAGCTTTATGGGCACCCACCCAAAGGAGTACCAACCCCCTATCTAAGCACCAAATCAAAAAATTACAATGAGTAAATATTCAAATATAAATTAGCACATTGTTACAAAATAAGTTTTGTAACTCACAATATTTTCTACACTTAAGATTGACTTGACTCATTTTTTCTCAGAAATTCTATCCTCTGCTCTCTAGTCTTTTCTATCAATCTATGTCCTCTTCTCTCTATCCTCTTCTTATCTCTAGACTCATCTCTTTGATCTCTTCTTGGTTAAATCCTCCCCTTCTTCCCCACTCTGTGTGAATAACCTTCTGTGTTATCCACTTTGGATCTCCACTCTTTGGTCTTTGGTTTCTCCTATTCACTTATGTTCTCTTCTTTGTACATGCTCATTGATTTTAGTTCTTTTCTCTAAAGTCTTCATCCTTTGTCCTCTTCCTCTACTTCACTTGGTGTGCATTGTCTATTAAGTTCTTCACACTTGTGTATTTCTTCTATATTTGTCCACACCTTTTGTGCACCCTTCTCTCCTTTGTGATTCTTCTTTCTTATTTACTCATCTCTTCTCTATTCAACATGCAAACACCCACTACACATTCTTTATTGCTTTCCATTGTGTAAAGAAGATGTTATGGATTTGTATTTGTGTGCCTTTTTATGTGTCCTATCCTATATCCTCTATTTATACTTATCTTCTTTACCTCTTAGCTGCACCTTTCTTATTTCCTTTTCTTTGCCTTCTTGGTCTTCCTTTTTTTCTCTCTACACATGATTTTAGCTCCCTCTTATCTCCTCTTCACATTTGATCATTCTACCTACAATCTCTTTCTACAGTGTTACACCTACTCGGGCATCATGTTATGCACACCTACATGAATTGCTTCTCTATGCAATCTTTGTTTTCCACTTCTCTGTATCCTGCATTTTTGTAGAGCTTCTATTTCTTCACACCACCTATACCTAACTCTACTCATCAACAGCTTATCTTAACCCACTAGCTTCACTTGGTGGTAATCTTTGTACGCCTAGATTTCCCTCCAAAAGGAAAAATAAAAAATAAATCTTCTTGAGCCACTAAATGATTTGCCTTGTTTTTTCATTTTGTTTGGTAGCCTTCTAAATTAAATGCAACCTTCTTTTTTCTTTTAGTAGCTTCTGCTATTTGATTTTACTTGGTGCCCAATACCCTTTTTGAAAACTATATTTTTTAGCTACACCTTTATTCAACATTTACTCCATTTTTTTTGTTGTTAAAGATAAAAGATTTCCTTTGATACAAAATCTCTTTTCTTCATGAACCAATCAATTTTTTTTAATGTCCACCTAACATTCACATGTCACTCAACCACTTGTTGGATGGTGGGACCCATTAACAAATCACTCAGCTCACAAAAGGTCCATATGTAGAAGAAATCCACGTTGAATTCAGGGGTGGCATGCTGAGCTTTTGTGTTTTGCAAACTGATTAATACGATGTGTTATATGCACCACAGTTCCACAAGTGGTCGGTCAATCACTTGATGTGACCTATGGAGTTGTGGAAGATGGCATTCTGTTGACCGTTGACTACGTGTTATGTGCACCATAGTTCCGCAAGTGGCTAGACAATCACTTTATGAAAACTTGCAAAGTTGCAGAACCCGCTTTCCTTTTTGACTAACACGGAGTGTTATGCACATTATCTCTACCTGTTATGTGTGCCACATACCATCTGCCTAGGCCAAGGAAGGGTCCACTTGCCTAATCAATGGCTATCATTGCACCATGGCAACCTTTCTCTAACAGATAATCTCCCCTCAAATGAACGCCCATTTTTAGATCTATTAACGATGACAAACATATCATGTTATGTGCATTGCATTTCATCTACCCAGCAAAGGTGGGGTCCACTCACCTAATCAATGGGTATTGTTGAATCATGACCTCCTTCTCTCTAACACATAATCTAGCCATAGATGAATACCCACCATTGGATATATTAGCGATGGAATTTTTCCTTGTGGATGTGTGGAGATCATAGTGATAGCAACAACGTGATGCATTATTTTATCCCTATAATAGTGTGCAACTAACAAGACATATTACTGCATTACTATGGCTGCACTTTTTTTGAGTCTTCACAATTTGCCTAATGCATTAACAACTCTATGGCCCGTGTCCTCTTTTTCCAATTGCAAGTCCTAATAACACACTTCATGCTTGCCTTTTATATCTACTATATGGCATTTGACTAAACTCAAATTCTTGGTTGTTCAGTTTGTACACATACACATAGATATGCTCACCTCCAAATCTGTTGACCTGTGCTAGCCTCAATATCAATATGACCTTCATATGGGGCATTCACCATCTTGCATCTCTATCCAACTTGATGTCTCTACATGTCTCTGCATCTGCATCTCTGTCTAGTGAGTGTGAAGATATCATTTTGTACATTATCTGTCAAGATGCACTTGTTCTCTATGACTCTTATCATTACTGCATCTCTATCCCATGCATCTTCTCAATTGTTGACATCAATGACAATCTAATGCAAACAAATCATCTCTAAAACTATGTTGACATCAATGACAATCTAATGCAAACAAATTCAAACTCCCCCTCTGCTACTAGGAAGGATGATGGGGAGAATGTTGTTGTTTCTCACCATGGAGCATATTCTAAACCTATTCTTGGTCTCTTTACTAGATCACATAGCCATGACAAAGGTAAATGTGTGTGTTAAAAGTGGACTTGTATTTGTATGTGGAATACACAACACTTCAATTAAGTCATTAGATGCAAAGTTAGTAAATCAATAATCAATTAATAATAAACCATTACAAAGTGACCCATTGCCTTCTAGTAGATACGAGTTTAGATTTCTCTCAGATTGCTAAGCTATCCAGTGACTAGAAAACACCTAAACAAAGGATTTTTAAATCTATATGAGCATGAATTTAAGCTAGATGGATGCAAGATTTAAGCTAGATATACAAGATTAATCTAACATGATTTAAGCAATATATGAATATTTAAGCTAAATGATTTAAGCAATATGAAATAACTAATATGCAATAACTTAATGCAAATTCTTAATGAACCTAGAACAAAAACAACATAATAACAATATATTCTCCAAGATCCTTGAATAAGAGATCAGAGCCTGAATTTATAGAAAATTCAGAAAGAAACCAAACGTTGAGATCAAATGATGATGAGCAGTCAAGATTTTCCAAGAGGAAGCACAATCTAGGTGAATTGATGTGATTGGATGCTTTTCTCACTTTTAATGGAAATTGAACTAAAATTAAGATAAAATTAGAAAAAATTGATTTATCCTTTATTTCATTCAATTTAAATATTTAATTGTTTTAATTGCTTTCTTTGAGACTATTTATCAATTTTAAATAATTTTTTCAAGATTATCTCCAACTGATTTATTTTCTCAATTTTAAATTCTTTTTTGTCAATTAATTCCTCTTTTTGATGATTTAATGGAAAATTGATTTATTTAATTAAATATGCTAGGATATTCAATAAAATAAATAGGATAATTATTTTTAAAATGATTTACTTGGAATGATCAATTAATTAAATAAATATTTAATTAATATTGAGTTATTGATTTTCCATGTGACATTTGATGATTAAAGAATTAATTAATTGTGTGCTAAAGATTTATTTAATTGCCTTTGGTTAGGACCTTGGTGATGTTGTTGAGATTAGGGGCTCATGGTTTAGATGACCATTTTTAAGGTATTAAATTTGCCACTCTTTGAATAAATGTGTGAGTAGCGCATTGGTTCAAAGAAAATTTGATGTCTAGGAGATAACAGTTCTGAACTTGATTGATCACGAACTAGATGAAGAGCGAGGTGTTTAGTGTGTTTTGAAGTGATGAAACTGAACAGAGTTGATTAAAGAGAAATCGATCCCAAACTTGATTGAACTAGGAACGATAGAGAGAAAAGATACCGAACTTGAACTTGATTGATCAAGAAGTGGATCTTAGTGATCTAGAACTTTATTGAACTAGACGCAGTGAGTGAAGATAAAATCAATCTTGAACTTGATGGATCAAGATATGATGAGAGAACATAAACTATCTAGCTTGATTCAATGCGATGAAACTGAACACCTGCTTAGATTTAGCATGATCAAAGAACCTCTTTAAACCCTTGATTGCGTTTAAACAAATAACCAGCTTCATGAAAAGCAATGAAACTGATTAACGTTAAGAGACTGATTCAGATGAAGACAATATTAGCTTGATTTGAAGTGATGACACTGATATGCCCCTAGAAATTGATTCGATTCAGATGAAGCTTAGCTTTTTGAAAATTTGAAAATTTTCTCGACATTTGAAGATGTGAGGTCATAACATCATGAGTATGCCCCCTCGGGAGCGAAATTGAAAGATAGCGAGGGTACATGATTATAGGCTATTGTTTGAGCGATGATAAGTTATTTGAGCACAAATGATTCAGAGGAATATTTGAAAATTTGGCGATGATTGAGAAATTGACTGCAAAGTTGATTTGAAGAATAAAATTGAGATTCAGTGTTGATTTATTAGAAATGAGTGCAAATTGAAGAAAGAATGAGCTTTTTGATGAAAAGTGCTAAGTGGTCCAAATTTTGGATTTGACTAGCAAAATGATCTCAAATTTTGATTTCGATCCCGAAAATGGAATCAGGACGAGAAAATTAGCTAAGGGTACAATTTTCATGTCCATCGGAGCAAGTTGAAAAATTAGGGTTTTGGCTATATATGGGGTAAAAGTGTCATTTTCAATTCATTTTAACCCTCCAAGTTTGAAAATTCAAAAAACCTTCTGTGAAGAAAAATGGTGGTTCCCACTCATGTGCATTAATTCGAGTCCCAGAGATGACATAATCAACCTTGAAACTATGAACCAGCGGTAAGTGATCCATTTTAAGCCTATTATTCATTTCAATTTTGAATTTTTTTGTGGAATTTTTCAATTTTTTGCATGTTAAAGTCGGTCATTTTCATTTTGTCGTGCGAGACAGGATCTTGTCTCATACGACAAATTGATCAATTTTGCATTGTCATTTAAGTTCACTAGTTTTGTCATATGAAACCTATCCTTCTTTCGTACGACAACATTCAAAAGAGCCCATTTTGTCATTTAGGGGCTAGTCCTATGTCGTATCAACCTGTTTTGTCATTTAAGGCCAATTCCTGACTCATACAAGTTTTTGTCTCTATGATGTTTTGTCGTTTGGAAAATAGTGAGCATTTTTTAAGGTGTAAACTTGAAATTTTGATTTTGCAATTAGTGTAGTTGGATTTGCATGACATTTTGCTTCCTTTATGAGCTACTTTGGAATGTTTCCTGATGATCTTTTGTTTGAGTTTTTTTGCAGGTTGAATTGCCCCATGTATTATTCAGATGTGTATATCCACCTATGATGGCATTAGTTTGATAGTTATTAGATATAGACTAGGTGCATATTGATGCATGCAGATTGACTCATATTCTTGGTTTGCTTGATATCCATTTGGATCATGGTATGCTGATTGCATTAGTGGAGAGGTTCCATTTAGAGCATAATACATTTCATTTTCCAATTGGGGAGATGACCATCACTCCTGAGGATGTATACAGGATTCTCCATATCCCTTTTGCTGGGGATAAGGTAGATTATGATCCAGCACATCGTCCTGGCCTTCTAGCCCTAAAGTAGGTATTTCATGATGGGACATTCTGACACAGGCGATCAGTTGGGAGGACATGATGACCAGATACAATGAGGAATTTCCACTGGCTTGCATCTTGACAGGTTTTATCAGTTGTTTTCTTATGCTAGACAGGGGACAACAGGGGTTTTTATTTGGATGGGGCAAGATGTTGGAGAGACTCATGGAGAACCCCCAGAGGTTAGGATGGGGTTCTTGCATATTGGCCCACATGTATCATGAGATGCATGAGATCGTCTACTGGGAGGTGAAGAGCATGGCTATTGGAGTTTTGATTTTGCAGATATGGGCCTGGGAGCATCTCCCAGTATGCAGGCCGATTGTGGATGAGGCTAGAGATCCACAGTAGCCCATTGTTTATAGGTATGCTGGATATGTGACGCAGCTCCATCTGGGCAAGACCAATTTTTTGAGACGTTAGCTGAACGAACTGATAGCTATCACATGGAGACCTTAGAGGGGTCTAAAGCTTTGGGATGATTGGAGAGTGGTTCATAGAGACCTCTTCATGACATGCCTTCTCATAGGTAGATCACAGATAGTGGCCAAGTGGTTCATTGTTACGCGAGTGATGAGGCAATACGGTAGACCTCAGGGGATCTCGCAAGAGTTTACTATATACGCACGTTATGCAGATGAGGAGAGGCAGGGATGGGGACCTAGGATATCATACGCCTTGAGCATGCAGGAGCTGAATGGGTTAAAATGGCTCACATGGGATTAAGTGGATGATATTGCAGATGCGGGCGTATTGCCCTAGTACAGGGACTAGTTTCAGCAACATCCATTCTCGAGATTCATAGATCCGACTGAGTAGGCACCTCGCATAGAGGAGGTAGAGGATGATGCCCCCACACAAGGATAGGGAGATGGACATGGACAGAGGCCAGGGTAGAGAGCTGAAGCTCTGAGATAAGCAAGTGGTGATCCTGATGCTAGTAGTAGCAGGGTACTAGCTGGTGTGAGGTAGCAAAGAGGAGAGGGTGGATCGCTAGGGACGGTTGGAGTGAGACTGAGCGGAGCGAGGGTACCAGAGGGTGGAGGAGAGGAGGAGAGAGAAACTCCAAGACATGTTCGATAGAGGAGAGAGGAGTAGGGGGGAAGTAGAGGTAGAGATGGAGATGGAGGAGGTGATGGAGGTGGACATGGAGGCAGAGAGCCTGCGAGGGATCATGGTGTTGACACAACACGGTCAATGAGAGTACACCTAGCGGGTTTGTAGTCATAGCTGATAGTGGCATAGACTTAGCTGGCAAAGAGAGACTGACAGCTAGCAGATCTTAGAGCTTGTCAGCTAGTTGATCTTTGAGCAGAGTGCGATCATCAGGTCACAGCAATGATAGCAAAATGAGATACTCTACAGCAGGAAGTTCTCCATCAGACGAGTCGGGCATCCAATTATGTTGTGTCTTATAGTGTAGCAATTCTAGTAGTGCAACAAGTTGTATCATATTTGTAGTATATGGCTCGATAGGAGGGAGCTTTGGCACCTAGGCAGGATCCGGGTCAGCAGGCTCCACCTCCTCCACCACTTGGCGATGAGGGAGAGGCAGAGAGCTAGATCTTTTTGTAGCTTTGAGATTTTTTGGTGGACACACCCATTTTTTGTAGCCCTTACGATTCTTGCTCCGATGGGAGTTTGTATATGCTATTTGACATTATTTTGTACCCTAAGACTTGATCATTTTATATATGAAAAATCTTGATTTGACTTAATTGTACTTGTGTCAATTGATTTATGAGATTATTTTCTATATGCTTTATTCTATATGTATGCATATCTATTGAGTATGGATGTATGTAATGTAGATGAATATGGATGTTTTTTTTTGTTTCTTTTCATGCAAATAAATGATGATGAAAATAAATGAGGAGAATGAGTAATGAGTAGTGCAATTTCTTTGATATTTCAATGCAAGAAGATGAATGTTAATGAGTGATAATGCATGTATGAATCTATATAATGCTTATGTATGCAACTAAACATCTCAATACACAAGTACTCGATTGAAGAAATGATGAAGAAGAGACCACTTAGCTAAGAAATGATGACGCTTCCAACTCTCATTCAGAAGATAAAGAGATCATTGTTATTGTGCCGAAATCACTCGAAATGCATAAAATTTAGAATGAATGCAACCTAAACCTAGTCACTAGATTTGGAATGCTTAATTTTCATCACTGAGTTATTTTACAACCACAACAAGAAGATTAAAGTTCCTTGCTTTTCATGTGCAATATTAATTATCTTGTCCGCAATGACCTTTTTTCGTTCATATCCTTGGACAAATTTCATAGGGACCTGGATTGCATGATAAATAAATTCCCTCAAAATAGACAAAGAAATGATGTGAACCTCCTTGTAGCACTCAAATAAGCAGAGTCAAGGTATATTTGGTGATTTCACCTTGATGTGAAGGCTCTTATCACAGACACCTAGCTAATTTAGATGCTTCTAGATCAACGGAATCATTCCTACAAGAAGAAAACAAAGAAAATATTATGCCCCCAATCCTGGCTCCTCTTAGTCAAGATAGACTTCCTCGAGTTACTCAAAGGGATAATAATCGAAAACCAATATAAAAGACAACACACAAAGAAAATTCCATGCGTAGCTCAAACTATTTAGTGATTATTTTCAGTAATGTTGTTTTGCTTGTGTACTCAATGATAAATCTCTTCACTAGTCAGGAGACAGGTGACTGACTCCAAGTGGACAACCAGGTTTCACTGACGTGACTTGGGTGATGCTTCTTAGGACATGTAATGTGCTTTGTCAATTAACCTAAGACTAGGAGAATGATTAGTTTCAAGACATGAGGGTTCCAAAGAGCCAGGATGTCACAAAAGTGACTGAAATATGTACAAGCGAAAGCAAAGATGCATGAAAGTGGGGATGCCAACGTTGCGTTGATAGATGGAGTGTTTGAGTACAAGAGGCACCTGTTTGGTAGAGATTCATTTTTTCTTTACCAAGGTGCCTGTTTACCAGGTTTTCACCAAGGCATTTTCTCTCTTTTTCCTTCTTTTTTTCTTTTTTCCTTTTTTTTTTTTTTAATTTCTTCACGACTTTTTCTGACTTTTAGGATTTCTTCAAGACTTTTTTCGATTTTTAGGATTTCTTCAGGACTGTTTACCAATTTTTAGGATTTCTTCAGGACTTTTTAGCTGCATAGGTTGTTGAAGCAAAGCATATTTAGGTGAAGAATTTCTTCAAATGGATGGTGTTGATCAGTTCACAGAGTTGTTCTCCTTCCGATGTTAAGAGTTGATAGGCACCAGAGCCAAAGGCTTCAGTAACGATGTAGGGACCCAGCTAGTTGGGTTCAAACTTCCCTTTGTTGCCTCAAAACTATTGATTCTTAGGATTTTCTCTCAGAACAAGATCACCAACTTGAAATTCTCATTGTCGAACCTTTTTATTATAACCTCTAGACATCCTTTTTTATATATGCTCTTAGATGATCAAATGCCACTTGCCGATGTTCATCCAGTAAGTCAAGTTCTTGCATTCTAGATATTATGTAGTCTTCATTAGTAACAAGACCTTGCAAAGAAACTCTTAGAGATGGTATTTCCACTTCAATAGGTAATACTGCTTCAGACCCATACACCAAAGAAAAATGTGTAGCCCCAGTAGGTGTTCTATTACTTGTTCTATAAGCCCACAGGGAAGGATTGAGCTGCAGATGCCAATCCTTTCCAAATTTATTGATCGTTCTGTGTAAGATAGTCAATAGATTCTTGTTATATGTTTCGACTTGTCCATTACCTTGAGGGTAGTACACAGATGACCAATGTTGTTTTATTCTGAATTTTTCACAGAGTTCATTTAGATCTTTGTTCTTGAAATTTCCTCCATTGTCAGTTATAATGGATGGAGGTATACCATACCTACAGATGATATAATTAAGGATGAACAGAGCTACTCGTTTACCGGTTGCTTTGATGAGAGAAACTACTTCTACCCACTTAGTGAAGTACTCAGTGGTAGTTATAATAAACATGTGTTTGTTAGATGAAGCAGGATATATTTGGCCAATTAGATCAAATGCCCATTGTTGAAAGGGCTAGTGTGTAACAAAGGATATGAGATCCCTTGTTGG
Organism: Cryptomeria japonica; assembly: GCF_030272615.1. Taxonomy (NCBI): domain Eukaryota; kingdom Viridiplantae; phylum Streptophyta; class Pinopsida; order Cupressales; family Cupressaceae; genus Cryptomeria; species Cryptomeria japonica. Next base: position 98,627,607 of record NC_081408.1, on the reverse strand, counting down.
AGCATGTATAAGGTTCCCATGCAGCTAACACTTTTGATAGGTTTTAGCAAATTTTGCTTCTTTCTCCATTTCTAGCCAATAGTAGCCAGCCCTTAGTAGTTTTTGTGCTAAAGTTAGACCATTTGAATGGGATCCACAAACACCTTCATTAACCTCAGATAATGCACATTGGGACTCCTCAATTTCTAGATATCTAAGAAAAGTACTATCTAAACGTCGCCTAAATAGTTCATTAGCAATGATGATGTACCGTGACGCATTTCGGATTAGTTTTCTTTTTTCATTTCAGGAAAGATTAGTAGGGACAACTTGGTCACGCAAGTAAGAGTAAATGTGGCTATCACAAGATGAATCATGTCCAATAATAGAACAGACCATCTGGGACTTGGAAGAGTCATAGGCAGGATAATGTAACTCTTCTACCAGGAATTGAAAGAGAAAATTATATTCCTGTAGTTGTGGTATAGAAGCCAAGGTGGCCATTGCATCCACTGCTCTATTTGATGATTTGGGGGTCTGCTGAAATGATAGGAAGGTAAAGTATATCTTGAGATCATCCACCATTATCTTATAAGGCATCATCTTCTCATCTCTTGTCTAATATAGATCATTGATTTGGTTGATAATGAGTTGAGAATCTCCATAGATGTGTAATTCAACAATCTTCCACTTGATGGCCAGCTTGATCTCATTTACCAAAGCTTCATATTCTGCAATGTTGTTTGCACAAGGGAAGAGAATCTTGTAAGCTTTTGGGATTGAATATTTTTGGGGAGTAATAAAAAGTATTCTGACACCAGAACCATATTGAGTGAAAGACCCATCAAAGAACATCTTCCATGATTGTTGAGTAAGGTGCATGATTGATTCATCCAGAAATTCTATATGCATAGGTTGACTGTCTTTAAGTGGAGCATCATCAAGTTGGTCTGCAATAACTTGTCCTTTGATGGATTTTCATTCCCCATATTCAATATCAAATTCCATAAGAACCATGACCCATTTAGCTAGTCTTCTTGTAAGCCTTTCTTTACTATGAAGATATTTGAGCAGATCAATCTTAGCTACCAACTTAATAGAGTGTGCTAACATATAGTGTCTTAATTTCTATGATGCAAAAACCAATTCCATGCATGCTTTTTCTATTATAGTGTAGTTCATCTAATAAGAAACCAATGTTTTGCTGATGTAATATATAGCTCTCTCTTTTTTATTTTCATCATGTTGTGCCAGAAGTGCCCTCAGTGAAGTATATGTAGCTGATATGTATAGAATCAATGGCTTACCTTGAATCGGTGGCATCAATATGGGTGGATTAGAAAGAATATAATCTTTGATTTATTTTAGATGTTGTTCACAATCTTTATCCCAGTTGTATTGAACTCCTTTCCTTAATACCTTTGTGAAGGGTTGAGCTTTGTTTGCTACCTGAGATATAAAGTGCCTTATTGATTGAAGACGGCCTTGTAAAATTCTCATTTGACTGATATTCTTGGGCGGAGGCATTTCCATTATAGCTTGGACCTTTTCAGGGTCAACCTTAATTCCTTTCTTTGAAATTATGTAACCAAGAAATTTACTAGATGTCACTCCAAATGCACACTTTTTAGGATTTAACTGGAGCTTGAATCTTTCCATTCTATCCAGTATGAGGCCTAGTTCTTGAATATGCATAGATCTCTTCATGGTTTTTACTAGTGTGTCATCAACATAATCTTCCATGTTTTTATGCATGATATCATGGAAGATAGGTTACTACTCTTTGGTAAGTTGCTCCTGCATTCTTTAGTTTGAATGGCATAACATTCTAGTAGAAGGTGCCCCATGCACATGTGAAGGGTTTCTTTTCTTGATCCTCAAGAGCTATCTTGATCTGATTGTAACCAGAGAAACCATCCATTGATGAATACATCTCATATCCAGTAGTCATATCTACTATCATATCAATGTTGGGCATGTAAGTTCTAATACTAAATGTAAAGTACTGATGCCAATAGCTAACAAGATGAGAGGGGGGGGTGAATCATACAAACTTAATCTTCCATAAAATCAACAGATTCAACCTTGGTAACTTATACTTCAATAATATAACCAAAAACTGCTACACATGCTAACTCATAAACACATAATCATCATAACACATATAACACTAGATTTAACATGGAAACCAAAATAAGGAAAAACCACTATGGGATTTCGGACCCACTAGGAAATATACTCTTCTAGAGTATGCTCAGTTAAAAGCAAATCCTGTTAAAGATTATAAACACATTGCTAGATGTGACCCAGTTAAGGGATTTCCCTCAGATCTGTTAGGATCTTCACTTTGTTAGAAGTGACCTTGTCAAAGAATTTCAAACACTCATTTAGAATGTTACCTTGCTAGAGGGTTTACAAATAAGACTGTTAGGTCCACTCAGTTAAGAGATTTCCTATCACTTACAAAATAACAGTAATAAAAATATATCTTCAACTTCACATCTGAAATGCTAAAGCAAATTCTTTTTTTTTCTCAAAACAATCTTGTCATAGGACTTATCTTGTCCTTTTGCTGGGCTCTCTACTCTATTATTCAAATAGGTCTTCAAGCTTCTATGCTCGGTAATCACTATGTAGCATCCCTGTGCTTACACTTGCCCGCTTTCATTGTTTATGAACAATTCCTTATTTATAAACAATTGCTAACCACTTAATCTCCTTGATCACATTTCCCATGATCAATCTTAGCCATCAGATCTTCAATCTTGACTAGGTTCAATGCATCTTTCAATCTAAAAATGTTTTACCTCGCCTTGGGACTTGCATTCCTTTCTAGGAACTTGTGCTAGGTTATTGCAGTTCAATCTGCGCTGTAGATCTTCATGCTGATATTTCATTGCCATAGATCCTTAAAAAACTTCTTGCACGGCATACCAATCATTTATACATCTCCAGCTCATCATTGTCCTTCATTAAATAATGTTGTATTCATCCAATGCGATCTGTCATAACTCGGTTGTAACTCAGTAAATACTAAACTTTTACTTGGTAGACATTCCACCTTCATTAACCAGTATCGATAACCTTAGAGTTTACTGACTAGGTTCTTTTCTCGGTGACATAGTATAGTATTAACCTTACAATCAACAACATATGTAGGATATCAAAACAATCTAAACATCATGATCTTATCATTGTCTAACTCGATAATAGTTGCCCATTTAATATCTTATTTCTCCCCTTATTCATCACATACTTTCTATGTCTTTTACCGACATCATTATTCTCTTCAAATCAATCTTCTCAAGATATGTCAACATCATACTGAATCATAAAATCAATTTCTTGACATCAATGACAAAATAATGTTATACAGATAGTTATCATCCTTTTTTAGTTATATCAAATAATCTTCAACAACCTTCTCAATATCCTCAATGAATATCAACAATCTCCTTTCTACTGAAATGCCAACAATCTCCCCCTTTGGCATTGATGGAAAAACCAACTTTTAAATGGTAATACCAACAAGATATTCAAATTGATTCAGATTCAGATTGTTGTTAGACTTCTCCTGTTATCCTTGAGCTGTTAAAATCTTCTGAAGTCTTCTCCCTTTTTCATTAGCTCCTGAGCTATTGTCTTGCACTTAGTCTTCTTCCTTTTGTAGTCTCTTCTCCCCCTATCATTAGTATTTTCTTATCTTCTTTATTTAGGTATTTACCATTTAGTCTTCTCCCCCTTTGACAACAATGCCAAAAAAAAATAAAAGAACTAAATCATGAACTCTTCCTTTGTGAAGTGATTTGCCTTGCTATGTATCATCTTAGTCTCGGTCAGAGCAACTTGTCTCTATTCACTATTTCTTGCACACCTTTAGAAAACCTTCTAAAGTGCGTAAATCAACATCAATTCACACACATAATACTCTGTAGATTCATCAAATTGATGCTTTCACCAAACTCTGTCAGTGAGTAGAAGATAGGGGTAGGACCCCTAACTTGCTTCTAAGATACTCAAAAGTGTCCCTTGGTAGTGGCTTTGTGAAGATGTTTGCTAATTGCTCCTTTGAACTGATATATTCTAGCACAACTTTCTTTTCTTGAACTTCTTCTCTAAGATAATGATACTTTATAGAGATATGTTTTGTCTTAGAGTGCATTACCAGATTCTTTGAAATGTTAATGGCACCAGTATTATCATAGAATATAGTTACTGGCTTGGTAAATTTCTCATTTATACCTTCCAACAGTTGTTTGATCCATGCTATATTAGTGCAATTCAATGCTGTAGCAACATATTCAGCTTCTGTTGTTGACTGTGAAATACATCCTTGTTTCTTACTAAGCCAACTTACTAGTCTTTCTCCTAAAAAGAAAGCTCCACCACTTGTGCTTTTCCTGTCATCAATGTTGTCTGCCCAATCAACATCAGTATAAAATTTTAAATCAAAATCATTCCTCTTTTCATATAGTAAGCCATAATCTTCAGTGCCTCTTAGGTATCTGAAAATTCTCTTGATTGCTGTCATATGGGTTTCCTTGGGATCTGTAGAGAATCTTGCAACAATACCTATTGCATGTGCTATAGCCAGTCTACTATGCACAACATATTGCAGCTTCCCAATTAGAGACCGGTAAAGTGTCTCATCAACAGATGCAGATTCATCATTCTTTGATAGTTTACAGTTAGTAGTCATGGGAGTACTTACTAGTTTAGAATCCTCCATTCCAAATTTCTTCAAGATTTCCTTTATGTACATGGATTGAGTAATGAAAATCTCATCTTTCATTTGTAGTATCTATAAACCTATAAAATACTTTATCTTACTGATTAGTGACATCTCAAATTCTTTGCACATTTCAGTTCCAAAGTTCTTGCATAAGGAGTCATTACCACAAAAATTAATATCATCAACAAATATGGTTGAGATTAGTATTCCATTATCCTCATCATTCTTCATGTACATATTGTTGTTTTCACTTGTCCTTATAAAACCAATCTTGATCAAATAAGAGTGCAATCTTTCATACCATGCTCTAGGTGCTTGTTTAAGACCATATACAGCTTTGTTCAATTTGCATACCGGATCTTTACTCTTGTCTTCAACAAATCCTTCAGGTTGTTCAATATAAACTTCTTCTTCTAGTATACCATTCAAAAATATAGATTTAACATCCATTTGATATACCTTGAATTTTTTGAAAGCAACATATGCCAACAATGTTCTTACTCCCTCAAGTTTAGCCACAGGTGCAAAAGTCTCACCATAATCTATTCCTTCATCTTGAGAATAACCTTTGCAAACTAGTCTTTCTTTGTTTTGAATGACCTCACCCTTTTCATTTAGTTTGTTCCTGAAAATCCACTTTGTACCGATTACATTTTTGTCCTTCGATCTTGGGATCAGTGTCCATGTGTCATTCTTCTTGATTTTACCAATCTCTTCTATCATAGCATTTACCCAATCTTCACTATTAAATGCCTCTTTTACTATTCTCTATTCAAATTCAAATATAAGACATGTGTTCTATCTCAGTTTGTTCTTTGTCATCACTAGATCATTCTTATCTCCTATAATCTGACTTGATGCATTATGTCTTCTGACATATTTGGCTAATATAATCTCGGTAGGTTCTGTACGATCTTCTTCATCACTCAGTAACTAGAGATTATCTTCATTTTCTTCAATAGCTTTCTCGGTAGGACTTCTCGGTTGAACATAAATGAATTCTTCATAATCATCTGGTTCTTTGGAATTTCCTTCATCATTTCTTTCTGCAAATTCATCAATTTTCACATTTGCACTTTCTACTATTTTGTTAGATGATTTGATCAGACATTTAAATGATTTACTTCTAGAAGAATAACCAAGAAATGTTCCTTCACTTTTCTGATCAAACTTTCCATTTCTATCATCTTTGTGAACATAGCATCTACTTCCAAAGATTTTAAAATAACTTACATTAGGTTTCTTGTCATACCACAATTCATATGGTGTCTTCATAGTTCCTTTCTTCAATTGAACTCAGTTCAGGGTGTAAACTGCAGTGCTGATTGCTTCTCTCCAAAATGTTTGATGTGCCCTCTTTTCTATCATCAAGGCTTTGGCACAATCTACAATTGATCTATTTCTTCTCTCGGCTATCCCATTTTGCTGAGGTGTTCTCAGTGTAGACACTTGCCTTTTTATACCATGATCATTGCAGAATAAGTTAAATTCATCAGAAGTGAACTCTCCTCCTCTATCAAATCTAAGACATTTCAGCTATCTTCCTATTTCATTTTCAACTCTTGCCTTGTACCATTTAAACAATTGAAAAGCTTCTAACTTTTATTTTAAAAACATAACTGACATCATCCTTGAGTAATCATCCACAAATAATATGAAATATTTATCACCATAATAACTTTGAACTTTCATGGGACCACAAAGATCAGTGTGTACTAGATCTAAAATTCCTTTAGAAGTGTAGGACTTACTTGTAAAGCTTGATCTTGTCATCTTACCCATCTGGCATCCTTGGCACATAGCATTCTTAGGTTTTTCCAAACTCGATAGACCTTTTACTCGGCACTTCTTACTTATTTTGATCAGATTATCAAAATTTACATGACAAAACCTTTTATGCCATAACCAAGTATCATCTATCTTAGCATAAAGACACTTGTTCTAAGTTGAGTCAAGATGAAATGTATTACCTTTTGTTTGTGTTCTGGTAGCAACTAACTTTCCATGCTTGTATGAACTTTAAAACATCCTTTCTGAAATTCTATTCGGTATCCTGTATTGTTTAGTTGTGCTACACTCAACAAATTGTATTTCAATCCTTCAACCCAGTCTACATCATCACATTTAGCATTGTCAAGAAGTGTGATAGAGCCTTGACCTTTCATCGGACATGGTGCATCATTACCAAATCTTACATAGCCTCCATCATAGTCTTCGAATTTAACAAACTTGTGTTTATCACCTATCATGTGATGTGATCATCCACTATCTATGACCCAAGAATCATTATTATTTATGTGAGATATTAGGGATTTTTCTTCATACCTTTCTTCATTTGTTCCATCTTTAATAGCCACATAAAAAACTTCCTTTGTATCAGTTTCATCAGATTTATCATCATTGGATTCCTCATCAACTACTAGACATGTCTTTCTGTCTCTCCTTCTAAAGTCTCGGTGTCCTTTGTATTGGTTGTCTTTCTTCCTGTTATCTCAGTATTCTCTCTTTTCACTAGATTCTTTGTCAGGGCAATTAGAAGCCATATGTCCTATTTTATCACAATTGAAACATTTTAAAGGTAGCTTTCCTTTATACTTACCTTTTCCTCTCGGTAACCTTCTGGCTAATAGTGCTTCAAACTCTTCTTGCTTCTTGATTTCCTCATATAGTTTGTGCACTTCTTCCATGTTGTTGCGAAATCTTTCACTTGCTCCACTGTGATTCCCTTCAGAGTACTTACTCATTCTATCCTTATAATCATCAAATTCACCAATATGAAAAGAACTGAATGCAGATTCTACTTTATTTATTGAAGACCCACTGTTATCAAAATTACTTAACTCAAATGCATGTAGCTTACCAATAGTGGCATCCAAAGAAGTTGGCATGTTAGGTATAGACCTTAGTTCATTGATTGCAGAGACTTGAATGGCATAGGTAGTTAGAAGGGTTCTCGAGAACTTTCTTGTTACATCCTTTTCTTCAACAGTTCCTCTTGCTCCTTTGATTTGATTGGCGGTCTCCTTTAACCTTGAACTATATTGGGTTATGTTCTCACCTTCATTCATTCTCATGGATTCAATTTTTCCTCTTAGACTATCTACTTTTGCTCTTTGAACATGTTCATCACTGCCATACATAGATATAAGCTTAGTCCACATTTCTTTTGCATCATTACAGCCTTCTAGATCATTAAACTCTGAGTCGGTCAATGCTGATGTTATTTCAATCATAGCTTGAATATGTTCTTGCTTTGCCTTTATCTCTTCCAAGGTCATCGGGTTGGTGCTTGGTGGTATGTAATTATTCTCCAAATAATATGTCTCATATTCTCCAATTCCTGATAATTGTAGCTTCATCCTTTTCTGCCATGTGGAGAAACTTGACTTGTTCAACTTTGGTGCATCCCTTTTATACATCTTTGGATCTTTGCCTCAAGTACCTTTAAACTTTTCTTCCAGAGTCCAAACCTCTGATACCAGTTGTAAGTTCTAATACTAAATTTAAAGTATTGATGCCAATAGCTAACAAGATGAGAGGGGGGGGGTGAATCATACAAACTTAATCTTCCATAAAATCAACAGATTCAACCTCGATACCTTATACTTCAGCAATATAACCAAAAACTGCTAAACATGCTAACTCATAAATACATAATCATCATAACACATATAACACTAGATTTAATGTGGAAACCCAAATAGGGAAAAACCACTGTGGGATTTCAGACCCACTAAGAAATATACTCTTCTAGAGTATGCTCGGTTAAAAGAAAATCTAGTTAAAGATTACAAACACATTGCTAGATGTGACCCGGTTAAGGGATTTCCCTCAGATCTACTAGGATCTTCACTTTGTTAGAAGTGACCTTGTCAAAGGATTTCAAACACTCATTTAGAATGTTACCTTTCTAGAGGGTTTACAAATAAGACTGTTAGGTCCACTCAGTTAAGAGATTTCCTGTCACTTACAAAACAACAGTAATAAAAATATATCTACAACTTCACATCTAAAAATGCTAAAGCAGATTCTTTTTTTGCTCAAAACAATCTTGTCATAGGACTTATCTTGTCCTTCTATTGGGCTCTCTACTCTTTTATTCAAATAGGTCTTCAAGCTTTTGTGCTCGGTAATCACTATGTAGCATCCATGTGCTTACACTTGTCCGCTTTCATTGTTTATCAACAATTCCTTATTTATAAACAATTGCTAACCACTTAATCTCCTTGATCACATTTCCCATGATCAATCTTAACCATCAAATCTTCAATCTTGACTAGGTTCAATGCATCTTTTGATCTGATAACATTTTACCTCACCTTGGGACTTGCAATCCTTTCTAGGAACTTGTGCTAGGTTATTGTAGTTCAATCTGTGTTGTAGATCTTCATGTTGATCTTCCATTGCCATAGATCCTTAACAAACTTCATGCGCAACATACCAATCATTTATACATCTCTAGCTCATCATTGTCCTTCATTAAATAATGCTTGTATTCATCCAATGCGATCTGTCATAACTTGGTTGCAACTCGGTAAATACTAAACTTTTACTCGATAGACATTCCACCTTCATTAACTAATATCGATAACCTTAGGGTTTACAGACTAGGTTCCTTGGGGTTTATCGACTAGGTTCTTTGCTCGGTGACATAGTATAGTATTAACCTTACAATCAACAACATATGTAGGATATAAAAACAATCTAAATGTCATGATCTCATCATTGTCTAACTTGGTAATAGTTTCCCATTGAATATCTTATTTCTCCCCTTATTCATCACATACTTTTTGTGTCTTTTACCGACATCATAACTCTCTTCAAATCAATCTTCTCAAGATATGGCAACATCTTACTGAATCATAAAATCAATTTCTTGACATCAATGACAAAATAATGTTATACAGATAGTTATCATCCTTTTTCAGTTATATCAAATAATCTTCAACAACCTTTTCAATATCCTCAATGAATATCAACAATCTCCTTTCTACTGAAATGCCAACAGGGAAATGGAAAGTCATCTTTCAGACATGCTTTGTTGAGATCCATGAAGTCTATGCAAACTCTAATAGATTTGTTTGCCTTTGATATAGTTACTATGTTTGATATCCATTCTGCGTAGTCTATAGCTCTGATAAATCTAGCTTTTATCAATTTTTCTAGCTCAGCCTTGACTAGTAATGCCACATGAGGATGCATCTTATGAAGTTTTTGCTTGACTAGTTTAACTCCTGGTGTAATAGAGAGATGATGCATGATCAGATCATGATCTAGTCCTGGCATATCAGGGTATGTCCATGCAAAGTTGATCTTCTTTTCTGAAAGGAGGTTGCTGAAATCTTTTAACTCTTCTACTGATAGTGATTGAGATAGATGAATGATATGTGGTGTTTCTTGACTTCCAATATTGACTGGTTGAGTTGGTTCAATCGATATCAAAGACCTTTCTTAGAAGTGACTTGGTAGCATATCAAGTATCTCACCTTTAGGTGCCTTGGAGAGGTTTTCACCTTTAGGTATGTCCTTTATTTTTACTATTTTTGATTCTGACACCACCACAATGTGGTTTTCACCATCAGATCTCTTATTTATCTTTTTTTGATTTTTATGACTAAGATATTTGATGTCTGTTTCGGTCATTTTCTTGCTTTTCGCACTGGTGGAAGAGTTCATTGGTTCCACTGCAATAAGATAGCAGGATAGTGTGTAGTCATTGGTGAAGGTGGGTATATTCAAAGGTTGGTTATAAAGAGTACAGTTAATTAGTTTAGGATGTATCAAAGATAAAGTTTGAATAGGTTCAAGGGAGTTCACAGTACTATCATCATGACTTCGGACCGACCAGTCGAGTTCTCGAAGACTACCTTGCATAGGTGTCTTGATTCCAGGAAGAGTTACAACACAATTATTGAAATTCATGTGTATTTATTGGACCTAATCCAACTGACCTACTCCTAGCGTCATCCCCTACTTCAAACTAGACTACATACCATGGTGTGTCAGTAACAGGGTCAGCAAACAACATCTCAATATTCATGACAGAGTAGTCATAATGTGTTGTTGAATAGTTGTTGTTATAAATAGAGCTTTTGTCTGAGTTATCAAAGTCATAAAATGAATTTTTTGACTCTTCTTCAAGTGGTTTAGTAAAAGTATATATAGCATCAACACCTACATCTTTGATGCTGCAAGTTCCTTCATGATTTGGTTCATTGATCACTTGTATTTGACACACTTGTGGACATAGCCTTGATGGTTTTGTTAATCCCTGTCGTCTGTTCCATTCAGCTTGCTCTGGACTGATGATTGGTCCTGCTTCTGTAGCCTCTAATTCTTCTTTTGTAGTTCCATACCTGATTTGTCCTATCTCATTAGTGGGAGAGTTAGTAGGTGAAGAAATTTCTCATGTCCTTTCTTCCTCTAGGTGTTGTTCATAGTCTTCTTATGTTTTTAGTCTGATTTCTTCTATTTCCTTCTGCATTTTTAAGCATATCGGCATTTTTGATTTGGCCATGATTGTGTCTATTTGTCTATTTGTAGGAGTTGGTAGGTTTGATGTTGTTTGATCGAAAGTTGTGGAACTAGCTCCTTGGAGAGTAACCTTCTTTTGAGTGCAGGTCATAGCATTAGCAGTTTGTTTCTGATTTTGTTTATGATTGATTATGATCATATTGCAATATTCAGGTTGTGAATATTCATCATTTTGATCACATTGTCATTGTTAGTGTAGGTACAATTGACTCTAGCACCTCCCTTGGATTTTGAGGAATCTCCTTGTTCATAAGTTGGTAAGGGATCTTTAAAGGCCTTATGGTCAGCATTCGTCGCGTGATTTCCAACAACGATTTTGCCACCGTCGATGAGATCTTGAATTTCATGTCAGAGTTTCATGCAGTTGTTTGTGTTACATCCCTTGTTCTGATGGTAGTCACAGTATTTGTTTTCTCTCCACCATTTGGGTTTAATTTCTAGATCATATGGTCTAGAATTGTCTGGAAATGTTATCAGATCATTTGCCAATAAATTTTTAAAAGATGATTCATATGATTCATCTAGAGATTAAACTCATGCTTAGGCTTTGAAAGCCAAGGTTTCTATTTAACCCATTCTCTTGCTTTCTTCGGAGGATTTTTTGTTGCGGTTTCAGCTACCTTGAGTGCTTGTGTGCCATTAGCCAAGTTAAATATGGTGGATTTTATTTTACCTTAACATTGTCTACCACTTCATCATTAACAAAATTTTTGTTGTTATCTTTGTCATACTTCTAGTATCTGTTCTTTTCTTTAGAGCTAGAACCTTGCGATGTTTCTTTCCAAAGATATATCTCCCTTTTTTATAAGCACGTCTTCCATTCTGAGGGCATTATCTATAATTTTGTTGAATGAAGGATGTACTTGCATCTAGACATTGTATTTCAATTCAGGGATTAATTTGTTAACAAAGATATCCATTTTCTCAAAATCTAGAATTGTTCGTGAATATCTAGAGAACATCTTTCTCCATCGTTGGAGAAAAGTGAGGAAGGGTTCTCCTATTTTTTGTTTAGTATTGCAAAGCTCTATCATAGTGACTGGATGATGAATTTTATAGGAGTATTATTGTAGGAATAGTTGGATTAGTTCTTCAAAAAAAATTATTCCCATAGGTAGACTTGAGAACCACTCCATAGCTTACCCCCTAAACTTCTCAAGAAAAGGCGCATGAGATACGTTTGGTCATGCATGAACTCCATACATAAAGAAAAAAATTCTTTGATATGATCTTGAGGATCTATATTCCCATCATATTTGTCAAAATTAGGCATTTCTACTTTTGCAGGGAATGGAGGCATGTGGAGGTTTTTGTCAAATGGGAATGGGCATATTGTGTCTAGAGAATATTGTTTTGGTGATTTGTCTTTGTTTTTCAGTTTTGTGATCTCAGTTTGTAACACTTGTAATTGTTTGTTTAGCATTCCCAATGGTGTCTTTTCCTCTTTAGTGATGAGGGTTTCCACATCATAACTAGTAGGAAGCTTAGAGCCTTGTTTTGCTAGTTCTAGGAAATAGTCCTCTTTTTCTCTAGCCATGATAACCTTCATCATTTTTTGGAAATCTTTATCTTTTTGACATTTATGAATATCTTTTTTTGGAGGTTCAGAGGCTTCAGATTCACTTGATGAGGAATCACTGTTGGTATCATGGATACTGATGTCATCATAATTTTTGTGTTTAGCAGCTTGTCTTTCCTGCCTTTCTCTAGACATGGTGGGAGATAGGGGTTGTCCAAAGATTGGTAGATCGTAAACTGGTATTTGTGACAATGATAGTTTATTTGAGACAAGGTTTTCTACAAAGAATGGATTGTCATTTGATGAAAAAGGAGTCTCTTTTCCTTTGTCTATTTTGTTGTGAGAACTTCTGGTTTGAATGGGTATTACAACCGACAGGACTGAGAGCTAGATGTGTTGTAGAAGTCAAGGTCAAATTGTAGCTAGTTGTTCATTTAACTCAGTGATTGAGTGAAGTAACTAAGATCTAGTCTAGTTTTAGGAATGATCTATCTTGTGTAAGATGTTATCTAAGTTAACTTAGGTTTGATTAGATGTTGATTGAACTAGCTTAGAGATGATCGATAAAATCATGCAATACAATGGTAGGGGTACACTATCAAGGTTGTTTATGCTTAGGAGGATGATAACCAATTCTTAGGCTCATTGTAGACTATTTTAGGCAAGTTTGACTATTATGGACTGACAGCAATAGCTTTAGGAAAATTATAGTACTATTTCATACGAGTTGTTGCCTAATACCGTACAATGATACCAAATGATGACATCAATATCCATGATACTAACAGTGATTTATCAAACTGTTCAATGTAATGATTTATCGTATGACACAAAATGCAGGACAAAATGACAGTTCCCTAAACAGGACGACAAATAATCAGGTGTCATATGACACAGAAAGTAGGCTCAAATGACAGACTATTAAAACTAATGGAATATCATACGACATAAAATATGAAGCAGAATGATAAAATAGAAGGCTCGTACGACTGTGTCAGGACATAGATTAAATGTTGAGTTTTCGATGATTGAGTATGAAAAGTTTTGAGACGATTGAGTTTTCACTGACTTATGAAGACTAGTTTTCGACACTAACAGAGTTTATCACTGAGTTATTTGGTATTATTCTCTTCATTTTTGGTATTCCAGTTTCAGTTTTAGGGATGAAAACATAGAAAACACACAATACAAATAATAACTTCAATCACAGCATGCAAACCCTATGGAAGTTGGCTTAGAGAAAAAAACCTTTTCTTGCTGACTTAGGTACACACCGAATAGCTAATCAGAATATGACCACTAAGTCTCATGCAATGGATTCTCAATGTCGTATTAGCTGACTCCAAATGCTAATGGGGGAACACTATGGCAAGTGTCTTGGGAGAGTTACTATCTCTCTTGCACAAAGATTATCAACCTTTCAGAGGTGAACCCGGTAGCTTCTAATTTGAATTGGAACTAGTAAGGGGTCCATTCAGCACGTCGAGCTATAAACTCAATTAAGAGGTCTCCCAGCCTTGAAAACCAAGGTTTAATATACCCAAAGGTACAGAGGAGAGCTATTCTCGAGCACTGTCGTTGACTTGATTTTCATCAAATCACATTTGTTTTATAGTGGGTTGGAGTACTTGGTGTTTAGCCATTTCCACTTGGGTCATTCCCCTCTCACCGGTCATAATGGCTATAGAGTTATTAGCTCCTTGGGAGGGCAGACCCGCTAAAGATATGAAAATCTCAAACTTAAAGAAAATGCTTCAAGGGTCGGGATTTTTGATTATTTGTATAGACAAGAGCATACTCTCCTACCTCTTAGAATTCTCTTAAAACACAAAATATAGATTTGTTCTTTAACCAAATAGCAAGTTAGGTGCCTAAAAATGAATTTAAGGAATAGACGATGTTTGGTTGATTCTCTTTAGGCAACCTGCAAAAACAACACATTAGTAGTCATGTTGTTTTTTTATTCTTTGACAGACATATGTTTGATTCATAAAATCTTTGACAAGCGTCCTGTAAGAAACTGGTTAGGCTGTGAAAATTTCAGTAGACAAAAGACAATTCTGGATTAGCATCAGTGTAATCAAAATTGGACAGAAAACCTGAAGAATGAAACTTGTTTTAACCCAACAGAATTCAGCATCGTACGACAATCTTTACAGAATACAACAATGAAAGCATTTTATCATAGGAGTTAGAACTGAGCCTGAAATGACAGAAGACAAAACCAGATATTCAGAATAGAATTTCGTATGAGTCCCTTTACTGGCTCATACGATAAAATAGAGGTTTCGACAAAATGTCATACAATGCAGTAATACCACTCGTACAATATTTCATAGAGATTCTATGGATGAAACCTACAGGGTAGAAAAAAATGATTTTGAGGCCGAAGTATTGAAATCAGGCCCACGGTGGGCACCAAAAATGTGTGTGTGAAAAGTGGACCTCTATATATATCTGGAATACACAACACTTCAATTAAGTCATTAGATGTATGGATAGTAAATTAATAATCAATGAATAATAAACCATTATAAAGCGACCCATTGCCTTCTAGTAGATGCGAGTTTAGATTGCTCTCAAATTGCTAAGCTATCCAGTGACTAGACAACACCTAAATGAAGGATTTTTAAATCTATATGAGCATGAATTTAAGCTAGATGGATGCAAGATTTAAGCTAGATATGCAAGATTAATCTAACATGATCTAAGCAATATATGAATATTTAAGCTAAATGATTTAAGAAATATGAAATAAATAATATGTAGATCCTAATGCAAATTCTCAATGAACCTAGAGCAAAAACAACATAATAACAATATATTCTCCAGAATCCTTGAATGAGAGATGAGAGCCTGAATTTATAGAAAATTAGAAAGAAACCAAAGGCTGAGATCAAATGATGATGAGCGGTCAATATTTTCCAAGAGGAAGCACAATCCAAGTGAAATTGAACTAAAATTAAGATAAAATCAGAAAAAAACTGACTTATTATGTATTTCATTCAAGTTTAATATTTAATTATTTTAATTGCTTTCTTTGAGATTATTTATCAATTTTTAATTCTTTTTTCAAGATTATCTCCAATTGATTTCTTTTCTCAATTTTAAATTCTTTTTTGTCAATTAATTCCTCTTTTTGATGATTTAATGGCAAATTGATTTATTTAATTAAATATGCTAGGATATTCAACAAAATAAATAGGATAATTGTTTTAAAAATGATTTACTTGGAATGATCAATTAATTAAATAAATATTTAATTAATATTAAGTTATTGATTTTCCATGTGACATTTGATGATTAAATAATTAATTAATTGTGTGCTCAAGATTTATTTAATTGTCTTTGGTTAGGACCTTGGTGATGTTGTCGAGATTAGTGGTTCATGGTTTAGATGACCATTTTTAGGGTATTATAGTAAGAATGAACATGCCTAATTTTTTCATGATGTTCTTAACATCAATGAAAATGTTAGTAGCAGGAATGTCGAAGTCTCAAAGATGTTGAAAAATCTTTAGTAGGTTGTCAGGTCTATGTACACTTCCTTCTAATTTATCATTGGCTAGCTATTGGCTTTTGTTTGTTCTTTCTTTTTTCTGGCTATCTCTTTTTGTTAAGGGTTTGGGTTCCCTTGAAAACCTATTTCACTCTAATCAAAACCTATTTCCTAGTCACCCTAACAAAATGGGGTTGAAAAAAAAAAAAAATAGAACTATAAGAGAAATTAATAGACTCATGCTACATTTTAGAAATATACAACCTAAATTTTAAGTTGAATAAATTAACACTACAAAATGTTTTTTGAATAGAACACTTACAAAATTAGTTATGAAAATAACACTAAAAGAGGCATGGAGTGGTAGAATGCCTACAATGTCAAAGTTTTGAATCTTTGGATGGAATGCCTATGCTCACATTCTAGGTGAGAAAAGGAATAGGTTATAAAGGAAGAGTGAGAATTATATAATTGAGGGGTATAGTGAGGAGTCAATAGAATATAGGCTATATAATCCCAACACAAGGGAAATAAATATCAAAAGGAATGTATGATTTGATGAATATATTGAAAGTGATAATTATCCTACATTATCCTCCTTTCAAGTCTTGATTGGACACCATAAATCTACTTATAGTATTGATTCAAATCAAGGTGTCCTTTTTTGTAAGAAAAGGAATGCAAGCTAAAGTATCAAGTGAAAGTGATGGTGAAGACACAAAGAAGACTAGAAGCATTCAATAAATCTGCTAAAAAGGCCCTAAGAAAGTTTTCTGTAAGTATGCTCTTTTGACTAGAGTGATGCAAGTTTGTACTCCAAGTTCATATGAGGAAGAAAAAAGAAAATATGAAATGGAAAATAGTTGTGTAAGTTAAGTATAACTCTTTTGTCAAACATCAAAAAGTGGAACTTGGGAATTGAAAACTCTTCTAAAAGGTAAAAATGTGCTTAGTTGTAGGTGGAAAATAAAACAAAGTTCACATCAAATGGATCTATTGAGAAACACAAGTCAAGCCTTGTGGCTAGATTTTTATCACAAATAGAAGGTACTGACTATATGGAAACCTTTTCTCCAATTGCTAAAATGACTTTTGTTCGTACAATAGTTGTTTGAGCTACAAAACTTCGTTAGATTTTTTATTAATGGGTGTAAAAAGTGCATTTCTAAATGGTGATTTACAATAAAAAAATATACATTCCATAAACACTAGTATTTGCTAAAATTGGTGAAGAAAATCTAGTGTGCGGGCTAAAAAGTCACTATATAGTCTTAACCAAGCTCCAAGGGTATGATACTCCAAACCAAATGAATACTTTGTAGAAGCCAAATTCAAAAGAATAAAAGTTGATCCAAATGTGTATGTAAAGAATAATCTTGGTAAATTTATTATTATTGTACTCTATATAGATGATTTTATCATTACAAAAGATCATAGATGGTCTATTAAAAATACCAAGGATTTGTTATCATTATGTTATATACTATCATTAATTTAAAATCATGTCATTCGGATTAGATCCGGATGTGGTCTGTTGAGCAGCAGCATATTGAGCATTTGGATGTTTCCCATATTTCCTAGATGTCTTGGCTTTTTAGATGTGTTACTCAGTGCTATCCTTGGGTCTATATTGGTCCAGAAGTCAAGGTTTTTGGTTTGGACGTTGAAGTTGTGTAATGAGAGTTGTGTAGCATGTAGATAATATATTGGGTTTGGCAATGGCAATGTTCGTAGCATGTTGATAATATGATCAATGAGGAACGTTATAATGAGGTTCACTTCTCATTCCTTCCCACCACTAAAATGTTTAATAGAGACCTATTTTAGATTTTTGTCTTGGCCGACATTGAGGATTAAGTTTTTCCAAGACAGCATATAAACGAGTTTAATCGGGATGAGTTTGTGTTTGGATTTTTGTGTTGAATACATGTGAGATTTAAAGAATCTAATTGATGTGTGAGAGTTGTGTTGTGAATTGTTACTAGAAGAATTTCTGGCTATGGAAAGTATATTTCAGTTGTTTGACTCTCTTGTATCTTTCTCTCTTCAGTAGTGAGCCACTCTAAGCAGCAAGCCATCTAGTAGTGAGCCTTTCTGGGCAAAGAGCCCTCTAGCAATGCACCTTTCTGGGCAATGAGCCCTCTCACAATAAGCATCCCGACAACGAGCCATCCTTTGTAAATTTCACCTTTATCGATTTTTATATATTGAGAATTAACATTCTCTATGGTTTTTCCCTTCTTGGGTTTTCCATGTAAATTCTTGTGTTTCTTGTGTCTGATTTGTTATGTGCATATGTTTTCATGTTTATCTATTTTATTAGTTCTTCTAGTTGTTCTGAATCTTTGAATAAAGTTTAAAAGAGGATTTTGTTGTCAATTGATTCACCCCCCTCTCAGTTGCTTGTAAATTCAACAATTAGCATTAGAGATTTGGTTCCTTGATATAGAGCTTAACCACTTGAGGTAGATACTAATCTGATGCCACATAATTTATCTATTCCTATCTTTGAAGAATCTGATTATAGTTTCTAGAAAGTGAAGATGAGAGGTTGTTTGGTTTCTCTGGGTTGCAACACTTAGAAGGAAGTGGAGACTAAGTATGTTCAACTGGCAAATAGTCTTACTACTCCGGATGAGATTCAAGCTTATGAAGAGAATGAAAAAGAAAGGTATGCTCTTTAGTGCATTATCAAAGATTTAATTAACAAAGGTTATTTCTTTGAATACAACTTATGTATTTTGGCAAAAGATGAAAGATGTCTATGAAGGAATTGAGAGAGTTAAATTGACAAAGAGACTAACAACTAAGCGAAGATATGTAAACTTGAAGATGGAAGAAGGAGAAGATGTTTGTAAGCTATTTTGAGAATGTTGGTAGTGTTGTGAATGGAATCAAAGAACTCAGAGGAACTTTCAATGATGAAAATGTGATTGACAAAATATTGATGACTTTACTGGTGAGCTACACTGATAAGATCTCTGCTATTGAAGAAATCTATGATCCAAAGAAGTTCACTAGAGAGAAACTATGTGGTACCCTAACTACATTCGAAGTAAGAAAGTTTAGAAAGGACAAAGATAAGTCAGAGACAACATTCAAAGCATCTAAATATGATCCAAATGATGAAGAGACCTCAAATGAGTTGGGAGAAAACTTTGTGAGAAAACTTAAGAAAGGCACCAACAAATACAAAGGTATGTTACCCTTTAAATGTTTTAGATGTGGAAAGATTAGTCATATAGCTACTAGATGTCCGAAAAAGGGAGCTAGACAAAAGTTTAGGGAAAACAAAGAAAAATTCAATAAGAAACACTATTATGTTAAGAATGATGTTAGCATTTTAGATGATGGATCAAACTATGAGGAAGGTGATTGTTTATTTCTGGTAGAAAAGGATGTTCCCAAGTTTGATATTTCAAGAGTATTGCTAATGAATTTCATGCTAGAAGAGATAATAATGAATGGGTCTTTGATAGTGGATGTTCAAATCATATGACTGGTGGCGTGATCCCATAATACTGGGTTACACTTTTTGGCCAACTTTGACACTGAAATCAGCGTTTTGCATCAAATATTAATTTTCTAAAACCTATAGCAACTAAACCAATACGAATTTGAAGATGAAGTAAACTACTAATTTGTGAGATTTTTCATATAGATTCTAAATATGTTTTTTTTTTCAAATAATTAGAAATTAAGTGTCCATATTGTTATGTAACTTTTAATAACTCAATATTTACAGTAATAAGCATTTTTTAGAAGTGACATTTACTGGGTAATGCATAACATTTTTATAGCAAAAAGAAAATTCTAATTTTTGAAATATTGAATTTTCCAACTGATATCTAGTGAATAGATATTTTTTCATAATTTTTTGTTACATATTTTTTTTAGTTAATTTTTTATGATAAATTAATTGTAATTTGGACAGAGGTGTTTTCCATAATGCATAAAAACTTTTCTGTGCATTTGAATTAATTTCTTCTTTTTGTCTTGAAATGGGGATATCAATACCTAGGGAAAAGATATTTTTTACAATTTTTTTCTCCCTTTTTCAAATTTTCCTTATGTGTGAAACACAAACCTTAATGTTCGATGAAAAACCTACAGTCATAAGAAATTGTAAGGAAAGCATAGTGTGGAAATGCCTTCCTAATATCAATTAATAGGGATGATCATGCAAGAATGCAATTTAAAACTTTTACAGAATGTTAAGACTAACATAGACAAAACACATAGAATCAACACAAAGACAAAACACCAAGAATTATGTGGGAAAACCCTTTCGGGAAAAAACCCACCACCAATAGTTGAAACACTTTATTTCTAGTAAATGAATTTACAATAAAGTTTCATTCTGCAACTAAAGGTATTCATTCTCATATTCTCACAAACTAGACACTACAATCGGATCCCGGATATCAGTTACACCATAGTTACCCAATGGCTTCAACAATTCATCTGAGCAACTACACCAATGGTTTGAATTCTAACCATCTGTGTCAGTCTACATTCATGAGAAACACAATATCCCACATGCACTAGGAAGTTGGGTCAGTTTGTATTCATATACACCGACAAGACCATCTTCAATGTCTGAGTGTTTATCTTTTGGACTCTAGTTCAAGCACACACTCGTAGTCAGTCTCTACTCCACTTTCTCGACCTCTATCTCACATCTTTGCTAGTCTATCACGGACTCACCAATAGAATGAAGCTCTTCTTTGATGCTGGGTCACGATGGAAAGTCTAACGAGCAATTTCCCATTGCGACCTAGCGACCATCGTCAGATCTTCTGCGATCACCATCCGATCATCTGTGATCTGCTCGGCCTTTAACTCACCTTAGCCACTCTCTTGTTGGGTCCCACCACTTGGTCACCATGTCGTGAGGGATAACATTTCAGGCACCTCACAACCTCGGTACATTGACAGCTGCTGATAGTCCCAGAATTTTACTCCACTGTTGATCTTCCTCAGATTTGTCGTTGGATCTTCTTGATTTGCACAACCCTTAACTCACCTGGGTTTCTCACTTATACCACGTCTCACTTCCTGATTGGCTCTGGAGTCCCTGTCCTACCACCTTAGAATGACCTCACTATCCGCTAGAATGAAGCTCTTCTTTGGCACTAGGTCGCGATGGATATTCTATCGAGCAGTTTCCCATTGCGACCTAGCGACCACCATTGGATCAACCTTGATCTGCTCGACCGTTATCTCACCTGATCTCCTCTCTTGCCAAACCCCACCACTTGGTCGCCAAGCGGCAATGGATAATGTTCATGCATCTCACCATAGCGGTATAGCGACAGTCATTGGTCCACCTTCAACTTGCAAGGTCTTTAACTCACTTCTTTTTGCATGTGCTTTGTCACCAAGCCGTAGGGAATAACTTTAGATCATCTTCCCATTGTAGTATAGCAATAGCCATTGGATCATCTCAGACTTGCTCACTTGATAGCCAATCACAAGAAGTGAAGTGGGTTCCATCGACCCATCGGCAAGAGTCACACCAACAACTGTTCCATCGGGATAGGTTACTCCGATCAGTCTGAACACAAGTCAAGTTAATTTGAGGCACATTTCCAATAGAAATAAAACATAAATATATTAAAAATTATACTATTTGGAAAGCTTATAATAAGGACTAAATACTTCAAAAAATAAAACTTATAAATAAATTGAGTTGACCCCCCAAATGACAATGTAAAAGTGTTTTTTAATCAACATTTTGATATGTGCAAAGGAGACTTCATTGCAGGTATGATTTAGAAGTAGAGACATTCTATCAAAGAAATTTTTATCTAAGAGCCTTTGATCTAACTCTCCTCAATTAATTAATTCAAATGGGACCTCTTAAAGCTTAAATCATTACATTTTTTAAAAAATGTATCATTTCAACAAAAATCAGGATGTACCAAAAAGTGTAACCCAGTATTGTGGGATCACTTGGTGATAAGAGTAAATTCATAAAGCTTGAAAAGTATGATGGAGGTTCTATTAGGTTTGGATATGGTCAGACAACATAGATTGTTGGGTTTGGTTCAATTAATTTTGATGGAAAAAATAACACTAACAATGTTTACTCTGTGAAAGGTTTGCATCATAATCTTTTGAGTTTTGGATAGATGTGCAAAAATGGATATAATGTTGTTTTTCAGGAAATGGATGTGAGATCTGAAAGGAGTCCAAAATGGTTATTGTAGCTGGAAGGCGGATAAATGAAAACATGTATCAGTTGTAAGGAGATACAAGACATTATTTAATATCCCAATTTGATGACAATTGACTATGGCACCAAAGGATGTGTCATATCAACTTTGACAACTTGGTATAGATTAGTTCAAGGAGTGTAGTGAGAGATGGAGAACAACATATTGCATGAGAATGTCAAGTAGGAAAATAGACAAGGAACACATTTAGAGGAAAAGAATACTCATCCACTAGATTACTGGATTTAATTCACATGTTGCAAATCTATGTGGTTTGACCCAAACAAGGATTTTGCAAGATGAGAAGTATTTAATGTTACTGATTGATGATCATTCTAGGATGACTTGGGTTGCATTTCTAAGAGAGAAGTATGAGGCATTAGAGAAGTTTAAGATATTCAAGGAAAAAGTTGAGAATAAGGTTGATAGGAAAATCAAGTGATTAAGATCTAACAGAGGTGGAGAATTCTTTTTTGATGAGCTCAACAACTTTTGTGAGGAACATGGCATTAGAAGATAGTTATCTCCCCCTTGAACACCATAGAAAAATGGTGTAGTAGAATGGATAAACCGAACTATACAAGGGACAACTAGAACTATGCTAAAAGGAGTATAATTGACAGAAGCTACTAGAGAGAATAAATTTAGACAACAACATACACTCTTAATTAAATTTTATATTGGTGGAAATTTGGAAAGACATCTTATGAACTTTGGTATGGTAGAACTCCGACAGTAAAATATTTAAAAATATTTGGAAGCAAGTGCTATATATTTGGAGAGATGAGGATAATCTTGGAAAGTTTGATAGCAAAGCAGATGAAGGCATATTATTGGGTTATTTAACAAAGAGCAAGGCATATCAGTGTTACAACAAGAAACTAAGCAAGATAGTTGAAAGTGTTAGTGTGAGAGTTGATCAAACCACTTCAAAAGACTCAAAAATAGCAACAAGATATGAATCTGATGAGTCAAGAGAAAGGAAAAAGGAAGATGAAAACAAAAATGAAGAAAAGAATGATCAAAATTCTTTGGCATCTACATTCAAGACTCCAAGGTATGTTAAGAGGAATCATTTAGAAGATCATATTATTAGAGATAAGAGCAAAGGTATGATCACAAGAAGCAAAAAAAATCAAGAAAAATTCTTGTTATGCTTATTATTTGAAACTGAGCCAAATAAAATAGAAGAAAATTGTAATGATGAAAATTGGATGAAGGAAATGAAAGAGAATCTGGATCAGATTGAGACACATTAGACAGGGGAATTAGTCAATAGACCAAAAGACAAGAATGTGATTGGAACTAAATGGGTATTCCAAAGCAAACTAGATGAAGATGGAAATGTTATAAGAAACAAGGCAAGGTTGGTTTGCAAAGGATATACTCAGATTGAAAGCATACACATTGATGAAACTTATGACCCAGTTTCTCAGATGAAGGAAATCTAGATGTTCTTGGCATTTTCATCATTCAAGGACTTTAAGGTCTATTAGATGACTGTAAAATCAACATTCTTAAATGGAAAATTGAAAGAAGTTTACATTGAACAACCAAAAGGTTTTAAGTTGGGAGAAGATCCAAACATTATTTGCAGATTGAAAAAGACTTTGTATGGGCTGAAACAAGACCGTAGAGCTTGGTATAGAAGATTAGACAAGTACCTAACTAATCAAGGATTTTAGAAGGGGTCAGCTGAAAACAACTTATATTTAAAGACTGATTCATGTAAAATCCTAATTGTTGTGGTATATGTTGATGACATAATATTTGGAGGAAATGAAGATATGTGTAGAAGATTTGCTAGTGAGATGTAGAAAGAATTTGAGATGTCCATGATTGGAGAGTTGAATTTATTTCTTGGTTTGCAAGTTAATCAGAATGAAAGGAATTTTCATTTCTCAATCTAAGTATATGAAAGAGTTGTTAAACATGTTTAGGCTAGAGAATTGCAAACCAATGTGTACACCTATGACCACTGGATGTAAGTTAACCAAGGATGACAAATATCCTAAGGCAAATGCAAGTCAATATAGATCAATGATTGAAGGACTGTTATATTTGATTGCTACTAGACTAGATATCATGTTTGCAGTATATTTAGCAGCCAAATTTAAGAAAGAACCAAAAGAATCACATGTTGTGGTAGTGAAGAGGATTTTTAGATATCTTAAAGACATAGAAGAGTTTGGTTTGTGGTTACCCAAGATCTCATATTTTACTTTGACAACTTATACAGATGAAGACTAGGTCAAAAGTGTTGATGACAAAAAGAATTATAGGTGGAGGAGCATTCTTTCTTAGCTCTTGGTTGGTTGCTTGGTCGAGTAAGAAGCAAGACTTTGTGTCTCTATCTATAGCAGAAGTAGAATACATTGCAACATCTTCTTGTTACACATAGATCTTATGGATGAAGAAGACTTTGAAGGACATTGGTGTAAAGTTTGATGATCATATCTCAATCATATGTGATTTTACTAGTGTAATAAATATTTTAAAGAATCTGGTATAGCATTCCAAAACAAAGAATATATCTATTCGATACCACTTATTGAAGGAAAAAGTGATGGACAATGACGTCAGACTTGAGTATGTACCTACAAAGGAGTAGATTCATTAAATATATCTTTACTAAGGTGTTCTGCAAAGATATTTTTTAGTATCTCTGGTAGAAGTTAGGGGTATTATGCCTTTTCAGTAACTAATGTATATTTTGATGTGCATTTGTGTAGTGAGTAGCTAGCATATTATTTTTGTTAGACTTATGTGAATACTGTTGTCATTGATGTCAAACCAATTATCTAGTTTTGGCCAAATAGCATTTACAGTTTATTGTTGTCAATCCCGTTATCCGGTTTAGTCTACATGTTGTATGTAGTCCGTGTGTGGAGTTTTTTCTATAAGCGGGTGTTGTGCCTTCTGGTATTTCTATGAGATCTGATGTAGTAAGATGGAATTGATATAATGGAGTGACTTTTGGAAGATCCCTATCTCCAAAATTTTGAATTGTGCTTACATTAGTTCTTGTAACAGTTACACATCTCGGTATCAGCTATTTTGGTTATATCAGGTGTATCTCTTCATGTCTCATGGTTCGATATCCTTGGTACTTGTGGAATTTGTATTTTGGAGTTTTGGAGATATCATGTTTGAGTTTTGTGATAATGGGTTAGTATCTATGGATCCAGATGACCCTGTCCCATTCTGATAATTAAGGTATATGCATCGATAAAATAAGTGTGTAAAGATATTGCATTGGCCAACTAAGTTGTCACATTTGTGTTCAAGGTTTTATTGGGTAACATATGCTAGGCTAACATATTATCTCAGTGTGTAAGCCTTTTGGTATATATAGAAAGTATAGATAGTAGATGAAGGTAAGAAAGAAAAAGATGAGTATGAAGTAGTGTGTCAACTACGAGGTGTAGACATCGAAGGCAATTGGTGCAGAGTTAGAGTGGAAATTTTGTTGGAGTATTGCAGTAGTTCTTTACCAGACTTGTTGCGAGTACTTGAGGAAAGTAGTCTAGAGATCTTTCACCAGAACTGTTGTAAGGTTTGTGTATTGTGATCTAAGCTTAATCTTGGAACTGATCTCATGTATTCGTAGATGCCATCCTTTTCAGTCCATTCTTACTTGTTGCAGTAAGCATTCCGACAGTAAACCAATTTTGTATTTTTGTAGTGAGCATTCTAGTAATGACTCATTCTTGTAATCTAGAAGTGATCCACCTGACAATGAGCCACCCCTTTTGTAAAACATCATATAACTAGTTATATTATTTTGAGAGTTAAAACTCTTCATGGTTTCTCCCATTTCGGTTTTTCACGTATAAATTTGGATTTTCTCTTATGGCTGTGTTTTCATGATTTTTCTTGTAGACACATAAATTTATCCACTAATTAAATAAATATTTAATATTTGTTTAATACACTAATATTGTTCTATTAATTACATTCACATTTAATTAATTCACTCAACCCCATTCTTCTATTTTTATTAAATAAAACATAAATTTAGTTATATTTAAAAATACTAACTATAGTCTTACTATTAAATAAATATATCAATTTATTTAATCTCACCCTTTCCTCTCATGTTAAATATATTAACATTTATTTAAAAATCCCTCTTTCACATTTAATTAAATATATATTTAATTATATACCCTTATCACATTTAAATAAATTAATATTTATTTAAATATCTATCCAAATGGAAGTTGCACAATTAAATTGAAATCACTGAATTCTTTATTTAAAATCCTATTTACCCTCTCTCACTTGCATTCTCCTATAAATCCCACTTTCTCACTAACCTTTCTTCTGGAATCTTTTAATCCCTTCTAATTAGAATAAACCCTCTTCTAAATCACTTGCACAATCCTAAACCCAGATTAACCCCCAACCCATCATCTCACCCATTTAAGGCTATTACAGAGACTTAAATGCTCCCCTTCTTCAACACACTAACTTGCATGGTTCTTTTCCTTTTGGTCGATCCCTAACCATGGGTAAACTATGCACAAGAGTTTCCCCATTGGATAATAACTTTATCCAATAACCTAACCACATGAGGTTTCCCTCATGTCTTCTCAAGAATTAAATGCTTCTTCCCTCTCCTCTCAATCCCTCTCATGGTGCCACTTGTCACCATTTCATTGGTGGAAGTTGCAAACATGGATTGAGGACCATGCAATCCAATCCATTCATAAACCAAATCAATCTTGACCATTAAATTAACCATTTTGCCTATAAAAGGGACCCTCATCCTCAAGAAAGGGAGGAAGCATTTTTATGAGCATTGTTATTATAGTTGCATAAGCATTTCACTTAATATTTCTCATTGTAATTCTATTTTGTGCATTAGCATAGCAATAGGAGCTCATATTCAACAATTTTAATACTCCTTTTGGCATCCATGGCTTCATGCTAAAGCTAAGAGCTACACTCAAGAAAGCCTTGGATCTTGGAGAGGAGAATAAAAAGGGAGAGGAAACAAGAGCATCATTGGAGCATCTTAGGGAGTCTCTTCTCTCTTCTTTTCTTATGTTTATGCTTCATTTGTATGCTTTTTAATCTCTTTTGGTATGCATTTGAGGTTTTAGTTCATTTGGATTGTGTTTGTTTTGGTTGAAGCTAAGATTCTAACATTTGAGCTCTTGGTTTTTATCATCCCTTTTCATGTGCATCAATTCTATAATTGTTATTTTATGT
Organism: Cryptomeria japonica; assembly: GCF_030272615.1. Classification (NCBI taxonomy): domain Eukaryota; kingdom Viridiplantae; phylum Streptophyta; class Pinopsida; order Cupressales; family Cupressaceae; genus Cryptomeria; species Cryptomeria japonica. Next base: position 98,599,909 of record NC_081408.1, on the reverse strand, counting down.
GTGTTAAGTATAATTCATGAGTTTAATAATTTGGCAAAAGGTTTAAGTTTGGAGAAAGTTTCAGAATCTATGGGAATAGTGATTCACCCACCCTCTTAGTATTTTGGTCCCTTCAACCAATTCAACACTTTTCTGGATTGATGCTTGAGTGCTTCCTCTTAGGGGGAGCACAAGTGAGTTTCTTAGGGGGAGTTTTTCCCGCCTTTGTTATTGTTGTCAAAGGGGGAGAGAGAGTATATTGTTTATGCTTATTGTCTTGATGATTGTTCTTGATGGATTTTGCCATCAATTAAAAAGGAAGATATTGTTAGCATTATGCTATATGTTGTCATTGATGTCAAATCCTATGGTTCGGATTATGTTTGGATGTGGTATGTTGAGCAACAGTGTATAGAGAATTTGGAGGTTTCCTGGAATTCCTAGATGTCTTGGCTTTTCGGAAGATGTTTTGCTCAATACTATTCGTGGGTTTGGATTGGTTCAAAAATTGAGGTTTTTGGTTGGGATCTTAAAGTTGTGTAATGGAAGTAGTATAGAGTATGAATAATATTTTGGGTCTGACATTAGCGATGTTCATAGTGTGTTGATATGGTCAATAAGGAATGTTGTAATGAGGTGTACTTATCATTCCTCTCCACCACTAGAGTGTTTAGTAGAGACCAATTTTAAATATGTGTCTTGGCCGACATTGAGGATTATTTTTTTCTGAGACAACATATAAAAGAGTTTGATCTAGATGAGTTTATGTGTGTCTTTTTGTGTTGAAGACATGCAAGATTGAAAGAATCTAGTTGATGTGTGAGAGTTGTGTTGTGGATTGTTACCGAAATAATTTCCAACTGTGTAAACTATATTTTAGAGGTGGATTCTATTGTATCTTTCTATCTTTGGCAATGAGCTTCTCTCGGAAGTGAGCCTTTCTGGGCAATGAGCTTCTCTGGGCAATGAGTCCTCTAGCAGTGAACCTTTCTAGGCAATGAGCCATCATTTGTAAAAATCACCTTAGCTAGTGTTTATATATTGAGAATTAACATTCTCCATGGTTTTTCCGATCTTGGGTTTTCCATATAAATTGAGGTGTTTCTTGTGTCAGATCTGTTATGTGCATATGTTTTAATGTTTATCTATTTTATTGATTCTAGTAGTTGTTTCAGATCTATGAATAAAGTTTAAAAGATGATTTTATTGTAAACTGATTCAAACCCCCCCCCCCCCCTCTCAGTTGCACTAATATTCAATAGGATCAAGTTAGACAAACTTTTGAAATAATTGATCTAGAATTAATGCATTATTTTTTGGGTCATTTGAGTTTAAATAATACATTTTCAATATTTTTTCAATTTGTTGTGTTTTTTAATATTTTTTATTTTTTTTGTTCAATACAAACCCATCAATATGATCTTGATCCAATAACCTTAAACTCATCTCCTTGTTTGCATTAAAATTATAATACCATTTTCTAGAATCATTACACCTTCTTAGCTTGAAATATAATACCTAGCAAGCAATTTGAATGGCATCTCAATGCTAATATTCAAGCCAATATTTATTGAGGCTTTCTCCACACCTATATTATTTTTATTTTTTATTTTTTTGGGTAAAGTGAGAGTGCATACTATTAATATTAATTATGAAAATATGTACATTATAGTAGAGAAGTCCATGATAAAAAAGAGTAACCAAAATGAGAAAAGCATATAGAGCATAGCTCCATCTATGAGCCCTATCTACGAAGCTAGATACCTAAACATGATACCGACAAAATAGATGAAATAGAGGGCATGGCTCAATTTGTACTAGAAAACACAATAATTTCATAAAAAGTGGAAAGATAGAGAGCATTTCTCAATCTACCAACCAAAATTATACCTTACTTTGACACCACAAAATTGGGGATACCACAGAGCAACACTCAATCTGTAGAAACTAACTAGCATAATACTGAGCATACACAAAAAACTATTAACCCCTAACAAAGAAAAGACACCACCTCCATACATATGGAAGGATTAATACTAAACAACATACCAAAAAAGAGAGACTATGTAGAGACTTAGGTACCCAGATAATACTACAAAACCCCCTAGTAGTTTTGGGGGTTGCTCTCTCCAACACCTTCATCATCTCCTTGATCTTGGTGTACCTAGGAATCACCAAGTTTGAGGCTCACACCCCACTGTGCCTAAGAATCACCAAATTTGAAGCCTACGAAGAAATCTTTTGGACTCTTGCATAGGGTATCATTGAAATGTACATTTTTAGGCTTTTATGCAAGTGGATGGTGAAGCATGAGCCGATAGAGAGCATAAAAGAGGTTAGAGAAGAGGGTGTCTTTTGAAGGGGATACAATTTTTGAGAAAATACCTAATTCCCCCTCAAATAAATTTGAATTCTTTGACTCAAGGCTAATTTTCATGGCATTATAGAGCTTGGCATACTAGGTTTTTTTTAGGAATTTCTCGAGGAAAATGCCACCAACCCAACCGTTTCCATTGAACAAGTACTTTTCCATTGCCTTTTCTATATTTTTAGGAGATATGAAATCTTTCTTGACAAATTGGGATGCCAGAATCGGCAAGGAGCCATAATTTTGCAAACTATTAAAAGCATTAGATAGAAAAATAGAGACCACTTGAGAAGGGTAGATATTCTATGGGGCCTAAGAATAGATTACCTCTTCTCCAGTAATAGTGATGATATCTCTATGAATATTATTGCAATCCTAGGAGAACATACATTTCATGTGGTCTGGAGTGAAGGTGCTTGAGGTTGGAAACTCCCAACTAGTGAAATAAATGGAGATTCTTTGGTTAAGGGGCTTGAACTCAAAGAATTCCTCCTTCCAAAACCTAGCTGCACATAGAGATAGTAGATAACAATAGTTTGTGAATCCTTGAGACAAACCCTAGCCCTGTGGGATAAGAAGTAAATAATCTTTGAAACTCCAATGAATGATTAGATAATGAACACCAAACTACCTTAAAAAACACCACCTCTCTGCTTTCACATAGACCTTTGGCACGTGTTCCAAGAAAAATAATTCACACACATAAGGGAGGGATATGAATCCGTAAGAAATATTTAGTGAGATGCTTTGAAATACTTACCATGTACCCAAATAAGCACATCACCCATAAAAATTATCATTTTGAAGGCCTTCCCACTGCTTTATGTAATAACATGTAGCAACAAAAAGCTGTAATATGGAATATATGGCCCCAAATATGACAAATTCCCTAAATGGGCACCGCTAGAGGTTAATCAAAATCATTTTTAAAATGATCTCTTAGGAAGAGTGGGATGTCCTAAGACACACACCCCTTGACATGTAGAGGGTACCATATGTAATCATGTCACATTAATATTTCAATAAGACCTACAAAAGCCAAGAAATGTTAGGAAAATAAATCAAAGGGATTCCGCTAAGACAATCGGCACCACAGGTTCATCTTTTTTAATTTCTATCCCATTTAGCCTGCTTTCTCCTTGCATGATCCCACAGCTTTATTTGCTAAGGTATTAGCTATCTTGTTGGCTTCTCTAAAATAATGTTTATAGAATAATCTTAAAATTTATGAAGGAGATGTCAGGCTTCCTAAAGAGCATAATTAACTTTCTAGCTGCTAGGGGTTTCAATTTTTTTTTAAACTGAAATGGTTCTAAAAGAGTCTTCTATAAACAAATTGTGGATTGAAAGCTCACAAACCATACACAATCCGTCTACTAGTGGACTAGTTTCTACTACATTATTGGTGTCATCAATCATTCTTGTTGCTCCTACCCCTAAGATTTCACCCTTGAAGTTACTAATGACAAAACCAACCCCTAAAATGCTAGGGTTACCTTTGACTACTCCATCAAAATTTAGTTTCTAGTAGAGTCCATCCAAGGGTTCCTATTTAACATCTTTTCTCTTTCCTTTCCTAGTAGAATTATTGAGGAGTCTACCCTTGAAAGGAAGAAAGATACATTTACATTCCTTAAGGACCGTATCATACCAAAAGGTAAAGAGGAATTCTAGGTTCTTATATTTGGAAGTGTAAGATTTAACAACCTTTAGTATTGAATTTTCTATGTTGTTGATGACATGATTAGCTTCATTTATCTCCTTTTGAAAATCTTCTAGTTTCTCTCTCACTAAGTGTTCCAAATAAGAATAGTTGGCACAACCTCCCTAAGAGAATCAAAGAAATATTCCTTTACAACTTTGGCAAGCCTTTAAACACCAAAATTAGACTCAAGTGAAAGGGACTAGACCAATAGAGTTTATGACATATCCATGACCAACATTCATATGAAAAGGAATAATCAAGAGACAAATGATGAGTAGTTTTATCCTCCTTATTACATAAAAAACAATTTAAGGGAGGGGAGATACCTAAATGAGAAATCCTTTCACTTGTAATAATTATTCTTTTGAGAGATAGCCAAGAAAATGTACCACGTTTGGACAAACCTACATCTGTCCAGCAGAAAGAAAAAACATCACTTTGTAGTGAATGAGTGAACTTGGCTACTAAGAGTTTCATACCCCTCTTTTAATGAATATGATCCCAATTTAGATTGTGTCAAAATGAGCTTAGCTTGTTGGTTAGATACATGAATATGGAAATGAGAGAGAGCCTTTAACAAGGGTTGTCTTCTAGGATTAAGGAGCATCAAACAAAGAAAAATCATTCCTTTTAGTTGAAGAAACTCCATTCTAGTTGATGAAGTAATAAGAGACTTTCAGAGCCCAATTGTCTTCAATAAGCTTCTTAATATTTGATAATTTGTTAATTTAGTCTAGGGGAGGTTGACCATTACATGAATCCTCCCAAATAGGGCTTTTTTACCATCTCCAATAAATCTAGGATAGGTAAGGCAGGAGGAGCTTTCTACAATTAACAAGAAAATTCCACATTAGGGAGCTCTGGGGAGATTTGAAGCTATAAAAATTATTTCAAGATCAGAAGAATCTAGATATTTTGAAAAATGATAGACATCCATTTTGACTTATTGTTTGAAAAGAGTCTCTAGACCAAATTTTTCCCTAGTGACATGCTTTTTAGCTGTAAGTTGTGAATACCTACACCTCCACCTGATTTCGACAAGCAATATTTATCCCAAGCTAGAAGGTGAGTTTTCTCCTTATTCTCCTTGGCTCCTTTCCAAAGGAAGTGTTTAATGGTAGATTCAATTGAAGATAGCACTCCTTTTGGGATTTGTAGCACTGACATGATATGATTCAATATTGTAGCCAAAACTATTTTAATAATGAGGATAGGACCAACAAGAGAGATATGAGAATTCTTCGATGAAAAGATTCTTTTTTGGATGGATAATGATACCGAGGACCAAAAAGAGCTCTTGTTTCTTCCCACAAAAATAGGTATGCCTAGATATTTGCAAGGAAAAGTTTCTAATTTAAAACCTAGATAATTTATCAATTTAGCCAATAGGAAAGGGGAGAAGTTTAAGAAAAAATACTTTGGATTTAGATGCATTGATTTTTTTCCCTAAAATGATACAATACTTGTTCAAAACTTGTTTGATAATTTAGATGCATTGAATTTATTGGATATATTTTATACTTTTATTGACATATAATGTTGTATGGATTCATATCTTTTTGGTTAATGGAATTTTTTTTTTACCATGGTTATCGATGATTGCAATACAAATGATTAAATGAATAATTGCATAGTTGATTGTTAATTAAGCTTCTAACCTAAATATGCATCTCTATAGCATATATACTTACCATGTTATTATCATTTTTAATGCTTTCAATGTTTTATTTATTCTTTCACTCGATTTCCTACATCCTACATGTTTATTTTATAGGTTCTTTAGGTATGTATGAATCTTCCAATTTTGGATAAAAAAATTGTGTGTACATATGCTAACTTGCCCAGTAGAGGGTCATAACACAACCCTGTAGGATTAGATATATCATTCATATGGGCCACGAACACCGAGAAATGTTCCATCAAAGCTTTATAGTTTTTAACTCTTAGACAAATTAGCGAATGAAATAGGGGCATGCCTAGAATAAAACCAACCTCCCAAACATGTACACATTAATGGTTTTCACCCATGATGAGGACAAGGAAAGTTAGGGTATATTGCAACTTTTGATTGAGCATAATTTATGCTTTTTGCTGCAATAGAATAATTGTCACCATGAGAAAATGGATTTGGGTCTTTAAAATATGAGAGAGGTTTTTATAGAGGGACATAACATGATCTTGTAGGATTAGATAGAATTTTTGTATGTATCACAAGAGACAAGAAATGCATTGTTTGTTGGCAACAACAATGAGAGAAAACTGAGAGGGGCTTAATCAATTTTCACCGGATCTATTAGCTCAACCACAAATACAAATATAAGAAACTACAACAACAACAAAGATAAGAAAATTGATAACACAACACACAACACCAAGATTTTGACATGGAAAACCCCGTTAAAGGAAAAACCACGGTGGGAACCTAGCCATAATAAGATGATACTTTGTAGTAGTATGTGTAAATATTACAAAGGGGTATGCACCAGCATTCAGGCAAACTGCCTAGAGATTATAACTCAAGATACAATAACTTGAAAGTATACAACCCTCAAGGAAGTCTCATTGACTTACAACAATATTCAGATTACAATTCGAAAGGAATGAACCCCAATAATAGCATCTGCAAATGCCTGATGACACTTCCAGTTAAGCACATTTTTCTTCTCTGCAACACCAATCTCCGCTCAATACATCACACTGAAAGATGAATCCCTTGTTCACAAAAACATCTCTCTAATAATGCAGACATGGCCTTTTTATCTAAATTGCATGACTATATCACCTATTCATACAAATCATCAACCTTGACAACAAGGTTGGGTAAACCCTCAACTTACAATTACGAAAATACATCACAAGATACAAAGATCGACCACTGGACCAATATAATGATATACATGATATAACATGGACCTAATTAAAATCTCCAAATAGGCAACACCATTGGAAATCTCTCCTAGATCAACCACAACACTCTACACTACTAGGAATACTGCATAACACAAAGAACATCACCGATTCAACAAAACAACCAAGAACTCACACAAAAATAAATGTGAACCATTAAAAAAATAGGACACAATTAGGAAACACTAGAAAACACATTAGAATCATCAATAACAACTGCACCAACACCACTTATCAAATCTTCATCGATCAACATCTGAAACTCAAGAGCACTCAAACAACAATAACCGTCATGAAGAAAGATAACTTGTAGAGCACCAAATCATGAACCATGTGAAATGAAGATACACTTGACTATCCCAAACAATCTCCCAAAAACTTAGCTCAAGATCTTATCACACCAGAATATACCAGAGGAAATACTGAACTCTGCGAAGCACTAATTAGAAAAACCAAACTGCAAACCAGATCATATGATATGATTAATTTAGCTTTTGGGATCACCAAAATAAATACATAAAAATATAATGATACTAAAAATAATCCATACATCAAACCATGATCCCAATAAACCAATCTGCAATCACTGGAACAATAAATCACAAGAATATGTTGACATCAATGACAATAACATATCCTAGCAGTAGCAATATCCAACAATCTCCCCCTTTGGCATTGATGGAAACATATGAATGTGAAAAGCAATCAAGGCAAAGAAATAAAACATCTCCAACAAACTACCAATAAGATCAAGAAGATAAAACAGTTTTTCACATGCTTCTCTCCCCCTGTGACAACAATGCTAGAGATTCTCAAAATACAAAACCAAACTTACTCTCCCTTTGATAAAAAAATCATGGTTCTCTCCCCTTAAAACATATAGCCAATCCATCCTAAAAAAGACTACTCCACCAGAGGAGCAACATAAATTGATCAATCCAGACAAAAGGATAAGACTATGAAGTCCAATGGATTGATGCAACTCAATGCATCTAGTTCTCATCAGGAGGGGTGGATACCCCTAACTTGTCTCTTAAATAGAAAAATATATCTGCAGTCAAAGGCTTAGGTAAAATATCAGCAATCCATTCCTTTGTAGACACATATTCTAGCTTCACTTCCTCTTCACTAAAGTTTTCTCTCAAGAAATGATATTTGATTGATACATGTTTAGTTTTTGAATGTTGCATTGGGTTCTTTGACATATTAATAGCACTAGAATTATCACAATATACGATAGTAGAGTCATCATATATTACTCAGATATCCTTCAACAATTTCTTCATCCAAACTACCTAAGTGCAGTTACTAGGAGCAACATTGTACTCATCTTCAGCAGTAGATAAGGGCACTGAATCTTGTATCTTACTTGCCCATGAAAACAATTTCTTACCCAAAAAGAATGCACCACCAGAGGTAGTCTTCTAGTCATTAACATCACCAACCCAATCATCATCAGTGTAAGCACATAATGAAATCATCATTCCTCTGATACCACAAACCATAATCCATAATCCCGTTCAAGTATCTGAATATCCTTTTACAACAATAACATGACTCTCTTTTGGATCAGCTTGATATCTAGCAGCAATGCACACAACATGCATAATGTTCAGTCTAGTTTGAGTAAGATATAGTAGTCCACCAACCATAGATCTATATAAAAACTGATTATCTTTTAGAGATTCATCATTTTTAGACAATTTGCAGCCAGTCACCATAGGAGTTCCAATCGGTTTAGAATCTTCTAACCCAAAATTCTTCATTAATTGCTTCACATATTTAGTTTGAGATATAAAAATACCTTTTCCAGTCTGTGAAATTTGCAACCCTAAGAAAAATTTCATCTCTCCTATTATAGAAATTTCAAAGTCTTTTTGCATATCACCGGCAAACTTCATGCTCAAGTTGTCATCTCCTCCAAAAATAATATCATCAACAAAAACTTTAACAATCAAAATGTTATCATTCTCAATTTTGAAATATAGATTACTATCAACAAGTGCTTATCCAATCTAGCATACCAAGCTCTAGGAGTTTGTTTCAATCCATAAATAGATTTCTTTAGTTTGCATACCATGTCTCCATGATTTTATAATGAAAATCCATGAAGTTTCTCAATGTAAACTTCTCCTCAAGATCAACATTTAGAAAGGCTGACTTGACATCCATCTGATATTCCTTGAAATCTTTGTAGGCAACATATGCAAATAATAGTCTAACAACTTGTGTGGAAATGATCTTAATCATTGAATCAAAGTTATCATGACACATTATCCTATGCCACAACTAAATTTTATCCATCTGATAAATCAAGCAACTTCTCTATACCAGAGGCATTTAGGATCTTGTATTTTCCATTCTTGAATTGTAAATCATAACCTTTGTCAACCATCTGTCCAACACTTAAAAGATTATGCTTCAAACCTTCAACATACAAGGCATCATTAGTGTTATTCTTACCATCAAACAAAATATAACCTCTACCATGGATCACACAGGCTTTGTCATCTCCAATATGACTATTCCACCATCATATCTTTCCATATTCACAAATTTTCTTTTATCCCTAGTCATATGATATGAACAACCACTCTCAATCACCCATTCATCTTTCTCTTCAACTTTAGCAGCTAAATCTTTCTCCTCAATGGTGCAGCTTGTATAATGAATAGGTATTGGTCCATCTTCCTTGATAGCAATAAACACAACATCATGTCCTTCTGATTCTTCATCTATAACACCTTCATCAGCAACATAATAACAGTTATTCTAATGCTAATACTTCCAGTTAGGCTTGTAAGGCTTATCATATTTCTCATGCTTCTCATATCTATCATTCTTATCATGCTTATCAAATTTATTATGCCTATCATATTTAGACATTCTCTCTGGGCATCTAGAAATGAAATGTCCTATCTTATTGCAAGAGAAACATTTTAGAGGCAATTTTCCATTATACTTACCAGCTCCCTTAGGCAATCTCTGGGCAATAAATGCTTCAAGCTCCTCCAATTCTTTTTCTTTCTTTGCCTTTATCTCTTCCATTATCAATGGATAGGTGCTTGGTGTGATGAAATCATTCTCCAAATAATATACAACACATTCTCCAACTCCTGATAGGTGCAACTTCATCCTTTTTTTCCATGTAGAGAAACTTGACTTGTTCAGCTTTGGTGCATCCCTATTATACATCTTTGGATCTTTGCCTCAAGTACCTTTAAACTTTTTCTTCCAGAGTCCAATTCTCTAATACCAATTGATTATTCTGATACTTAATGTTAAGTACAAATGCCAGGCTAATAAGATGAGAGCGGGGGGGGGGGTGAATCATACAACTTTAATCTTCCATGAAAACAACAGATTCAACCTCGGTAACATATACTTTAGTAATATAACCAAAACTGCTAAACATGAAAACTCAAAAGCATATAAACATCATAACACTCATAACACCAGATTTAATGTGGAAACCCAAATAGGGAAAAACCATTGTGGGATTTCAGACCCACTAAGAAATATACTCTTCTAGAGTATGCTCGGTTAAAAGCAAATCTTGTTAAAGATTACAAACACATTGCTAGATGTGACCTGGTTAAGGGATTTCCCTCCGATCTATTAGGATCTTCACCTTGTTAAAGGATTTCAAACACTCAATCAGAATGTCACCTTGCTAGAGGGTTTTACAAATAAGACTGTTAAGTCCACTTGGTTAAGAGATTTTCTATCACTTTACAAAATAACAGTAATAAAAATCTATCTGCAACTTTACATCTAAAATGCTAAAGAAAATTCTTATTTGCTCAATACAATATAGACATAGAACTAATCTTGTCCTTCTACTGGGCTCTATACTCTGTTATTCAAAATAGGTCTTCAAGCTTCTGTGCTCGGTAATCACTATGTAGCATCCCTGTGTATACACTTGCTCGCATACATTGTTTATCAACAATTCCTTATTTATGAACAATTGGTTAACTGCTTAATCTCCTTGATCACATTTCCCATGATCAATCATAGCCATCAAATCTTCAATCTGAAAATGTTTTACCCTACCTTGGGACTTGCATACATTTCTTGGAACTTGTGCTAGGGTAATACAGTTCAATATGCGCTGTAGATCTTCTTGCTGATTTTCCTTTGCCATAGATTCTTTAACAAACTTCATTCATGGCATACCAATCATTTAATCATAGCCAGCTCATCAGCTTCCTTCATTAAATAATGCTTTTATTCATTCAATACATTCTGTTATTACTCGGTTGCAACTTGGTAAATACTAAACTTTACTCGGTAGACATTCTTCCTTCATTAACCGATAGTGATAACCTTAGGGTTTACCGACTAGGTTCCTTAGAGTTTATTGAATAGGTTCTTTGCTCGGTCACATAGTATAGTATTAACCTTACAATCAATAACATATGTATGATATCAAAACAATCTAAACATCATGATCTCAGCATTGTCTAACTCAGTAATAATTGCCCATTGAATAATTTATTCCTCCCCTTATTCATCATATTCTTTTTGTGTCTTTTACCAACATCTTTATACTCATCAAATCATACTTCTTAAGATATGGCAACATCATACTGAATTAGAAAATCAATTTTCTTGACATCAATGACAAAATAATAATATTAAGACAGTAAACATCCTTGATCAGTTTTATCCATAATCATCAACAACCTTCTCAATATCCTTATTGAAATGCCAACAATCTCCCCTTGTCTGTTATAATGCCAATAGATTGATGCACCAATTGATGAGGCAAAGAAACATTATGGTATCATACAATAGAAAAATCAAGGGGTTGAAACTAAGTTCAACTGGGAAAAAAGAGAGAAGCAGGAAGGGAATGAAAGAAAATATGTGGAGAATGTCTCAAAGGACATCAAAGCATTAATTGAAGATGTCCTAGAGAGAGGAAGAAAAAGGAAGGATCTTGAAGTTCATATTGAGCCTGTTACTACAGAATCAGAATCAGATGATGACACACCATTGACATTTAAGAGGGTTGTGAGAAAGAAAATAGAGGAAACAAAGGCGGAAGCTAAGAAGAAACCAGTCAGGAAGGTTACAATCAAAATATCGACATAGAAGCAAGCACCAAAAGCTACACCTATAGCTGCATCCGATACTGCAAAGAGGAAGAAGAAGAGTGACATCGACTTAGCAATTGAATCTGGTAATGTGACTATCATACAACCTAAAACTTGTGCAAAATTACTAGATAAAATCACTAAAGATGGCATTTTGAAGAATGTTCAATTTTATTATGAGCACTTAGAGGATGATGAACAAAGAGAGGTAGAAGAAGAAGCTTTATTATACTTGGATATTTATAAGAAAGCCTTAATAGAAATAGAAAATAAACTACTGGTCGAATTGTATAATATTTTAGATGCTAGAAGACTCTCAGGTATGCAAGAAGATAAACATATTAGAATTAAAGAGATATTATCTATTTGTGTTACTATTGCTCCAGATGAAATGGAAAAGACACTTGAGGTGGCAGACATAAAATTTTTCAATAGAAAACATAGAATATCTAGTCTGATGCTAGGAAGAGTAAATGAAATAATAAAGGAGACTCAAATAGCATGGGTTAAATTTCTTGGAGAAAATAGAGGATTCTTTACTTCACCGGAAACCAAGACATACATTGGAGATACCCTAGTTGAAGAAAAAGGAAAGGGGATTATGGGTACTTCACCCTCAGCTTTGAAAAATATTAAGATAGTGGAAATTGAGCCTCGGGTAAATACAAATGTACAGACAAATATTGAGATACTGGTTAATACAGAAAGTGAATAATCTAATGTTGTACATGAGAATAATATTAAGGATAATTGTCCTCTGGATACAAATGTACAAGTTGAGGTTACAGTTCCTATAGAGGACAACAATTACATAGACTGCACCAAGTGGCGAAGCCACTAGTGAAAGTGAGGAGGTTATAAAGGATAAATCTTCAGAAGAGAAGACAAGGGAATCCGACAAGGAACAGATTGTTGGTCCATCATTGTTGTCAATTAACACCTCATAGGTCAAAAAGAAAAGCATCACAAAGATGACTCCCACTGAACTCATGATGATGGCAACACAAAAAATAATGAAAGAGGGATTCACAGATAGAGGGATTATAGATCAATCAACCACTATTTTATAATGACTAGTCCCAGAGTATAAGATTGAAAATGAAGTGAGCCCATTTGGCAATATTAAGATAATCATTGAGAATATTTCAAAGGATTTTCAATCCTTACATCAAATTTCAATCTGGAAAGCACTAGAGAGGTTTACTCTGGCTACAAGAGCTGCATTTGATCAGGTAATTGAAATTGAGAAGAAAAGATTGATGAGAAGCTGATACTAATAGAAAATTCTTTGAAGTAATGTACAAATATATATAGGGTATGTTGTAACACTCAAATACTTACAGCTAATGTGGATAAAAAGATAAAAGAAATTCAAGAGAAAATTGCAAGTATAGCTAATTATTTTGATGGATTAATTTCATTAACTACATCAATTGATGGTCAAATTTTGATTTTGGAGAACAAAATTTCTATTTTTGAGAAGGAAAGAGACAAAATAATAAGAAGAGCCAAAAGTTTGAGAGGCTTGGTGAGTCCCCGGTTGGATTCACTCAGTGTACATAAGAAAGAATGCATGGATATGGTGAGAAAGCCCACACCGACAAAGGTAAATGAGAAAGAGTCTTTTGCACATATATTGAGTGGACTTGTATCTATTTTTGGCACATTCAAAACAGGTTGGGATACTTATCTTTAGTTACTCAAGAAGGCTTATCCAAAAAATTTGAATTTTTTCAAGCTCTCATAAGACATTTTGGGATATTCATTGTATAGTTCTTTTCCTTTTACATTACTTTTAGAATTTTTGATGGCATTGTTGTCAAAGGGGGAGTAGTATAGATGTGAAATATAAAAAGGAGTATACATTAGGGGGAGTCATGGAGTTATGGAGATGTGGAGTATTTTGCATATTCAACTTAGGGGGAGTAGGGCAAGATGAAACCGACAGATGAAACCTTGACCATTTTTCACATGAGTGTTGCCATCAATGCCAAAGGGGGAGATTATTGGCAATTGATACTAATTGGCTGGTTTCACTATGTTTTTATTGATGGAAACATGGTATTGTGTTCCAACTTTATTTTTTGGATCAGTTGTGTACCAACAGGAACTTCTCAGATACTACACCGGCACTGACAAGATAGAAGGATTTCTTTGGTCACTGGCAATGCAAGCCAACATGGTTTAGTAAAGGTTATTGGTATTGGAGGCTGACATATCTTGGATCGAGCATCAACAATTAATTTTAATGTTTATGCATTTATGGTATCTAGCCAACATGTAATTTGATATTGTATATATCTTTGTAAGCCAACATAAGGCATGTAAATTTGTATAGGGTATATAGGCTAGTTTGATAAATCATTTTGATATAGACATAAGAGAGGAGATTATGGATATGTGAATGTAATATGATATGAATTATATCAGAGGGATCATGTATGTGAGGAAAATTATGTAAGGGTTATTTTGGTAAAGGGTTTAGGGTTTCAGACTGGAATAAACAGAGCTTAAACAGAAACTGTATTCTGGCATAGAAGATGCTATCTTAGCAGTTCGCACTTATTTGGATTGTAGTCTAGATTTTTATGTATTCGGTGAGGCTCCTTTTGTGATTGAGCAGTGTGCTCTAGGCTATAAGCCTTCTTGCAAGTGCAGGCCCCTCATATTTTATAATATCTCTTCATATGGCCAGTGGATTGATATTGTGGGTCACAAATCCCACCATGGTTTTTCATCTTTGAGGTTTTCCATGTATAAATCTATGTGTTATGGTTTTCATTTATGTGATTGTATTATTGGTATCTTTACTTCTTTCAATTATATATGTACCGATATACCGGTTGGTGTATGCATGTTGTAATAAAGATAAAATTATTCATTCTGGTATAACACTAATTCACCTCCCCCCCTTCTCAGTGTTATTGGATTCCAACAGTCTTATAATATCCATATTCTACTAATTCAATTCCAATTACATATGTACTCTCCATAGGTTGACAAGTTTGTAAATGTTGCAAGCCATGACAATGAACATATGTGTCATCCAAGAAGTGTTTTTTGTAATATAGTTGACCATCCACTCTTTCACATAAGATGATAGATATGAATTCCCTTAAAGATATGGGTGGAGCATTTACATTACATTCTTGAAAAGAATTGTTAGTATGCGAATCTACACATTTATGTTGATAAACATCATAATGATTAGAAAATTTAATGTGTACTCTACAACAACAATTTTTGCGTGTGTGATTTTTTTTACATAAAAAGGTTTTACCATTTCTAAAGAATCTTTGACTAATTTTAATTTGAGGATACATACGTTGAAACTTGGCAAAAAAAATTGTGTTTGAGTCATATCCAAAAAATGTTTCGGATGTGGATCACAAATTTAACTACCAATCCTCCCTCTTACAACATCTGTTTGATTTGGAGAGACCCTTGTGTTATTCTTCCAAAATTATTCCTTTAGGGATCTCAAGGCTTTGACAATTGCTTTATCTTTCCATGGTAGTCTACCCAAGAATGCCCATAACTCATTATTATTTGGATCCTCCACTCTTTGATGCTTTCTCATAGCTCTCATTAGAGTCTTCTTAATTATTTTCAATTCTTTACTTGTCTTTCTAATGAGGTGATATTTCTTAGTTTTAGTTCTTATAATTGATGTAATGAAATGTTATGTGACAGTACTATCTTTTGTGTGTGAGTTAGAACCCACATTATCACATGCACTCATTAGATTCTTCACAATAGATTTATCACTTGATTCACTTGATTTTCTTAGCCCAAGATTGTTCATTATGCACCTAAATTTCAGATTTCTGATCATTTCAAGAAATAGTTGACTGATCATTTCAAGAAATAGTTGACATCTTACCATCTCATTTAAAGGCTCAAAAAATAATCTCCATATCTGATTAGCATGTATTTGACAAGTACGCTTTAAAATATTATCAACCATTGGTCTCAAAACATTAGCATCAATGTTAGTCAAATACTTAGGCTTTCTATGAAAAACTCTAGAAAGTGTTCTCAAAATTTGAGATGCCTCAACATTGGGAATGTCAAAAAACTTAGGAATAGATGGCATACCTTCAATCGGATATGCAAATGATTGTGTAACTTGAACACTTGATGTCAATCATGATGTAATTGCAATATGAGATGTTGACACCAATGGTGTGCATTGAATGTAAGATGTAAAAGATGGTGTGCTTTCAACTTGAGATTTAAGAGATGGTGTGCCCTTAAATTGAGATGTAAGAGATGGCGTGCCTTCAATTTAAATTGTGGTAGATGGAATGCTATCAACCCTGGAGTTCAACTGTCTCATTGCATGAAGGTTTTGCATTCATCATCTTTGTTTGGCCAATTTTGTCTCTCTTTTAGATTGGGTGGATGTTTCATGCTCTTCAAAAATTTGCATCTCTTCTTTTATGGTTTTCATTTTCCTTGCTTCACCAACTTGCCTCATTCCTTTATATGATATTTATATGCTTAGTGAAAATATCATAAATCCATTCCTTTGTAGACACATATTCCAGCTTCACTTCCTATTCACTGATGTTTTCTCTCAAGAAATGATATTTGATTGATACATGTTTAGTTTTTGAATGTTGCACCGGGGTGAACTCACAATACTGGTTCCCACTTTTTGACCAACTTTGACACTTAGATGAACATTTTGCAAAAAATCTTCACTTTCTGACACCTATAACTTTTAAACCGTTCATAATTTGAAGATGATGTAAACTAGTGATTTGTAACATCTTTTTTGTAGATTCTAAATATAGTTTTTTCAATTTTTTTTGAACAAAATTTTATTGATTTTTCCATCTCCCTCAAAAGTAGTTTTTTACAACAAACAACATTTTTTAAGAGTGATGAGCATCCTGAAATGTATAACTTTTTTTCTATAAATGATAAAAACTTATCTCTTTTAAATTTTGGTTTGTAACATCAATACCCAGGGCATGTAATTGGTTTGATAGTGATATGTTGAATAATTTTTATTTTATTAAGTTTTGAAGTCCGACTAATTATAATTTAGATATAGGTGCACGTTTGAACACATAACTTGTTCTATATATATCAAAATTTAGTTTTATTTTTTTTGTTAGAAAGAAGACATCAATACCTAGGGCATAGATATTTTTTAGAATTTTTTAGAATTATTTTACTATTTTTCCCAATGCATTGAACAAAGAAGTTCATGTTCGATGAAAAACCCACATTCATAAAAAATAAAATAAAAATATATTAATGTAATTAAATATACTAAAAATTATACTATTTGGAAAGCTTATAATAAGGACTAAATCCTTAAGAAAACAAAACTTCTAAATGAATTCGTTTGATCCCTCAAAAGATAATGTAAAATTGGTTTCTTATCAGCATTTGATAGATGCAAACGAGACTCCATTGCAAGTATGATTTAGAAGTAGAGAGGTTCTATCCAAGAAATTTTGATCTAAGAGCCTTTGATCTAACTCTCTTCAATTAATTACTTCAAATGGGACCTCTTAAAGCTTAAATCATTATATTTTTTTAAAAATGTATGATTTCAGCAAAAATCAGGATGTACCAAAAAGTGGGAACCAGCTTTGTGAGTTCATCCACCGGGTTCTTTGACATATTAATAGCACTGGAATTATCACAATATACAATAGTAGGCTCATCATATATAACCCTTATATTCTTCAACATTTTCTTCATCCAAACTACTTGAGTGTAGTTACTAGGAGCAACAATTTACTCATCTTCAGCAGTAGATAAGGGCACTGAATCTTGTTTCTTACTTGTCCATGAAACCAATTTCTTACCCAAAAAGAATGCACCACCAGTCATCAACATCACCAACCTGATCAGCACCAGTGTAAGCACATAACATGAAATCATCATTCCTCTGATACCACAAACCATAATCCACAGTCCCTTTCAAGTATATGAATATCATTTTTACAACAGTGACATGACTCTCTTTTGGATCAACTTGATACTTAGAAGCCATGCACACAACATGCATAATGTTCAGTCTAATTTGAGTAAGATATAGCAGTCCACCAACCATAGATCTATATAAAGACTGATTATCTTTTGGAGATTCATCATTTTTAGATAATTTGTAGCCAGTCACCATAGGAGTTCCAACCAGTTTAGAATCTTCTAACACAAACTTCTTCATTAATTCCTTCACATATTTAGTTTGAGATATAAAAATACCTTTTCCAGTATGTGAAATTTTCAATCCTAAGAAAAATTTCATCTCTCCTATTATAGAAATTTTAAATTCTTTTTGCATATCATCAGCAAACTTCATGCTAAAGTTGTCATCTCCTCCAAATATAATATCATCAACAAAAACTTCAATAATCAAAATGTTGTCATTCTCAATTTTGAAATATAGATTACTATCAACAATACCTTTATTAAACCCTAGTTTCAACAAGTACTTATCCAATTTAGCATACCACGCTCTAGGAGTTTGTTTCAATCCATTAATAGCTTTCTTTAGTTTGCATATCATGTCTCCATAATTTGATAATGAAAATCCATCAAGTTTCTCAACATAAACTTCTCCTCAAGATCAGCATTTAGAAAGGCTGACTTGACATCCATCTGATATTCCTTGAAATCTTTATAGGCAATAGATGCAAGAAATAGTCTAACAACTTGTGTGGGACTAATCTTAATCATTGAATCAAGGTTAACATGACACATTCTCCTATGCCACAACTAAATTTCATCAATCTAAGAAATCAAGCAACTTCTCTATACCAGAGGCATTTAGGATCTTGTATTTTCCATTCTTGAATTGTAAATCATAACCTTTTGTCAACCATCTGTCCAACACTTAAAATATTATGCTCCAAACCTTCAACATTCAAGGCATCATTAGTGTTATGCTTACCATCAAAGGAAATATAGCCTCTACCATGGATCACACAGGTTTTTTCATCTCCAATATTAGTATTCCACCATCATATATTTTCATATTCACAAATTTTCTTTTATCCCTAGTCATATGATGTGAACAACCATTGTCAATCACCCATTCATCTTTCTCTTCAACTTTAGCAGCTAAAGCTTTCTCCTCAATAGTGCAACTTGTATAATCAACAGGTATTGGACCATCTTCTTTGATATTAATAAACACAACTTCATCTCCTTCTAATTCTTCATCTGTAACACCTTCATCAACAACATAATAACAATTATTCTAATTCTTATACTTCTAGTTAGGCTTGTAAGGCTTATCATATTTCTCATGCTTCTCATATCTACCATTCCTATCATGCTTATCAAATTTATCATGCCTATCATATTTAGACATTCTCTCTGGGCATCTAGAAGAAAAATGTCCTATCTTATTGCAAGAGAAACATTTCAGAGGCAATTTTCCATCATACTTACCATCTCCCTTAGGCAATCTTTGGGCAATAAATGCTTCAAGCTCCTCCAATTATTTTTCTTGCTCTTCCATTTCTCTTCTCTATTTCATATCTGGATAATCTACATTCTTTAGGATCATACTTCTTCTTTCAAAATACAGATGCTCTAAATGTTGTCTCAGACTTTCCATGTGATTCACCAAATTCGCTCAGTTTAAATGCAGCAATTTTTCCAACCAACATATCTCTTGTCACAAGAGTCACACTTTGGATCTCATCAATAGTAGCTACCTTATGTTTTTAAGGAGGCAATGATCTCAGCACCTTAGCAAAAATTTCATCTTCTTCAATACTTCTACTGGCACATCTGATGCCTAGGACAAGTTCATTCACTTTATCCATAATGGAATTTATGTTCTCATCTTCTCCCATTCTTAACATCTCATACTTCCCTTTCAAATTCTACAACTTAGAAACTTTGACTTTTTTATCTCCTCCATACAAGGTTTCAAGATTTTCCTAGATCTCATGTGTAGTTTGAAGTCCCATTACATTAGTCATATCTGAATCAGTTAGGGCACTGAGAAATGCTTCCTTCGCTCTAATGTTATTTTCAGCTTCCTTGATCTCATTAGTAGTAACTGGTCCATTCGGAGGAATGAAATAGGAATTCTTTGTAATCTTCCAGTAATCTTCTCCAAGACATCTCAAGTGCACCTCCATCTGGTTCTTCCATATACCATAGTTACTTCCATCAAATCTCAGACTCTCCTTCTTAAAGATAACACTTCCACTACTAGTTTCTATCCTAGATCTCCTCAAGCAGTTAAGCTTCTTTAAGAGGATCTAGCTCTGATACTAATTGTTGGCAAAAACAATGAGAGAAAACTAAGAGGGGGGGTGGTGAATTATTTTTCACTGGATCTACTATCTCAACCACATATAAATGTGATAAACTGCAACAACAAAAAAGATAAGCTAATTGATAGCTCAATACACAACACCAAGATTTTGACATGGAACACCCAGTAAAAGGAAAAACCATAGTGGGAACCTACCCTCAATAAGATGATACTCTGCAGTCGTATGTGTAAATATTACAATGGGGAATGCACAATCATTCAGGCACACTACCTATAGCTTACAACTCAAGATACAATAATTGAGAAGGCTACAACCCTCAAGGAAGTCTCACTGACTTACAACAAGATTTTTACTACAATCTAGAAGGAATGAACTGCAATAATAGCATCTATAAATGCCTGATGATAGGTCTGGGTAAGCACATTTATCTTCTCTGCAACACCAATCTCTTCTCAATAAATCAAACCAAAAGATGAATCCCTTGTTCGCACATACATCACTCTGTGATAATGAAGAAACAACCTTTTTATCTAATTTACATGACTATATCACCTATTTATACCAATCATCAACCTTGACAACAAGGTTGCTAAACCCTCAAATTACAATTACAAAATGATATTGTAATACCCTAAAAATGGTCATCTAAACAATGGGCCCCTAATCTCGACAACATCACCAAGGTCCTAACCAAAGGCAAGTAAATCAATCTTGAGCATGCAATTAATTTCTAAAATCATCAAATGTAACATGGCAAATTAATCACTCAATATTAATTAAATATTTATTTAATTAATTAAATCATTCCAAGTAAATCATTTTAAACAATTATCTTATTTATTTTAATTAAATATCCTAGTATATTTAATTAAATAAATCAATTTGCCATTAAATCATCAAAAAAGAGGAATTAATTTGAAAAATAAATAAAAATTGTCATAAATCTTCAAAAAAGGAAACAAATCAAGAAAGAGGAATTGGAAATTATGAGCACAAATCTTTAGAAAAAGGAAATAAATCAAAAAAGGAATTAATTGACAAAAAAGAATTAAAAATTGAGAAAAGAAATCAATTGGAGATAATCTTGAAAAAATAAATTAGAAATTGTTAAATAATCTCAAAGAAAGCAATTAAAACAATTAAATATTAAAATTGAATGAAATAGAGAATAAATCAAATTTTTCTTGATTTTATCTTAATTTTAGTTCAATTTCCTTTAAAACTAAGAAAAGCATCCAATCACATCAATTCACCTAGATTGTGCTTCCTCTTGGAAAATCTTGACTGCTCATCATCATTTGATCTCAGCCATTGGTTTCTTTTTGAATTTTCTATAAATTCAGGCTCTCATCTCTCATTCAAAAATCCTGGAGAATATATTGTTATTATGTTGTTTTTACTCTAGGTTAATTGAGAATTTGCTTTGAGATATTGCATATTAGTTACTTCATATTTCTTAAATCATTTAGCTTAAATATTCATATATTGATTAAATCATGTTAGATTAATCATGCATATCTAGATTAATCTCGCATCCATCTAGCTTAAATTCATGCTCATATAGGTTTAAAAATCCTTCATTTAGGTGTTGTCTAGTCATTGGATAGCTTAGCAATCTAAGAGCAATCTAAACTCGCATCTACTAGAAGGCAATGGGTCGATTTGTTATGGTCTTATTATTGATTGATTATTGATTTACTAACCATGCATCTAATGACTTAATTGAAGTGTTGCGTATTCCAAATATAGATACAGGTCCACTTTTCACACACACATTTTTTGGTGCCCACCGTAGGGCTCGAACCCATAACAACAAGATTTCAAATGTTTCTTGAACAAATTTAATGTTTGGTTTTTATAACTAATAAACATGCATTAAATTTGCAGATAAAAATCTTTCTTTTTGTTTCTTCTTCTATGACAGTCAAAAATGGTCTCGGTTTGGAAGGCATAACATTTTATTGAGCTATTGGATCTAAACCAATTTTTGATATGTTGTTGAAAACCAAGTTTTATATTGGTTCAATGAAGGGATTTTCCTAAATATTTTGGGTTTGAAAGTTATCATTGACATAGTGTAGGACTATCATTTTACTTATTCTTTTGTGACAGTAAAAAATGGCCTTGGTTTGGAGAGCATAACATTTTATTGAACCAGTGGATCTAAACCAATTTTCAATATGTTGTGTAAAACCATGTTTTCTATAGGGAAAATGAAGGGATGTTTCTAAAGATTTTGATTTTAAAAGTTATGATTGATAGAGTGCAGGACTATCATTTTACTTATTCTTCTGTGATAGTCAAAAATGGTCTCGGTTCGGAGGCATAACTTTTTATTGAACAATTGGATCTAAACCAAATTTTTATATGTTTTTTACAACCAATTTTTCCACATTTCCACCAAAGAAATGTTTCAAATTATCTTTAGTTAAAATGTTATAAATGACAGAGTGCAGTACTATCAAAACTGTCATAACTAGGATAGTCATAAAAAATGGAAATTCTTGTTAGATTAGTTTAATTTATAATTTGCATGATAGAATTTTCTTTTGATGATTTTTTTTCTTTTATTTTGGCAACTAATTTTGGGCTTTTAATGTTTGCAGGATGCTTGTCAAAGAATCTATCAATCAAACATATGCCTATAAAAGAATCAAGAAGAAAATGACTACTGACATATTGGTTTTGCAAGTTCCCTAAGGAGAATCGACTAAACATTGTGTATTCATTTAGTATTTTCTTAGGCACTTAAGTTTCTATCTGGTTAAAGAACAAATCTATCTTTCATGTTTTCAGAAAAATCTAAGAGGTAGGAGAGTATGCTCTTGTCTTTTATAGACAATCAGAAATCTAGACGCTCGAAGCTTTTTTCTAAGTTTTGAGATTTGTGTACCTTTAGCAGGCCTGTCACAGTGGGAAAAAGTAATCACCCTATGAGAATGACCCAAGTGAGTACAGCTGGACCTGAGCATTCCAACTCACTATAATAAATAGGCCTCTAGTGATTAAAGTCTCAGAGGATGGGATTATTTGAGTTTTCTCTTTGAGATCTCTCATATTGATAGTCACGTTTACATGACTACAACTTGTTTTGGTACCTTGTTGGGCTATAGGCCTCAATCATGCTTGTGTGACTTCAAGGGGTAATTTCAAATGGAATTCCTAACTAAGAACTATAAGATAGAAGCTACCTGATTCACCTTTGAAAGGTTGATAATCTTTGTGCAAGAGAGATAGTAACTCTCCCAAGACACTTGCCATATCATGCCCCCATTAGCATTTGGAGTTGGCTAAAATGGTGTTGAGAATCCATTGCGTGAGACTTAGTGATCATATTCTGATTAGTTATTGGGTGTGTACCTAAGTTAGTAAGCAAAGGTTTTCTTCTCGAAGCCAACTTCCATAGGGTTAGCATGCTGTGATTGAATTATTATATATCTTGCGTATTTTTTGTGCATTCATCCCTAAAACTGAAACTGAAATACTGAAATTGGAGAAAACAAATAAAATAATATCAAACAATTTAGTGATAAACTTTGTTCATGTCCAAACTAGTCTCTGTTAGTCATCGAAACATCAACCCTTATCAAAAACTGGTAGTCATCAGTCATTGAAACTCTATATGTCAGAATCTCATCTTTGTCCAATCCTTCATCATACGAATTCTTGATCTTGTTAGTCAAAATAGTCAAAATTGTCTAAAATAGTCTACAGCAAGCATAAAACTGGTTATCATTCTCCTGAGCATAAACAATCTTGATAGTGTACCCCTATCGTTGCATTGCACAGTTTTGTCAATCATCTCTCAACTAGTTCAAACAACATCTTATCAAACCTAAGCTAACTTAGATAACGTCTTACACAGGATAGATCATTCCTAAAACCAAACCAGATCTTAGTAACTTCTCTCAATCACTACGTTAAATGAATAACTAGCTACAATTTGATCTTGACTTTTGTAACACATCTAGCTCTCGATCCTGTCAGTTGTAAATGCATGTTCAAACTAGAAGCTCTTCTAAATTTTTTTTGACAAAAGTAAGAATCCCATGGCTACCTTACCTCTAATTCCCATGGCTACCTTTGTTCAAATACTTCAATATATCAAGGAAGAAATATATGACATAGAAATCCAACAAAATAAATCAATGATTCCATTTGAAAAACAAATATATGATATCAAGTGTGAGAAATTTCAAGGAATGCTAAAACGATTATGTGATTTGACAAGCAAATACCAGCAAATAATTGACAATCAAAGACCAAATCTCATACAAGATCACAAAACACCTTCACCAAGAGAAATAGACATATATTCCCTAGATAGACAGTTTACACCTTTGGGGCAATCTATTGAGTCAGCTTTAGAAGAGCTTATTAAGAACAATCTCATCATATTGCCTAAAAATACCACATGGGGATGTGCAGTTTTGAGTAGTTATTGTGTATATCATAGGCATAGAAAACATAAGACTTCAAAGTGTATGGAATTAAAACATAAGATTCAAGATCTCCTTGATGATGGTGTCATTGAAATTGAAGTACCTAAAGAAAAAGAAGGAACTACTTCTAAGCATAATCAAAATCATGAACCTATGTCTAGCAAGGCTCCATATGTAGCCTCCACCCCTTCCATGATGCCTTCATCTCCTAAAACTTCTCAGCAACAATCCATACCATCTCATTCAAACAATGAAACTTCTCATGTTCACCTTCAAGGGCTATCTCTTATGGAAATCCAAGTTAATGGCAATATTGATACAAGTTCCTCTGAAGATTTAAAAATCCTAGATGCTATGCCATCATGCACTCCAATTCCAATCATACCCACTCTAGAAGGCCCTTTCCAAAATGCTTCCCCATCATGCCAAAATATGGAGATCTTCCAAGAATCCCCTAGGCCTATGAAAAATCCTAACCCTTCCTTATAAGTGACTCCATGTCAAGAGGATAACTTGAAAAATGAAGAAACAAGTCCTATCATAAATCAAGATCAAGACACCAAAACTCCTCAATCCCATCTAATGATTGAAAAAGATTCTATTTTACTAGAATCCCATGATGATCCCCTTATACCTTTCCATTTCTTCCATGATGATCCCTTTCCATCTAAAGAGAAAAGCATCCTTCCAAATCCCATTCCTAATCCACTTCCTGAGCAAGATCATGATGCCTCTTCCACCTTTTCAAATGGTCCTATTCAAAATGAAGAGTCAAACACCCTTCCTACTCTATCCAATGGTCCTCTTCCATGTCAAGATCAAAGTATCCCTTCATCTCCTTTTCATAATCCTCCATATTCACCTCAAGGATCCATCATGCCTACAAATACCTCTCATGATCCTATCATTCCCTACATTCCACCTCCATCTCATAATGGACTCGTGCCTTCTTTCCAAAGCAAAGTGTTTCCTACATGTCAAAATATTTATAAAGGCAAAGGGGTATATCTCCACAAGCAAGAACCCCTCCATGTTAAAGAAAATGTTAAAGGTCATGGCCTTAGGGAAATTTCTCAAGATGTTGGTATCTCTCATAAATCCTACATTTATCCAGTTAAATCCAAATACACACCTTCCCCTTCATCGCTTCCATCCATTCTAGGTCCCTATATCCCTCCATCCCTTATGCGGGATCAACAAAGGCACATGTCTTTGAGTACCTTCCATCCATCTAAAATACCTCCATATCATTCCTATCTATCCACGCATCTCCCTCCAAGCTATTTGGATGCCAAGCATAAAAGTCATAAATCAAGCAATCCACAAGTATTCAAGGATCAACATGTCCCATCTAATTGACATGTCAAAACAAAGAAAAATATGATCCAAAAAGAAAAAGAAAAATACAAAATGCCACAAAAGCCCACAAAGAAAGAAGAAAAGTTAAAAGTTATATGGGTTCCTAAGGCACTTGTACAAGCAATGCGCTCTAAGGAACTACTAAAGCATGAAAAATCAAAAACCATGTGGATCCCTAAGAGGCTGCTTGAAGCACATCAGTCTAAAGAAAAATTAAAATTGACATCCAAAATTGTTGTTCATCCATCCAAACCTTCTGATTCTATTCCTCCATCACCTCCTTCATCCATTTTGGGTTCTTATGCCCCAAAATTTGTAACCTTTCCTCCATCCAAATCTCAAAATCTAAGATTCACTTCTCCTCCATATGTCCACCATCCCTCAAGGTGTGTGCCAATGTTGATCTTTCTAGCATTTCCATCTAGCCATACACAATTCTTCCAACATC
Source organism: Cryptomeria japonica (assembly GCF_030272615.1). Lineage (NCBI taxonomy): Eukaryota > Viridiplantae > Streptophyta > Pinopsida > Cupressales > Cupressaceae > Cryptomeria > Cryptomeria japonica. Next base: position 98,573,338 of record NC_081408.1, on the reverse strand, counting down.
CCATCCATTATCCAACACATCTTTTTCACCCTTCCATCCCTCTTATCCAATCCTTTGCATAAATCCTTGGCGTAGTTTCATTTCATTATCTTGCCAACATCTTTGAGCATACCTTCAGAGCCATGGTCTATTGGAACTCATATTCTAAGGGTAGCATCCAAATAAGTGAGACAATGGGGTCCTTCTTCCATTCCCTATCATTCCTCCATTATCTTCCAAAAAAAAGAAAAAAAATGATGAAAAAAAAAATTTTAAAAAAAAGTAAAGAGAAATAATTTCGTCCACGAGTGAAAACCACTTCTTATGGTGCCTTGGGCAAGTACCATGATGAAAACCTTGCAAACAGAAATCATGTGTAATCCATTATCCTTTTGCACTTTACACTGGGGGAAAGTTCCATCTATGTAGATCCATCTATTATCCTTCATCCTCCATTATCCCTCATTCGCTCTATCTACATTCATATCCCCTTTCAACCTTTGATCTTGACAAGGTTAAGGATCTTTATAGGTTTTGTATGTCCTATATATTGCACTTGATCCAGACCCTTTAGCTCCTATCCATTGCTCACTTACATCCTTCATTACTCCCTTTTGATCTTTCTTATCATATCTACCTGCTATCCAAATCTATCCCTTGATCTTGATCAACACTATGGACAAAATGCAAAAAACAAGTTTTCCAAAAACCTCTTGACATGACCACTTCTTTGGGCCATATGGATTCGGTGCACTATATCCTTTCTTTACATCGCTAATTATCCTTGGTTTACATTTCTATATCTGGACCTTCTGCTTGGATTAATGTTGTGAGATAGTCCTTGAAAGAATCCACCATCATTCGCTTATCCATTCACTTGCTCAAAATCCCTTTTCCCTTGCTAGACACTAGGGGAAAATATCAAACTCCTAAAAAATCATAAAAAGTCCTTAAAAAATTGTAAAAATCATAAAAAGTCCTAAAGAAATCCTAAAAATCAGAAAAAGTCCTAAAAAAATCCTAAAAATCGGAAAAAGTCCTGAAAAAAATCCTAAAAATCATAAAAGTCTTGAAGAAATCCTTGGTAAAAAAAATAAAAAAATGAATCTTTGCCAAGCAGGTGAAAACCTGGTAAACAAGCACCTCTTGTACTCAAGCGCTTCATCTATCAACGCAATGTTGGCATTCCCACTTTCCTACATATTTGCTTTCGCTTGTACATATTTTAGTCATTTTTGTGACATCCTGGTTCATTGGAACCCTCATGGCTTGAAACTGATCAATGTCCTAGTCTTAGGTAATTGACAAGAGCACATTACATGTCCTAAGCAGTATCAACCAAGTCAACCTTACGTCAGTGAAACCTGGTCATCCACTCTGAGTCAGTTACCTATCTCCTGACTACGGAAGAGTTTTATCATTGAGTTAACAAGCAAAACAACATAACGAAAAACAATCGCTAAATAGTTTGAGCTATGCATGAAAATTTTCTTTGTGGGATGTCTTTTATATTGGTTTTTGATTATTATCCCTCTGAGTAACTCGAGGAAGTCTATTGTGACCAAAAGGAGCAAGGATTTGGGGCATAATATTTTCGTTGTTTTCTGCTTATAGGAATGATTCTGATGATCTGAAAACATCTAATCAGCTAGGTGTCTGTGATAAGTGCCTTCATATTAAGGTGAAATCACCACACATACCTCGACTCTGCTTATTTAAATGCTACAGGGAGGTTCCCATCATTTCTTTGTCTGTTTTGAGGGAATTTATTTATCATGCAATCCAGGTCCCTGCATAATCTATCCAAGGATATGAACAAAAAAAAAAAGGGTCATTGCAGACAAGATAATTAATATTGCAAATGCAAAGAAAGGAACTCTACTCTGCCTACTATAATTGTAAAACACTCAATGATGAAAATTAAGTTGTTCAAAATCCAATGACTAGGTTTATGTTGCATTTTGCATATCATTTTGCATTTCATTCTACATCTTGTGAATTTAAAGTTATTTCGGTATGGTAACAATGATCTCCTTATTTTCTGCATGAGAGCTGGAAGCTTCATCATTTCTTAGCTAAGTGGTCTATTTTTCATCATTTCTCCGATTGAGTACTTGTGTATTGAGATGTTAGCTACATACATGAGCATTTTATATAGATTCATACATTTCATTTTATACTTATTTGCATTCATATTATTGAATGAAGAAAAATAAACATTTGCATTACTAGTTACTCATTCTCCTCATTTATTTGCATAAAAAGAAACAAAAATAAACACCCATATTTCATTTGCATTACAACCATACTAAAAAGAAATACATACATATAGAATAAAGCATATAGAACAACATCTCATAATCAATCAACATGAGTATGATGAAATCAAATCAAGAGATTTTAAATCGGCTATCCTGAGTCCATTTTCGAAATTGAAATCAAAATCTGATGTCAACTCTCTCATCGAAATTTCACAAAATTTGGACCACTTAGTGCTTTTAATCAAAAACTCATTCTCTCTTTTAGTTGTGCTCAATTTCTCATGAATCAACGCTGAATCTCAATTTAATTTCTACAAATCAACTTTGTGCTCAATTTCTCACTAAATTTTCAAAAATTCCTCTAAATCAATTTGTGCTCAAACAACTTATCATCGCTAAAAATTGCCTATCATCATGAACCCTCACTATCTTTCAATTTTGCTCCCAAGGGGGAATGCTCATGACCTTATGATCTCACATCTTCAATGTCGAGAACATTTTCAAATCTTCATCAAAAGTGGAGCAGCTAATCTTTTCTAAACATCAAACAAGACCTCATTGCTAGGGGCATCTCAACTTCATCACTTTATATCAAGTTGAGATCTCTCAATCATCTGAATCAAATCAATCTATAGGGCATATCAGTTTCATCAAATCAAATCAAGTTGATATTTGTCTTTTATCTGAATCAATCTCTTAACGTTAGTCAATTTCATCGCTTTTTATCAAGCTAATTATTCATTTAAACTCAATCAAGGGTTTAAAGAGTATCTTTGATCACACTCAATCTAAGTAGGTGTTCAGTATTCATCACTTTGGATCAAGCTGGATAGTTTATCTTTGCTCATCGTATCTTCATCAATCAAGTTCAAGATTAATTTTTATCATCACTCACTATTTCTAAGTTCAATCAAGTTCTAGATCAATAAGATCCACTTATTGATAAATCAAGTTCAAGTTCGGTATCTTTGTTTTCTATCATTCCTAGTTCAATCAAGTTTGGGATTGGTATCGTATTAATCAAACTTCATTTAGCTTCGTTTCTTTGAATCAAGCTAAACACCTCACTTTTAATCTAGTTCATGATCAATCAAGTTTAGAACTGGTATCTCCTAGACATCAAATTTTCTTTGAACCAACACGCTGCTCGCACATTAATTCAAAGAGGGGCAAATGTAATACCTTAAAAATGGTCATCTAAACAATGGGCCCCTAATCTTGGCAACATCACCAAGGTCCTAACCAAAGGCAATTAAAACAATCTTGAGCATGCAATTAATTTCTAAAATCATCAAATGTGACATGGCAAATTAATCACTCAATATTAATTAAATATTTATTTAATTAATTAAATCATTTTAACAGTTATCTTATTTATTTTAATTAGATATCCTAGCATATTTAATTAAATAAATCAATTTGCCATTAAATCATCAAAAAAGAGGAATTAATTTGAAAAATAAATAAAAATTGTCATAAATCTTCAAAAGAGGAAACAAATCAAGAGAGAGGAATTGGAAATTATGAGCACAAATCTTCAAAAAAAGGAAATAAATCAAAAAGGGAATTAATTGACAAAAAAGAATTAAAAATTGAGAAAAGAAATCAATTGCAGATAATCTTGGAAAAACAAATTAAAAATTGATAAATAATCTCAAAGAAAGCAATTAAAACAATTAAATATTAAAATTGAATGAAATAGAGAATAAATCAGTTTTTTCTTTATTTTATCTTAATTTTAGTTGAATTTCCTTTAAAACTGAGAAAAGCATCCAATCACATCAATTCACCTAGATTGTGCTTCCTCTTGGAAAATCTTGACCGCTCATCATCATTTGATCTCAACCATTGGTTTCTTTGTGAATTTTCTATAAATTCAGGCTCTCATCTCTCATTCAAAAATCTTGGAGAATATATTATTATTATGTTGTTTTTACTCTAGGTTAATTGAGATATTGCATATTAGTTACTTCATATTTATTAAATCATTTAGCTTAAATATTCATGTATTTCTTATATCATGTTAGATTAATCATGCATATCTAGATTAATCTCACATCCATCTAGCTTAAATTCATGCTCATATAGATTTAAAAATCCTTCGTTTAGGTGTTGTCTAGTCACTGGATAGCTTAGTAATCTGAGAGAAATCTAAACTCGCATCTACTAGAAGGAAATGGGTTGATTTGTTATGGTTTTATTATTCATTGATTATTGATTTACTAACCATACATCTAATGACTTAATTGAAGTGTTGTGTATTCCAAATATAGATACAGGTCCGCTTTTCACACACACAGAGATCACACGATACAAAGATCAAACACCTAACCAATATAATGATAAACATGATATAAAATTGACCTAATTCAAATCTCCAAATAGGAAACACCATCATAAATCTTGCCACGATCAATCGCAGTACGCTACACCACCAAGAATACCACATAACATGATGAACATCACCAGTTCAACAAAATCACCAAGAACTTGCACAATGATCTATATGAATCATCAAAACAAACAAGGCACAACTAGGAAACACTAGAAAATATGTTAGAATCATCAATAACAACTACACCAACACCACTTATCAAATCTTCATCGATCAACATCTTAAACTCAAGAGCACTCAAACAACAACAACTGTCACAAAGAAAGATTACTTGCGGAGCACCAAATAATGAACCATATGAAATGAAGATACACAATACCATCCCAAACAATCTCCCAAAAAATTATCTCAATATCTAATCATAGCGAAATATATTGGAGGAAATACCGAACTCTGCAAAGAACTGATCAGAAAAATCAAACTACAAACCAGATCATATGATATGATCAATTAAGTTTTTTGGATCACCAAAACAAATATAGAAAGACATAATGACACTATAAATACTCCATACATCAAACTATGATCCCAATAAACCAATTTACAATCATTAGAACAATAAATCATAGGAATATGTTGACATCAATGACAACAACATATCCTAGCAGCATCAATATCCAACATCATCAAAGTTTGACAATTTTCACACTTTGAGCACTTGAGAGAATTCACTAGTAGGGTATGGCTTGGAGTGATCAGATGAGTTAGTAAGTGAAACAAAGACATGCCAAGTGTAAAACCAACCACCTAGATGTGTATGCAATGACAATTTTCTACCATGATGAGCAGAATGAAAGTTAGGGCATATTGCATCTTTTGATTGAACGTATTTTACACTTTTTTGTTGCAACAAAAATAGCGTCACCAAAAGAAAATGGATTTGAGTCTTCCTAAATTGATGGAGTTTCTTTTAGAGTGACTTTGTATGAATCCACATGTTAGATTAATTATCTGTATGTGTCATGGGTGTTGAGAAACGTGCTATCAAATTTTGACAATTTTTCACACTTTGAGCACTTAAGCGAATTCAATGGTAGGGTATGGTTTGGAGTGATTGAGCAACTTGGAAAGTGAAAAAAAGGGATTCCTAGCATAAACGTAGCCACCTAGATGTGTATGTGCTAATGGTTCCTATAAGGGATTATTACTCTTACAATAGGGGTCTGCACATGCAAGAAGGCCAAGTGCCTAGAGCTCACTGCTCAATTACAAAAGAAGTCACACTGACTTACAAAAATGGATTACACTAATCCAATGTCTTGTATTGCTTCAGATCAACATCTGCTATGCCATATTCATTACCAGTTGAAGCTTTGCTACTACATAAATCCTTAACCAATAATTCGCATATTAGGTCTGTATATTTCGCATCTTATCTCATGTCTACAAAATTATTTACAATCATCTCATACATATACGAGTCATTTTACAATCCACCATGTCGGCTTACAAAATATTTTACAATTAATTATAAAGTATAAATACATAAAATTCTTGTCGGCCAGGGTGTCGGTATTCTTCCTTTTTGTTATTAGTGTTTTGTGTGCCAGTGTAGAGTCTATCGGTGTTGGTGCTTGTGTCAGCCTACTAGTATCACATGATTGCAAGGTTTTCATCAATGACAATACCTTCAATCACCTACAATATCTCATTGGAGTGTGCATTTTCCAACAATCTCCCCCTTTGGCATTGATGGCAACACTCATGAGAAAAATTCAAGAGTGTATCCAAATATTTGAAGTCCAAAAAAATATTTGCCAAAAATGTATGTCAAAAATATATGCTCCCCTTGAGCAGATAAACTCTACTTCCTTCTGACCATTTTTCTCATTATAGTACTCCCCCTTTGACATCAATGACAAAGGTTGTCATTTACTATCAGTGGAGTCCTACCTGGATTCTTGTAACCGGTGGGTTACAATCTGAAAGATATCTATCAAAATCAAATTAGTACCATTACTAAATGTTTTGCTGTCTTTTATTGCCTCTTGTGTTCTCTGCATTGTACCCGTGAGTATGTGCATTTTCTCTTTTGGTGTCTTCAATCCAGGAACCAGAGGCTCAGATATTTCCTTTCTCAAAGAAATGAGATATTCTAGTCTTGGACCAAGTCTGCATTTTAATTCCTTTGCTTTACCCTTTATTCTCTGTTTGTCATCCTCTAACTTCTTGATTTTCTCTTCTTGCTCTGTTATCTTCTTTTCTATCTCCAAAAAGAATCTGAAGATTCTATCAAATTGTCAGCAATATTGTTTATCTTATCTTGTACTTTGCTGATTTCCTTGTCAAGGTCTTCTGTTAAGACATTTGTTTTACAATTATCCCTGTACAATTTCTTGGAGTCAAGAATTATTTCTCCAAGTTCCGCTGATAGGGTTTCCATTTTCTCCTTGTTCTTCTTCACAATTTCTTCAAAGAATTTCTCTTTTTCTTTAATCATTCTTTCCTTAAATGTATCCTCATTTATTTGATCAACAATCAATATGTTGTCGATGATGAACTTAGACAATATGTCTAGTTGATCTAAATAATCTTTGTTATCAACAATGCACTTTGGTGCTATCAATTTAAGAATTGGAATTGTATCATCAATACATTATAGGATTGTGCATTACATTCTATGATCTTCTTTATTGAATCTGATAGGACCTCTGTTACATTTGTAGGTCTGAATTCTACCATAGATGTACCAAATGTTTATCCAGCAATCTTTACAATAGCCATGCTACCAGTTGTGGGAATCATCTTACTTGATTCGACCTCTGGTAGGTCAGTTTGTGTTTGCATTTCTACAAACAAGGGCTTTTTCTTTTCAGTTTGGGTCAGTGGCACTGTCTCTATCTGAACCTATGCTTCAACCTATACCTATTTTGGTTTCTCTATCTATAACTCAGAGGGTTTCTTTGAGCTTTCAATTGCCAGTTTCTCAGATGTAGTCTTAGTTTGTACCTCTAAACTCTCTTTTGTCAGCTCTTCTGATGGTTTTTTAGTTGTTTCTACCGGTTTCTCAGTGGTATTCTTAGCTAGTTGCTCTGTTTGTGTAGGTTTTTCTATGCTTATCTCAACTTCTATAGCTGGTGACTCAGTAGTCACATCTTTCTCCTTATCTTTAGTGGTTTCTCTATCAACCACAACATTTACTTCCTGGGTGTTTACATTCATAGTATACAAAATTTCAAACTCAGGATTTGTATCCTCTAATGGAGTCTTCATACTCTCCATGGCCAGTTGACTGTCAGTAGTATCTACCGGTGGAGTATCTGAAAGAGGTGGGGGCATATTTTCAGTTATTTTAAGGCTTGGAGGTCCACCTACCTTACCTTTCCCCTTATCTCTATCCTTTTGATATACTTTAATAGTTTTTGGTTTGAGTAATTCTTCTTGTTTTTCTCTTTCCACAAAGAATATATCCCATGCATCTGTTGTTTCCTCAGAGACTTCCTTTACTCTACTTGCCATCAGTGCTCCATGTTGTTGACCAGTAGAGAATACTATCCAGTTTACTTCACTGATAAGTTTATCAATTTCATCAGTTGAGTTGACTGGATGTACTGCAGGTAGTTTTTTTATCTTAATTTTCTTATCCAGCTCAATGATTGCTAACCTTCTAGCTTCTAATCTCCTATATAGATCATTTGGAATTTCATCAACAACTTCCATCAAGAATTTCTTGTATATATCTAAGTGTAAAATTACACTGTTCTCTATGCTTTTAGTTATCATCAGCTAATAGTGTATTATATATTTTGTTAATGTTCTTAAGCTTACCATCCTCTAATATTTCACTAAGAAGTTTGTGTATTGGGGAAATATCTTGTTTTACCTTCTTCTTCTTAGGAGTCATTTTATTTGTTGGAGGCCTTACTGCCTGTTGTTTTTGTCTTGTTCTTTTTGGTGTAGGAGAGGGTGCCGGTGTGGGTTTTATTTTCCTTTCTACCCTTTTAAATACTGCTGGTATATAACTCTCAGAAGAAGTTCCAACGGTGAAAGATGATTTTCTGGTTGAGGTGCTTCCAACTCACTTTCACTTATACCAGTTTGTCTCAGAACATCTTCCTTGATTTCTTTAGCCTACCGGGTTCCTTTCCTTACGGTTGCTTCAACTTTCTTAACCCTTTTTTTTGATTGAATTCCACTTTCTATTGTTTTAGAAATTCTAAAAACTTCCTCAGGAGGTTCATTGGGTGCTTCAAGGAGGGCTTTTGCATAAGTTTCAATGATATTTTCATCTGTTTCATAACCCATTTTAGTTACCCAGATAGTTCTAGGGACAACTGCCTCCATCCAGATTTCATCTTTCTTGATCACAAAAAAAATTTCCTTTTGATATTTATCCACAATATCTTGTGATAGTCTTACTCTAGTTTTCATTTGAGTCTTCAATGCTTGAAAATGTTCATTTAGGTTTTTCTCTTGGTTTTCTCCCATATTGTTCAAAAGATCCAATTGTTGTTTTCCTACCAGAATGTCAAAACCAAAATTTCTTGCACCAATACTGGACACTTGTTTTGTTATGTACAACATCAGACAAACAAGTGAATTCCCAAATTTGAATGTTCCTTTCTTATCTCTTTTAATATTTCCTAGATTTTCTAACAATTCATCTTTGAGCCATTCACATATATCTATCCTTGCATTATCATTGACCATATCATAGGCACTTTTGATACATAGGCTAGAAATTGAGTTCAACCTATTTGCATGTGTAGCCTTATAGCCTAAGATCATACTGATAAATCTAACATTTATGTCTTCAACATCATTTACCCTTAGAGACCTTTTGTCGAATGTTGCACTGGTTAGGTTTATCACTGTGTCATTTGAGACCTTCTTTATTTTGTCAGGTCTGTTACTGGTGGCAAGTAACCCTGTTACAACTTTTACCACTTCTTTTATGATTTTATGAATTGAATCTAACTAGAAGAATTCACCATGTACTCTACTTAACACAATCCTTATGATATCCTTGGGAAAGTTTGGGATGCTAAGGATTTCAGTAAAACCTAGGGTTTCCACTATTTTATGTTCCGGCTTGACATTTCCGGACTCATCACAAATCACAGACTTATACATATTCTTGGTCTCATCATCACCTAATTCCTCAATATGATAATGTATATACATCCTAGGGTCCTTAGCATATACTACTCCCTTAGGAATTTGAGAAAATTCACCTATGCTATCATCTTTCTTTGCAATTTTGGGAACCAATTTGAAAACGGGTCTAGGGCACTTAATAACCTCAATTATAGTAGGGTTTGCAATAAATTTAGGAGTGGATGAAGATGCCATAGTTATAAATACCTCAATCTTCCTTAGGGATGAATGCTTTGATGGATTGCTTCATTTCTTCACTTAGAATGCCTTCGCTCGGGAATTTTTGCGCTCTCAAAGATTTGAATGCTTAGTGAATAAAAAGGAGCCAAAACATTTGCTTTATAATGTTATTTTCTCAAACTACCACATTTAATGCTCATCGGTTAAGTCACAAATTAACTCATTTGCCAGTATAGAAGTAATTTCAACTTCTCACCATCAGCCGAGGGAATAATAGTATGTTTTTCATTTTGTTGCTAAACCCTCAAAATATTTTCCTTCAATTAGATGAAGAGTCTTTTTCCAATGGAGTGATACTCTGTTGTATCAATGGAGGACTATTCCCATCAACATTTTGATCTAACTTTTTGATCTATTGTTTTGAGAATTCTTGCTTTACCTCTTCAACCTTTTCTTTACCTTTCAAACTAGGACCTTTGGTATTTGTCGGTGATGCCTTCTACAAAATTTTGCAATATGTCTAATCTTGTTACAAGCATAACAAGTCACATTGTTCTTCTGAATAGCTTTCCCATATCCTATGCCAGTATATGTTCTGCATTGATTAGATAAGTGTCCAAATCTTCCACAAATATAACATCTTACATTCATTTTCCAATTTTTTGAATTATGACCATCTTTGTTGCATTCAGAACATTGACTGGTGGGTGTATTAGTATTCTGATAATTTCTAGATCTACATTGATTTTCTCTATGACCATACTTGTTACAGTTAAAGCATTTGCCATTAAATTTGTAAGCAGTAGGTTGTCTTACCAGTTTGCTATGATCATGATTATTTGCAGTACCAGAGCTTTCACCAACTTCAAAGCCAAGGCCATTTGTATCATCATTAGGTTTTTGATTCTTCATCATGTCACCAAGTTCTTCTAAACTTTTCTTAAATTTCTCCTTGTGTTGATTTGCAACGGTCAGTTCATTCTCAAAGATTCCTTTTTGTCTCATGAGTTTAGTTTTGCCATTTTGTGTGTGCATTAGATATATCTTCAACATATCATTTTCATGACTGAGTCTTGTGTTTTCATTTCCATCATCATTTAGTCTTCTAACCAAGTCTTCTTCATTTTTCTTTGTATCTTCAATTTCTTTAAAAAATATCATAGTCATATCCAGCATCTCATTCTTTGTTGTACTGATTTCTTGTCTTAGCTTGTTTACCAAATCATTAAGAGTTTCCTTTTCATTTTCTTCATTCTGCATCTTTTCACAAAGTTCTCTCCTCTTGTTCCTTGCAATAGTAAAATTTTCTTGAAGTGCTTGAATAATATCCTGAGCAGCCTTTAGATCATCCTCAAGTTTGATATTCTTCACCTTTTCTACATCATAGTCTATAAGAGTTGTTTCCAATTGCTTTCTTAAGTTTTCCATCACTGTCAGTGAGAAGATCTTCCTCAAGCTATTAGGCATCTGAAAATAGAGGACCAGGATCTGATACCAATTGTTAGGATTCCCAAAGATACTGAGAGGGGGGGGTGAATCAGTATCTAACCGGTATATCAAATTACCTGATTTAAAACATGAAAAGCATATTAAAAATGAGTACTGGTAAACCATAAATAATGCAATAAATAAGAACAACAACAACAACATGAGAAGCACACCATAACACAGTAATTTAATGAGGAAACTTAATGTGAGAAAAACCTCGGTGGGATTTGTGACCCACAATATTTGCTTACTGGCCAATAAGGGAATATTACTCTTACAATAGGGGCTTGCACATGCAGGAAGGCCAAGTGCCTAGAGCTCACTGCTCAATTACAAAATAAGTCACATTGACTTACAAAAATGGATTATACTAATCCAATGTCTTGTACTGCTTCAGATCAACATCTTTTATGCTAGATTCAGTATCAATTTAAGCTCTGCTACTACATAAATCCTTAACCAATAATTCACATATTAGGTCTGTATATTTTGCATCCTATCTCATGTCTACAAAATGATCTACAATGATCTCATACATATATGAGTCATTTTACAATCCACCATGTCGGCTTACAAAAGATTTTACAATTAATTACAAAGTATAAATACATAAAATTGTTGTCAGATAGTGTGTCGGTATTCTTCCTTTTTGTTGTCAGTGTTCTGTGTGCTCGTGTAGAGTCTGTCGATGTCGGTGCCTGTGTCAGCCTACCGGTATCAAATGATTACAAGGTTGCCATCAATAACAATTCCTTCAATCACCTACAATATCTCATTGGAGTTTGCATTTTCCAACAGTCTTCCTAAACCGAGAGAGGTTTTTTTAGAGTGGCCTCTCATGAACCTATACCATTAGATGGCATGTTTGTATGTGTCATAAAAAACAAGAAATGAATTGTCAAAGTTTGACAATTTTCACACTTTGAGAACTTAAGTGAATTTGTCGGTAGGATATGGCCGGAAGTGATTGGGTCAGTTGTTGAGAAAAATGAAGGCATTTATAGCATAAACCAAACCAGAAGAACTTGTAGGAACACATCTGATGCTTTTTGTTATATCAGAAAAAGTGTTTCCATAGACAAGTGGATTCAAGTCTTCCTGAACTTATAGAGGTTTTCTTAGAGTGGAATCTTACAACCCCATAGGATTAGATGACTCATTCATATGTGTCAAGGGCGACAAGAAACACATCATCAAAATTTGATAATTTTCACACTTTGAACACTTAAGCAAATTTGGCCCTAGCGATAAACTGAGCCACTTGGACATATTTTAACTTTTGATTGAATGCAGCTCACGCTTTTTGTTGTAATAGAAATGGTGTCACCATAGGAAAATATATTTGAGTCTTCCTAAACCAAGAGAGGTTCTTTTAGAGTGGCATCTCACAACCATGTAGAGCTAGATGACTCATTTGTGTGTGTCATGGGAGTTGAGAAACAGGTTGTCAATGTTTGATAATTTTCACACTTATAGAACCTAGGTGAATTCATCGATAGGGTATGGCCCAGAGTGATTGGGTGAGTTGGTGAGTGAAATAGAGGTATTCCTAGTGTAAACCCAACCACCTAGATGTGATCACACTAATAGTTCATGACCATGTTGAGTGGAATGAAAGAGGGTATATTGAAACTTTTCACTGAATGCATCTGATGCTTTTTGTTGCAATAGAAAAAGTGTCACCATGGGAAAATGGATTCAAGTCTTCTTAAATTGTGAGAGGTGTTTTTAGAGTGGCCTGACACAACCCCATGGGATCATATAGCTCGTTTGTGTGTGCCATAGGTTCTAAAAAATACATCATCAAAGTTTGACAATTTTCACACTTCAACACTTAAGGGAATTCATCGATAGAGTATGGCTTAGAAAGATCAAGTGAGTTGGCAAGAAAAATAGAGGTATTCCTAGCATAAACTTGGCCTCCTAGATGCACTCATAGTGACAGTTCATGCCCATGATAAGAAAAATGGAAGTTATATTATAATTTTTAGGCCTATCTATCAAGTGCATTAAGGAAGTTAGGGCAAAAAGTGACAAATCATATAACATTATTACAACACAATATTTCTAGATTTTATTACAATAATCAAACCTCAATTATAACACTAAGTATTTCAATCATTAGTAAATAAAATTATACTACACATAAGTATCTCGTAAAGATATTTAATATTACAATGCCTTAAGTATTTCATATGTTCAAATATACAAGCCATATGTACATATATCCAAATATGATTGACATTAAAAAAAAAATTACATTTACATGTATTCCAATGAACCATCTGGATCCACTCTATTATTTACAGTGTCATGTATTGCCTCATGATTAGACTCACAAACCTTTCATAGGTTCTTGTTCATTTCTCTACCCCCATATTTGATCAAATGAATATTTGATGTCGCAACAAGGTTAGAATAATGAAGAATCTTCCTATGTGTCTTGAAGTCCTCGAACAACCATAAGTTTGACTTCATAATTGGGTACCTTCTAATCCATGTACTCATAACAACCTTTGATCCTATAGGGTACTCAATATTTTCTCCAACTACCACAAGGCCATCTAATTTCTTTTTTGCCTGCACACAATGACACAAATAATAATCTATTCCTTCTTCATTTTCTTCAGCTGTAATAGCTGCATAAACATGCCCTACAATGATAAAATGAGACATTAATTTAGCAAATAATTAAGGTAAAATATTGAAGTATATGAAATTTGCATATGGATAATTTATCCAATTGGACTAGATCTTACACACAATCGAAGTCCGCTGATACTTCCATATGTGTGAGTTGTGTTGCACTCAGAGGTCAACATGTCTCAAGTAGGTTTAGAGGCCTTATACACAATTTGTCTACCCAGTCCTTTGACTCAAACTCATTCTAGGCTTGATCTCTACATGAAGAACAATATAATGCCATTTCTCACATATGGATTCTCCAGGAACCTACATTAGAGCTTTGAAAAGAGTGTAGGTCACTCAATCCTATCATTATACAAACATCCTCAAATTTTTCAATGTTAGTATCATCTACCAAATAATAAAATCTACAAACTAAAGACTTTCCTTTATTACCTAGAACCATTATAGAATTGCACCACTTGACAATTGATTTTATATATTTCAAGTTTATGTTCTCTATTTACTTTAACTCTTCTTATGCTAAAGCTATTTTAATACATGCTTATGCACCATCATGCACCCCCTTTCCATGCCCAACCTTAGACAAATTCCACATATGCTAAACAATAGTGAACTTATGCATCTTCTTCAACCAATAAAACATCTTAGAGTTTTTGAATTGTGATACTTACAATTTTTTGACCATATGATATGTTGACGGAATAATATGCCTCTGCTAGCCAAATCATGGTAGAATATTTGAAAACAACCTTGCACAAACTCTGTAGAGTGTGTGTGATCATCGCTAATGTAAAAATGATACTCCCTCAATATATTCCTTTCCCCCTCCATACTATCACATGCATGAATGAATTCTACATATGCACAATTAAAGCAACCTATGTGGAGTTGTAATATTGTGATTGCCCCTCGTTATACAATTGTAGTGTGTAATTCTATGCAAAGTCAATAACTAAAATGATTGTATCAAGTGGAAATGTGTCCTTGCATAAATTAAATTTTGACTCCAACCATTGAGATTGATTTTTATGCCTTGCATACTCATACACTATATTCTCATGAAAGATGCCCATAAACTGATACATTGGAATCTTTTCACTAACCAATTCACACCTGTTTGCTTCTTTGTGATCTTTTAGTATATAGACCATTATCTTTTTTGGAAATTGACACTCAATTGGTTGGTTTCACTATGTTGTCATTGATGGCAACATGGTATTGTGTTTCGGCTTCATGTTTTGGATCAGTTATGTACTGACAGGCACTTCACAGATACTACACTAGCATCGGCACTGACAAGATAAAAGGATTTCTTTGGTCACCGGCAATACAGGCCGACATGGTTTAGTAAAGGTTATTGGTATTGGAGGCCGACATATCTTGGATCTAGAATTGACAATTGATTTCAATATTTATGTATTTATATTATCTGGTCGACATGTAATTTGATATTTTATATATCTTTGTAAGCCGACATAAGGCATGTAAATTTTTATAGGGTATATAGGTCAATTTGATAGATCATTTTGATATAAACATGAGATAGGAGATTATGGATATGTGAATGTAATAAGATGCGAATTATAGTAGAGGGATCATGTATGTCAAGAAATGTATGTAAGGGTTATTCTGGTAAAGGGTTTAGGGTTTTAGACCAGAATAGATAGAGCATAAATAAGAACTTTATTTTGGCATAGAAGATGCTATCTTAGTAGTTGGGTATGTGCACCAAGTTGTGTACCAAAAGGGGGTCTTAAGATGCCACTTTTTTTCTGAAATCAGCAAAGTTTGAACTTCAACGACAAATTGAAGATAGTTACTCTCCAAATTTGAAAATGCAACAAGAACAAGAGTCAGAGTGCTTCGAGTTTACTTTCTAAACTACTAATTTTTTTTGAAAATGGTGGAGATTAAGGGATTCAAAAAGGGGGGCCACAAAAAGTGGGCCTATTTTTATGCAAAAAAACATAACACAATGTCTGTTGTGGCCCCCATAAAATGTTAACTTTTTTTTTGAATTTTTAAAATCGCTTCAGTGAGAAATTAGCTAACACCTTTTAGTTTATGCCAGAATTTTCAGCTAATTCTTTAATAAATATATGATTTTTAACTAATTTTTGAAGTGGACACATCCTGAAAAATAGAAATTTGAGCGTGCTCCCCCCTAAAATCATTGAAAACAAATCAAAAATCAAATTTTTTTAAAAATAATTGTGTAGAATGGAGTCTAGTTTCTAAAAATGTAATTTTTTTCAAAATCTGAAGAAGGTGTAAAAATCTATACCCAAAATAGTACATGTTGGTTTTTGACAAAAAAGGGACACACTAACAAAAGAAATTATAGATGAAAGACTTAACGAAATCAAAATTTGAAATAAATTACATTTTTGGATAGCTAAGAGGGAGCTCAAGTTTACGACGGTATTTTTTTAACTTCATTGAAACACGTGCAAACCTAACGGAGAGCACGACAAAAAATATGTCAAAATTTTCAATGTTCTGACAAAAAAATGTCTCTAGCCTAAAATGGTCATCCAAAACTTTGGGTTGGATGCCCAAGGAAAATCCAAACCATAGGTTTGGTGTTTCCCAAAGTGGGCCATATTTGGCGAGCGTCCTATTTGGCATGTGCCAAATATGACGCTCACCCTATTTGGCATGTGCCAAATGTGATGAATGGATATTCCATTTGGCATGCACCAAATGTGGTCCATATTCCACATTTGGCATGCACCAAATAAGGATGAAGGGGGAGATAGCTCAAGGGATAGTAGATTAAGGGAATTGTGAGAGCTAGAAAGGGGAGGGACAAAGAAGAGTGTGTATCTATAAGAATGAAGAGCCCGAAAAGAGGTAAGGGGAGAGAGAGAATATGAGATCTAGTTCATAGAGAGAGATGGAACTATGAGGAAAGGGAGATAAAGAAGGGAGAGGTGAGATGGGGGTTTCTATGTACACATTTGGCACTCTCTCTATTTGGCATGCACCAAATGTGGAATAGATACAAACTCTTCTTTATCCCTCCCCTCTCTAGCTCTCACAATTCCCTTATTCTCCTATCCCTCAAGCTATCTACCTCTTCATCCTTACACCCATCTAATTCCCTCTCTCACCTCTTTCCCTTGGTTTTTTCCTCACTCCCTCCTCTCTCTAGGTCCTTAGGGGTCATAGGACACCATATGACCCCTTAGGACACAAAACAACCCCTAACGACACCTATGGGGTCATATGGTGTCCTGAAGGGTCATAGGACACGATATGACCTTGTAGGTTACCATAGGACCCATAATGACACCATATTTTGTCCTAAGTGGTCATAGGACACCATACGACCCCTTACGACACCATACAACCCATAACAGCACCATATGGTGTCTTAACAGGTCATAGGACAACATATGACCCCTTAGGTGTCGTTAGGGGTGATATTATGTCCTACGGGGTTATATGGTGTCCTATGACCCATTAAGACACCATATGACCCCTTAGGACACCATATGACCCATAACGACACCATATTATGTCCTAAGGGGTCATATGGTGTCCTAAAGGGTCATAGGACACCACATGACCCCTTACGACACCATACAACCCATAACGACAACATATTATGTCCTAAGGGGTCATAACACACCATATGACCACTTAAGACACCATAAAACCCATAACAACACCTAAGGGGTCATATGGTGTCCTATGGCCCCATAGGATACCATATGACTACTTATGTGTCCATACAACCCATAACAAAACCATATTGTGTCCTAAGGGGTCATATGGTGTCCTAAGGGGTCATAGGACACCATATGACCCCTTAGGACACCATACGACCCATTATGACACCATATTGTGCCCTAAGGGGTCATATGGTGTCCTAAAGGGTCATAAGACACCATATGACCCCTTAGGACACCATACGACCCATAACGACACCATATTGTGTCCTAGGGGGTCATATGGTGTCCTAATGGGTCATAGGACACCATATGACCCCTTACAACACCATATGACCCATAACGACACCAAATTATGTCCTAAGGGGTGATATGGTGTCCTAAGGGGTCATAAGACACCATATGACCCCTTACAACACCATACGACCCATAACGACACAATATTGTGTCCTAAGGGGTCATATTTTGTCCTAAGGGGACATATGGTGTCCTATGACCCCTTAGGACACCATATGACCCCCTAGGACACAATATGGTGTCCTTATGTGTTGTATGGTTTCCTAAGGGGTCATATGGTGTCTTATGACCCCTTAGGACACCATATGACCCCTTAGGACACAATATGGTGTTGTTATGGGTCGTATGGTGTCCTAAGGGGTCATATGTTGTCCTATGACCGCTTAGGACACCATAAGAAACCATATGACACCTTAGGTGTCCATACGACACATGATGACACCATATTGTGTCCTAAGGCATCATATGTTGTCCTAAGGGGTCATAGGACACAATATGACCCCGTAGGACACCATACGACCCATAACGACACCGTATTGTGTCCTAGGGAGTCATATGGTGTCATAAGGATTCATAGGACACCATACGACCCTTTACGACACCATATGACACATAACAACACCCAAGGGGTCATATGGTGTCCTATATCCCCATAGGACACCATATGACCCTTTAGGTGTCCATACGACCCATAACAACACCATATTATGTCGTAAGGGGTCATATGGTGTCCTAAGGTGTCATAGGACACTATATGACCCCTTAGGACACCATACAACCCATAACGACACCATATTGTTTTCTAAGGGGTCATAAGACACCATATGACCCCTTAGGACACCATAGGACCCATAACGATAAATTATTGTGTCCCAGGGGATCATATGGTGTCCTAAGGGGTCACAGGACACCATATGACCCCTTAGGACACCATACGGCCCATAACGACACCATATTGTGTCCTAAGGGGTCATAAGACACCATATGACTGCTTAGGACAACATACGACCCATAACGACACCGTATTGTGTCCTAGGGGGTCATATGGTGTCCTAAGGGGTCATAGGACACCATACAACCCCTTACGGCACCATACGATGCATAACAAGACCTAAGGGATCATATAGTGTCCTATGGCCCCATAGGACACCATATGACCCCTTAGGTGTCCATACGACCCATAACGACACCATATTGTGTCCTAAGGGGTCATATGGTATCCTAAGGGGTCATAGGACACCATATGACACCTTACGACACCATACGACCCATAATGACACCTAAGGGGTCATATGGTGTCCTATGGCCCCATAGGACATCATATCACCCCTTAGGTGTCCATACGACCCATAACAACACCATATTATGTCCTAAGGGGCCATATGGTGTCCAAAGGGGTCATAGGACACCATATGACCCCTTAGGACACCATACGACCCATAACGACATCATATTGTGTCCTAAGGGATCATATGGTGTCTTAAGGGGTCATAAGACAGCATATGACCCCTTAGAACACTATACGACCCATAACAACACCATATTATTTCCTAGGGGGTCATATATTGTCCTAAGGGGTCATAGGAGACCATATGATCCCTTATGACACCATACAATCCATAACGACACCTAAGGGGTCATATGGTGTCGTATGGCCCCATAGGACACCATATGACCCTGTAGTTGTCCATACGACCCATAACAACACCATATTGTGTCCTTAGGGGTCATATGGTGTCTTAACGGGTCATAGGACACCATATCACCCCTTATGACACCATACGACCCATAACGACACCTAAGGGGTCATATGGTGTCCCGTGGCCCGATAGGACACCATATGACCCCTTAGGTGTCCATATGACCCATAATGATAGCTTATTATGTCATAAGGGTCATATGGTGACCTAAGGGGACATAGGACACCATATGATCCCTTAGGACACCATACGACCCATAACGACACCATATTATGTCCTAAGGTGTCATATGGTGTCCTAAGGGGTCATAAGACACCATATGACCCCTTAGGACACCGTACAACCCATAACGACACTGTATTGTGTCCTAGGGGGTCATATGGTGTCCTAAGGGGTCATAGGACACCATATGACCCCTTACGACACCATACAACCCATAACGACACCTTAAGAGGCATATGGTATTGTATGGCCCCATAGGACACCATATGACCCCTTAGGTGTCCATACAACCCATAACGACATCATATTGTGTCCTAAGGGGTCATATGGTGTCCTAACAGGTCATAGGACATCATATGACCCCTTATGACACCATATGACCCATAACAACACCTAACAGGTGATATGGTGTCCTAAGGGGTCATAGGACACCATATGACCCCTTAGGACACCATACGACCCATAGCGACACCATATTGTGTCCTAAGGGGTTATATGGTGTCCAAAGGGGTTATAAGACACCATATGAACCCTTTGGACACCATACGACCCATAATGACACCGTATTGTGTGCTAGGGGGTCATATAGTGTCCTAAGGGGTCATAGTACACCATATGACCCCTTACAACACCATATGACCCATAACGACACCTAGGGGGTCATACGGTGTCTTATGGCCCCATAGGACACCATATGACCCCTTAGGTGTCCATATGACCCAGAACAGCACCATATTGTGTTCTAAGGGGTCATATCATATCCCAAGGGGTTATATAACACCATATGAGCCCTTACGACACCATACGACCCATAATGACACCTAAGGGGTCATATAGTGTCCTATGGTCCCACAGGACAACATATGACCCCTTAGGTGTCCATACGACACATAAGGACACCATATTATGTCCTAAGGGGTCATATGGTGTCCTAAGGGGTCATAGGACACCTTATGATCCTTTAGGACATCATACGAACCATAGCGACACCATATTGTGTCCTAAGAGGTCATATGGTGTCCTAAAGGGACATAAGACACCTTATGACCCCTTAGGACACCATACGACCCGTAATGACACTGTATTATTTCCTACGGGGTCATATGGTATCCTAAGGGGTCATAAGACACCATATGACCCCTTACGACACCATACGACCAATAACGACACCTAAGGGGTCATATATTGTGCTATGGCCCCATAGGACACCATATGACCCCTGAGGTGTCCATACAACCCATAATGACACCATATTGTGTCCTAAGGGGTCATAGGACACCATATGACCCCTTATGACACCATATGACCCATAACGACACCTAAGGGGTCATATGGTGTCCTATGGCCCCATAGGACACCATATGACCCCTTAGGTTTCCATACAACCCATAACGACAACATATTATGTCCTAAGGGGTCATATGTTGTCCTAAGCAGTCATAGGACACCATATTACCCCTTAGGACACTATACAACCCATAACGACACCATATTGTCTCCTAAGGGGTCATATGGTGTCCTAAGGGGTCATAAGTCACCATATGACCCCTTAGGACACCATCAGACCCATAATGACACTGTATTGTGTCCTAGGGGGTCATATGGTGTCCTAAGGGGTCATAGGACACCATATGACCGCTTACGACACCATACGACCCATAACGACACATAAGTGGTTATATGGTGTCCTATGGCCCCATAGGCCACCATATGACCCCTTGGGTGTCCATACGACCCATAACGATGCCATATTGTGTCCTAAGTGGTCATATGATGTCCTAAGGGGTCCTAAGACACCATATAAACCCTTAGGACACCATATGACACATAACAACATTGTATTGTGTCCTAGGGGGTCATATGGTGTCCTAAGGGGTCATAGGACACCATATGACCCCATATGAAACCTTACGACCCATAACGACACCTAAGGGATCATTTGGTGTCCTAAGGGGTCATAGGACACCATATGACCCTTTAGGACACCATACAACCCATAACAACACCATATTGTGTCCTAAGGGGTCATATGGTGTCCTAAGGGGTCATAGTACACCATATGACACCTTACAACACCATACGACCCATAATGACACCTACGGGGTCATACACTGTCCTATGGCCCCATAAGACACCATATGACCCCTTAGGTGTCCATACGACTGATAACAACACCATATTGTGTCCTAAGGGGTCATATCATATCCTAAGGGGTCATAGAACACCGTATGACCTCTTATGATACCATACAACCCATAATGACACCTAAGGGGTGATGTAGTGTCCTATGGCCCCATAAGACACCATATGACCCCTTAGGACACCATACAACCCATAACGACACTGTATTGTGTCCTAGGGGTCATATGGTGTCCTAAGGGGTCATAGGACACCATATGACCCCTTAGGACACCATACGAACCATAACACCACCATATTGTGTCCTAAGAGGTCATATGGTGTCCTAAAGGGACATAAGACACCATTTGACCCCTTAGGACACCGTACGAGCCATAATGACACCGTATTGTGTCCTAGGGGGTCATATGGTGTCCTACGGGGTCATAGGACACCATATGACCCCTTACGACACCATATGACCCATAATGACACCTAAGGCATCATATGGTGTCGTATGGCCCCATAGGACACCATATGACCCCTTAGGTGTCCATACGACCCATAACGACACCATATTGTGGCCTAAGGTGTCAGATGGTGTCCTAAGGGGTCATAGGACACTATATGACCCCTTACGACACCATACGATCCATAACAACACCTAAGGGGTCCTATGGTGTCCTATGGCTCCATAGGACACCATATGACCCCTAAGTTGTCCATACGATCCATAACGACACCATATTATTTCCTAAGGGATCATATGGTGTCCTAAGGGGTCATAGGACACCATACGACCCATACCGACACCATATTCTGTCTTATGAGGTCATATGGTGTCCTAAGCAATCATAAGACACCATATGACCCATTTGGATACAATACGACCTATAATGACACTGTATTGTATCCTGGGGGGTCATATGGTGTCCTAATGGGTCATAGGACACCATATGACCCCTTACGACACCATATGACGCATAACGACACCTAAGGGGTCATATGGTGTTCTATGGCCCCATAGGACACCATATGACCCCTTAGGTGTCCATACGACCCATAACGACACCATATTGTGTCCTAAGGGATCATATGGTGTCGTTATGGGTTGTATGGACACCTAAGGGGCCATATGGTGTCCAATGGGGCCATAGGACACCATATGACCCCTTAGGTGTCGTTATGGGTCATATGGTGTCGTAAGGGGTCATATGACACCATATGACCCCTTACGACACCATATGACCCATAACGACACCTAAGGGGTCATATGGTGTCCTATGGCCCCATAGGACACCATATGGCCCCTTAGGTGTCCATACAACCCATAACGACACCATATTATGTCCTAAGAGGTCATATGGTGTCCTAATGGGTCATAGGAAACCATATGACCCCTGAGGACACCATATGACCTATAACAACACCATATTGTGTCCTAAGTGGTCATATGGTGTTCTAAGGGGTCATAAGACACCATATGACCCCTTAGGGCACCATGCGACCCATAACGACATTGTATTGTGTCCTAGGGGGTCATATGGTGTTCGAAGGTGCCATGGGACACCATATGACCCCTTGCAACACCATATGACTCATAACGACACTTAAGGTGTCATATGGTGTCCTATGGCCCCATAGGACACCATATGACCCCTTAGGTGTCCATACAACCCATAACGACACCATATTGTGTGCTGAGGTGTCATAGGGTGTCCTAAGGGGTCATAAGACACCATATGACCCCTTAGGACATCATACAACCCATAACGACACCTTTTTGTGTCCTATGGGGTCATATGGTGTCCTAAGGCATCATAGGACACCATATGACCTGTTATGACACCATACAACCCATAATGACATCTAAGGGGTCATATGGTGTTGTGTGACCCCATAAGATGCCATATGATCGCTTATGTGTCCATACGACCCATAACGATACCATATTATGTCCTAAGGGGTCATAGGACACCATATAACCCCTTAGGACACCATACGACCCATAACGACACCATATTGTGTCCTAAGGGGTCATATGGTGTCCTTAGGGGTTATAGGACACCATATGACCCCTTAGGACACCATATGACCCATAACGACACCGTATTGTGTCCTAGGGGTCATATGGTGTCCTAAGGGGTCATAGGACACCATTTGACCCCTTACGACACCATACAACCCATAATGATACCTAAGCGGTCATACAGTGTCCTATGGCTCTATAGGACACCATATGACCCCTTAGGTGTCTAGACGACCCATAACAACACCATATTGTGTCCTAAGGGGTCATATGGTGTCCTAAGGGGTCATAGGACACCATATGACCCCATACGACCCATAACGACACCATATTGTGTCCTAAGGGGTCATATGGTGTCCTAAGGGGTCATAAGACACCATATGACCCCCTAGGACACTATACGACCCATAACGACACCTAAGGGATCATATGGTGTCCTAAGACACCATATTATGTCCTAAAGAGTCATATGGTTTGATTTTTATGTTTGTGGCTACCAAACTATAGGGTATAGAGTAGAAATTTATCAAATGTTAAAAAATTTCAATGGAAGTCATCTAGCTAGTGCCATATTTGGCACTAGCCAAATGAGGTTCACAAAAAAATGTTATAGGGTATAGAGTAGAAATTTATCATAGGCAAAAAGTTTCAATGGAAGTCATTTGGCTAGCGCCAAATATGGCTAACCCCATATTTGGCACTAGCCAAATGAGCTACACTAAAAAATGGTTATATGGGACCCTTGACCCATGATCCAAGCCCACATTCTCTAATTTTGTCTTCTTTCTATGCATGAACAGACAAAAAAATGCTTTTTGCATGGTGTTGACATTTTATGCAAGGTTATTTTATACATTCCATTAGCCCTCCACCACCTTTTTTTTCATTTGGCAACGTCAAAGAGGAAGAACATAGTTTTTTTATCAAATTTGAATAATTGAGGTAATATTTTGTTGTTTTTAGAATTCAAATACTTAGTAAGTGCTATTTTGTTTAAACGTTAGAATAAAAGTGTGAGTCAAAATTGATTATAATCCTATTAGATTTACATTAGATTTAACAATGCATTTGAAGGAAGTTGCATAAGAAAATTATTTGTTTAGTGGTTTAAAACAAAATTTGAAATTTCATACATCCATTCTAAGATATGGATAATGTAGAAAAGGAATACATTAAATAATTTCAATTTCATATATCCATTTTAACATATGCATAATTAGGACAATCATAGTTGCATAATTAGGACAGTCATAGATGCATAATTTCACTTTATTCTCTTTTATGTGCATGTACATGTAGAAATCATCATCATGCTGAGGAAACGACCAAAAAATGTAACACTAGAAGAGCGTGAAGTTAAGAATGAAAAAAAAAGAGAAGGAATGAAGAAACTTTATGAACAAAGGAAATTGAATACCATAGAAGAAGAGGTGCCAATTGAAGAGGTGCCAATTAAAGAGGAACATGAAATATCCATCCAATCTAAGAGAGAGACAAAATTGGCTACACAAAGGCAACAGATGCAAAACCTTCGTGCAATGAGACAATTGAATCCCGAGGTTGAGAGCATGTCTACCACAATTTAAGTTGAACGCACCCGATCTCTTACATCTCAAGTTGAAGGCACACCATCTCTTATTGGCACACCATTGGTGTCTACAACATCTCATATTGAATGCACTCACTCTATGACATTTGACATTGCAAGTACTTCATGACTGACATCAAGTATTGGAGCTAAACCATCTTGTACACCTCAATTTCAAGGTATGTCATCATTTTCATCTCCGGTTGAAGGTATGCCACCTATCCCTAATGTTGTTGACATTCCTAATCTTGAGGTAACTCAAAGTTTGAGAACACCTCCTAGAGTTTTGCATAGAAAGCCTAAGTATTTGATTGATATTGATGCTAATGTTTTGAAACCAATGGTTGATAAGATTCCGAAGCATACTTGTCAAAGACATGCTAACCAGATATGGAAAATATTTTTTGAGCCTTTAAATGGGACAGGAAGATGTCAACTATTTGTTGAAATGATGAGAAATCTGAAATTTAGGCCTATAATGAAGATTCTTGGGCTAAGAACGTCGATTGAATCAAGCAAAAAATCTATTGTGAATAATCTGATGAATGCATACGATACTATTGGTTCTAACTCACACACAAAAGATAGTAATGCCACACGATGTGTCATTACATCAACAATTGTAAGCACTCAAACTAAGAAAGCTCACCTCCTTAGAAAGACAAGTAAACAATTGAAGATAAGTAGACAAACTCTAACGAGAGCTTCAGGAAGGCGACAAAGAGCAGAGGATCCATATAACAATGAGTTATGGGCATTTTCCGGTAGATTACCATGGAAAGATAAAGCAATTGTTGAAGCCTTGAGATCCGTAATTGAAGATTTTTGGAAGAATAACACAAGGGTCTCTCCAAGTCAAAGAGATATTGTAAGAAGGAGGATTGGTAGTAAAATCCGTGATCCACATCTGAAATTTTTTTTGGATATGATTCAAACACAATTTTTTGCCAAGTTTCAACATATGTATCCTCAAATAAAAATTAGTCAAAGATTCTTTGAAATGGTAAAGCCTTTATATGTCAAAATAAATCACACACACACAACTTGTTGTTGTAGAGCACGTATTGAATTTTCTAAC
Organism: Cryptomeria japonica; assembly: GCF_030272615.1. Classification (NCBI taxonomy): domain Eukaryota; kingdom Viridiplantae; phylum Streptophyta; class Pinopsida; order Cupressales; family Cupressaceae; genus Cryptomeria; species Cryptomeria japonica. The sequence goes on along the minus strand of NC_081408.1, from coordinate 98,546,583 downwards.
CGTTATGATTTTTATCAACGCATATGTATAGATTTGCATGCTAACAATGTTTTGCAGGAATGCAACATAAATGGTCCACCGCCATCTTCAAGGGAATTCATATCTAGCATCTTATGTGAAAGAGTAGATGGTCAAGTATATTACAATAAGTGTTGCTTGGATGGCACATGTGTTGATTGTGGTGGATTGTGATATTTACAAATTTGTCAACATATGGATATTGGACAAGAAATTGGTGATGAATTTGTAGAATTTGGAAAATATAAGACAGTGGTCTACATGCTAAAAGATGGAAAAGAAGCAAAAAGGTGTGAATTGGTTAGTGAGAAGATTCCCGTGTATCAGTTTATGGGCATCTTTCATGAGAATATAGTGTATGAGTATGCAAGGCATAACCATCGAGCTCGTTGGTTGGACTCACAATTTAAGCTATGCAAGGACACATTTCCACTTCATACAATCATTTCAATTGTTGACTTTGCAGAAAACTACACACTACAACTGCAGAATGAGGTGCAATCACAATATTACAACTCCACACAAGTTGCCATATTTGTGCATATAGCATTCATTCATGCACATGATAGTATGGAAGAGGATAGGAAGATATTGAGGGAGTATCATTTTTACATTAGTGATGATCACTCACACTCTACAGAGTTTGTGCAAGGTTGTTTTCAGATATTCTACGATGATTTGGCTAGCCGAGGCATATCATTCCATCAACATATCATATGGTCAGATAATTGTGCATCACAATTTAAGAACTCTTGGATGTTTTATTGGTTGAGTAGGATGCATAAGTTGATTGCTATTCAACATATGTGGAATTTCTCTAAGGCTAGGCACGGAAAAGGGGAGCATGATGGTGCAGGAGCATGTATCAAAAGAGCTTTAGCATGAGAAGAGTTAAAGTACAAAGGGAATGCAAACTTGAAAGATGCAAAATCAATTGTTCAATAGTGAAATGGTACAATTGGTCCAGGTATTCAAGGTAAGTCTTCAGTTTGTAGATTTTTTTGGTTGGTAGATGATACTAACATTGCAAAATTAGAAGATTGTTGTACATTGATAGGATCGAGTGAGCTACACTTTTTCAAAAGCTCTAATGCAGGTTCATGGACTATCCATACGCAGCGGATGACATGTTATTGTTCTTCATGTAGAGATGGTGCCTATAATGACTATGAGTCAAAGGAGTGGGTGGACGAATGGTGTATGAGACCTCTAATCCAACTTAAGACATACTAACCTCCGAGTGCACTACAACTCACACAGATGGAAGCATCAATTGACTTTGACCATGTGTCAGATTTAGTCCAACTAGGTAAATTATCCACATGCAATTTTTTGTACTTTAATATTTTACCTTAGTTGTTTGCTAAATTCTTCTCACTTTATCATTGCAAGACATGTTTATGCAGTAATTACAGCTGAAGACAACAAAGAAGGAACAAATTATTACATTTGTCATTGTGTGGACACAAAAAAGAAATTGGATCGCCTTGAGGTAGATGGAGAAAATATTGAGTACCCCACAGGATCAATAGTTGTTACTGGTACATGGCTTAGAAGGTACCCAGTGAAGAAGTCTAACTTGTGGTTGTTCGAGGACTTCGAGACACATAGGAAGATTCTTCATTATTCTAACCTTGTTGTAGCTTCAAATGTTCATTTGATCAGATATGGGGGTAGACCACTAAACAAGAACCTATGGAAGGTTCGTGAGTCTGACCATGAGGCCATACTAGACATGATAAAGAGTAGAGAAGATCCAGATGGTTCATTGGATTAAATGTAAATGTAAAAAATTGTAATATCAATCTTATTTGGATATATGTACATGACTTGTATTTTTGACTACTCGAGGCATTGTAATATAAAAAATTGTGTTTTTGTCTTGTTTTGTGTGATTTTATGTAAATAATGCTATTTTGGACCATTAGAGATCACATGGGATCATTTCGTGAAGTATACCCTGGCAATATGGTAAAAGATGTAAAAAATGCTCATTTGTTGTCAAGCACTCAAAGTGTGAAAAATTATCAAAATTTAGCATGGTTTTTCTCAATGTTAGTGGCATGTAAGAACAATCTATCTAATCCTATAGGGTCATGTTATGGCACTCTAAAAAATCCTCTTTTAGTTTCGGTAGACTCAGATCCAGTTGCTCATGGCGACTCTTTCTCGATTGCGACAAAAAGCGTCGGATGAGTTCAATGAAAAGTTGCACAATGCCCCATCTTTCAATCCGCTTGTTGTGGCACCAAACCGTCAGCTCGTATGCATTGGGGTGGTTGGGTTTACACTAGGAATGCCTTCTTTGTGCTCTCCAACTCACCCAATCGTTGTGGGACACACCCTAGCAGTGAAATCGCCCAATTGCTCAAATTGCTTAAAGTTGTCAATATTTGGCATTGCGTTTCTCAACGCCCGTTAATCATAATAATGATCCATCTGATCTCGTAGGGTCATGTTATGGCACTCTAAAAAAGCCTCTCTCAGTTTCGGTAGACTCAGATCCAGTTGCTCATGGTGACTCTTTCTCGGTTGCAACAAAAAGCGTTAGATGAGTTCAATGAAAAGTTGCACAATGCCCCATATTTCAATCCACTCACCACGGCACCAAACCGTCAGCTCATACACATCGGGGTGGCTAGTTTTATGCTAGAAATGCCTTCTTTTTTCTCTCCAACTCACCCGATCGTTGCGGGAGACAACCTAGCAGTGAAATCGCCCAAGTGCTCAAATTGCTTAAAGTTGTCAATATTCGGCATCGCGTTTCTTGGCGTTCGTTAATCATAAGAATGATCTGTCTGATCCTGCGGGGTCATGTTATGGCACTCTAAAAAATTCTCTCTCGGTTTTGGTAGACTCCAATCCAGTTGCTCGTGGTGACTCTTTCTCGGTTGCGACAAAAAGCGTCAGATAAGTTCAATGAAAAGTTGTACAATGCCCCATCTTTCAATCCACTCACCATGGAACCAAATCGTCAGCTCGTACATATTGGAGTGGCCAGGTTTACACTAGGAATACCTTCTTTTTTCTCTCCAACTTGTCGGATCGTTGTGGGACACACCCTAGCAGCGAAATTGCCCAATTGCTCAAATTACTTAAAGTTGTCAATATTTGGCATCGTGTTTCTCGGTGACCGTTAATCATAAGAACAATCTATCTAATCCTGCAGGGTCATGTTATGGCACTCTAAAAAATCCTCTCTCAATTTCGGTAGACTCGGATCCAGTTGCTCGTGGCGACTCTTTCTCGGTTGCGACAAAAAGTGTTAGATGAGTTCAATGAAAAGTTGTAGAATGCCCCATATTTCAATCTGCTAGTCGTGGCACCGAACCGTCAGCTCGTACGTATTGGGGTGGCTTGGTTTACACTAGGAATTCCTTATTTTTTCTCTCCAACTCACCCAATCGTTGCGGGACACACCCTAGCAGCGAAATCTTCCAAGTGCTCAAATTGCTCAAAGTTGTCAATATTCGTTATCACATTTCTCGACGCTCGTTAATCATAAGAATGATCCGTCTAATCCTACAAGGTTGTGTTATGGCACTCTAAAAAATCCTCTCTCATTTTTGGTAGACTTAGATCTAGTTGCTCGTGGCGACTCTTTCTTGATTGCAACAAAAAGTGTCAAATGAGTTCAATGAAAAGTTGCACAATACCCCATATTTCAATCTGCTCATCGTGGCACCAAACCATCAACTTGTACATGTTGGGGTGGCTAGGTTTATGCTAGGAATGCCTTCTTTTTTCTCTCCAACTCACCCGATCATTGTGGGACACACCCTAGCGGTGAAATCGCCCAAGTGCTCAAATTGCTCAAAGTTGTCAATATTCGGCATCATGTTTCTCGATGCCCGTTAATCATAATAATGATCCATCTAATCCTACAGGGTTGTGTTATGGCACTCTAAAAAAGCCTCTCTTAGTTTTAGTAGACTCGGATCCAGGTGCTCATTGCGACTATTTCTCGGTTGCGACAAAAAGCATCAGATGAGTTCAATGAAAAGTTGCACAATGCCCCATCTTTCAATCCGTTCATCCTGGCACCGAACCGTCAGCTTGCACGTGTTGGTGTGGCTGGTTTTATGCTAGGAATGCCTTTTTTTTGCTCTCAAACTCGCCCGATCATTGCAGGACACACCCTAGCAGCGAAATCGCCCAAGTGCTCAAATTGCTCAAAGTTGTCAATATTCGGCATCACGTTTCTTGGTGCCCATTAACCTGGTGCCCGTTATCCATAAGAATGATCCATTTGATCCTACAGGGTCAAGTTATGGCACTCTAAAAAAGACTCTCTCAATTTTGGTAGACTCGGATCTGGTTGCTCATGGCAACTCTTTCTCGGTTGCGACAAAAAGCATCAGATGAGTTCAATGAAAAGTTGCACAATGCCCCATCTTTCAGTCCACTCATCGCGGCACCAAACCATCAGCTCGTACATGTTGGGGTGGCTGGGTTTACTCTAGGAATGCCTTCTTTTTGCTCTCCAACTTGCCCGATCATTGCGGGACACACCCTAGTAGTGAAATTGCCCAATTGCTCAAATTGCTCAAAGTTGTCAATATATGGCATCGTGTTTCTCGATGCCCATTAATCATAAGAACAATCCATCTGATCATGTGGGGTTGTGCTATGGCACTCTAAAAAATACTCTCTTGGTTTTAGTAGACTCAGATCCAGTTGCTTGTGGCGACTCTTCTCGGTTGCGACAAAAAGCGTCAGATGAGTTCAATGAAAAGTTGCACAATACCCCATATTTCAATCCACTCATTGTGACACTGAACTATTAGCTCGTACATGTCGGGTGGTCGGTTTTATGCTAGGAATGCCTTATTTTTTCTCTCCAACTCGCCCGATCGTTGCGGGACACACCCTAGCAACAAAATCACCCAAGTGCTCAAATTGCTCAAAGTTTTCAATATTTGGCATCATGTTTCTTGACACCTATTAATCATAAGAATGATCTGTCTGATCTTGCGGGCTTGTGTTATGGCACTCTAAAAAAGCCTCTCTCGGTTTTGGTAGACTCAGATCTAGTTGCTCATGGCGACTCTTTCTCGATTGCGACAAAAAGCATCAGATGAGTTCAATGAAAAATTGCACAATGCCCCATCTTTCAATCCTCTCATCGCGGCACCAAACCATCAGCTTGTACACATCGAGGTGGCCAAGTTTACGCTAGGAATTCCTTCTTTTTGCTCTCCAACTCACCTGATCATTGCGGGCCACACCTTAGCAGTGAAATCGCCCAAGTGCTCAAATTGCTCAAGGTTGTCAATATTCAGGATCGTGTTTCTCAGTGCCCGTTAATCATAAGAACGATCCGTTTGATCCTGTGGGGTCATGGTGCAGTACTAAACCATCAGCTCGTATGCATCAAGGTGGCTGGTGTCTTGGATTACAAACACATATTTAGGTTCAAAGCTTAAGTAACAATAAACTTTGTGCAATTATTCATCTAATCATTTGTTGTACTGCAATTATGGATAACCATGATAAATGATTTGCATTAACCAAAATGCTACAAATCCATGCAACATTGTATACCGTTAAAACTATCAAATATATCCAATACAAACAAATAGGCTTGCTAAAAGCCATATGGACTTAGAATTTCACATATTCATAAAACAAAACATATGTTCAAAATTGCTATAAAGGCATACAAGATGATATCCAATAAAGTCAAATAAGGGCTTGCCAAAAGCCATATGGACATAGAATGTCACATATTCATAATACAAAACATATGTTCAAATTTTCCATATAGGCATACAACATGGTATCCAATAAAGTCAAATTGGAGCTTGCCACAAGCCATATGGTGATAGAATGTCACATATTCATAATACAAAACATATGTTCAAAATTGCCTTATAGGCATACAACATAGGACCCTATTCTATTCATTTCCCTCTAGGGGAAGAAAATAGATCATGAGATATCTTTGCCTATCAAGGGGATGGAAATGTATATGATGCATGTGTCTTTCGAGTGCATCCACTCGACCTCCTCTCCAGACTTTTTTGGAACTTCGCCTGATACAATGAAAAGAATGATGTTAGTATATACAAAAGTTGAATTTTAGAATCATATAATAGAATAGTCACTTACCGCATACAAATAATCATGATGTTCATCCACAATAGGTGCACATTCATGATCTAGAGTGACAAGCCCTTCCTGTAAGCATCACAATATAAATTAAACTAGATACAAGTGTCGTTCAAATTTTTAATAACATATATTAAGATAACAAATGTAATGCTAAATTTACTAAATTTACAAATATGTCTCATACTTCTGTTAAAGCAGTTGAACTTGCTACTACTGTAGCAACATCGCACTCCATTGATGCGTAGGCAGCAGGAGGAGTCTCTGATGTCAACATCTGAAAATTAAACAAAGTATATTGATTAATCCCCAAAACTATCTATATTATTTAATAACAACATTAAAGATAAATTGTTTACCTAGGTGAAAGATTGTCGATGAAATACACTACGAGGTGTTTATGTTGAAGCTCTAGTATCAAACTATTTAACATCAAAAATGAGTAATTAGAAAATCATTCACATAAGGTTCAACTATCTACATATAATAATTATATTTTTTCACTCATTGTATACTTGTGGAGTCGAAGAAGTAGTGAAAAAGGGTGTTGCAGGAATGTTGCTAGTATTGTGAACACTTTGACCCTGATTTTTTATCATAATAATTTACTAATTTAGATATACTCTCAAATTTACATATAAGATTTAATAAAAAGAATGAAATGAACTTGTAATGAAATTCACCTAGGTATCAATGCCAAATGTTTCATTCAACAAGGATTCTATCATGACAATGTTCTCTGTAGCAAACTCCGCTTGTGCATGTGCATTCTTAGAACTATTAGGATCATAAGTCCAAAGAGAACCACAAGATCGAAAAAAATGAGCTGGATCTTGATGCCTAGAAGAATCAACATCATCACTCGCATCACCCTCTACTAGAGGCCTAGCATACTGTATAAGGGTCTGAGTGAGTGAGCTAATCGAGTCTAGAGTTTCAACCTCAATACTCTCCTTCACAATGGAAGGAATAATAACATGCTCCACCATAGGTCTGGCCAAAGGTCTTGGTGGGAAATTTGGATCATGTTGTGCACCCTCTCTATCATGTGAGGAACCCCCACCTCTACCTTGGAAATCTAGAAAAACAAAATAGTTTGGGATCTCATTAAGGACAAACTCACAGTATAGTTTTATCAAAAATTATTGGGGTACCTCATGATTATTGCATGGGGGCTGATCAAATACCATCCACCACCTATCCCAAAAATTATTCTTAATCCCTTCATGATGACACCAATGAATAGGGAATCTCCTACATCCAGGGTGTAAAGGTTGATTCATTCAGGGGTTCGTAAAAAGAGCACACAAGTCAAATTTATTAATTTTCTTTTTCTTCATTGCCACATATGATAATTTGTCAGCATAAAATTTCTTTGTTCTTCCTTCTTACGAGACCAAAAATTTATTTGCCCACTCATAGATTGTATGTGAGATACAATAGATTGAAAAGAACTGGCAAGGTTTGTCCTATGGGAGTTTGTTCCAGTGGGATCTCTTAGCCTTGTGATTAAACCTTCAAGCTCTTTTTGGCTATTTTCTATTTGACCTAATAGGTTTTCTTGTGTACCTAAAGGATGTCTAGGGATTGTAGGAGGTTCTTGATGTGCTTCTTCTTCAATATGGTCTTCATGAGGAGGTGATTGATGTGCTTCTTCTTCAATATGATCTTCATGAGGAGGTGATTGAGTGTTTTCAACATTTTCTTGTCTAATCTCATTTCCTGATAATGAAAATAAATTTAAATCAATAAACCTAGTTTAATCTTCAAATTAATAAAAAAAATGACAATAAGAAAATAAAAATACATACCTCTTTGAGCTCTTTGATGGCATGGCGGCATTTTGATGATAGATGGACAATATAATGCCCAATTTCAAGTTTTTACAAAGGACGAATGCAAGAAAATGGCACCCAAAAATGTCAAAACATGGGTTTGGAATGCATAATGCATCAAAAATGTAGAGCAGGGTTTTTTTGAAGTTTACAATGCACATAAGGTGCATGCCTTATAAGGCATGTGCACTATAGGGCACGCACCATATAGTGCATACGCCTTATGCGCTTTTAAATTTTTTTTTTAAGTGTGGCACCTTTTTGGTACCACAACTTCATGCATATACGCAATTCACACTTCTCCGAATTGTAGTCTAAAATTTTATGTACTCAGTGAGGCTCCTTTTGTGATTTAGCAATGTGTTCTAGGCTGTAAGCCTTCCTACAAGTGTAGGCTCCTCATATTTTGTAATATCTCTTCATATGGCCAGTGGATTGATATTGTGGGTCACAAATCCCACTGTGGTTTTTCCTCTTTGAGGTTTTCTATGTATAAATCTGTGTGTTATGGTTCTCATTTATGTGATTGTCTTATAGGTTTCTTTACTTCTTTCAATTATGTATGTACTAGTATATCGATTGGTTTATGCATGTTGTAATAAGGATAAAATTAATCATTTAGGTTTAACATTGATTCAGCCCCCCTCTCAATTTTATTGGATTCCAACAATTGGTATCAGATCCTTGTGCCTCAAAGGAAGTTTAACTGCTTGAGCAAGATCCTCAAAGAAGAATCCATGGATATGGCTTTAGAGAAGCAACTTGAGATGGCACTTGAAGATTATGATTCTGAAAGGTTGAAGAACTTAAAGCTACAAGATGAATTGAATAATGCTAAGGAATTCATTCTTGTCCTACAAGAAAGGTTATCATCTGTTTAGGATAGGAGGAAGGAACTTTTGTAGGGTCAAGATGATGAAGAGAAAAATGCACTTAAGAAACAATGTCAGAAATTGAGTCAGGGGAACACAGTTATGAAAAATGAAATGCAAGTTATAACTATGAGGATGTCTAAGGGGATTGAGGATAGAAAGAAGAAGGAAGAAAATCTTGTTGTATCCCTGAAGAACAAATTTGAAGAATGTGGCGGGTTGGTTCATGAGAATGATATGTTGACAAATGATTTTGTACAATCCCAGACTAATGAACAAGATCTTGAGAGACAAATTATAATTCAGAGAGAAGATTTAACTACTACAAGTGAGTATAAAGAAAAATTCAATATTAGCTTAGCGCAACTAGATGAGTTATTGAAGAGACAAAGGCAGATTGGATATTCCAATGGACTTGTATTTGAGCAAGGAAAGAGTTATGGTAATGTTAATGAAGATCAAAACCATAAGGCATCGGTAAAGCAATTGAATACTTATAAATTCAATGGTAGATTTTTTGTTTGCAATAGATTTGGTCACATGGCTAGGCAATATAGAAACAAAGCAAATCAGAATCTTGATTATGATCTTGGTAAATGTTCTAAATGCAATAAGTATTGTCATAAACAAAAAATTACAGAATGAATGTTAAATGTTATGCATGTGGAAAATTTGGACATATGGCGAATCAGTGCAGATCAAGAAATTTCACAGGTTTTAGCAAAGCAATTCAAAGGAACAATGTTACATGTTATGCATGTAATGAGGTTGGACATATTGCTAAATTTCGTAAAAGAAAAAATCCTCCAGTTGGTAATTTGGCAAGATCATACTCAGAGATGGGTTAGAAAGACTGAAGAACAATCATCAGATGGAAATGTCCCAGTTACTTATCTGACAGAGGAGGTTGCTCCTGCACCAACAGGGAGCTCATCCGGTAACTGAGGCTAATGCCTTAGGGGTAGGCAAAATTTATGAAGATGCTGCATATTCCGCAGAAAGAGGTTCTGGAAGATGTTCTAGATATTGGAGATGATTATCTGGCATGGATATGTTCTGAACAAGATCTAGTATCTTTCACTGGTAGTCATTTATGTTAATGGAAGATTAGTGTTTTTATCGGAGGTTAAAAGGTTGAATTCACTTCATTGTTGATCATCTTGCATTCAAAGTAATTTCAGAGAGATTCAGAGCAACTAAGTGCAATCAAAGGAAATTCAAAGAATTCAAATTTCTTCTTGAGCGATTTCACCTATGTCTAGAAGAATTTGTTGGAGGTTTTCATTGAGAGTGATCAAAAGGTATTTATCTTTAAACTTGGAAGCGAGATCATCATCTATTCTTGTTTTTATTGCAAACCTGACTGTGGTAGAGGTCAAGGGCCGCCCCAGGCCAATTTTCAAGCGGTATCCACATGTTGGTACCTTGGAAGATTCGGTTGGAGAATTTTCTCATGTTTCAGAAGGAGTTGTCTATGTAGAGGATGTTAGGGCATATAGTTTCTATCACATTGAGGACCTGGGAACTTCTGAAATTAAGGGCATGTATATGAGTGAGCTGATGGGGGAATCTAGGAAGATCAAACTGACATTCAAGCATATTGAAGACCTAGGGTTTATCGACAATCAGGATATTCTGGAATTTGAAGATGAGATAATTAGATATGTTTTGAGCTTAGAACATGGGTAATTTATATGGTTAAATAGACCTTACAAAATCATCGATGAATCCATCTGGGCAATCATTGATTTACCATTGGATGGGCAACATCTAGACAAGAAGGTTTCAAATGATTTCGTGAAAAAGAGCACCGATGCAACATTTGACAAAAGATCCATGAAGGTGAGCACTATCACTAACACTAACATCAAATTTGGTAGCATGATCATCGAGTATAAGGTAACTCAATGAAACCAACTGAATTCTATTTCTAGTTCATGCATTTTGGCTACATACAAAATGATGAGAGAGAATGTGAAATTAGATCTATGCGGTTGGATGCTAGATGAGTTGTTAATAAATATAGGAAATATTAAGGGTGAAAGGAAGGGTACATTCTGATATGCAAACTTGATAGTTTTCCTGATGTTATATTTCATGAATGATACACCTGATTTTGGTAAGAGGCAATGGGCTTTTGACATCCTGGTAGGGAGACAATTGAAATAGTCAATTTCTTCTTTAAGAAGTCAAAGAGATGATATGGTATGGGGATATTTCAAAGCATTCCAGAAATCTATGAGGTCTAGTGTAAGGGTACCTGAGCATATTGTAGAAAAAAATTTAACGGACATATGATTCATGGTAAAGAAGGATGAGACACTTATGGAAGCAGTTAAGCTCCGAAAGATTTGGATTGAAGAAATGGGCTATGAGGTGGATGCATAGATTCTTGATGCCTAAGAAATTTTTTTGATTGATGCAGCAATTGATGAAGCAGAGAAACCCTGTGGTACTGCACAACAAAAAACTCAAGAGGTTGAAACAGAGTTCAACCGGGAGAAAAGAGAGAAGCAAGAAGGGAAAGAAAGAAAAATTGTGGAGAAGGTCTCAAAGGACATCAAAGCATTAATTGATGTTGTCTCAGAGAAAGGCAAAAAAAGGAAGGATCTTGAAGTTCATATTGAGCCTGTTATTGCAGAATCAGAATCTGATGATGACACACCATTGGAATTTAAGAGGGTTGTGAGAAATAAAATAGAGGAAAAAAAGGCAAAATATAAGAAGTAACTGATCAGGAAGGTTACAATCAAAATACCGACATAGTAGCAAGCACCAAAAGCTACACCTACAACTGCATTTGATACTGCAAAGAGGAAGAAGAAGAGTGACATTGACTTAGCAATTGAATTGGTAATGTGACTATCATAACACCTAAAACTTGTGCAGAATTAGTAGATGAAATCACTAAAGATGGCGTGTTGAATAATGTTTAATTTTATTATGAGCGCTTAGAGGATGATGAACAAAGAGAGGTAGAAGAAGTAGTTTTATTATACTTGGATACTTATAAGAAAGCCTTAATAGAAATAGAAAATAAAATACTGGCTGAATTGTATAATATTTTAGATGCTAGAAGACTCTTAGCTATGCAAGAAGATAAACATATTAGAATTCAAGAGCTATTATCTATTTGTGTTACTATTTCTCCAGATGAAATGGAAAAGACACTTGAGGTGGTAGACATAAAAGTTTTCAATAGCAAACATAGAATAACTAGTCTGATGCTAGGAAGAGTAAATGAAATAATAAAGGAGACTCAAATAGCATGGGTTAAATTTCTTGGAGAAAATAGAGGATTATTTACTTCACCGGAAACCAAGACATACACTATAGATACCCCAGTTGAAGAAAAAGGAAAGGGGATTATGGGTACTTCACCCTCAGTTTTGAAAAATATTAAGATAGTGGAAATTGAGCCCCGAGTAAATACAGATGTATAGACAAATATTGAGATACTGGATAATACAAAAAGTGAACAAGCTAATGTTGTACATGATACTAATATTGAGGATAATTGTCCTCTGGATACAAATGTACAGGTTGAGGTTACAGTTCCTATAGAGGCTGACAGTTACATAGACCGCACCAAGTGGCGAAGCCACCGATGCAAGTGAGGAGGTTATAAAGGATAAATCTTCAAAAGAGAAGACATGGGAATCCGGCAAGGAACCGGTAGTTGGTCCATCATTGTTGTCAATTGACACCTCACAGGTCAAAAAGAAAAACATCACAAAGATGAGTCCACTGAACTCATGATGATGGCAGCACAAAAACTAATGAAAGAGGGATTCACAGATAAAGGGATTATAGATCAATCAATCACTATTTTATAACGACTAGTCCTGGAGTGTAAGATTAAAAATGAAGTGAGCCCATTTGGCAAGATTAAGATAATCATTGAGAATATTTCAAATGATTTTCAATCCTTACAGCAAATTTCAATCCGGCAAGCACTAGAGAGGTTTACTCAGGCTACGAGAGCTACATTTGATCAGGTAATTGAAACTAAGAAGAAAAGGTTGATGAGAAGCTGATACTAATAGAAAATTCTTTGAAGCAAAGTAAAAATATATATAGGGTATGTTGTAACACTGAAATACTTATAGCTAATGTGGATAAAAAGATAAACGAAATTCAGGAGAAAATTGCAGGTATAGTTAATTATTTTGATGGATTAATTTCATTAACTACATCAATTGATGGTGAAATTTTGATTTTGGAGAACAAAAATTATGTTTTTGAGAAAGAAAGAGACAAAATGATAAGAAGAGCCAAAAGTTTGAGAGGCTTGGTGAGTCCTTGGTTGGATTCACTCAGTGCACATAAGAAGGAATGCATGGATATGATGTGAAATCCCACACCGACAGAGGTAAATGAGAAAGAGTCTTTTGCACATATATTGAGTAGACTTGTATCTATTTCTGACACATTCAAAATAGGTTGGGATACTTATCTTTAGTTACTGAAGAAGGATTATCAGAAAATTTTGAATTTTGTCAAGCTCCGATAAGACATTTTGGGATATTCATTGTATAGTTCTTTTTCTTTGACATTACTTTTAGAATTTTTGATGGCATTGTAGTCAAAGGGGGAGGAGTATAGATGTGAAAAATAAAAAGGATTTTTATACATTAGGGGGAGTCATGGAGTTATGGAGTTATGGAGATGTGGAGTATTTTGCATATTCAGCTCAGGGGGAGCAGGGCAGGATGAAACCGACAGATGAAACCTTGACCATTTTTCACATGAGTGTTGCCATCAATGCCAAAAGGGGAGATTATTGGCAATTGATACTCAATTGGTTGGTTTAACTTTGTTATTATTGATGGAAATATGGTATTGTGTTTCGGCTTCATTTTTTGGATCAGTTGTGTACCGACAGACACTTCTCAGATACTACACCGGCACCAACATGACAAAAGGATTTCTTTGGTCATCAAAAATGTAGGCCGACATGGTTTAGTAAAGGTTATTGGTATTGGAGGCTGACATATCCTGGATCTGGCATCAACAATTAATTTTAATTTCTATGCATTTATGGTATCTGGCCAACATGTAATTTGATATTGTATATATCTTTGTAAGCCAACATAAGGCATGTAAATTTGTATAGGGTATATAGGCCAGTTTGATAGATCATTTTGATATAGACATAAGATAGGAGATTATGGATATGCGAATGCAATATGATGTGAATTATATCAGAGGGATAATGTATGTGAGGAAATTTAGGTAAGGGTTATTATGGTAAAGGGTTTAGGGTTTCAGACTAGAATAGACAAAGCTTAAACCGAAACTATATTCTGGCATAAAAGATGCTATCTTAGTAGTTCACACTTCTTTGGATTGTAGTCTAGATTTTTATGTAGTTAGTGAGGCTCCTTTTGTGATTGAGCAGTGTTCTCTAGGCTGTAAACCTTCTTGCAAGTGCAAGCCCCTCATATTTTATAATATCTCTTCAGATGGCAGTGGATTGATATTGTGGGTCACAAATCCCACCGTAGTTTTCCTGTTTGAGGTTTTCCACATATAAATCTGTGTGTTATGGTTCTCATTTATGTGATTGGCTTATTGGTTGCTTTACTTCTTTCAATTCTATATGTACAGATATACTGGTTGGTGTATGCATGTTGTAATAAGAATAAAATTAATCATTCTAGTATAACACTAATTCACCCCCCCCCTCTCAGTGTTATTGGATTCCAGCAGTTTTATGTTTTCCATATTCCACTAATTCATTTCGAATTGCATATGTACTCTCCATAGGTTGACAAGTTTGTAAATGTTGCAAGCCACGATAATGAACATATGTGTCATCCAAGAAGCACTTCTTGTAATATAGTTGACCATCCACTCTTTCACATAAGATGATAGATATAAATTCCCTTTAAGATATGGGTGGAGCATTTACATTACATTCTTGAAAAGAATTGTTAGTATGTGGATCTACACATTTATGTCGATAAAAATCATAATGGTTTGAAAATTCAATATGTACTCTACAATAACAATTTTCACACGTGTGATTTATTTGGACATAAAAAGGCATTACCATTTCTAAAGAATCTTTGAGTAATTTTAATTTGAGGATACATACATTGAAACTTGGCAAAAAAATTGTGTTTGTTTCATATCCAAAAAATGTTTCGGATGTGGATCACAAATTTTACTACCAATCCTCCCTCTTACAACATCTGTTTGATTTGGAGAGACCCTTATGTTATTCTTCCAAAATTATTCCTTTAGGGATCTCAAGGCTTTGACAATTTCTTTATCTTTTCATGGTAGTCTACTAGAGAATGCCCATAAATCATTGTTATTTGGATCCTCCACTCTTTGATGTTTTCTCATAGCTCTCATTAGAGTCTTTTTAATTATTTTAATTCTTTACTTGTCTTTCTAATGAGGTAATATTTCTCAGTTTCAATTCTTACAATTGATGTAATGACATGTGGTGTGACATTACTATCTTTTGTGTGTGAGTTAGAACCCACACTATTACATGCACTCATTAGATTCTTCACAATAGGTTTATCTCTTGATTCACTTGATTTTCTTAGCCCAAGATTGTTCATTATGTGCCTAAATTTCAGATTTCTCATCATTTCAACAAATAGTTGACATCTTACCATCTCATTTAAAGGCTCAAAAAATAATCTCCATATCCAATTAGCATGTCTTTGATAAGTACACTTTGGAATCTTATCAACCATTGGTTTCAAAATATTAGCATCAATGTTAGTCAAATACTTAGGATTTCTATGAAAAACTCTAGAAAGTGTTCTCAAAATTTGAGATGCCTCAACATTGGGAATGGCAAAAAATTTAGAAATAGATGGCATACCTTCAATTGGATATGCAAATGATTGTGTAACTTGAACACTTGATGTCAATCATGATGTAATTGCAATGTGAGATGTCATAGAAGGAGTCCAATCAATATGAGATGTTGTTGACACCAATGGTGTGCATTGAATGTGAGATGTAAAAGATGGTGTGCTTTCAACTTGATATTTAAGAGATGGTGTGCCCTTAACTTGAGATGTAAGAGATGGTGTGCCTTCAATTTAAATCATGTTAGATGGCATGCTATCAACCCTGGAGTTCAATTGTCTCATTGCATGAAGGTTTTGCATTCATCGTCTTTGTGTGGCCAATTTTGTATCTCTTTTAGATTGGGTGGATGTTTCATGCTCTTCAACAATTTGCATCTCTTCTTCTATGGTATTCAATTTCCTTGCTTCATCAACTTGCCTCATCCCTTCTCTTTTTTTTGCATTCTTATCTTCGCACTCTTGCAACGTTACATTCATTGGTTATTTATTGGCATGATGATGATTTTGACATGTACATGCACATACAAGAGAATGAAGTTAGTTCATGAAGAGAGCTCAAGGGGCATAAGAAGGGGAAGTCCTAATGCATCTATTATTATCCTAATGAAGTTAGGGCAGTCCTAATGGATCTATGACTATCCTAAATGAAGTTAGGGCAGTCCTAATGGATCTATGACTATCCTAAATGAAGTTAGGGCAATCCTAATGCATCTATGACTGTCCTAATAAAGTTAGGGTAGTCCTAATGAAATAAGGTTCATTCAATTTAATTAAGGTTGGTTCAATTTAAGGAAGGATGATTCAATTTAAGTACATGGTTGGTTGTCCATTTTATTATAATTGAAATTGGTCATCTTGATTTGTATGATTGTTAATCTTTGATTTGTATTATAAATTAACTAGGAACATGCTAACATAATCATATTAAAGTTAAACTTAAACATAAATTATATAAAAAGAAAAAAATCAAATAGATATTACAAATTGTAAATTATTTCATATTCTTTTGTTTTTTGTTTTAAACTACTCAACAATTAGTCTTCTTGTGCAACTTCCTTTGAATTTAATGTTAATCTAATGTAATCTAATAGAATTAGTGTAAATTTTGAAAAGAACACGTCTATTTTAAAATTTAAATAAAAAAATATTTACTAGGTATTTGAATTATAGAAATATGAAAATATTACCTCACATAATCAAATTTGATTGAAAAATTGTATATCTTACTCTTCTACATTCCCAAATGAATAAAAAGATGGTGGAGAGGTGATGGAATATACCAAATAAACTTGTATCAATTTTCAACACCATGGAAAAGCATTTTTTTGTCAGATCATGCACAAAAAGAAAACAAAAGCAAAGAATGTGGGTTTGAATCATGGGTCAAGGGTCCTTTTTTACAATTTTAAGTGCAACTCATTTGGTGCTAGCCAAATAACTCCCATTAAAATTTTATAACCTTTGATAAATTTAGAAAAATGTTGGAGAGGGATAAGAGGAAAATAAAAAGAGAGAAGGAAGGAGAATAGCGAGACACAAACATAGACACAAGGGTTGCACTCATTGTGGGACTTAAGCCAACACTTTGCGGCATGAACTAATGACAACCATGCACCACTTGTGTCCACACTCTCGAAGGGACTTCTTTTTCAAAAGGATTCATGGCATGACAATCCATAGTAAGGTTCTTTTCTTTGCATTGGACCCTCACCCATAAACCTTTTACCCCCAATCAAAAACTCCAAAGTCTATACAAATACTCCAAAACATCAAGTATAGATCCAATACTCTAAACCATGCAATCAATACCCTTAACCCTATATTCTATAGTCTATGCCCTATAATCAATAACCTAAACCATAAAACTTTAACTATTTAAAGCCTATACCAATACCCTAGACCCTATAACCCCATATGCTAAACCCTTGACCTTATACTAATACCATAGACCCTCTATAACCCAATATGCTAATAATGTAGAGCATCCAACACAAACAACAAAACACTCAAGGGTGTGCTGACCCAAAACCAAATTCAAGAACTTCAACTTGACTCAAGTGGCATATAACAAGATTAATGACTCTTCTCAACTCCAAAACTGAAAATCTAATCATTAAGTGACAACACAAATGGAATTTATCCATTATACAAGGAAATCACAACATAATCTTTACACAAGGATTGTAAAGGTATCTTGATATAATAACCTTACCCTTCAAGGAATAGGGACCGTCTCATTCAGAATTAGCAACAATAAGAACTTCTACACACCTTAGAATCAAACAAAATATCCTTCATATAACCTTGAGTACCTTCCACATAACATAGAACTATTGGTTGAAACAAAATCAGACTTAAGGCATAACTGATCACAAACCTCAAGAAACAACAACAACTCCTTCGAACATAAGGAAATAATTTAAAGAACTGTCTACCAAGTAATTCTACCATACGCCACCAATCAACCCCAAACCACTTTAAAAGGTTATATTCCATACCTACAGATATTCATTGAATATTTTAGATCATAACATTCACCATGGCATGAGAGAAAAATTTCTTTATTGCTATGGAATACCCTAGTTCAGGGTTTCATCTTTAAGAAACAAATTTTACAAAAACAATCACAACTTCTTCAATTCTTAACCAAATTAAGAAAAAAAATAAAATTGGAAAGAGGATTCAGAGAATTTTCCAACTCATACAACCTTTCTTCATTATGATTCCTCATGTGGCCATACTAAATGTTGCAGCAGGACTGTTCCTGGCTTTACCAGTTTGATTTTCACCATGAACTATAACAAACAATCATTACTAACTTTTGAAATGTTGGTCATAAATAAAATCTCTCTGGTCAATCTTTATATTTATTAGTTATAGAATGTTTCTCAAATATATAGATAGATCCAACTATTAAAACAAATGTTATGAGGGTTTTACCAAAATGGGTAACCCTTTGCAGGGTTTTGCAACTTTTTGGAAAAACAATCATATCTTGCCAAATACTCCACAAAAATGAATAAGAAAGGATCAATCTAAAATATATTACATTAATATATCATTAAAACACATCTACATATAAAAATTACATCAAATGTGATCCTCCATGGCTCTGTGACAGTCATGGATTCCTTAAAACCTTATGACAGTTTGAGGGTTTGATGGGTAACCTTTTTCAAATCCTCTCCAAATTGCTCAACCCCCTTGATATCGACCAAAAATGACTTTATAAACCATTAATAACTAATTTCAACTCCTTCTAACTTATCCAACCAACTCATGATTGATGGATGACATTTTACATCTTTTTTTGCACTTTTGGTAATGTTGCAAGTTTGCAATTTTTACAATTTTTTTGACAAATTACCACTACACTTGACCCTAGCCTTCATGGACACCCCTAACATGTTATAATGGATTAAATTTTTTAAATTAAAATATTTAAAACCTTTTTGGATGTTCTTCACACTTTGCCCATAATTGAGCCTATTAGGTCTCTTAGCACAAAATGACTCATCAAGCCTTACAACATGAATTGTTTTGATACAAATGGTCTTTTCTAACCTTACAATTATTAATGCAATATTACAAATAAATAATAATGTGGTTTGTCTTCATGATACATCTCCATGGCCAAGTGCCCCTGCACCATATAACCAACCTAGAAAATTTTCCAAGTCCATTGGAAACATAGAACAACAACCTACAATAAATCATCTACCTTCCAGGAGTGATCCTTTCTCTGAAACTTTCCTTATCCTTTCCTTGGTGTGATTATCTGCCTTCAAATTTGCCTCTTACCATTCCTCCTTCTCTTGTCATCAAGTTCACCTTCAAAAGGACACAAGACTGTCCTTGCAACTACCTTTTCCTTTACTCCCATCATTGGAGTACTTCAATGGCTGCAACTTCAAATTCTTTACCAGTCACATGTCCATCTCTCTCACTGCTTCACCACACCAACTCAACAAACCATCCATATTACCCAACAACAAATCCTAGAAGATGACTCTCTCTCTCTCTCTCTCTCTCTCTCTCTCTCTCTCTCTCTCTCTCTTGTGCCTTCTACCCAACTTAATCTCTATTGGAGGATGGGAATGACAGACCTCCTCTTGTCTTCCAACACACTTCTCAGAAACATTCTTCTTCCAGCTTCAATGGAACAAGCACCTGTAACCAAATCAAAATCTAACAACATAATTCCCCAATCTTTTATCTCTAATACCAACTTGATGAAGAGCATCCAACACAAACAACAAAACACTCAAGGGTATTTTGACCCAAACCCAAATTCAAGAACTTCAACTCGACTCAAGAGGCATATAACAAAATTGTCGACTCTTCACAACTCCAAAACTCACAATTCGATCATTAAGTGACAATACAAAAGGAATTCATCCATTCTGCAAGGCAATAGCAAAATAATCTTTACACAAGGACTTCAAGGATATCTTGATACTATAACCTTACCCTTTAAGGAATATGGATCTTCTCATTCACAATCACCAACAATAAGAACTTCTACAAACCTTAGAATCACCCAACATATCTTTCCTACAACCTTAAGTACCTTCCACATAATAGAGAACTCTTTTTTGAAACAAAATCAGACTTAAGCGATAACTGATCACAAACTTCAAGAAACAACAACTCCTTCCAACATAAGCAAAGAATTTAAAGAACTATCTACCAAGTACTTCCACCATATGCCACCAATCAACAACAAACCACTTTCAAAGGTTAGATTCCATCTCTACAGACCTTAATTCAATATTTCAGATCATAACATTCACCACATCATGAGAGAATAAATTCTTTATTTCCATGGAATACCCTAGTTTAGGGTTTCATCATTAAAAGACAATTTTTAGAAAAATAATCACAACTTCTTCAATTATTAACCAAATTAAGTCAGATAAAAATAACTAGAAAGAGTATTTAGAGATCTTTCCAACTCACACATCCTTTCTTCACTATTATTCCTCATGTTTCCATACCAAACTTTGCAACATGACTGTTCCTACCTTTACCAGTCTGATTTTCACCATGAACTGTAACAAAAAGTCACTAATAAATTTTCAAATATGGATCATAAAGACAATATCTCCTATCAAACTTTATATTGCCTAGTTATATATTTTTTCTCAAATTTATAGCTGGATCCAACAGTTAAAACAAAATCTATGGTGGTTTTACCAAAACAGGTAACCCTTGGGAGGGTTTTGACAGTTTTTGGAAAAATAATCATATCTTGCTAAATACTCCACAAAAAAGGATAATAAAGGATTCATCTGAAAGATATTTTATTAATATATTGGAAAAACATATCTAGATATCAAAATTACATCAAACATGATCCTCCATGTCTCAGTGACAGTCACAGATTCTATAAAAAACCTTATGACAGTTTGAGGGTTTGATGGATAACCTATGTCAAATCCCCTCCAAACTGCTCAACCCCCTTGATCTCAACAAAAAATGGTTTTATAAACTATTAAAAACTAATTTAAACTCCTTATAACTTCTCCATCCGACTCATGACCGATGGATGACATTTTACATCTTTTTTGCACTTTTGGCAATGTTGCAACTTCGCAATTTTTACAATTTTTGACAAATTACCACTACACATGACCCTAGCCTTCATGGACACCCATAAATATGTTATAATGGATTAAATTTTCTCAATTATAGCATTTCAAACCTTTTTGCATTTTCTTCACACTTTGACCACATTTGACCCTATCACGACCTATTAGGTCTCTTGGCACAAAATGGCTCATCAAGCCTTACAACATGAATTATTTTGATACAAATGGTCTTTTTTGACATTATAATCATTAATGCAACATTAAAAATAAAGAATAATGTGTTTCATCTTCATGAAACATCTCCATGGCCAAATGCCCCTGCACCAGCTAAACCCTCAACCCTATACTTTATACCTCAACCATAAAGATAAACTATATAACCTATGCCCTCGACCACGTAAATATTGTACCCAAGACCTAGACCATATAAAGTGGCAAAAGTAAAAAAAGAGACTTAAAAAAATTAAGGGATTGAGAGACCTAAATAAGAGAGAGATAATGAAGAGGAGGGATAGAACAACAAAGAGAAAGCGAGTGAGATGAGTGAGAGAACTAGTGAACAATGAGAGGTGGAGAGAAAAACAAATGGGGGCAAGGATGGAGAGGGAGACGGATAGGGAAAGGAGAAGAAAAGGAGGGAGAGACCTAGAGAGGGGAAGGAGTGAAGAAGAAATTGAGAGAGAGACCTACAAAGGAAAGGAAGTGAGGAAGAAAGTGAGGTCAAGAGACCTATAGATAAGAGTGACGTGAGAGAGGGAAAAATATGAGGTAAGGATGGAGGGTGAGATAGAGAGGGATGGGGGAATAAAGGGGGTGGGGAACTTAGAGAGGGGAGAGAGACAGAGAGAGAGAGAGAGAGAGAGAGAGAGAGAGAGAGAGAGAGAGAGAGAGAGAGAGAGAGAGAGAGAGAGGGGATTGAGGGAGAGGTAGAGAAGGGGGGATTGACGGAGAGGTAGAGATGGGGGTAAGTAGGGAGTGGGAGAGAGGGTTCTGTAAAGAGGAGAATAAATAAGGAGAGAGACCAAGATGTTACTATTTACCAATTTGTCATTAGTTTTATGTCCAAAGTCATTCTATATAGTCTAGTTGGTTATTACTACCAAAATATTCAATCAGTAAGCACAGAGCAGTCAGTTACAAAAGAAACAAGTCACAATGTTTAGTATACACTGAGCTGTCTACTGAATAACATTCTATGACTATTGAGCAACAAAGATGGTATACCGAGTTAATACACACCGAGTGAAACATGTTACTAGATTCATTGAACCTAGACACATATGGGAAACGTGTTACAAAGATCGAGGAACAAGAAACCGTTAACACATTGGAAATTGCACTTATAGATTTTATATGATTTTGAGGAGATCTATCCAATGAAATAATTGTGTATGGTTATTCATTTAATGAAACATGTTTGTAAGATCAAAGTATGGACAAGATCACCATTACAAGAGATCTATTTATACATCATGAACTGAGGATCAAATATGTGTGTAAAGGAAGACATATGTGAAAAGAAAAATCATGGGAAAGCACTGAGTATTATGATTGTTATGATTAACAGAGATACACAAAGGTCACCGAGAAGGATTTCACAGAATAGTCAAGGAACAGTGTAAATAGAAAGGTTTACCGAGTTGATATATCAATTACCGAGGTATGCTATAAGCAAGGTAATTTCATTTTGAGCACATAGAATCTGCTATAACATTTCAGATGTGAAGTTGCAGATATTTTGTAAGATTTTGATTGTAATATTTTGAGTTGTAAGAGAAACCTTTAACAGGGTAAAAGACTCTAACAAAGTCTATAAATTGTAAAGCCTTTAACCAGGTGCAACATTTAGAATATGTGTTGTAAAATCTTTTAGCAAGGTAGGTCTAAATATCTTGATACTCCTAATAGGGTAAGCTATCAAAAATAGCTAGACATGTAGCTCTAACCGAGCAACCTTTATTATTGCAGTAGTGAAGTTGTGGGTGCCATCCCCATCGCAGTTTTTCTCTCTAACAAGGAGTTTCTACATAACCAAAATATATGTGTTATGGAGTGAATCATGTATGATTGTTATTTATTTGTTTTAGCATTATATTATGTTACAACAGTTTTCAGTTTATGCTTAATAGTAAAGTTATTGTTGAAGAAAAGATTTGAAGTACTAATTGACCCCTCCCCTCTTAGTACATTAGCTTTCCATATTGGGCCTAACAATTAGTATGAGAGCTTGAATCTTGAAAAAGGGTTTAACTGCCTAAAGGGAAAGATCTTATCAATGGAAGGCTACAAACAATCTCAAAGAATTGTGAATCTTCAAAATGAATTGGATCATGCTAATCAAGTGATTGCTAACATGTAGAAACAAATGCAAAAATCTATGAAAGTTAGAAGAAGATTGTCTGATGATTTGCAGGACTCTTAAGAGCTAGTGGAACAAATTGAGACATCATCTGAGAATAGTATATTTGATGAAACTGAAGAAATGATTGGAGCATTGAAAGAATAGAACAAAGCACTAACTGATCAGCTAAAACCAATGAAAAGAGAACATGAACATTTTAGCACATAGATGACTGAAAATCTTGATGCATTGAGGACAACCGAGGATAAATTAAGAGATCTAGAAAGAGAAAAACAATAGCTTGAAGCATTAGTATCTGAAAAGAAGGTTGAAATCACAAGGTTGACTCGAATTCAACAAAATCTATTTGATCAATTGGGTTATGCACATCATGAAGCAAATCTGAAAGATGATGAGAATCAAGCATTGAAATTTGAAATATATAGATTGACTGATGAACTTGAAGCAGAAAAGAAGTCAAAAGAAACACTAAAGAAAAGTTATGAAGCATCAAGGATGTTGGATGAGCAACTAACTACAAGAAGACCCAACAAAGATGTAGGGCTCGGTTACAAAGGAAAAGACTCTACCGAGAAAGGAATCCACATCACCGAGAGAGGAGAATCATCAAAACAAGCTGGAAACAAGAAGAACATCATAGGAAAGAAGCCTATTCGCAACTACTATGGAAAACAAGGACATACTGCCAACATGTGCCAAATCAGAAAAGGTGAGCAACAGAATGTCACTAGGTCTAATGGTTATTGTTACAATTGCAATAAATATGGTCACACATCTAACCAATGTAGGACACAGTCTGCTAGCAATTATCAAAAGGCAAAATTCAAAGGGTTTTGTAAAAACTGCAATAGATATGGACACAGTACTGAGAAGTGTTGGTTTAAGCAGAAGAATTATATGTGGTCTGCACACTGAGCAAATACTAGAAGTTACTGAACTCACACATATCTTAACCGACAGTATATTGCAGTACCGTGGGATTATAATACAAGGATATGGTGTGAATGTTGTGGAAGATATGGACATATAAGTGCCAACTGCTTTATAAGGTTTGGAATGAACACACAAAGATCATGGAGAAATCCCAGTTTGGCATGTTTTCATTGTCATAAATTTGGACACTTGGCTAGAGATTGTAGAGATCAACCTAGAGGAGATATTGAAGAAATAAAAAGCAAATTCCAGATGATTTGGAAAAAGAAGGAAATTGTGTCAAATGAAGAAAGCATCTTACCTACCGAGTTAGGTGCATCTATTCCAAATTAATTGGTAAAGGTATGAAGGGACTGCATTCTCTCAAGGTTATATCTTAACAGTTCCTATTTTATCATGTACTTAATTCAAAATCTACATAACTAAGATGCATTAGCAAGTTTGAAATTTTATCAAGTCTTTTGGAGCACTAGTCAAGTCAATAAATGTAGGAAGTTTGGCTACTCGGTAAAAGCTTAAAAAGGAAGGTAAATCGGTTTAGTGGAACCAAGTGCATTTAATATTTTCTGACCTAACTACACGGAGCCCGTTAAGGTAAAATATGTACTTAAAGCTTTTGCATGGTCATTTTACACTTACCAAGTTTTCAAAAAGCAGAGTGAAGCGATTCAAAGGTGATCAAATCTCTTCTGAAGCAAAATTCAAGGTATTTATATCAATCACAACGCATTGTCAAGCAAGTTAACCGATCATATCAGTTGTGAATATCTGTTTTATATTTACTAAGTGGAAAGCATCTGCTGGTTAAAAATTTTCAAACCCTAAGGCTCTTTCATTAGTGATTATCCAAAGTTTGTAATGGCTCCTAAGATTCAAAAACCCGTTGTTGTTGAGAACATTGAGAAGCCCTCATTGAAATACTCACTACCTCCCAAAGTAGAATTTGAACCAGATGATAAAACTACACTTTTACTCATTCCGGACAGGGTTTTATTAGTTGAGGATGTCAGATTCTTCACTAAGTGTCATGTTGAGGAACTAGGTCACATAGAGATCAAGGACACGTTTGATGAATTATGTGCTGATGGAAAACTAGATAGCAAGTTTGAACATATTAAAGTCAAGGGATTGACCGAAGCCCTAACCTACCCAAGAGTCTTCAAACCCCAATGGGTTAAATTTGTTTTGAGGAGAGTTCATGATGAATTTATGTGGTTAGGGGAGCAACTATTCAAGATCACCAAGGAAATAATCCACTTGATCACCGGATACCCTATTTTTGACCATGCCCGAGCTCAAAAAATGATTTCACAGAAAGAATTGATCACTTTAACTAGAGTTGAATCTGATTGTAGAGGTCTAAAATTGAACAATGTCACAGATGCAGAGCTAAAGTTTGCAATTAGAGTCATAGGTTATTGTTTCTTTCAATCGAAAAGGGAGAATAGTGTACCCTGTGCTGCTATTGATTTAGCCTATAAAATTGTGAAGAAAGGTATGAAGATTGATCTATGTGAAGTGTTGCTGAAAAATCTATTTGAAAATCTCAACACCATAAGGAAGCCGAAGAAGAACAACTCAGCAAACACACTGAAGTTTGGATCACTTTTGGTATGCATGTTTTTCTATTTTGAGAAATTCTTTCCATCAGTCGGTAATGTAGTTTGGGAGCTACACCGACCAATCACCCATCAAATCAATTACTTCATCAAACAGCTAGGTGATAACTTCAATGAGATTATGGATGATTATTTTAGCAAGTTTCAGGAAAAGATGCATAACAGGCACAGGATACCACCCCAGTTAGTGAAGAAATACAAGGATAGTATATCTTTTGAAGTGGACATCGACTACTGCTATGTCAATGTGGTAGAATCGAGAACTCAATCTTTGTCATCTATGGGTTATGAGATTGATTTTGACATTACACAACAGTAGATAGATGCCTTTCTTGCACTACCAAGGCATGCTACCGAGATCAGATACGGTACATATGAAGAAGTTAAAGAAAAAGTTAAGATGAGCATTGTAGTACCAAAGGCTACAAGAAAAGCAACAAAAATGATTAAAACATTAACGGAGAAATCTGGAGAAGGTTCTTCCTCCACTCCTGTCAAGAGCGTTCAAGTCATCACCAAGGAGGAATTTGAAGCCCAAGAAGCAGCTATCACATTAAGCACCGAGTTGCCAAAAGTGAAAATTTTGAAAAGGAAGAAAAAGTATATATCACAGGTATCACCAACTCTTTCAGTAAAGTGCCCAAACACTAGATCATTTGTAGTGTCACCGAGAAAGAAACAAAAAAATGTTGCAGTTCCAAAGGTAACAAAAAATTATAAGAAATCTACTCGGAGACTCATTTTGAATAAAGAGTCAAGTGACACCGAATCTGAAGACAAAAATAAATTTCAGATTGTCAAGAGTAAAAAGAAAGATGTACATAGTGTTGATAATTTTTGCAAAAGTTTGAAACAATATGGTGGATTTGGAGCATTTAGATATGTAAAATATGACTCCAGATCTGATGTAGAAAAGAGACATATTGAAGAAGCTGTAATTTGCCCACTTCTGAAATTTTGATTGGTCCCATTAGAAGTAACTAATTCTTCCAAAAGCATTGTACTTACACATTGATAACAGGTGGAAATATGCTATGGACTCGAAAAAGAAGATGAGAGAAAGAAGTCTGCTACATCTCTTTCCAGACATGTCGGTAGAAGAGATAAGTGAACATCTGAAAAACTACCACACAAACTTCCTTGTCAAGCAAAGAGCCTTAAAACTGATGAATGGCCTTTATCTTGAAGTAGAGAATGAGACAAAAGAAAAATGGCAAGAAATCTTTCGAATCAAGAGTACTGATGAGAGAGGTGAAGTTGAAATAGTGGATATCACTGAGCAAGATCCTACTAAAACTATACAACCTGATGAGGATGTCATGGATACTAAGGTATAGGAACAAGAAATGATAGAAGAGAATGCTTATGCCAAACTGGTATCAAGTGAGTCAGTTTTGGAGCAATTCAAGTCCTATCCTCTGGTAAGTCAATATGTTTCAACCGAGACACCTCAGGATATTGAACAAGGAAAATAGGGTCACCAGTCTACAGAAGGAGAAGCTACTTCTCAGGCCATCGGGGAATAGACTTCTCAAGCCCCTTCAAGTACTGACAATGTTACAACTTAGACCTCGAGCGAGGATTCACCGAAGGATACATCTGAGGCTAAAGAAATTAACAAAAGTGTTGCCTCTACTGAGAAACATACCGAGGGTGAACAAGCCTCCCAAGCCATTGTACTGGTTCAACCGATGAAAGCCTCCTCATCTAAAGAAAAGAAAATCAAAAAGCATAGTTTCAAGTTAGATTCATCAAAACCAATTGTGTTGCTGAATGTAGACATATCCAAATTAAAAGGGCAAGCACTTATTGAATTAGGTGAACTATGCAAAGCCAAAGCAGAACAAGAGAAACAAATGGCTATACAAAAGAAAAATAGAGTACTTCAGAAGGTTAAAGCACTATTAACAGATATGCTACCTGAAGCTATAGTGACAAAAGATGCAGCCATCCATATTCAACTGGATGAACTCCTCAATAAGATCCAGACATTTGGAGTAGATGCATCTGAATACCTGAACAAATTGAAGGACAAAGAGCTCACTGCAAAAATGATTGAAGAGGTATAGAAATCCATTGCTATCGGTAAAGTAAAACTTGTCAAATCTATTGCTGAGTTGTCCCCTCAACTCAAGCATATTCTTTATTTATTCCAAAAACTCTGTACTTTTTCTTTATTCATTAAAGATATCAAGAATAAAACATAAGTGATTGAGAAAGAGATCACTAATCTCTCCAATAAATTGACCACTGAGCCAAATTCTATTCAGAATTTATATACCAAGTTACAAACGCTCATGGCTCAACAATTGGAACTTAAGAATGAAGAACACAAAATAAGGATGGACATTATGACTCTTCAAACCTTATTCATTCCACACTTGTCCTCCGTCCAAGAATAGATCAACAAGGCTACCTCCTTATCCACTCAGCAAGAGGGAAGCACTTTAGATGGTCTGATTTCACTGTTAGCTGATATTACAACGCAAAATTCTCTCATGGATAGTGTCAAGAATGCACTCTCTGCTGCTCTCACCGATGCAAGAACAAAGTATAAATCCATTTTTGACCAGTTGCCTCCACCGAATGGTAACTAGTTTTGATGTTTGTCAAAAAGAGGGAGTATAGTGTATACAAGAGGAGTAAAACAAGCAGATCAGTATATTCGAGTATACAGATGATTTTGACAGGGGGAGCAGTGAACCGAGCAGTGAATACAGAATATTGATTATAGCGCATGCAAAATTAGAGTTATGTACAGTATATTGATAAGGGGAGTATATCTGAGTATACTATTTTATTGACAATTGTATATACTGTCAGTTTAGTCAAATTTTGTAAGTATATAGATTTTTTGAGTTATGACTTTGAAAGAAGTTTTGTCAAACATTTCAAAACTAATGTCAAAAGGGGAGATTGTTACTATTTACTAAGTTGTCATTAGTTTTATGTCCAAAGTCATTCTATATACTTTAGTCAGTTAGTACTACCAAAATATTATGTCGGTAAGCACAGAGCAGTTGGTTACAGAAGAAACAAGTCACAAAGTTTAGTATACACCGAGTTGTTTACCGAGTAACGTTCTATGACTACCGAGCAACAAAGATGGTATACCGAGTTAATACACACTAAGTGAAATGTGTTACCAAATTCATTGAACCTAGACACATATGGGAAATGTGTTACAAAGATCGAGGAACAAGAAACCATTAACACATTGGAAATTGCACTTATAGATTTTATATGATTTTGAGGACATCTATCCACCAAAATAATTTTGTATGGTTATTCATTCAATGAATCATGTTTGTAAGATTGAAGCATGAACAAGATCACTGTTACAAGAGATCTATTTATACAACACGAATTGAGGATCCAATATGTGTGTAAAGGAAGTCATATGTGAAAAGAAAAATCATGGGAAAGCACCGAGTGTTATGACTGTTATGATTGATAGAGATACACAGAGGTCACCGGGAAGGATTTCAGAGAATAGTTAAGGAATAGAGTAAATAGAAAGGTTTACCGAGTTGATAAATCAATTACTGAGGTATGCTATAAGCAAGGTAATTTCATTTTGAGCACATAGAATCTACTATAACACTTCATATGTGAAGTTGCAGATATTTTGTAAGATTTTGATTGTAATATTTTGAGTTGTAAGAGAAACCTTTAACAGGGTAAAAGACTCTAACAAAGTCTATAAATTGTAAAGCCTTTAACCAGGTGTAACATTTAGAATATGTGTTGTAAAATCCTTTAGCAAGGTAGATCTAAAGATCTTCATACTCCTAATAGGGTAAGCTATCAGAAATAGCTAAACATGTAGCTCTAACAAAGAAACCTTTATTATTGCAGTAGTGAAGTTGTTGGTTCCATCCCCACCACAATTTTTCTCTCTAACAAGGAGTTTTTGCGTAACCAAAATATATGTGTTATGGAGTGAATCATGTATGATTGTTATTTATTTGTTTTAGCATTGTATAATGTTACAATAGTTTTCGGTCTATGCTTAACAATAAATTTATTGTTGAAGAAAAGATTTGAAGTACTAATTCACCCCTCCCCTCTCAGTACATTAGCTTTCCATATTGGGCCTAACACAAGAGAAGGTAATGACTAAGGAAGAAAGTGAGGGATGGACCTAGAGAAAGGATAGAGTTAGGAAGAAAGTGAGGGGTAGACCTAGAGAGGGAAGGGAGTGATGAATAAAGTAAAGTCGAGAGACCTATAGACAAGAGCAATGTGAGAGAGGGAAAAATATGAGATAAGGATGGAGGGTGAGATAAAGAGGAATGGTGGAATAAAGGGGGTGAGACACTTAGAGAGGGGAGGGAGAAAGAAGTGGAGGGGTAGAATAACAAAGAGAGAAGGGGGGATTGAGGGAGAGGTAGAGATGGGGTTAAGGAGGAAGTGAGAGAGCGGTGTTTTAAAGAAGAGAAGAAAGGGGGGGAGAGACCTAAAGAGAGAAAGCTATGAGGAATAAAATGAGGGAGAGACCTAGAGAGAGAAGAGAGTCAGGAATAAAGTGAGGGACACACATAGAGAGGGAAGGGATTGAGGAAGAAAGTGAGGTTGAGAGACCTATATAGACAAGAGTGAGGTGAGAGAGGGAAAAAGATGAGGTAAGGGTGGAGGGTGAGAGAGAGAGGGATGGAGGACTATATGGTGTGAGGCACATAGAGAGGTGAGCAATAAAGAAGAGGAGGGATAGAAGAAAAAAGAGATAGAGAAGGGGGGATTGAGGGAGAGGTAGAGATGTGGGTAAGTAGGGAGTGGGAGAGAGCATTTTGTAAAAAGGAGAAGAAAGAAGGGGAGATAGAAAGAGTGGAGGAGGAACGAGGAAGAAAGTGAAGGAGAGACTTAGATAGAGGGGAGAGTAAGAAAGAAAGTGAGGGACAAAACTAGAGAGGGAAGGGAGTGAGGAAGAAAGTGAGGTGAGAGAGGGAAAAGATGAGGTAAGGATGGAGGGTGAGATAGAGAGGGATGGGAGGATAAAGGGGGTGAGACATTTAGAGAGGGGAAGGAGAAAGAAGAGGAGGTCCATAGAAGAAAAATAAAGAGAGAGAAGGAGAGAGTGAAGGAGATTTAGAGATGAAGGTAAGTAGGGAGTGGGAGAGAGGGTGTTGTAAACATGAGAAGTGTTAGCAAATGAATTTGTCACTGTGCTTTCTTTACCAATTTGCCCAATGGACAGCAACAAAACCTTGCAACATTGGATAAACCATCACAGAGAAGGATGATTTTCCTATGCTTTCAAAGAGGAGTAGCTCCCTCAAATGTTAATTTTATATTTCAAAATAATCCCCCCTTTCCAAGAAATAAATTATTGTGCCCAGAATAAAATATGAACATTTATTAATAGCACAAAGTCTATTAATAATTTTGGTATAATTAATATGGAAAATGAAATAAATGCTTGTACATAGAAACATATAAATAAATATTAACAGCACAAGTCTTTCAATATTCATAAAATCCTCCAATGAATAATTGCAAATATTGATAAAAGCCTATATTTCAACTATGAGTAAAAACAATAAACTTTGGTTACAAATCTCCTTTTCTTTTTTCGTAGAGGAGAGAATCCCTCAACAATAAAAATAATCCCCTCTTAAAGAATTCATCCATACCTAAAGTAGTTGGGTAACTACCCGTAACTTCCCTTTTACCCAACTTTCTTTTTCAACAATTTTTCCTCCTAATTTTGGTTTACCCACTTACATTTCTTTTTCACTTTCATTAAGATTTCTACATATTTGTGTACACTAATTTTGCACATTACAATAAAAATTAATTCTTGAAAGAATTAATTTACATGAAAGGTACAAATCTTTGACTGAATTTCACCTAATTTTCACTTGACATAGTTTGATATTTAACTATTTTGCACAATATGATAATATTTAATTCTTAAAGAATTAAATATTAGTACAAAATAATTTATTAAGCCCTTATTAAATGAAAGTATTAAAAATTTATGTTCATTTTTCATAATTAGCCAGTGAAAGGGTTACCTAAGATATTTTTTTAAAAATCATAAGGTGACATTGGCTCTACTTGGGGATTGCATTATGTGACAGAATGAAGCGAACTCCAGAATCTCTGGTTGCCATTGATGAGTGCCTTCTCCTTTGGGTTACAGTGTCATTATTTCATGCATTTTCATGTTGGTTTCATAGATGTGACAAGAAACTTTGTTGTGGCTGTGACATTCCGTGAGACAACATTTCCTTGAGGCATTTTGTTAAAAAAAAATTCTAGAAAGCATATGTATGAAGAATATCAGAGGATTGTCATTTTCCCAAACACCAAAACCAAGTGTGCTATGTTTTCAAGAGTTCCAATATTCCCCAACCTACCAACTAATAATTGTTAAGAATATCTAAATCCACTTGCAGAATCACTGTTTTGCATTTAACTTTTGAAAGCCTCCTCAACATATCCTTTTGTGCACATCATATAGCAGAAAATTGTTGCCAAGATTTTCCTCCAACACGAGTACTAGTCCCCCAATCTCTTGAAGGCTCTTGATTTGGATGCTAAAACCGCTTAAGCATAATATGTCATAGTCCATTTGGGGAAGGCTTTCATTTCAAGGAAATTTTTAGATTGTGGGTTGATTCATGATAAAGGGCAAATTCCAAAACTGTTGTAACCTTATTGAAGACAAAAACACACCCAACAAAAAAAGAAACAAGCCAAAATTGGAAAGCAAAATGGGTTTGTAAAGCGGAAAATCGCGATCGAACCCTAGTTGCTCTCCCCTCTTCCAACTCCGAGGAGAGAGAAGGGAGATTCACTAGGGTTGATGGTTTTCACTTAGGGGAGAGACTTTACATTCAAAAGAGGGGTTGAAACCCACAAGATCCAATCCCACACAATGCAAGATTGGATGCTAAATGAGTTTCAAGGGTTAAGACAGCAAGGCTACCCTCTTTTGTAAAGAATGTGCATAGAAGAATTAAGCTAGGAATGCATAGAAAATGACCAAGATTCGCTTATAAACTGAGATAGGGATACAATATGAAGCTGCGGACCTGGAATTAGTAGTAAAATGTTGATACGGCGCTGTCCTACAAATTTGAGCAAAAGTTGTTGGGACGATGGCGCCCAGCGCCATGGTTCTCCGAAAAATCCGCGAAACGAAGGGGGATCTGTTCGTCTCTGCACAAGGATTCCAGATCTTCAATTTCAGCCGCGTACCTGCAACCCACACATAGAAAAGCGAAGACGATTGGGGGGTTAGGGATTAGGGGTTTGCCTTTAGGTCAAACCCCGGTTTTGGAATTAACCAAGAAATGAGCAAGTGCTGTAAATGTAAATGACTGTAAAACAAGTACTAGTACCTTGTTCTAAGGATGTTTGTATCCTTATGTGCAAAGGTATAGATGTTGTATGTTGTTGTAGTATGTTGTATGTGATCTTCTCTTCAATGGTTGAATCCTTGTCTTGAATGCAACACTTAGCCTTGAATGGAGACTTAGAAGGAATGCTTGAATGCTTGAATGTTTGAATGCTTGAATGTTTGAGTATAGTTTCCACGCTTGTACACATATGTCCTTCTCCTTCATTTATTATCAAATGAGAGAGAAAAATTTAGTTTATATACTTGTCAATTAGGGCTAATAGACTGATTTTCCCGACCTTAGGCTGACCAGGAAAGTTAATTTCCAATTTGCAAACAAAAAGACCCGAGACCCCTTAGGAGACCGAACCCAAAATAGGACCCAGGGACCAGGGCGCTAGGCGCCATGGTCCTGGGGACTTGGGCGCTGGGCACCCTGGTCCTGAAGGACCAGGGTGCTGGGCGCTCTGGTCCCACCTCCAGGGACAGCAGGGTGCAAGGAGGTTCAGGCCAGGGTGCTTGAAAAATACAGTTTTCAATGTCATAATCAGGTTTCGGGGTCTCCATTCAGGTTGCGTGTTGCGTCGCCATCGTGAAGACCGAAATGCAGTTGAAATTGCAAGTGTCGCAATTTTAGGACGCTACATTTAGCCCCCACTTTAGCGGGAGTATGTATGCTCATACTTCCGGTAAAGTACAAGGAAAGAACATTGAAAGACTTTCACCACGTCAAGGAGGCAAGACACACCAAGCCCCCAGTGGACTAAGGATCTTATGACTTCGATTGACAAAGTAAAAGGGAAGATCACGAGGAAGAACCATGACTGTCAGTAGTAAGGTTCCCTCACTATGAGTCATGCAAGAAAGATATCAAAAATTTTCAAGGCAAGGTTAAATTTGCCAAGAAATTTTCAAGTATCTTGAAAAGATATGAACGGGATG
This sequence comes from Cryptomeria japonica, assembly GCF_030272615.1. NCBI lineage: Eukaryota > Viridiplantae > Streptophyta > Pinopsida > Cupressales > Cupressaceae > Cryptomeria > Cryptomeria japonica. The sequence goes on along the minus strand of NC_081408.1, from coordinate 98,512,113 downwards.
TATGCCCCCCTACGTTAAAGCGATCGCACATGCCTCACCAGGGGTGATTGTTTTAACGTAGTGATACACATAAGAAATGAGAAAGGAAAGGAGCACGTTATCACAAGGATTTAGCCCCCAAGTGTGAGATAAACCCAAGGATAATAGACACAAAACACAAAGCATGAGGTGACTTCGCTTTCCTTGGGGTCAGTATGCTGTATGATAATTCATGTATATGTATCATATGTATGTATGCATAATTGTTCTTCATTCCCCAATCAAGGAAGGTCACCTAGAAGAAGGGAACACATGTGTCTTTTGAGTCAACATGAGAGAGATCGAGAGATATCAATGCTTTGCATCGTCCTCAAGTAGACAACACTAAGGACAACAAATAGAAGAATGAGAATAACATATAGAAGAAGTAATGAAAGAGAGGAGGAAAGAATCTGCTATGCTAATGAAACTAGTCTAGCACGTCATCTACCCCCTGATCTTGCTGATCAATGTTTCGGGAAGGCAGGGAACATGCTAGAGGAGGAACATCCAACACAGCAGATGGAGCTATCACAAGATCCAAACAAGGGCTATGTTCATGTTCCGAGCCACGTTGTTCTTGTCTAGGAGCTAGGATAAGTGCTTTAGAAAATTCATTAGATAAATGGTTATCAATATCAACAAGTTCGTATTCACTATCAGAAGCAAGAGAAGTAACATTTTCATCATGAATAACATTTTCATCTATATCATCATCAAGATTTATAAAAATAGGGTCTTTAATTCGCACAGGATCAAGACCATCATGCATCTTATGTTTAGGAGATTTAGGCTCAATGTCCGGTTGAGGAGAAAATGGAATAATGCTTGTTGAAGGTGTTTTTGTAGATTGCAAAGTTTGAGAAGCAGCTGCTTGAGTTCTAAGATGACGCTTTCGTCGGCGTTCACGTGCAGAATGATTTCGTCTAGTCTTAGTAGGAAGTTGAGAAGATTGAGGAGGAGGAATGTTCTCATCCTTAGCACTTGGGTGTTTAGGTTGTGGTCTCTTAGGCTGGACAATAGGAGAAGAAGAAGGTCTCTTCTCTCTATAAAAGGATGGAGGAGGAACTGCTCCATATAAAGGAGGAATTTTTGGTTTAGGAAGGAGACCAAGTCCATCATGATGAGGAGGGATAGGTCTACTTTTAGGAAGTTTATTAGATATAGACATAGTCACATCCATAGGGATGGGTTGGGAATCTTCTTGAGGAAAGACATTAGTTTTATCTTTCAAAGGAAGAACTTCCTTCTCAAGAATGATAGGAATATCAAGTTTAGGTGTTCTAGGTTCACTTAAAGATAGGATCATATCTGTTTTCCACTTTTGATAAGATTTGAAAAGATGATCACTTCACGGAGGAAGAGATTGGAATTGTTTAGGCCAAAAGTAATCAATAGGAACGCTAGAAGTTCTTTCAGCTGGTTTAAAGAGACTATGATTGACAGTAACAACTTCACCATTATGGGGAAATTTCAAACACTTGTGAATAGGAGAAGCAATAGCTTTCATGGAAGATAGCCAAGGATAGCCAAGCTTCACATGAAATTGTTCGGAAGATGGAATAATAGCAAAGTTCACATCAAGGGATTTGTTATGGACCTCAATAGGCAATGTAATAGAACCAATTGCAGGAGAAGAAAATGCATCAAATAATTTCACAATCACATCTGTTTTGTCATAAATCACTTGATTCAATTGCAAAGTAAAAAGAAATTCTTCAGTAATAACATTAATCATGCACGAAGGATCAATAAGCACTCCACGGCAAGGTGTATTCTTGACTTTTGCAACTATGTATAAAGGACCATCAGGTGCCCTAATGGTTTCACTGGAATCAAATGTGATGGAAGGTTCTTTAGGGATTTCTTGCTGCTCTACAAAGTTAATCACATTCAGAGTCATAGACACAAGACCATTAGATGAAAGAGAGGAATCATTAGTCTCAATTGCATTAGAGGTATGAGAAGGTAATGGATCAGTGAAAATTTGAAGGTTTTGATTAGGAGGAGCTACAGATGTATTGCCTTTATCATTCACTCCAGAAATAGAAATAGTATTATTATCAATCAAATCTTGAATTTTACCCTTTAAAGAAAAACATTTTTTAGTATCATGCCCAGGCTGACGATGAAATTGACAAAAAGATTTGTTATCAAAATAAGGTGAAGTAATCTTTGCAAGATCAATTTGTCTTATAGGAGGAAGAGTAAGCACATTTTGTTCCAATAACTTATTCATAATACTATGCAACGATTCATTCAAAGGAGTATACTTTCTTTCTTTCTTGAAAAATTTAGAAATAGGAGGCACACCTGATGCTGCATTCACATTGTTGTTGATGATGTTTTCATTGAATTTGATGGAATCTCTGTTCGGTTTAAACTTCCCAAATGGTTGTTGACTGCTATCACCCTTATCACTCGGAGCCATAGGATGTGATTGTTCCATTTGACTCACAGTCAGTTGATAATTGTGAAGAGTTGCACACAACTGTTGGAAAGAAGTAAACTCAGAAAACAGGAGTTTGTCTCGAATATCTTTTTGTAAATTAGAAATAAAGATTCTTTGAATATCATTGTCAGGCACTGGAAAAGAAATTTGAGCATACAAATTCTTATATCTACCAATGAAATCAGTCACTTTTTCTTTAACACCTTGTTTACAATGCATTAAATCAATCAAAGTAACTTTAGGACTTATATTGTTTTGGAATTGTTGAATGAAAGAATTTGCAAGTTGTTCAAAAGAAGTAATAGAATAAGAAGGCAACGAGCAATACCATTGTAGGGCTTTGTCTCTTAATGTTCTAGTGAACAGTTTTGCAAGCAACCTTTGGTCATAAGCAAAATCAGTACATATTGTTTGAAAGGTCTTAACATGTGTTAGAGGATCACCTTACCATTATAAAGTTCCAAATGCGGGATTTCAACATGTTTAGGAGGGATAGCTCGAACAATGTCAAGAGAAAGTGGGCTCGCAACATCAAATGTGGGCACACTAAACTTAGATTGATTCATAGAGGCAATTTGTTGCTGTAAAGAGGAGACAGTTTGTGCAAGATTGTTAATGGTCGCTTCAGTCGAAGAATTCATATTGGATGTGTTAGATTGAGATGGAGGTGTTATGTTATTGAAAGAAGGTAAAGAGTAAGGTGGTGGGACTCTATGATAATTAGTCATAGGAGATGATTGGACAAGAGGAACACTACAAGGAGGAATAGAATGGTTAAATGAATTGCCCCCTTGCGTCATGTTCATTTGTGGAGATATAATAGGGACACTCATTGAAGGAATGAATGAAGAAGTCAAATTAAATGAAGGAAGAGGGTTAATTGAAGAAGAAGGGTTGCCCCCATGACTGGTGATCACAGGAGGAATGTCTTGTGTAGAAGTAGCCATTATGTTTCATGTAAACGTAGGTATGCTAGCAATAGGAGTTGTCAAAGGAATAGAATGATTGACTTGAGTAGGAGGTTGTGTATAACCCAAATTTTCAGCACAACTCTTCATAGGCATCACATTCGAATCCACAATGTGTGCAATACCATGCAAAATATCAATTCCATTCTTATCACTTTGAAGCATACGTTTTAGACCCTCAATTAAAGGAAGAGCTTGACTATCAGGGTATTCTTGAGACATCCATTGTCGAAAATCGTCAAATTGGTTATCCAATTTCAAAAGTTGTTCTTCAGAAACCTCATGGAGAGCTTCTTCATCATTAGGAGGATTAGAGGAATTACCCATGTCCTCGTTAAAAAGGCTATTCAAATTAGGTTCCATCTCCTCAGTAGTTAAACCTCGAAAAGACTTAATTCTACGGCTTCGTCTAACGGGAATAGTGTAAGTAGGGCTTATTGTTGTAAAACTCATGCACTAGAAAGAGAGAGAAGATTTTGAATTTAGAGGTAGCAATTTTCAGTAAAATCAGCCAATCTTTTGGATTTAAGTTGTTAAATGCAATCACAACAATCTCCCGAAATTTCGGAAAAAATGTCCCGGACCGTGGCGCTCGGAGTGCAACACGGTCCTCGCAATTTTTTTCAAAATTTGCAGGGATGAAAGTTATGATGATTTTAGAGCTAATCTGAAAAAATTGAGTGATTTTACGATCTGTAGATAGGCCAAATTAAAGTTGCAATCTCAAAATTGAACCCTACCCAGATTGTCGAAAAATGCAAAATTTGAATTTTGAAAAAGAGAGGGAAACTAAAATTTTGAATTTTATGATTTTAGAGGGAATACCAAAAGGAATGCAAATTTTGAAATTTAAAAATTGACTCAATTTCACGCAAAATTCAATTTTGAAAGCGGAAATTAAAGTTGTTGTAATTAAGCACTTAATTTCAAAAGTCACAAATTGTAAGAATTTGAGTAAAGCACTAAAATTTCGAATGAATGCAAACACACTTTTCAGATTTAGGACAATAAGAACACAATTTTGACACAAAATTTCAATTTCGATGATTTTTGAATGTTTAGAAGCCTTAATCCAAGCAATCACAAGACCAACTTTGACTGTAATTTTGAAGGTGTTAAAATTGATAAAATCAATCAAAATTCTGGATTTTAGCAAGAAAATACAGTAAGATCTTGCTCCCGAAATTTCAGAAAAAATGTCGGGGACGATGGCGCTCGGAGTGCACACGGTCCTCGCAACTTTTTTCCAAATTTTCAGGGATGAAAGATATTGTGATTTTATTGCGGAATCCAAAGTTACAGCTGATTTGGAGATGTTTTGATCAGTGAAATTGTCGGACAAAGGTTGAATCAAGAGGGTTTCAAAAATTAGGGTTTTGACACTTAACCACTTAATTTTCAAAATTAAAGCACAAATATGAATTGATAATTTGTAATAGAAGGGCAGATCTGAAACAAGCATTAATAATTAAACATTTCACAAGTTTAATTACTTAAAAAGGAAATTTAGGGTTTTTATGCAATTAACGTCTAAAATTTTGCCAAAGATCAAACATGGAAATGTAATCAAGGAATCCAATTTTTAGATCTAACTATGAATAATCAGAAAGGATGTTCATGTCGGGTTCACCAAAATGTAAAGCGAAAAATCGCGATCGAACCCTAGTTGCTCTCCCCTCTTCCAACTCTGAGGAGAGAGAAGGGAGATTCACTAGGGTTGATGGTTTTCACTTAGGGGAGAGACTTTACATTCAAAAGAGCGGTTGAAACCCACAAGATCCAATCCCACACAATGCAAGATTGGATGCTAAATGAGTTTCAAGGGTTAAGACAGCAAGGCTACCCTCTTTTGTAAAGAATGTGCATAGAAGAATTAAGCTAGGAATGCATAGAAAATGACCAAGATTCGCTTATAAACTGAGATAGGGATACAGTATGAAGCTGTGGCCCTGGAATTAGCAGTAAAATGTCGATACGGTGCTATCCTGCAAATTTGAGCAAAAGTTGTCGGGACGATGGCGCCCGACGCCACGGTCCTCCGAAAAATCCGCGAAACGAAGGGGGATCTGTTCGTCTCTGCACAAGGATTCCAGATCTTCAATTTCAGCCGCGTACTTGCAACCTACACACAGAAAAGCGAAGACGATTGGGGGGTTAGGGATTAGGGGTTTGCCTTTAGGTCAAACCTCGGTTTTGGAATTAACCAAGAAATGAGCAAGTGCTGTAAATGTAAATGACTGTAAAACAAGTACTAATACCTTGTTCTAAGGATGTTTGTATCCTTATGTGCAAAGGTATAGATGTTGTATGTTGTTGTAGTATGTTGTATGTGATCTCCTCTTCAATGGTTGAATCCTTGTCTTGAATGCAACACTTAGCCTTGAATGGAGACTTAGAAGGAATGCTTGAATGCTTGAATGTTTGAATGCTTGAATGTTTGAGTATAGTTTCCACGCTTGTACACATATGTCCTTCTCCTTCATTTATTATCAAATGAGAGAGAAAAATGTAGTTTATATACTTGTCAATTAGGGCTGATAGACTGATTTTCCCGACCTTAGGCCGACCAGGAAAGTTAATTTCCAATTTGCAAACAAAAAGACCCGAGACCCCTTAGGAGACTGGGCCCAAAATAGGACCCAGGGACCAGGGCGCTGGGCGCCCTTGTCCTGAAGGACCGGGGCACTGGGCGCTCTGGTCCCACCTCCCAGGACAGCAGGGTGCAAGGAGGTTTAGGCCAAGGTGCTTGAAAAATGCAGTTTTCAGTGTCATAATCCGGTTTCGGGGTCTCCATTCAGGTTGCGTGTTGCGTCGCCATAGTGAAGACCGAAATGCAGTCAA